>NC_141693.1:477924479-478574792 GCF_964263255.1 Lissotriton vulgaris
AGTTACAAGTGTTTCATGCTATAAGGCTAGATGGCTGGCTATGAGTAAGACAGCTGTCCCCAGTTCCCATGAAAACATGTGTTGTGTGCATGAGGAGCAAAAAAACGATGGATTTAGGCCCAGATCTCGGTTCTGGGGTGAATGTATGACATTGTTCTACATTCTGTCCATCAATTGTTCTTTTTGCATTTGTCACCCCGAGTGGGAGGGGTATGCCCAGACATGGGTCCCGTGCTCTTCATGCCGCTAGAGTCAAGCTATCCTGGCTGATGACGGGTGAAACCCCGAAACTGGTCCTAGGATCCTCGTTTCCAGTCCAGGGAGGACCTGACCTGGCAGTTCGGGCTGAACTCTTCCTATTGGGCACAGGGTCAAGCCTGATTTGCAGATGGCTGGGATCAAACTAGAAGGGCATGGGGAGCAAAACAAATATGGATTTTGGCCCAGATTTCAGTTCTCGGGTGAGTGTATGACATTGCTCTGTATACTGTCCATCCATTATTTTCTTTGTGTGTGTAGCAACAGTCACACAGGGGCTGTCAGCTGGTCTCTAACTTCTATCTCTTTCAAATTACTTTGGCCAGTAGAATATACTCTAGGGACCGAGGCAGATGCCAATGCCAACATTACTGTATACCAAAACATAATTCAGAAAAGTGTTTATTAAAACATTGTAAAACAAGTTATATTTCTTACGCTGCCAGCAGGGGAGCATTAATGCCGTCATTGTCCACTCATGACTGGAGATAAATGCGTTTAGTTAGTCCAAATTGTCAAGAGTGGCAATTTGCAGAGCAGCCACATGGATTGTTTAATTCAGGGCATTAGGTGAGAGGAGAGCTTCTTTGCTTCCCTGGAATGGAGATCTATGTGTAAGGTCAAGCCATCCTCTTTAGGAATTGATGTAACAGTATTTCTTGATTTCCAGGCTCCAAGATGCCACTGGGCAAAAGCCAAGTGGTGCTTAAATCATTTGTTCTCCTGTTGCCGACTTGTGAGCTAAAAGGGCGTAGTTAAAGGTAAGGGAGAAACATCTGCTCAATAAAGAAAACTTTCCCCATGTTGTAAATGTCCATAAATCTCCTGTGAGAAGGACATTTTCTGAAAACACATCTTGCTTGATTTGAGTGACATCTCACTGCAGAGGTAAGTGGACACGTGAGAACTAGCTAGGTCAGGGTACGAGCTAATGACCCGGAAGCTTCTACACCCAAAAGGCTCATTGAGGCAACAGAAAGTACTTGAAAGTACAGAAAGAAGGAAGAATGATTGCCCGGCTGAAGAAGATACCTGAACCACATGCTGTGCAAAACTGAGAATGTACCTCAACCTCCTTCTATCCTTGCTCCAGAACTTATTTCAAAGATGTTAGTGCCAGTCCCCTTAACCCACAGGGTGCTAAAGGAAGCCAAGGCCCTGCCAGAAGCCAGCTCACCGGTATAGGTGTCACTCAGAAGACTGTGAGATATAACAACCCTGGAGGAAGTCCACTGGGTTAGTGGGACTTGGATTTTCTAGCAGTGTTGTAAGAGTGGAGTGGTATATGTGAAGCGTATCGTAAAGATTTGAGTTCTGACTTAGAGATAGTACTGCTGCAAGAACAATACTTTATACTTTGATACCTTGTAAACAATTATCCAAAAGGCGACCAACATCTAAGTGTGACCTTGGGGAGATTGACCATGCTGTTTCCCATACTGACGTTTTGTGGCTCCTACAGGAAACCAATTCAGCTTAGTAGTGTATTTTCTGGTTGCCTGCATGCAGTTTGCTCTGCTGACTTTAAAAGCTTTGGCAGATTGAACAAGTAAATATCTAGGGGCATATTATCAAGAACGGCGTTAAAATTATCGCCGCTTTAGCTGCAGGAAACTGCTGCTAAAGCGGAGATAATGGGCTCGATAATTTGCCCTTGTGAATTTCCATAGAAGCCCATGTTCTGGTGTGAACATGGGCTTCTATGGGAATTCACAAGGGCATATTATCAATCCCATTATCGCCGCTTTGCAGCAGTTTCCTGCCGCTAAAGAGGCGATAATTGTAATGCCGTTCTTGATAATATGCCCCCTAATGCTGTAACATTTACTGGGCCCTTACTTGCTTTCCAATCATTTGTTTCTCCAATGGAGCTGAGAGGGTTTCGATATTCAGGGGAACTGGCAGGTCCCAATAAGGGCCAGGAATAGGATAACTGTATCTACAAACTTAAAATTAAACTCATATAGATACATCTAAGGAAAATACCGTAGATATTAAATAGGATCCCTGCATACCCAATCACCTAAAGAAATGTAGGCAGGCAAGGATCATAGAAACCAGGAGTTCTGTTATAGCAATAAAGAATAAAAGCACTAGGATTTGATGATCAGAAACTTCAGCCTTGCATTTCTGTTTAGTCATAGGATAACCCAGAATAAATGCACATTCACAAAGGATCACGAGAATCAAAATAGAAGTGTCAGATTAAATTTGTTAATTTGGTTTATCAAATTAAATGGAAACAATTTACATTTAATACATTCTGGATTCGGTTTGATTTCAGATTACATTAATTTAATCAAATTCCAAAGCTTGTGATATTAGGAAGGTAAGTAGATGCAAAAGGGACAGTCTCTCTGAGCTGAGGTAGACCCCCGGGCACACACACATTATGTGTGTGCACGCGGCACATTAACCAAGGTGTTGTTCAACATTTGCTTTCTTTTCCTTCTTTTTGTCTCCTTTTGTACGTTCTGATATTCGAGTGTCCCCCGAACAGAAAAAGTATGAGAAGACACCCTATGCTCCAAAAGCAGCCAAAAAGGGAAGCCGAGACGCCAGGAGTGCCTTGAGGATGCCGAGGATCCAGGGAGGATGCCAGGAATGCGGAAGTAATGACATGACATCAGGTAAGCCGAAAACAGGAAGCCACAGGTAGAGAAAGGCTCGAGTGGTAAGCATCTTCCTATGGTGGAGCACACAACTTTATCAGCTATGTGCTCCACCCAGCAACCCCCCCCCCCGCAAGCCCCCTCCCCCCCAGGTTCTCAAGGCCGGCTCTCTGGCAGGTCCGGAAATACTGATCTAATTCCATCCACAATCTTCTGATTCTTGCGGAGATAGAATCCAAGCCTTTCTTTGTAAAGATAACTTTTAATGGCTTCTCAGCTTCAAACATGAATGTGCAACCCGCAACAAATTCCTAAACTTTCCTGAACTGCTAATGCCTCCTTTTCAATCAATCACAGAATAGTTGTGTTCCACTTCACTCAAAATCCTAGAAAACGTGATCTATGGCTACCTCAGCATTGGTTATATGTCGTTACAACAAATTCCGTTGCAAAGCATGCCTTTATCACGCATGCGTTACAACGGAATGCTTTTTTTACGCATAACCTTTCCCACGAATATTCCTTTACCACGCATTGATTAACAACGATTTTCTTTGTTAATTTATCCATTGTAAGTTCATACTCTTGGGAAAGGTTATACCCCTCCCTTTTACCCTTACGTGTCCCCCAGGCCCCAAACCTTCGTCTATTTACCCCTGCCCTTAACCCTCAATCTTATTTTTTTTTTAATTCCCCTTACCTCTTCACGTCGTTCTTTCTTCGTCTTCATCTTTTTTGATGACGTTCTACATCGTGAAGAAAAAGCAGAAGTTTCTTTCCGTTTCCTCTCTAACGACGTCGATTGACGATTGTCTCCATTTTGCTTCGTAATTTCTTTTTTTTGGGTGGGGGAGGGGGGACCCCCCAATCCTCCTTTTTATTCTCACTTTTTTTTTATTGGGTAGGCCCCCGATGCCCCTTTTTTTTGTGCATTTACCACACATGCCTTTACTAAGCATCTCGTAGTAAAGGTATGCGTGGTAAATGCTTCCGTGGTAACCACGCATGCATTCTAATGCATGCGTGGTAAAGCCTTTCGTGCAAACGGCCATTTTGTAGTGGCCGTTTCCCTCAGCATCATCTTTCAAATGCAAATAAATGGTGCCCAAACCCTTGAAACTGAAATCTGTGACCAGAGCGGTTTCCTCATCAGAGACAAACATCTGCAGGCAAGGAGCCTTCACAAGATCTTCCTTAATGCCACAGAATTCACTCCTATACCCCTCGCTCTATGTGAACTCATCTTTCCTCTCATGCAACTAACTCATATGTATTCCCCTACAATGGCAAGTCTTATCCGGTGATTGAGCCTTCTCCTTCACCGCTCCTAAAGCATGGAATGACCTGCCACTACACACTTCTTGAATTCCACAAAAATGTAAAGGCCTGTTTTTTCAGTAGTGCCAGTAGTCAAGAGGACTTCAAACTGTTGGCCGTACCTCCATGGGGGTCTGTTGATGTGTTCCTAGTGGGGTGCAAATGAGTTTGCAATAACTTGTAAATGAAGCTAGCCTCTTGGAAGAGTGACAGGAGCATATCCCGGCTGTCATCATTAATATGCAGCAGTTGAAGTGCATAAAAAGAGAGTGGGAACTGTACTACTGAGTGACATGGGGCATGGTTAGTTAGTGTGGAGACATGGGGCAAAAACCTGGTTAAAAAGAAGAAAATATTCAGCATTGTAATGTTTTTTTTACCTTCTGGTAACTACATAAAAAATAACACACACACACACCTCAAACGAAAAATAAATGCAAGTTAAACAAATCAAAGGCTTATCCCCCTTCCAGTAAAACTGCATATAGAGAAGCGATAAAAACTTACAAAAATGAAATTAAAGCTGCACAATCAACCTTTTTTTAAAAAGAAAAATTAACGCAGCTGCCTCCAGGCCTATGGAAATATATCGCATTGCGAACACCCTCCTCAAGCTCCCAGGGAAACTTCCAAGCTCCATCGATGCACAAACCCTTTGCAACAACCTGGCAGAGTTCTTCTTCCAAAAAATACAAACAATTTACACCTCCTTCTCCCCCACCCAGATCCACACTCAGCTCACCAAACCATCTGAATCAGGGCTCCAGCCATCAACTACTCTGCAATCCCTCCCCCTCTTAATCCTACCATTTAGAATCCATTATGCATCAGGTGAAATCTGGCTCCCCCAATGACCTGCCACCCCACGCACCCTGCAACCAGTCACCGGCAACATTCTACCCACCATACTTGATCTGCTCAATGCCTCCCTATCCACCGTCACTGTCCCTTTCCCCTGGAAGCGGGCCATGGTTAAAGCCCTCCTTAAAAAACCCAACCTAGACCAAGATAACCCCAGTAACTATCAACCAATCTCCCTGCTACCTTGGCTAATCAAAATCCTCGAGAAACATGCAAACACAATATTGACGGAGTTCTTAGAGATCAACCACCTGCTCGACTCCTCCCAGATGGGATTCCGTCCCATGCATGGGACTGAAACCACCCTTCTCGCAGTGACGGAGGAGGCCAGGAAGATTCTGGATCAAGGAGGCTCTGCAGCAATCATTCTACTTGACCTAGGTGCCGCCTTCGACACTGTAAGCCATGACATTCTACTACACCGACTTACCAGCCTAGGAGTCTCAGGAAATGCAATTGCCTGGTTTGAATCCTTCCTGTCAGACCGCTCCTTCCAGCCTTTTGAGGGCAAAATCACCTCCCACCCGCAAGCCTCTTGGCTGCGGTGTGACGCAGGGCTCTTCTCTGAGCCCTACACTATTTAATATATATATGAGCCCCCTCGCTGAGATTGTCCGTCCCTTCGGGATAAAAATCATCACTTATGCCGACGACAGTCAGCTAGTGGTGGCTCTCAAACAGCCGTACACCACGCATAACAGCCTGAGTGACTGCTTAGAAGAAGTGACCAAATGGATGACATCCTCATGTCTCAATTTGAAAGGAGACAAAACTGAGCTGATGCTCTTAGGTAACACCCCCAAGTTCACCATCGACTCATTGTGGCCCATTTGCCTTGGCCCTGCTCCTATAGCTAAGAACACAATTAAGAGCATGGGCATCTGGCTGGATAAATCCCTTAACTTTAATTGTCAAGCAACTAAACCTACAGCCACTTGCTACGGTCTACTCAAGCTTCTACAAATAATTCTCCCCCTACTACCTTTCCAAGCAAAACAGATCATGGTCCAGGGTCTTATTTTGCCTCTTCTGGATTTTGGGAATCCCCTCTACTTAGGGGCCCCTCAATCCACCTTGCGCAAGCTCCAGGTTATCCAAAATTGGGCAGCCCGAACACTCCTCCAGACCCCCCCGTCGACTCCCAGTCAAACCCGGACTAAAGAACCTCTACTGGCTCCCAGTCAGGGAAAGAATTTAATTTAAGGCCCTGTACATCGCCCACCGAGCCTTTTGGAAAATGGGTGCTGCCATCAATCAATCACTGATCACCCCCTACCACCCGAATAGACAGCTCAGATCAGCATCTTCCCTCTTCGCCACAGTACCCAGGATTAAGAGAGCCAGATGTGGGGGCCGTTCCTTCTCCTATAACTCGGCCAAACTTTGGAAACCCTCCCCCTTCATCTGCGACCAGAGCCCAACTTACTCCCGTTCTATAAACATCTAAAAACCCTGCTTTTTAATAAATCTGAATAGTCTCCAATTTTTCCATCCGGATGCGTTGTCTGTAGCTCTAGGACGCCTAGGGGAGCTATCACGCTTAATAAATGGTCTTTTCATTTCGTTCATTTCATAGGCACATATACTCTTTTACCATATGAACCCCCAGTTGGCTAATGCTATAATTACAGATGTCAGTGTGTTGGGTGACCAGAGACTCACAGAATTAAGGAACTGTTCGGTGCAGGGAAGAATAGTAACTTTTTTATTTTTTGTGCTGCAAGTTACCAGCCTGTGACAAAACGCACTGTTAATGGCCTTATGTTAAAATTGTATTACACAGTATAAAACAGGAGGCAGCAAAATAGTGTTCAATATAAAACAAGTGCTTTAAAAATATACATTTACTAAGAGGCATTCAGGCTATATCTAATGCAAATATGTTTGTATCTGTCCATAAAATGAACACATTCCTTTTAATTGACATATACATACATTACCTCTCAAAAGGAATACATATTTGTAATCATGAAGGGTCAAGTGACTCCATTAATTAAAATCTATACGGGCTCTAATGCAGCATTTATATTTGATGGTTAACCACTTGCATGCATTTACATTTCTTTAAGGTAGCAGACACCTTGGTAAGAAGGCATGTTTCTTCTTTCGTTCTCTATATCTCTCCATGCTCCACAACTCACGAGCCTCTCCCCTCTACTTCTCTTGTGGAGAAGTGTGGCTCAGGGGTTAGAAGCGGCAGACCCGGAAGCTGAGATCGGCCCTGGACCAGGGTTCAATTCCCCGCCTCAGCGGGTCTTGGGCTCAAAAATTCCACGGACTCAATAATTCTCGCTCCGGTGCCTTCTCGACTCACGGGTTCACACTCTGCAACTCTGGGCAATAGCTTGCTTAATCTCCACAACAGCCCCTCGCGGCGGGATGCCTGGCTTTCACCTTGTGGATACCCTGCTGGGGTTATCTCACAGGGGAATACCAGGACGGGTTCCCTAAGCAAGCGCCGGGAAACCCTTTGTGGGTAGCTGTGCTTTATATAAGCTCAAATACATTTACATTTACCCGCAGTGAGTGGCCACTAGACCCCAGCTATGGCAGTTGTACTATGAAAAAAGGATATGGCGTACGATTTCCTTGCTAGCATTAGGGCCCAGGTCACCCTTGCTGTGCATAGAACAGGGCCCAAGCAACAGGGGAGGGGGATCTAGGTGTATTTTCTTTTTCTTTTTACACAAAGCAGCAGAAAGTTTGCTTTGGGCATCTGGCCTAGAAGTAAAGGCAGCATTCAGTGGGCAGAGTAGACAGCCAGCTTCACAGAGCTGTAGGTATCATTGGTGCTGCAGCTGAATTTGAGGCCCAGGGCATACTCAATGTACAAGTGTTTCTTTAAGCCTTGGAGCATTGGCGTAGGGAGGGTAAAATGAACAAAGAGACAACTTGATTTGGGCATCAGAGAGATGAGAGGGAGAGGGATGATGAAGGATGGGAGGGAGAGGGCTGGTGTGAGATGTTGTTAATAATAGGAAGAGGTGACAGCTTGCTTTGCAAGGCAGTAGCTTTCATGAATGAGCAAAGGGAACAACTTGAATTGGGCATCAGGGAGATGAGAGGGAGCTGGATGATGAGAAATGGGAGGGAGAGGGGTGGTGTGCAGTGACAGCTTGCTTTGTAAACTTTCCTTACTGAAGCAGGTGCAGTGACAATTTGCCTAAGTGGCTCAGGGGCTCACTGCACACATTTATGAATGTTTTACTATACAGAATTGGGTTTGGGGCTCATTTTTCTTGCGTGCATTAGGGCAGATGGCATTCTTGACACAGTTAAGGGAGCAACACGTGGTAGCTCATTTTTTTCCAGGAAGAGACAGAACCTCTTTCATGATGAAGTGATGGTCCGGCATGGTGGGCAAGGAGTGAAAGAAGAAGCAGAGGTAGAGTAGCTTCTCTTGACTAAGCCATCATTAGTGCAGGAAGTGGAGTTTCAACGTGGCCCACAACACCTCAATTATGGGAAGTCTCACATTTCATGTTGATTATGAGATACAGAAAACCCTAACTGAAATTATCTTGTGACCAATGCTTCCTGCAAAAATTCCTCCTGCTCTCCAAATTCTTGTCATAAAGTTTTTAAGGGGGACCAACTTCAAAACATTTTGCTGTAGGGGGGATTGAGACCAAAAACATTTGAAGACCTCTCCAATAGGCACTAGGTTCATCTAGGCTCGCACCTGCTCAGTGAAACAATACACTTGTGGGGTGATAGTATACTCCAACACATTTTTAATATGTCTTTTTGATCAGCCATTAAAATCATTTTTGATACAATAAAGACATTTTTTAACTCACCACTTCACACTTTCCTTATTCACGTAGTTTATCATTTAGCTCCCACATCTTCACATTACCCGCTCCGCAGTAAATCTGGCGTTGAAGCACACTGGGGTGGCATTCGGTCACTCCCAGTGGGGCCCAATGATGAAGCATGTCACCGACCAGGTCGGTGAGTGAGGGCTTTCTAGACACACCAAATAGGTGTTTCTCTATGTGCTCGAATACCCTTGTGTTTTAAAACAAATAACACTCTTTCATTGTTGTTCATAATGTCAAGAGTGGAGAATAAGAGAGTTGCTCCCTCCATACCTCTCTCTTTGTTGATATGTGATAGTATACTCTCCAAATTTGCGCAACATAACCGCTTCCGGTGCGAGGTTCCAAACCATAGCAACAATCTACTCCTCAATGACCCTGGGGGAACTAAGAACAACCAAATGCGCCACAGTGTTTAACATGGTGTTCTCCGGACTTGTGATACAATACTGCACTGGGACTTTGCATCTTGCAGCGCTGTGTCTCACCCTAGTGCTTGATATCATGCTGCACCAAGAGCTGATTCATCATCAAGGGAGTTCTTCCATCGAAATGCATATGCACTCCACACCAAGAACTGAAAAGATATAAAGTCCACCACAGGGCTATGTCACTCGAAAGCACACTTGAGTTCCACTGCTGGTCAGATGCCAATCATCTAACACCATTGACAGTGTCCTTGGCATGAAAAGAGTTTGGAACTCGCCTTCTGCTCCGAGTGTATGTTTGACCCAGCAAAGCAGGCAGCCTAAAAGTATAGATGTAAGGAACCCTAGCAATAGTCTTTCATTCAGATGCCACTGAGGAAATGAAAATTAGGTGATGAGTTGTTGGTAACTTGCACCTCTAGTCACTCGTCACAAATATATAGATGGGGCAAGATCCTTTATTAGCCCCTTAGCCACAACTGAACCCAGTGCAACTGCTATCCGTGGAATTGTGGCAAGGTACATATTGCTTCACATTATGGAAAATCAATATTTTGCTTTTGTAGTTATTTATTAACTGTTCAATTAATTAAAATCATTACAGTAAAAACAGTCAGCATATAAAACTAAAACAATGATACAAAAAACTTCTATTTATCTTACATAAAATTGAGCACCCCACCCCAGTGCCAACATGATCGTCCCTCCCCGGGGTTTATAGTCAATGCGGTTTGGCCTTAATCACTTTCATGAAATCCCCTTTGAGTCTCAATAGGTAAACGGCTATACAGAATAATGGACAGCGCCTCTTACATTCCAATTGGCCCTCGCATGTGTTAGCACTTTCTTAGACTGCTTGCTTCCGGTCCAGGGAGGACCTGGCCTGGCAGTTCGGTCTGGACTGTTCCCATGGGGCACAGGGTCAAGACTGATTTGCATATGGTTGGGTCCAAACTTGGGTGGTGTAGTGGGCAAAAGAACAATGGATTTAACCCAGATCTTTTGACTGGGGGAGAATGATTGCATTGTCAGCATCCTGTCCATCATTTGTTTGCTGTAACATTCTTAGACTAGTGGGCTAGAGATGTTTGAGGCCACTGAGCTTACTTCCGACAGATTTGCGGTGCACTTCACCAAAGTTCTGTTGCTTTCATTAGCAGATTTTAGGTCAATCTTGTAAAATCAATACCTCACTAATGAGCTAACACGCACAATCTAAAATGTCGTGTAGACCATTTGGTGAAGTGAAACCAAGGGAACATGCTCCTTATGGGAGCTCTCCAACTGTGGGAAATTTAGTGATCTGTCAAATATTTATTTTTAAGGGATTATGAGGTTTCTACTAGCTTTACCACATCCCAGCAACACTAAAATAACTCACCAAGTCAACAGCTTGGGTATGTGCTGGAGCCAGACTATCCTTTATAAAAGACCCGACCTGGTGAGTCTCAGAAACTTAATAAAGATTGCATCTGCTAAATAATATGCAATCAGGCAGAGCTGGTGTTAAATTAAGACATTTGCAAGCTGTTGTCTTATGGCACAACCACAATGACAACATGAAGTAGCCACACTACTATTTCAAAAAAGGTCTTGTTCCTAGGAAGGGGAACAATCAAATGGCAAAATGTCATTTTGCCTAAAGCAGTACAAATCCTGACACCATTGTTGCATGCAAGAACCAGGTAATGTCCTATTCTTAGTTATATCCATAAAAGAAATATGAGACTAGCATTTTGGCTATCACTTGATGGGACCAGTCTGGAATAATCTACCTCGGTCCATTCATTGTGGACCGTGATGCTACTCTGAAAGAATCTGAAACCAATCTGTTAACTCTATTGGTGATGGAGGACCAATATTGTCCCTGGATTGAAGGCCTCCCTTTTCCATGTTGCTTTTCTCATGGTTGCACAGCTGCTCAGCCTCTGTCCTTAAACTCTTTGCTCGCTGTCTTTACTGACTGTAATCTTATTTTTCAGGGTGTCCTTTTGTTATGAAGCATGGTTTCCACCCTATAAAGCTGTGTATGAATAGGTCTTGAAAAAACAATGCCTCAGGGACTAGTATGACAGTGGTACTGAATAGCAGCTGCAACATATCCAGTCAGTGCGTTTAAAGTGACCTCCATTGGTGTACTGTATAAAAATCACATATGGATGTTTGGGAACACCCACACTCCACACATGGAACGCCTTCTGAACTTAGAATAATGCAAGGCAGTGACTTACGCTGCCTTGTGTTACTCCAGCTTTCCTAAGCCACGCAGAGCCACGTAAGGTGACTCCGTGTGGCATAGTAAATCTCACTTAAAGGCTTGCGTTGTCCTGCATCGACTTGCATTATGCAAGGGCAATGCAAGCTGTTAGAAATTGAGGGCCATATTTACAAACCCCTGTCACAATGGGAATGTTACTGTGGTGATAAATCCTTCGCCTGAATTGGCGAGTAGCAGTCCAGCAGAGTGGCAGGCAAGAAAATGCAAACTATCTAAAAATTTACAGAATTTAAAATCCAAGTTCACCATAAGTAAGGATTTTTAAATTAGGATTCCGGAGACACCAACATGGACCAGTGATCTCTTCCCATTTGCAAATTACACTTATAAAATGCAATAAGGCAATTCCAACGTTATCCTATGAAAGATATATGTCATCAGTAATGTCATTTGAGATGTCATCAGTGATATCATCAGTGATGTCACTGACCATTTCATGAATGATGTAATATGTGACGTCATCAGCAGTGCATTGTGAGGGCGCGAGTAATAGTTAGCTGAACTAACTATAACGGGGGAATTTCAATGGTTTTGTATTAGAGAAGTGTCCAACTAACTATAAAGTCCCTGGAACCTTTGTTTTTTTCAGTGAATTTCTAAGGGTTTTTTTAACGCTAATTTCTACCTATAACGTGCCTGAAACCTATGGTTTTTTCAGTGAATTTCAAAGGTTTTTTAAATGCTAATTTTGAATTATAATGTTCATTAAATCTAGTTTTTTCAGTAATTTTGACCATTTTTTTGTGATATCCTAAAAATGTTTTTTGTAATGTTGTTTGTTTGTTAATAAAATATTATAATGTCTTCTGTTTTCTTAAATATTAAGATATATCTTTTTTTAGAAAAAAGTGGAGTTGTGCATCCATTGTGTACCTATCTCGGTGGGTGTGTGGATTCAAACCGCAATATTGGTAGAGTCATGAAGGATGCGCGTTTCAGCCAGCCCACTCCGCTCACGCTTACAGAGAGGGAACTATAACGCTATATGTCCCAGGTCTTCCCTGTAGTCATCTGGTGATCACAGGTCTAGCTGTCAGTTTGCCACAGCCTCTCCCTCATGGCTGGTTTACACCCACACCACACCCATGCAGCACAGGCACCATAGGACCTGTCACCCTGCCAATTAAAAGGGCCGGACGCAAGTGCTAGACGTCATTTCCACTCTTTATCTGGGTGTATCCATGTGCTTATTATGTTGGTGGCAGCAGAGGCACTTTGGCCAACACGGGCCTCCCGCAACGTGGTGATGACTTGAGGTGCACAGAGTTGGTGGCAGCCGAAGCCCTTTGCCGGACACTGGCCTCCTGCCATGTGGTGATGACTTGAGGTGCACAGAGTTGGCGGCAGCCGAGGCATTTTGGCCGACATAGGCCTCCCGCCACATGGCGGTAACTTGAGCTACACTGAGTTAGTGCCACCAGAGATGAGCGGGTGTGCAGCCTGTGATGATGCGTAGGCCTCGACACACCATCCTGGCAATCAAGACCCAATTTGAATTGTGAGCTCGGCTGGACCGCATGTACGCCAAAGGCAGCTGGCTGTACAGACATGACTTCTCGGCGCGGTGCAGCAGGATGCACTAGGAGCTTATGCAGCAGAATCCAGCGATGGCTGAGGAGGTTGCTCCGGCATGTGGTGGGCGCTCTTAGAGACACACCGGTGGTGGCAGGTGAGCATTGAGGTCTGAGTGCGCAGGGTCGGGCAGTCATAGCTGGGTGGCGGACTGGTCTGAGGACCAAGGCTGGGATGCTTGTGTAAGATGTAGGAATCTTGCACACTGCTTGAGAAGTTTGCGACAACATTAGTGTACAGGCCCCAGTGGTCCAGTTTTGCCTGCACATTGTTGGAATGTGTGTGATTGTGTGCAGTGTGGGCAGGGGGCACAAATAGTACATGTGTGCAGTCAATTACCCCATCACGTGCAGGAAGCCTGCAATGGCATGATTCCCTTGCTTGGTCTCCAACTGTACCTGCGCAGTGTGGGTGAAGTGAGCATGCAGGTGTATCAAGCTGAAACAAACAGTGATGCTGACGGGTATGATATATCCTTTATAATTAGACTGTAACAGAAGTTCGTGTGGTGGTAATGCTCCTTTTCTTTCCTATGAAGGTTACGACCACACAAACTTCTGTTGCGGTCATTTTGTGCAGGATTGCTCTTAGCTGTAAGCATTCCGGTTTGTCCAACTGCAATACATTGTACCATATTATTTTTGTGACCATACTAACGCTTGACCATTGTCTTCATTTATCTAACAGGTTTCTGAATACAGAGTTTTGGGATTTCCAGGATGATCTACAGTTATTTTGATCCACAAATTGACATTCCCCATTGGGAATGTCACTCGTTGTTTGTTGTTTTTGTGTTGTTAATTTATGTTTTTCTAATAAAGTACTGTTTTTCCACTACTGTTGACTCCTAGACTTCATGACCAGGCGCACCCCCATTTCAGTGACTACAAATTTGGATCTGGAGCACAGAGACGTCAAGCAACGGCTGAGGTTAGTTGTGCAGGAATACTACGAATCGGGACGAGTCGGTGGTGCGGATACAGGGGCCCTATGTTGCTTTTGTAGACTGCATCCAAGGCGTGTGAGGAAGTTTAATAGGGCTGGCTGTGAGACTCCTCCGACTCTCGCAGTTCTTAGTTGGAAGGTACCAGAGGCCAACAGGTGCAGCACAGCCAGCAGCTTTGTCTGAGGAAGGATGTTGATTGCCCGCTGTGTTGGTACCGTCAGCCTGTGGGCAATGTGGCAGTGTGCACCAACTTGAGAATGGGGCGATAATTCTTTTGCCACTTTTGCTGCACTAAAGGGCCGATAACTCTGTGATAAGTTCCCACTGTTGGGCTATAGCGTGACTCTAAAACAAGCCCTTATGTTTATTAGGACTTTGTTGTAGCTACATGCGAATCACAAGAAAAAAGATGAAAAAACAAGAAAAGTGGGCAGGGTGCAAACACCCTGACCCCCTAGGCCTGCTTAGGGAATCCCACAAAAAGACCCAGGGCCAAAAAATTATTACTATTTTTTTTTAAAAAGCGGCTGGGTGCACGAATTCGGACGAGGAAATAAAAAAAAACCATGGGGCGTATTCTCAAGGATTTATCGCTGAGTTATCGGCACTTTAGCGCAGCAAAAGTGGTGAAAGAATTTTCATCCCGTTCTCAACCTGGTGAAAACTGCAGATGTTGCCAGTTTTCCAGTGATAGCTTCCGCAAAAAACATCGGCACGAATGAGTGAGACAACTAACACTAATGATATGCAGAGTAGGTGTTCCAGTACAAAAAAAAACATGAAAACAGCACCTCCCGATATTTTCAACGACCAGCCAAATTTGTGATGCAATCCAAAAACAGGCGATAAGCCACGTTGGCAGTAATGATTTAACATCTGCCTTTTACTGGTGTAAAGCATGCCGACTACCTAAAGTATGAAAGGGAGCCCAGCCCAGAGCCACATCTGAAGACCAGCACATGTCATAGAACTACTGATCATGCAACTCCGATACCCAAGAAGGCCACAACACCTTCTGCCACCACCCCCTGGACCTCCCCCTCTACTACCACCAAGGCAGCGCAGAACAGGACAGAGGACCTTCCTAAAAAGGCATAGCCCCTCTGCCATACAATAGCTGAATGTTGGGAGACGTGAGAACCAAGTATGTGTGAAGGAGGGAAGTCACCCATCAATGTCAATGCACACAATGCCAAGTGTAGCGGCGATGTCCTGGACATACCTCACTATGCAGAGCACAGACCTCTCCATGTGTACATATACTGCTGGTGCTTGTAGTGTTGAGGACAGTGGACACAACCATGTTACCTCAGGCAGTGGGGAAGATCTCGGCCATGTAGCTGTGTCCCCCACTGTAAGCTGAAGCGGAGTGGGCTGGTCCAACATTCACCACACCAGCGTAGGAGTGTGATTAAATAGGCCGGGGCTCTGGGTGTGGATCACTTCTGGGAAGGCCATCGTGTCTGCCAGAGATGATGTGACCGCCGGCCTCCACGACACAGGCCCCCTGCGAACCCAGCGGCACAGCACCACAGAGGTATGTCTGTACAGACATTGCCTTCGATGTATACTCTAGACAGCAGGGCTCACAATTCAGATAGAGTCGCGATTGCAGATGACGCAGTCCACTAGCAACAGACATTGCTCCCAGTGCGGCCCACACAAAGCATGCATCATCGCAGGCTGTGCACACACTCAATGCTTTGGTGCCACTAACTGTGCAGCTAAACTCAACGCCACGTGGCTGTGGGCCCTTGCTGACCTCTGCCTCTGGCCTACTCTGCAGACAGCAGGGCTCACAATTTGGATCGAGTCATGATCGCAGATGACGCAGTCCAGTAGGCAACAGACATTGCTCCCGGTGCAGCCCTTCCGGACCAGGCATCATCGCTGGCTGTGCACACGCTGAGAGCTTCAGGTTCCACTAACTCAGTGCACCACAAGTCACTGCCACATAGCCTTATTAAGGCAGAATTCATTAGTCAAAAGACATTGCTCCCAGTGCTGCCCGCCCGGACCACGCATCATCGCAGGCTGCTCACACACTGAGTTCTTCTGGCGCTACTAACTGTACAGCTCAACTCAACGCCACGTGGCTGTGGGCTCTTGCTGACCGATGCCTCCGGCCTACACTGCGGACTGGAGGGCTCAAAATTCAGATTGAGTCGTGATTGCAGATGACGCAGTCCAGTAGGCAACAGACATTGCTACCAGTGCGGCCCTCCTGGACCAGGCATCATTGCTGGCTGTGCACACGTTGAGTGCTTCAGGTGCCACTAAGTCAGTGCACCACAAGTCACTGCCACGTAGCCTTATTAAGGCAGAATTAATTAGTCAAAACAAATTGCTCCCAATGCAGACTGCCCCACCTTGCATCATCGCAGGGTGTGCACACGCTGCGTGCTTCTGGTGCCACTAACTGTACAGCTCAACTCAACACCGCATGGCTGTGGGCCCTTGCTAACTGCTTCCTCCGGCCTACACTGTGGACAGCAGGCCTGACAATTCAGATGGAGTCGCGACTGCAGATGACGCAGTCCAGTAGACAACAAACATTGCTACCAGTGCGGCTTGCCCGGACCACGCCTCATTGCTGGCTGCCCACACGCTGAGTGCTTCAGGTGCCACTAACTCTGTGCAGCTCAACTCAATGCCACGTGCCTGTGTGCCCTTGCTGACCGCTGCCTCCGGCCTACACTGCAGTCAGCAGGGCTCACAATTCAAATTCAGTCTTGATTATTTAATTTCCGAGTCCAATAGGCAACTAAGGTCCCTGAAACCTACATATTTCGACAATGTATTCCATACATATTTCATCTTTTGTTCCATATTCCTACACTGCGGTTTGCAGGGCTCACAATTCGAATTCAGTCTTGATTTATTAATTGCAGAGTCCAGTAGGCAACAGATATTGCATCCACTGCGGCTTACCCGCATGACGGATCATCGCTGGCTGCTCACACACTGAGTACTTCAGGTGCCCCTAACTCTGTGCAGCTCAAGTCAGCGCCACGTGACTGTGGGCCCTTGCTGACTGCTGCTTCCAGCCTACAGTGTGGTCAGCAGGGCTCACAATTCAGAATGAGTCTCGATTGCAGATGGCGCAGTGCAGTTGGCAAAAGACATTGATCCCAGTGCGGCCCGCTCGGACCACGCATCATCGCTGACTGTACACCCACTGAGTGGTTCAAGTGCCACTAACTCAGTGCACCACAAGTCACTGCCATGTGGCCTTATTGAGGCAGAATTCATTAGGCAAAAGTACATCCGTTTCAGGCTATTGTTCGTACGGAGCCTAAAACAGGTAAGCTGCCTCCATCAGATTTACAAAGAGGCTTAAAAAGAAGAGTTGTATATTTGCCTTTAGAATTAAAAAAAAATCTTGAAACGATTTGTTAGACCTGGCTTCTTTGGCATGGTTTCCCCTGTCTTTTGGCCTCTGCCTCCAGTATTTTTTGACGCTGTGCTGGATTTCGTTTTTGCTGGTTTAGATGCTTTGGGCACTTTGCCACTGCTGATCAAAGTCAAAGTGCAAGTGCTCCCTGTGTAAATTGTTATTGTAATTGGTTATCCATGATTGGCATATTTGTATCACCAAGAAGTCCCTAATAAAGTGCACTGAGTGTGCAAGGGCTGGTGATCCAAATGCTACTAGTGGGCCTGCAGCATTGATGGTGCCAACCACAGGAGTAGCCCTAAAATGGTGTCTCAGGTGTGCCACTGCAGTTCCTTTGTGCAGTCTGTGAACTGCCGTGTCCTCCTGGTCAGTGTCTCCACTGAACAGGCCTCACCCTTCCGTTTCTGTGCACATTGGTCACCTATAGGAAGGCCCAATGTATCCCGTTTGGCAGGGTGCAGTGTATGTGAAAGGTAGAGCATGTACTAGTGCAGGTGACATGCTCTGGTAGTAAATGACAGCCATTTTCATTTTTCACTATTGTAAGGCTACCTTTCCCATAGGCTATCATGGGGAATGCTGGCTACAGTGGCTACCAGCATATCTTCCCAAAGGAGCAAGGTAGGACATAAAAGTCTGGTATCCCCGAACTCAGAATTTATTAACACATCTTTAAGGAAAGGTGGTTTTTAAATCCCGTGTTTGAGAACAGCACTTTTAGGAAGTTGCTGTTCTCTTGTCTGACCTTTCCGTGTGCCTTGGCCTGTTTGTGAATTGACTGTCTGATTTGAGAGTGACAGGGGCTCGTAGAGCCCCCAGGAGTCTGGCTCAATCAGCCCTAGGCTGAATGACTGCATCTGCATCTAGAGTGGTGGGAGGGGATAGCACCTGGGCCTGAATAGGGCTGTGCCTGCCTTCCACAGTGCTGGCTCTACCTCCTGCTGGGTGGCTAATGACCCTACCCCTCTCTCTGAAAGGAAAGGAGAAGCCAGGAAAACAAAGTGCTCAAGGAACACACAGAACTGGTTCAGACCGGGCTCAGAGCCCTCCTGCACAAAGGGAACAAAGACTTTTAGGAGTATAAGTACAGGACCCTTGACTACAGAAAGTTAGATCATCCTGGAATCAAGAAGGAACCTCTGCCAGGGAGAAAGCTGGAAGACTGAAGAAGAAAGACTGTCCTGCTGTTGCTTTGCTGGACTGACCTGCAGTTGCTTTGCTGCCAAAGAGAGGGGAAGGACTTTGCTTTGTCCTGTGTCCCATTGCTTGAAAGAATCTCCAAGGGCCAGAGAAGAGCTTGCTCCCTGTTAAAGAAGTCCCAGGAACAAATAGACGTCACCCCTGGCTTCCCTGAACTCTACTGAGACAGTTCTGTCCTTCCTAGAGTGCTTGGCCCAGTTGTGGTGCCTCTGAAAGTTGTACCTGTGTTGGGAAGCTGGAAACCAAGATTTTAAAGACTTTATGCAAGTTTTATCGCATCGCTCGCTTGCAGAGCGCATCCCCGTCAGTGTGAGGAAATTCCCCCCGCTACGAAGGCCGAGATCGGTGCGGGAAGATTACCATTGCTGTGAGAATCGTCGCAGAGCCTGTCATCACTGGGTGAGATGATCGCACCGCTTGCTTGCAGACCACATCATGTCACTGCAAGAATCATCGCAGAGCCATCGCATTGAGGGGCCGCGAGAGGAGAAGATCGGCTCTGTGCCGTGCATCGTCGCCGCACATGAGATCGTCGCCGTCCCGAAGATCGTCACATCGTACCTTTTGCGAGCCGCTTCCACCGAAACCTGCGCACCGGAATCCATACAAGGTATCGCATCCCTCCCTATACAGACCGGAGTCACTGGAGTCACTGAGTCCAGCAGGGTTGTCACATCACCTCCCCAGGGTCTCAGGAGTGATGCATCACTTGTTTTTCAACGCTGAAGCTTTCACTTGGAACTTTTGTCGCATCTAAAGGTACTGTTGGTTAAAACATGACGCAGCTGTGGATTATTTTAACACAACCTTAAGAACTCTTTCAAAACCATATTCTTGGACTGTGTATGTTGGATTTTTGTCATTTTGGTCTTGTGTAGTTTAGATTAAAATATCTTTATTTTTCTAAACTGTTGCGGAGTCAGTTTGTAGTGTTTTCACTGTGTTACTGTGAGTGTTATTATTATTATTATTATTGGGCATTTATTAAGCGCCTGGTTACGCCACTGGCGTGTCCCCGCGCTATGGTAAGTGAAATGACTGTCCCCCCTCCTCCTAACCCAGCTGTCTACTGAAAGAGATAAGTCTTAAGTTTTTTCCTAAACTGGATCTCAGAAGGCTCAAGCCGAAGTTCCAGTGGCAGTTTGTTCCAGCATATGGGAGCGAGGTATCTGAAGGACCTGCCTCCCATCCGAGCTTTAGATATTCTTGGAACTTTTAACAGCCCAACCTGCGAGGACCGAAGACTGCGTGTAGGCTCGTAGTAGGCTACTAAGCTCTGGAGCGGGAGAGGTGCCTTGCCGTACAAAATACGGTGGCAGGTGGAAAGGGCCTTGAACTTTACTCTCCTCTCAATGGGGAGCCAATGGAGCGCTCGCAAGGCTGGCTTGGCGGAAGATCTCCTAGGGAGTCTAAGGACCAACCGCGCTGCCGCATTTTGAAGAACCTGCAAGCGACCGATGACCTTGCCTGTGGCCCCCAAATAAAGCAGGTTCCCGTAATCAAGTCGGGAGGTGACCAAGGCATGTACCAGCGTCCGACGAGCAGAGATAGGAAGCAGGTCTAAGACTTTCCTAAGAACTCTCAGAACGCTGAAACATACCCCCGCCACCCGACCGACATGTGGGCCAAAGGTGAGGTCCTTATCGACCCACACGCCCAGATTCCTAGCCTCCCGGCAGGGAGCGGGGACTTCCCCCAGACAAGGTGGCCACCACGCCGACGACCACGCCGACGGTACACCCCCCACCACGAGCACCTCGGTCTTGCTCCCGTTCAACTTTAAACAGTTGGCAGACATCCAGGCCGCAAGGTCTTTCATGCAATTCCTGAAGATGTCTGCCGCAAGACCGGGCGCGCGCGATAGGGAGATGACCAACTGCGTGTCATCGGCATAGGACACCAAGCGGAGGCCGTGACCCTCCACAATAGCCGCTAGGGGGGAGATGTAAATATTAAATAGAGTTGGGCTCAGGGACGAACCCTGAGGGACGCCCTGGCCCAACTCAATCTCCCTGGAATAGCACTCACCCAGTCTGACCTGAAAGCATCTCTCAGAGAGGAAGGACTTGATCCAGCCAAGCGCAGCACCTGTCACCCCACCTTCACTCAGACACTGTAGCAAGGTGGAATGTGCTACAGTGTCGAATGCTGCGCTTAGGTCTAAAAGGATCAGTGCCATCGTCTGGCCCTCGTCTACTCCCTGTCTAAGAGCTTCTACCGCCACGAGGAGAGCGGACTCCGTCGAGTGGCGGGGACGGAAGCCAAACTGCGAGTCGTGGAGTAGCGAAGCCGTCTCCACAAACTGCATGAGCTGTATATTGGCTGTTTTTTCCGCCACCTTCGCCATGTAGGGGAGGAGGGAGATAGGACTTTGCACATTGCCTTTCATAAGCCTGACTGCTCATGCCAAGCTACCAAAGGGGTGAGCAGAGGTTATCTAAAGAGTGTTTCCTCCTTACCCTGACTAGAAACAAGGGTCCCTATTTGGACAGTGCTACCTACCTCTGCCAACTAGAGACCCCCAGATCTAACACAATTGCTGTAGAGAAAGAGGAAACTTAACCTGTAGTTATTGTAGTTAATGGTGTTCCTACAAAGAGTCGAAAAATATGGCAAGAATTACCGGATGTCAGCAAAGTGCAAAAGGCTACGTTATATCTCACAAGAAACAATGTTTGCTACAAAAATGTGTATGTGGAAGAAGAAGAATCGATTGAGTTGATGATAGCAAAATTTCAAGTGGCCAAATTGAAAAAGTGGACATCTCTAAAAGTGAAAAGCTTTATTAACATTATAGTGTACATCCTTTACATTCAAAGGAAGTGTTTGGAAAATACTATTGAATTATTCCAAATGAAGAAAGCAAAGGGAACTCCCATGAGTGTTTGGAAGAGAAGTTTGGAAGCTCGTCATTTTCCACAGCTCTTACCCACTGGAAATGGTGAGCGATTTAACAAACGACCAGTACAGATTCCAGCATTAGAATATCGTACAACAAGATTGTTATTAGAATACTATTTCGACAATGTATTCCATATTTATTTCATCCTTTCTTCCATATGCCTACACTGTGGTCAGCAGGGCTCACAATTCAAATTCAGTCTTGATTCATTAATTTGATATGAATGGTCGACACCTGTTTGGCATATTTAATTTACCTGTAAGTCCCTTGTACAATGGTATCCCCTATACCCAGGGCCTATAAATGAAATACTACTTGTGGGTTTGCAGCACAGCTTGCCCACCCACCGAAATAGCCTTTCAAACCTGTCTCAGGGCTCTGCTACGGCAGAGCCTGCGCATGCAGTTTAATGCTGCAGGTGTTTGCCATGTCTGAAACTCCCCTTTTACTGTCACCACTAAGGTAGTCCCTAGCTAGCCCTATGGGCAGAGTGCTGTGTAGGTAAAAGGTAGGACATGTGCCTTAATTGTGTGGCATATCCTTGTAGCGACAAACAGTCTATTTGGTTTCTCACTGCTGTGAGGCTGCTCTCTTATAGGTTTGCATTGGGGATTCCCTGATATATGTTTCAGTGGCAATTTCTGATATGAATGGGGTAGTGAGGCCATGTTTGGTATGTTTGGAATAGTAGTGATAACTCCTTCTTATTGGTGAAATCAGATTTGTTATTACTATTTTAGAAAGTGGGCATTTCTGTGTGCTTATGACTCTCTGTGCCCTGCCTGGTAGTGTATTCAACGTCTGGTTTAGACTGACAGGAGAAGGGGATGTGCATTCACTATAGACAGTAACAGGGCGGTTGACGCTTGTCCTGCCTTTCCTGGGTGACTCAACGCTTGGCTGAATAGACCTTGTCTGCATTTAGAGTGGCGAGAGGGGATCTCCCTTGCACCTGAATAGGCCTGGTCTGCATTTAGAATGGTGGGAGGAGTAGCACCTGTACCTGAATAGGGCTGTGCCTGGCTTTCACAATGCTGGCTCTGTCCCCTTGTAGCATGTCTGGAGGCAGGGAGTGGGATTGAATGGGGATGTTGTGCACTTCTGAAAGTTATTTGAAGTGCCCTCAGAACAAAGACTTTTGGAATATGAGTCCCGGGGCTGTGACCCCATGATTTTTAGGCACTGCGTGT
Source organism: Lissotriton vulgaris (assembly GCF_964263255.1). Taxonomy (NCBI): domain Eukaryota; kingdom Metazoa; phylum Chordata; class Amphibia; order Caudata; family Salamandridae; genus Lissotriton; species Lissotriton vulgaris. The sequence continues at coordinate 477,947,262 of NC_141693.1, forward strand.
ACTTGCAACCAGACACTTCTGGCTCTACAAACAGCACATTGCTAGGAGAAGCTGTTACGCTGCCAGGAGGACCCACCATGGGACTATACGTATTGTGCTGACCTGCCCAAAAGGACCCTGTGTGCTGGACTACTGCCTGCACTCCTGCTTTAGTTCCCACGTGATCTCCAATGAGTGCTGTTATGCTCCTTGTCCTTGCAAATTTTAAGCACATCTTTGGTTGCTGAGCCTTCCTGTAATTCATTTCTGGAGAAACTCCTGTGCGTTTTTTGTTTCTATGGGGAAGACTTCAGTGTGCATTTACTTGGAGCCTTAAGTCTTATGTCTTTTATGTCTTGTTGCCCAAGCCTTGGGTGTGGATTCCTTGTGCAACAAAGAAGAAAGGTGAGATTTTCATTACCATGCAGCTTGTGCAGAGCTGCACTTTCCTTATATGTGCTACAAGTCATTTTGGGATTTATGATGCCTCACTTACTCTGAGGGTCCAAGGGCTTCAATGGTGGTATCATTATTGCCGCTGCCCAGAACTCCCTTGCGCTGCTGGGGGGAATCGTACAGAATTCTAAAAAACCCACCGGGTGCTTGGTTTGCTCAAACAAGCCTCCCAGGCAACCAGGAAGTGATCGCTGTGACTGCGGCTTAGAAGAGGCAGAGCACAGAGGGCCACAATCGACAGCGCCGGGGTGCAGGTGTTGCCACTGGAAGCAGGAGTCTCCACACTGCACGGAAATACTTTTGGCTTTAACAAGCTGACTCAAGGAGAGTTCCCAATGCTGCAGGCCTGGTCTGCCCCTCTGCAGACAGGACTCCACCAGGAGTGCAGGGAGCTGGATTTCCCACCGGTCACCTGCTTGAAGTATGGTATGGGCCAGCAAGTGAATCAGCACAAGTGCACCATGGATGTACAATCGCTACTGAGTAACACCATGGTACTACTTTCAAAGGGGGAGAACCCTTTGGCTACTTCCCTCTCACAGTTAACCAAGTGGGCAGGATTCCTCAACCGTGGTCCCGCTCAGCCCACTGGTTATTCCAGTCTCCTCTCTATGCTCACTACAAAGGTGGGCAGGCCTTTTTAGGGGTTGGAGATATGAGACCAGGAAAGGTCTGTTCTAGTTACCAGCAGCTGTACTGCGCGATTGCGGACAGCTGCTGCTTTTCAGACCTTTGGTGGCATTTGCTTCACTCTTGCGGCCATTGCAGGTCAAGCCCAAGAGGGGCCCCTGCCGCATGTGTCTCTGCGGCTGCGCCACGGGTCTTTGGATAGCTGTGTCTCCCTATTAGGGGCAAGTTAGTTCAAATGAGCGCCCTTGGGTCTAAGCTCTGCCTATAATCACTGCATTTGTTTTAAATGCTGATGTCAGAATTTATGTCATGTTATGCTGTATTATTGTGCTATATGGTAATTCCAGTTTTTTCTTGGTGGTAACCAAATGGGATGACTTTTGTGTATGCCCTGCAGTTGTGCTAGAAGTTGATTTATGCACTGTGGTGACAATCAAATGTGGCTTACTTTGGGGGATAGAAAATGTACAGAGATTGTGTTATGCATAAAGACTTCACAATGGTTTTGTAACCTGTGCAACTTATAAGAATGTACCTAGTGCTCTAATTGTTACCAGTATGACAATCTCCTTGTGGCAAAATAATTTTATGATCTATGCAGCGTCATGACAAGTGCTTAGTGGAACAGTGATTTATGTGATTATGGTATGATGTGCTTTTTGTGCAATACAAAGGATATTTTTACATAACCTTGTGTGAAGTCTCTTTTTGTGGTGTGCCTAGTGAGTTGCTGATGTGTGGTGCGCAATGCTTTACACATTGCCTCTGGGATAAACCTGACTGCTCTGCCAAGCTATACCAAGGTGGTGAGCAGGGGTTATCTTTTGTGTGTAACTCCCTTACCCTGACTAGAGTGGTGGGTTCTGCCTGGCTTAAGTATATGTATATATATATACATATATATATATATATATATATATATATATATATATATATATATATATATATATATATATATATATATATATATATATATATATATATATATATATATATATATATATATATATATATATATTCACTGAAAAAACCATAGGTTATAGACCATATATAGTTAGGAATTAGCATTTGCAAAACCTTGAAAATTCACTGATCAGTGATGTCATTTGAGATGTCATCAGTGATGTCATCAGTGATGTCACTGACCATGTCATGAATGATGTAATATGTGACATCATCAGCAGTGGATTGCGGGTGCGCGATATATAGTTAGGGCAACTAACTATATATGAAATTTCAATGGTTTTGTGTGAGTAAAATATGGTGTTGTAAATGCTAATTCCTAACTACATATGGTCTATAACCTATGGTTTTTTCAGTGAATTTTCAAGGTTTTGCAAATGCTAATTCCTAACTATATATGGTCTATAACCTATGGTTTTTTCAGTGAATTTCAATGGTTTTTTAATAGCAAATATCAAAAGCTGTAAAATGTATTTTTATTCTAATTCAAAAATATATTTTAAATTTTTGTAATTTAATGTTTTTATTTATATATTTTTTAATTATTTTTTTTTGTTTCGCTACCGGTTCGCGAACCGGGAAGCTTTCCGTTAGCTCAATTTGATGCCGCGACCCGGTCCGCTAACCGGTAAATGTTCTGTTTGCGCAACTGCCGCATTAGAAATCAACATCGTGACGCGTCGCGGAAGCGCGACATATCACGTTGTTGAGTAATGCGTCTTATGACGCGCTGCGTTAGCGCTCCCGGACCGCGAACCGGAAGCGCGCGCAGCGCGTAACATGAGCGGAACAGGTCATGTGACTTGTTTATAAAACTTTTCATTGGTTCATTTCACTTTTGGTTTCCTAATGATGTAAGACTAGGTCATGTGACCTAAAAATAACACTTTTCATTGGTTTAGAACTATTTTTTTTTCCAAATGATGAAAGCCCCCACCTTTTTTCTCATTCTGACTTTCAACTTTGAGAAAGGAAGACCTATTTTGCTCTGTGAAAAAAATGGCTTCAGTAGTAGCTGCAGCTGCTGGACCCCCACCACCACCACCACCACCTCCCTTTAAGAAGAGTGGACCACCTCCACAGTTCCTTGGAAACCCAGAGGAGGAAGAGGATCCAGAAGAGGAAGAGGAAGAAGAGGCACCACCATTTTTGAAAGAGTTACCCCGGGTATCTCATTACAAAAACAGTTCTATCTGGCAGTTTTTTTCTATTCCAGCAGGAAAGAAAAAAGTTAATATACGCTATGTTACGTGCCTTATATGCCAAGATGAATTATCCAGGGGCACTGATAAAAAGTACAGTTTTGGAAACTACACAATGCACCGTCATATGCAGAGGTGGCATCCACTTAATTATAGCCGGGCAGAGATGCGTGACCTGCAAGAGAACCCTCCATCTTCTGCGGCCAGGACATCAGCTGATATTTCCCTGACGGTTGCAGAGGCACGAGAAACAGTGCCAAATATCCAAAATAATTTTGTTCATATGAAGTTTACTTGTTTATATTGTGGCACTTTAATTTCTTGTGCTAATATGAGTGTTAAATTAATAAATTTAGCATTTGAAAAACACCAATGCTCTAAACGCCCCAAGCAAAAAAAAATGTTTTCGCTCCTGTTGAGCCCTTTGCCTGTTTTTTGTTCTTTCCCTTTCAAAAAAAACAAAAAAACATAAAATTGTTCAAAAAATACAAAAAAAACAAATAATGTTCAAAAAAGAAAAAAATATATAAAACTACAAAAACATTACCTCCCCTTTATACAAAAATTGCTAGAAAGTGTAACACTCTGGCAAGCTGTTTTTTTTTTAGTTCGCTTTCCGGTTCGCTCGCCGGTACGCGAACCGGGAGCTAACCCAGAATTTTTTTTTTAAAAAAATAAAGGAGTAAGTACAAGAGAAGTAAACAGAGAGTAATGTTAAAAGAAAGAGAGCTATAGGGACTAAACCAGAGATGTTGTTTAATAGATTTATTTACTGAAGAAAAGATGGAAGAGGATATAATTGTGGAAAACAAAATAGATAAGGAAGTGAAAGAATCAAGCATTGAAAAAGCAATAGGTCTCACAATAGAAGAGTTTGTCCTTTTTGTTTTGCAAATGGATGAGTGGCGTTGCGTGGATGAGTGGTGTTGCGTGGATGATTGGTGTTCCGTGGATGAGTGGCGTTGCGTGGATTAATGGCGTTGCGTGGATGAATTTCGTGTGTGAGTGGCGTAGTATGTGTGAGTGACGTTGTGTGTGTGAGTGGCGTTGTGTGTGTGAGTGGCGTTGCGTGTGTGAGTGGTATTGCGTGTGTGAGTGGCGTTGCGTGTGTGAGTGGCGTTACTGTGGGGGGGGGGGACGAGAAATGCACACGGCGGACAGGGGAGGGGACGGAGCGGGGACAGCAGAATGAGGGTGTAAAGCAGCCGGGGCCTTTGAAGTGAAGCTAATCTTCACTTCAAAGGTGTGGGAGGAATGCGCCTGAGGGAACAGACGGCGATTTGGTAATGTGCACACGCATTTTAGGTCAATGCACTTGCGCATTGACATAAAAGCCACGGGCACAGCTCCAAATTGCCACATTTAGTTAAACTTTGTTTAAAGCTCTTTAGTTTGAAGCCCTATAGTAGGTGAATGTGATAGAAATGTAACGAAAAGAGTAGAAAACATTTACCTTATAATCATTCACTTTTTTTTCATACTTTCAATCTGTGAAAGAGAGAACAAACATTTGAAAAATATTAAAACATGAATTTAAAAATTAGAAAAGACAAGGGAAAAGGTTGAAGGACAAACAGTTTTTCAACAACTTTGACATTTACAGAAGCCTCTGCTTCTCTAGGCCCCCTACACAGTCCTAAAGATATATATTTTAAACTAACAGTATGTTGATGCTGATGAAGTGAGGCCTATTTTGGAACATGGTTCATCTTTTGCACTGCTGATGTCTCACAACAGTGATGCAATGGCAGCGCAAAAGAGATGTAAAGCCATCATAAAATTGTCCCTAACATTTTAAATGATTGTTTCAGGATGCAAATAAGATGTGTCCTTTCCAGAGGTTTGTTTGAGGTGAGGCCTACTCAGGTATCAAAATAAAACAGTACCCAGAAGTGCAGCACTGTATGCATTAACTTTGACACTTACAGAAGCCTCAGTTTCTCCATGTCTACCTCACATTTCTAAATGTATATCATAAGTACAAAAAGTAGAGAATTTATTATACATGTTAAATGGTTTATTTTTGCTGTTCTCAGAATGTATCAAATATCACTAAAATCAGTGACTTGAAGGTATTCATCATGTAACAGCGGGGAAAAAAAAAACACAATCAAAATGATTGTGTTTAAAAAACCCATACAACATAAGAAATCAGAATTCAAAACTCCTTAAAATTAACTTACTTTCCATGACGTCGAAGGATGTCCTATGAACAGTTTACACTCTGTTGTGCTGTTAATATTTTCAGCCCGCCACTTTCTGAAAGAAAACCTCCATCGTTTTGAAAAATATGTTACATACGATAAAAGACTTCTCACATTCTACCACATGTTTCCACATGGCCAAATCATGTTAGAGCGATTTACAACTCTTGGAATTCTTGTAAGCAAATCCCGTCATTTTCTATTTTCGCAACTTTCAGAAAGAAAATGTTTAAGATTACTTTCACAATCCTGGATTATTAATATCTTACCCTTGTTGCTCACTCATGTTCTACATTTCCTATGACAGTGATACTGCTTACTATGAAGCAGAGTTACTTGCATCAGGTTTATATTTTTGAATTTTTAAAATGACATTATGATCCAAAGTTTGGATAAATATTCTAGACAGCATTGCAGACTTACATTCCCTCTACTCCATGAATCTCTAGAAATTGCTCAGAACAAATCCCGAGATTTTGTCCCTAAAATTTTGGTTTTAAAAACACCAGGTAAGAATTTTTAAGGTCAAAAGGCAATTTCTTTTTGAAAGTTAAAGCAGAATCGTTACAGAATGACCAGCCGTTTCTGGACTTTAAATAAGTTGTATAATGTCCTGATGTTATTGTAGGACCGTCATGAAATATAATTGCTGCAGTTACAAAAGTCCTTCCTGATATTGACAACTGCGAAGCAACACATTTTTATATTAAAGTTGACAATTTTGTTCCATCAGTCCTACATCGTTGGAACATTAAAATGACATACAGGCAATATCTTCGTAAAAATAATGTTGACATCATTTCAGATTTACATTGGCTACACTCCATGTTGTGATCAGCTGCTTTTACTAGCTTATGAAAGGACACTGATTTACTGTCTGGCAAAGTTAAATATATAAATCTTTCAGAATCTACACTAGTAGTACTTGATAGCTTACAATTCTCGCAGTCATGCTGCCATTGATAAGAAAGGCCAAATAGATAATCTACATCTACACCCTCATCTTGCAATACATCAAGCATATACATTAAAAACTCCTGACAATCCTGCTGAATATTTTCAGAGAATTCTGTTTGACCTGAACATTCGTCTAACAGAAAACGAATTTCAGACACACTTTCTACTCTCGTTTTATCAGCACTACATTTCTCTAACACAGAATTCAACAAACAGCATAAACTTTGTTCCGAATTGATCACAATCTGTTCTTTGAAAGTCTCTAGTGAAAAGAGAACATTAACCACTACATTAGCATAGCAGTTGACACCAGAACTATTTTCAAATTTAAAACCAACAACATCTTCAACAGAATCCATTTTCTTTCTGCTTATAATTTCAGGTTCATCAACTTTTCGTCTTTTTGCTATAACCTCCCTACTATTGGTCACATTTCTTCGTTTCCGGCCTACCACACGTTTCTCAAACAAAGGATATTGAGGCAAATGTGGCGCATACTCTCTTCTTAACCTATTGTATTCCTTAACACAATCTAGATCTGCACAAATGTTTGTGACATCACAGTCAATAAAGTACAATCCCAATAAAGTTCTAACTCGTGACAATGCCACATATGCCATACCCTCCTTGAACACAGAACTGCCTATATTCACTAAAGCACTATCTACACTTAAACCTTGCGATTTATGGATTGTCACCGCATATGCCAAGCAAACAGGAAACTGCTTACGTCGCACATATAAGTCTTTTACAAGCAAAAATCTAGCAGAAGAACGACCAATTAGCTGTACTTCCTCAATGCCATCTAATTAAATTTTTAAAAATTCAATACCATCTCTATTTCTGTATTTTTCAAAATCAACAACATTACCCATTGATCCATTTACCAGACCTCTTTCAACATGTAAATTCCTTCTCAAAATGATTCGGCAATTTAAGCACACATTCAAAGTCTTTTCAAAACCCGCAGTTTTAGATATAGTCTTCTCTAATGAATCCAATTTAGATTTCAAATTCTCAGACAAAATAATTGTTGCTCCCATATGCTCTATTTTATCAATAGCTTCAAGTTTCACAATCTCTTGTTTTTCTAAATTCAACATTTTGTTGTTGAAGATGGCACATTCTGCAAGAGTTGGCATCAAACATATTCCAGATTTCTTCTCAGTAATTTTCTTAAAAATATTCTCAGGCACAATGTCTTGTTCTGGATATAAATTTGACAGTAATCGTGCATGTAAAGCTTCTTTCGCATGGTCGGTCACTTTTCCAATTCTAACATCTTGTAAAATATTCTTGTAATCTTCATCCTTCGCCTGACGCATATTTTCATGCAGTTCAGCATAATTGAAGTTTAACCATATATTGACATTGCCAATGCTCCCTAGGCATTTCCTGGTATCTTCATGCGTGAGTATTTTGAACACAGGTTGTCCTTTCACTGGTGTTAGCTGCAGAAGATCTCCGAAAACAATGATGTGTTTGCCACCAAATAACACATCATACTCTGTTTTGAGAACTTCTTGCATTCTCAAATGCACAAAGGCAAGCATGAGATTTGAAACCATGCTTACTTCGTCAATGATAAGAAGTTTCATTTTCTTCAAGACTCTTGAAACTTCACAACAAGCATCCCCAGATAACTTGTGGTATTGTAATTTGTTGTCATGCTCTACTGGCAACATCAGTAGACGATGCAAAGTAATACCTTTAATGTTATGTGCTGCCAGTCCAGTTGGAGCAGTGACAACACAAGACAGCGATGACTCAGTCCTTTCCTGCAAATAACAAGAAATTGCTTTAATGAGGAAACTTTTTCCAGTTCCCGCTTCTCCACTCACGTACAATCGGACAGGCTTCAACGACGTACATGAGCACTCTTTCTTCTCATGATTTAATCCATGCTCAATTTGCTTGGTAACTTCGTCATATATTTTCCTCTGCTCAACGTTGAGTTGTCTTTCCAAGTCTTCTAGGTTAACCGCATCCTCCTGAGCATGTGCCATGGCTCTTTCTACTTCATTCATGGCAGTGGCGGCTTCATTTTCGATAACAGGTCCTCCTAGTGGATCCTGACTCAATGAAACAGAACTCTGACTGTCCTGAGAACTGTCTCTAGCAATCTCGGCTGCAATCGTTGCTTCCTGCTCGATTTCCAAAGTCAACATTTCTAGATATTTGGGAAAAGCAGAACATTCTATGGTGTCCTTGGTGACATTGAAAGAGTCTTCGTAACAAAGAAAATTTCCAAGCAGTTCTTCTTCTGCACGCCAAGGCTTGAAAAGTTGCAAGAGTGCTAAATAGAAAAACTCTTTTTTTTCTGGAGATTCGCCACTTAATTTTCGATGGTTTACCAAGTGGCATTTTCTTTGCTTGACCAGACATACCTCACTTCCAAAGACAGCATACACTCCTTTCTCAATATCTTCTTTGATGTTCCTCTTGAATATGTAATTTTGTAGAACCTCATATAGACAAACATTCTCGAGGTGACAGCTTCGATTTGGATAATATGTATCCAACTTGTTGGTCTTCAAAATGTCGGTACTGTTTGGCTCCTTTTCCGCCAAATACTCAATTTCCCGGACAGATTTTAAAACTCGATTTCGCGTTGCAGCAAGACCAAGACTCGCCCAAACGATACTCCTGGATTTGGCATAGAGACTTGCTGAAGACAAGCGGTCAGAACATTCGTAAGCTCCGATTTCTCGATGCAACAACATCTTCAAACTGAAACTGTACAACTTCTTGCTGAGGCTCTTTTCATGGGAAATATCCTCCCACATATCCTTCAATTCTGTCTTTTCTTTTTTGGTGATGTAAGATGTCACATACCGAGCCACAGCCATACAGTTGTCAGCCACAAACTGTATATCCATGTTAGCATTCCACATGGACAAAATCACAGGGTTGTAGTCGTTGATGTACTTGGACTCTTCGTTTCTTTTCAAATTGTATGTGTTTTTGGGTGATTTCCTCGTCACATTATGTCGCAGTGAAGACATCAAACTGTTTACTCTTCCTTTAGAAATCACCGGTCGTGGAAAGTTGAAACAACATTTGGTGTAGAACTTGTCCTTGTTTCTGAATTTACGACGACAATACTTTCCACAACGATGGCTTTGGAAACGTAGAACTTGTTCTCTTAGGCTTTTCTTCTCCTTTGCATTTGGAACAGCACACGTAGAATACTGTTCTATAAAACTCATCACTAAGTCATCCGGATCTGTTCCAAATTTAGGTGCATCCTTGATCCATAGCAGCATATGTATATGAGGAGCACCTCTTGCTTGGTACTCCTTTCTCCAGAAAAAATCCAACACCTCTCCAAGAGGTGGATTCTTCTTATTCATGATGAAAGACATCATAGCTTCAAATCTATGATTGAAGTACCTGCATACATTCACTGGATCCAAAGAGCACAGTTCTCCGGGTGTCTTGAATTCAATATTTTCAATGTTTCCATTTGCCTCTCGTAGAAATTCAAGTAAGTCTTCCCAGCTATACTCGGCACAGCTGAGAGTGAGGTACCATGTCGGAGTTCCTAAGTTCCTCAGCATACATTTTAAATCACCATGACGATGGTACCAGTACTCATTAGTACCACGCTGACACGCCATGAGATTAATTAGGTGAGAATCCAAAATACTGTCTTGGACATTGACTTTATCCATAAAGTCCCTTGCCGAGATGTTTCGCATCTGTATACCACTTTTCAAGATGTGGTTCACTGCATATGACAGTCCTGACAGATCGCTTTCAAACAGGAGATGAAACAAATAGGGAATGCATTGTCGAAACCTAGCATCTTCTGCATACAATCGTAAAGTCCGGTATTCTGAAGCAGGAATTTGAACAGGTCGCTCATCATATCGTCCTCCTCGACCTGTGGGAAATAGCTGTGGGAAACACCGAGCTTCCAAACTTTATCCCAAACACTAATGGGACTCCCTTTGGCTTGTTTCATTTGAAACAACTCAATAGCATTCCCCATAGCTTCCTTGGAATGCAAAGGATGAACACTATAATGTTCATAAATTTCTTCCTTTTTAGAGGCTTCTACTTTTTCAATTTGACCAGGACACAAATCGCTATCCTCTTCCTCACTTACTTCCTCTTCTACAACATATACATTCTTATAGTTCTTATTATTTTTATTTAAATACAATGTTGCATTTTTGACTTTCCTAACATCCACTAAATCTTGCCATATTTTCTTACTCTTTGTCGGAACACCATTAACTATGATAACTAGAGGTTCCTCTTCCACTTTCTCTACTCCAATTGTGTTAATGTTTTTGTTCAAATCTAGAGGCAAATAAACAACTCTTCCCTTTAATCCTCTCTGTAAATCTGATGGAGGCAACTTCCCTGTCTTTGGCTCCATTCTTACAATAGCTTGAAAGGGATGGATACTTTGAATCAAAATAGATTCATAAGTATTTAAATCCTTCAATTCAGAAGGAATCTCTACCAATTCTAGATTATTATGAACCGCCCTAGCTGGCATCTGGTTTTGGTTTAATTTGTTACAACAATAAGTACACACACGTTGATCCGATCCCAAATCAAAACAATTTTCTACCATCAAGTATGTTGCGAAATCCTTCCATTCACTATTATTTTCCCTTTCACTTTTTGCATATAAATCCACTAACTTAGTCTGATTCTTATAATAAGTCTGTCGACAACACACACAAGTGAAATTAGGCCTCTCACTTGATTTCACCTGAAACGTGGCAATTTCCTTCTGAAAATTATCTGTACTGGAAACCTGTACATTATCTTCAACATTACCCTCTTCTTCTGGGTCAATTTGAACATTCTCCTCTTTACTTCCAAAGTAACAACACTCAATTTCTTCACAAATATTCTTCACATCTATTTCAGAACCATGGAAAAGAGCAGCACAAAATTGTTTAAGCATGATTGCTGGACTCTTAGCATAATACAACATTCTAATTAATTTCCTCACTTTATTATGATGCACTGCTAGCATCCTAAAATGATGAAAAACACTCTGGCACACTCTCCTGGAAAGACAAGCCAGTGAATGACCATGCAAACCTGTCACTTCTCTCACTCTGCAAGGATCTAATTCTTGCAACAACTTCATTTTCTGCTTCAAACTTTTCTTATTAAATGTCCGTACAAAATCACAAAGCAAATCAATTGAATCCTGTCGCACACTGCAAATACTACTACACTTCCAGGTGTACACAGGACCCTTAGGACGTCTTCCTAAAACCTCATTACCTAACACCTCTTCTGTGTCTGTTGTTACAAGTCTTTCTTTTTCAACTACACATCCATCTTTAACTTCATAAGCTAGACCACTGGTGTCAACTGCATGCACCAAATCATTATCCTGGAAATAACTCTCCTCATTAAAAAATGCCTCAGAACTTGAACTATGCATCCAGTCTCCTGAGAAAACATCACAACAATTACTCCTATTAATTATTCTCTTCCATCTACTATTAGTTTTGAAATCATAAATTACCTTGTATACCTTCCTAATTCTGTTGACTATCAAAATAATTAACTTTCGTTTAATTTCAAATGCTTGATCAATAACTTTCTCAACTTTTTTTTTCTCTTATAAAAAACCACTTTCTGTTGACCTTTGTTAATATTTTTTAACAAATTGCCAATTATCCTGTTGCGGAACATTCGTTTACGAATGTCCCTAAACTGTTCTTTCCTTCTGCTATCATGCACAGAGTTATCTCTTGCTCTAGCAGTAACATTTTTGATTGGCCCTTCCTTTCCGTTTAAATTGCTTCTCTTTTTCTGGACTGAAACATTTTCTGTAGAAATACTTTTTTTACTACAAATTTTTCTTATGAATGTTTTCGTGGTCTTACCCGGTGCTTTCTTGGTGTCTTGACAAGTTTTTTTTGTAGAGGACTGCTGCAGTAATTGATGGACCTACTGTCTTTGACGTCTTGTAGCCTTTCTAATTCGATTCTTAGTTGACATTTTCAAATTTTGAAATAATCTGCAGTTGAATCTGTGCTAAAATATAATACAAATTTTTATTAATCACTATTACCAAACAGTAAATCAATAACAGTCATCAAAAACTTAACACCCTGCTTGTTATTTTAACATAGAATAATTTTTAGTGCATTGGCAAATTTAGAAATCACAAATAGTAGCAATTGCTAATTGTTTTACCTGTGTTCTTTTATTTGTGAATCAGAACTAATTTTACGAGCATATTTAATTATTTTAATAAAAACACTACACACAAACTATTTTTTAAACTATTGTTTAATTTTAAATGAAATGGTTTACATTTTTACTACATAGGCTCAAGCAGATCAGCTTCCCACCCTATATCATACAATTCTGACAAATCAGCATTCTCATCATATTCTTCATCATCCTCAGGATTTAAATGATCTAAAGGATCTACTTCCACTGACGTTTCAATGACAAGTTCAACGATAAGATCGAGATCAACTGATTGCTCATTATCACTCATGCTTGATGTTGTCGTTATCTTTAAAAAAAGAGAACAACAATGAGATGTTGGAGACTAAGACACAAATCTCAGAGGCTAGAATAGTAAAATTGTTTAACAAGAGAATCATATTGCAGCTATTATTTAGCCATGTCCTGCTTGCTGAAGAGGTGAGGCCTATGTCTAAGTCTTCATTAAACAGGACTTATCTCTTCTTAACCTAAGTTAAGCCTCACTGACTCTGTGTCCCCTACACATACTTAAATGTATAGGGACAGATTTATATTAACTGACACATCCCCAGGAATGCACCAGTTATGTGCACCACTGCTCTGCTACTCATGGTGTGGCACATTTACATTGTGGAACACCATTGAATAAAAACAGCACAGATGCGTCACGCATCGGTGCCGCAAAAGCAACACATTGCACAAGTCACGTCGTAAACACGACATGTCTACTGCAATGCACAGGTGGAAGCCACACATTGCATGGTGCTTCACTCCTTATGCCTGTTTCAAACAGCCATAAGGATTTGATTCAGGAATGCTATAAAGCTGACTCAGTGAAATCTTCTAAATTTCACTGTGTTACTTTTACAGGGCTTTCATGCAAATGAATGCCCACCCTGCAACAAAACACCTATATGAAACATAACACAAATTTCATGTGGCACAGGACTTTACAGCATGACACATCTGTCTAGATGCATCAAGTTGAAAATATGTCGCCACATAGCAAATCTTTTGCACCACCGCTGCAGAGTACAGAGGAGATAATACATGTGAAGGCCTACCAATGAAGTAAGTCATGTCCACTTGACTCTTGAACAAAGGCCAGACCTCTTTTGTGTCCGTGGACAGACCTAAACTTCAATTGCACAATGTTATTCATAAACTTAGGAAACACAGGTGATGTAATTGAAAAATGTGGAGTTTCTTTTCCTCATTGCACAATCACATCACCTGTGTTTCCTAAGTGACTTAAAATGCCCCAAGACACATGAAAGTGTTTTTTTAAAGCCTTTGCACCATTTTTGGATCACTTTTAACATGCCTATATAAGTCAAATAATCAAAATCTAAATTTGCCAAGCACAGATGGAAGCATATTTACAAGAACATGCACCACGGGGAAAAGGCTTAAATTAAAATGGGAAAAATAACAGAGACACTTAAATGCCTTATAAATATGCCCCAAACAACCTATGAAGCTCTAGCAGTACATATCCAGAAATGTAATTGATTTTAAAAAAAACATTTTTAAACACAACATATAAATCAATTGTATACCTACATTCAAGAAGAAATGACTTAAAATATCCTTAAGACACATGAAAAGGGTTTTTGATTGCCCTTGCACCATTTTTTGGGACACTTTTAACATGGCTATGTAACTCAGAGAATCAAAAACTAAATTTGCCAAGCACAGGTTGGAGCATATTTACAAGAAACTTGCCCCACGGAGAAAGCTCTTCAATTAAAATGAGAAAAATAACATCAGAGACACTCAAATGCCTCATAAAGAAGCAGACACCATTTTTTCCTTGTGATACATTTTAAAAGCATTCCTTTTCCTCAAAAACGATTTTCAAGTAATAATTTGAAAACACTGCACAGCTCCTATGTACAGAAACACCCTGACAGTGCTAATACTTCACATTATTTTCAATTACAATTTCTCAAAGAAACAAAATCTATTTGTAAAACACATTAGACAAAGCAACATTTTATAAACACAGCTTTCTTCATAATTTTGTCCTTAAAGCATACTATAGTCTATCTAAATTAAATAAATCCGCTGCAGAGTACAGAGGAGATAATACATGTGAAGGCCTACCAATGAAGTAAGTCATGTCCACTAGACTCTTGAACAAAGGCCAGACCTCTTTTGTGTCCGTGGACAGACCTAAACTTCAATTGCACAATGTTATTCATAAACTTAGGAAACACAGGTGATGTAATTGAAAAATGAGGAGTTTCTTTTCCTCATTGCACAATCACATCACCTGTGTTTCCTAAGTGACTTAAAATGCCCCAAGACACATGAAAGTGTTTTTTTAAAGCCTTTGCACCATTTTTGGATCACTTTTAACATGCCCATATAAGTCAAATAATCAAAATCTAAATTTGCCAAGCACAGATGGAAGCATATTTACAAGAAACGTGCACCACGGGGAAAAGGCTTACATTAAAATGGGAAAAATAACATAAGAGACACTTAAATGCCTTATAAATATGCCCCAAACAACCTATGAAGCTCTAGCAGTACATATCCAGAAATGTAATTGATTTAAAAAAAACGTTTTTAAACACAACATATAAATCAATTGTATACCTACATTCAAGAAGAAATGACTTAAAATATCCTTAAGACACATGAAAAGTGTTTTTGATTGCCCTTGCACCATTTTTTGGGACACTTTTAACATGGCTATGTAACTCAGAGAATCAAAATCTAAATTTGCCAAGCACAGGTGGGACCATATTTATAAGAAACTTGCCCCACGGAGAAAGCTCTTCAATTAAAATGAGAAAAATAACATCAGAGACACTCAAATGCCTTATAAAGAAGCAGACACCATTATTTCCTTGTGGTAAATTTTAAAAGCATTCCTTTTCCTCAAAAACGATTTTCAAGTAATAATTTGAAAACACTGCACAGCTCCTATGTACAGAAACACCCTGACAGTGCTGATACTTCACATTATTTTCAATTACAATTTCTCAAAGAAACAAAATCTATTTGTAAAACACTTTAGACAAAGCAACATTTTAAAAACACAGCTTTCTTCATAATTTTGTCCTTAAAGCATACTACAGTCTATCTAAATTAAATAAATCTTTTCTCACCTTAACAAATTCTTTATGAGTTTCAAAACAGTCTCAGAAATACACCAAATTGTCTTCAGCAGAACAAAGAGTATGCACTCCAGAGGCTGCAGCTATAGAAAGCACAGAAATGCTGATATTCATTACACATATCTCTCATGTTAGCCAATCAAAACTCTTCCCTCACTTTTTTCAAATCAAAACCCTTCCCGCCACTGCCCTCTTTGCCTTTTTTTGCATAGCAACCACCTCCTGAAAGACCTCTGATGTTTGCAAGTTCACACAACAATGTTACAATTGAACTCTGAACTCTCATTGCACCTGCGTATCCAGTGCAATCTTTCATTAAATGTTTTTTCCTTGACCATTCAAATTACATCTTTCAAAGAACACATCCATGCACCCTAACTTTCTGTTTTCAGAAATGGAAATCCATCAATCACTGCTAGTGAATCATTAGCACTGAAACTCCACAGTTTTTTTTTCTTCACAAACTCCTACTGTTTCAATTGCCATTTCATTACCATACTTCATCTGACTGCAGCAGAAAATTCACTCATCATGTTTACTGTCTGGATTGTTGGACATAGTTACATCTACTGGGCTCAAAGGTATGCTGAGAACAGAAATTTACCTAACCTCAATTTACAAGATATGGAAATTAAGTGGTTTGGCCACAGAGGATTAAAATGTCACCAATTGATACCATTGGTGAAAACCTTTATGCATTTGCCAAAACCTGACCTGTTAATTGTGCACTGTGGAGGTAATGATTTGGGCACTTTGACTGGGGTAGGTCTGGAAATGCTTTTAAAGGACACCTTTGAGCAATTAATGACACTTTTTCCTCAAACTGCCTTGGTATATTCCAATATATGCCAAAGACAGAAATGGAGGTGGTCGAACCAATTTTGTCCACAAATTGAGAAGTCGAGGAAGCATGTAAACAAATCTGTTTCAGCTTACATGAGAGACCATGGAATGGGCTCCATATACAACAATAACTTGCGTTACTGCATGCAAGAAATCTACAGACGAGATGGAGTTCACTTCTCAGATGAAGGCAACAGAATTTTCATTTTGAATTTAAGACTGTGCATTGGTACCTACTTATAAGTACCTAAATGTACCATAAACCCAAAAGCTCTTCTCATAGCTACCCTACATCTAATCACTCACAATTATTATTTTACTCTAACTTTTTTCACTAATTTTTAACAAAATACGCTCCCCGGAGCGCTACCCGGTACGTGAACCAGAAGCTAATCGCGCGAAATTTGTTAAAAAATGTTTTTTTTCCCGCACATATGGGCCTCCTCAGCCACCCTCAGAAAACCTAGGGGGTCAAGATACGTCTACCGTGCCCCCTTCTACCCATTCTCAACATTACAGTACATTGGGAGCACAAAAAAGGAATTGAAATTGCGCATTTTGGAACATGTCCGAGCTACTATCAACCTGGACCGGAGTAACGCAATGGCCAAACACATGGAAACTGAACATAACAGCAGCTGGAAAGATCTCATTTTCTATGGAATTGAAAGTGTGGGGCCAAATGCAAGAGGGGGTGATCGTGAAAAGGTCATGAGACAAAAGGAGTCAAAACATATCATGAATTTTCGAAAACTGAGCCCGTATGGGCACAACCAGGACGAAGAACTACATTACCACCTTTAGACATATTGAGTATCGAATCAAATGGAATTGAGTGGGTAAGACTGATGCCCTTCTAAAAAACAATACTAAACTCACCTTGAATTTTCACTCACTTATACAATTGTTTGCACCTTTGGGGACATGTATATAACATAGCACTTACAATTATTGGTAACCTTGAACTTTTTTCAATGAAATGGAGCCTTATGGTTTGACATACAAATGGAGGTAAAAAAGGTTGGGAACCGGAGAGTGACATTGAATTCTGTTAAATTGACAATAAGTATGTATGCCCACTGGGGGGCCTCATTGACTGATTTGAATATGAGATATACTAGTGATGATGAATGCCCACTGGAGGGCGCTACTCGTGGACCTGATTTGAGTTCATCAGGCTGATGTTAAGTTAATTTAAATTTTGAACAATACTTTGTTGATAACTGGGTTATGACTATGGTAAAGGGTTTCAAAACAAATGTATAACTACCGTAATATTTGATGTGAACTACATGTCCCACAAATCCTGTGTAGTGAACAGGAAATGATGCAATACGAATGCACTTCCACTTGTTTAAAAATGTAAAAATGTAGATTCAGTTTACCTGTGAGCAAGGTCTCCGTAGAGACCGAAACGCGTAAGGTGTTGCTGGCTTACTGAAAATAAGAAAATAAACTGGATTGAATTACAAAAAAACGTGTGGTATATTTCCCATAGAGAAACCCGAGAGTGCACGAGGAACTCACCCCCACACGGGAGACTGGAATGGATATATATATATATATGTATATATATATATATATTCACTGAAAAAACCATAGGTTTCACACCGGTTATAGTTAGGAATTAGCATTTAAAAAACCTATTAAATTCACTGAAAAAACCATAGGTTTCACACCAGTTATAGTTAGCTGGAAATTTTACTGATATAAAACCATTGAAATTCCCACGTTATAGTTAGTCGGACTCACTATAACTTGCGCGTGCAATGCACTGCTGATGACATCACATATTACATCACTCATGACATGGTGAGTGACATCACTCATGACATCACTGATGACACCATCCTTGTGACACAGTGACAGACCTCCTCTCAGTGTAAAGTAACCCTTGAGACACATATTCAAAAATAGAAACTGAAATTTTAAAAAAATGGACATACCTATATCAGTTACAACAAGCAATTCTGTACTTCCACTATCTATATACACATCCACTCATTCACCAACAGTTCTATATAGTCACTCATACATATACTCACTCATCATATGAAGAGATACACCTATACATCCTGTTACACACCGACATTCATCCAAAAGTTACTCACACACATATTCACACGTGCAAATAAACTATTGAACAACCATTTATTTGAATATAGAGTTATACACGCACTTCCACCTTACTTCTATTGAAAATTACACATATTTATTCTCTTAAACAATCACTTATAGAAACACATACTTATTTAAACAGGAACTCTTACAATCTCTTACTCTCACATATACTCACTTATATACATCAATATTCATATATACTAGATTAAAACATATGTAGTTACTGATAAAGACACTAGTGAGACAGTCATTCACTCACTAACAAACACATATAGACACTCATCCACCCATACAGTCCTGTACATATGCTGTCTTCAAAACACATACAAACAAAGAGTCAGTCACTCATGCATCTATGTGCTAAGTAATACCCCCACCAAACCATATAGACACTCAAACTGATACTAATAAAAATATCAAATAACCCATATACATACGCATGTAGCTACTTATCAACACATGTAGCCACTTATACACAAAGTGAAACACTAATATATGTATTTAAATATTTAAACATAACTCACTAATATTTATTTTTCAGAAAGACACATATTCACTGGATGGTGTCATCAGTGATGTCATGAGTGATGTCACTCACCATGTCATGAGTGATGTAATATGTGATGTCATCAGCAGTGCATTGCACGCGCAAGTTATAGTGAGTCCGACTAACTATAACGTGGGAATTTCAATGGTTTTATATCAGTAAAATTTCCAGCTAACTATAACTGGTGTGAAACCTATGGTTTTTTCAGTGAATTTAATAGGTTTTTTAAATGCTAATTCCTAACTATAACCGGTGTGAAACCTATGGTTTTTTCAGTGAATATATATATATTCACTGAAAAAACCATAGGTTATAGACCATATATAGTTAGGAATTAGCATTTACAAAACTTTGAAAATTCACTGAAAAAACCATAGGTTATAGACCATATATAGTTAGGAATTAGCATTTGCAAAACCTTATTTTACTCACACAAAACCATTGAAATTCGCATATATAGTTAGTTGCACTAACTATATATCGCGCACCCGCAATCCACTGCTGATCATGTCACATATTACATCATTCATGACAAGGTCAGTGACATCACTGATGACATCACTGATGACATCTCAAATGACATCCACGAAAAATTGAAAAAAAATTATCTTATTTTTTTGCCCCCACATCAATCCTAGGGGGTCAGGAGGGGTCTACCTTGCCCCCTTTCATTAATTTCCCCCTTCGTTTATTTCCACCTCTTGTCTCTCGATCCTACCGAGAGACAAGATGGCGGCCGCTCCGGACTGTTTAGAATGTTGACAGTCACCGGAGAGCCAATCCGCTTCTCCTCGCGAAGTTCCGTTACGCGTCTGGTACGCGAACCGGGGCGCTAACCGGGACGCTGTCACAGATATATATTTTTTTTTGAACGTTAATTTCTCAAAATCCACTGGAGCACATATTTTGAGACCTAGCAAAGGCACATCAGGCAAACAGTCTCTACAATTTTGCCAAGTTTCATAGAAATCCATTCAGCCGTTCGAGCTAAAAATGAGTCCAACCGCCTTATGGAAAACTCAATGTTAAAAACACGTTTTGGGACCCCCCTTTTTTCTCGGCCCCCGCTTGACGAAACCCCCCCCAAACTTTCAGGGAACGCTCAGAAACAAAATGTGCAATTTTCCTGAAAATTTCAGCCAATTCCGTCCATCAACGCCAAAGTTATTCAACATAGAATTTTCAGAAATCCCTATTCAAAAAAATCCTAACTATATATACCTACTAGCGACCGCCAGTAGGTAATATATATATATATATATATATATATATATATATATATATATATATATATATATATATATATCACTGAAAAAACCATAGGTTTCACACCAGTTATAGTTAGCTGGAAATTTTACTGATATAAAACCATTGAAATTCCCACGTTATAGTTAGTCGGACTCACTATAACTTGCGCGTGCAATGCACTGCTGATGACATCACATATTACATCACTCATGACATGGTCAGTGACATCACTCATGACATCACTGATGACACCATCCAGTGAATATGTGTCTTTCTGAAAAATAAATATTAGTGAGTTATGTTTAAATATTTAAATATATATATTAGTGTTTCACTTTGTGTATAAGTGGCTACATGTGTTGGTAAGTAGCTACATGCTTATGTATATGGGTTATTAGATATTTTTATTAGTATCAGTATGACTGTCTATATGGTTTAGTGGGGGTATTACTTAGCACATAGATGCATGAGTGACTGACTCTTTGTTTGTATGTGTTTTGAAGACAGCATATGTACAGGACTGTATGGGTGGATGAGTGTCTATATGTGTTTGTTAGTGAGTGAATGACTGTCTC
The DNA here is from genome assembly GCF_964263255.1 of Lissotriton vulgaris. NCBI lineage: Eukaryota > Metazoa > Chordata > Amphibia > Caudata > Salamandridae > Lissotriton > Lissotriton vulgaris. The sequence continues at coordinate 477,968,316 of NC_141693.1, forward strand.
ACTAGTGTCTTTATCAGTACCTACATATGTTTTAATCTAGTATATATGAATATTGATGTATATAAGTGAGTATATGTGAGAGTAAGAGATTGTAAGAGTTCCTGTTTAAATAAGTATGTGTTTCTATAAGTGATTGTTTAAGAGAATAAATATGTGTAATTTTAAATAGAAGTAAGGTGGAAGTGTGTGTATAACTCTATATTCAAATAAATGGATGTTCAATAGTTTATTTGCACGTGTGAATATGTGTGTGAGTAACTTTTGGATGAATGTCGGTGTGTAACAGGATGTATAGGTGTATCACTTCATATGATGAGTGAGTATATGTATGAGTGACTATATAGAACTGTTGGTGAAAGAGTGGATGTGTATATAGATAGTGGAATTACTGAATTGCTTGTTGTAACTGATATAGGTATCTCCATTTTTTTAAAAATTTCAGTTTCTATTTTTGAATATGTGTCTCAAGGGTTACATTATAGTGAAAGGAGGTCTGTCACTATGTCACAAGGATGGTGTCATGAGTGATGTCACTGACCATGTCATGAGTGATGTAATATGTGATGTCATCAGCAGTGCATTGCACGCGCAAGTTATAGTGAGTCCGACTAACTATAACGTGGGAATTTCAATGGTTTTATATCAGTAAAATTTCCAGCTAACTATAACTGGTGTGAAACCTATGGTTTTTTCAGTGAATTTAATAGGTTTTTTAAATGCTAATTCCTAACTATAATTGGTGTGAAACCTATGGTTTTTTCAGTGAATTTCAAAGGTTTTTTTAATGCTAATTCCTAACTATAAGTTTCACTTTATAAATAAGACTGTTAGCACTCTAGTTGTTCTTTTTAACACTCTGGTACATTTTCTCATTGGGCTACAGTTGGGCTACATCTAGTTGAATTTTGGGCTACATTTTCAATTTTTGATCTCTGGTGGCCATCTTTGGGCTACATTGGGCTACTTTGGGCTACATTTGGGCTACATTTTGGCTCTAACATATATTAAGCCCAATGTAGCACAATACATATTTTTCTAAAGTTAATGTTTTTTACAAACCACTTCAGAATAGAGCTACCTGTCCCTACAATTTTCCCAATTTTTTTTTTAAAAATTATTTTGGGGAGCGCCCCGAAAAGCGTATTTTTACAAAGCGCCCCGGGGCGCGCTCCGGGGAGCGTCCCGTGAGCGCCAATATCGCAAACGAAAACATAATCGTGACGTATCGCGTAGCCGCGACCGCGTGATACGCACGGCGTAAGCGCACCCGGAAGTACTCGAGCGAATACGATCGCACAACGTAAACTTCCGACGCGCTTACGCTGCGCGACCCGGGGCGCGCCCCCGGGCGCGCCCCGGGCGCGTAGCGTAAGCGCGTCGGGTCATGTGAGCAGAAAATAACACTTTTCATTGGTTCATAACAGTTTTGGTTTCATAATGATGAAGCCCCTGGTCTTGTGACCTGAAAATAACACTTCTCATTGGTTCAGGACAGTTTTTTTTTCTAAATGATGAAAGACCCCACCTTTTTTCCTTATTCTGACTTTGTCCTTTGACTGAGGAAGACCTGTTTGTTGCTCTGTCTACTTTTTTGCTCTTTGAGTAATATTTTGTACTATAAAATGGCTTCATTAGTAGCATCAGCTGGTGCATCTGCCCCACCACCACCACCACAACCACCAAGAGGACCAGCTCCAAATTATATTGGTGGTCAAGAACAGGAGGAGGAAGAGGAAGAGGAAGAGGAGGAGGGGAGAAGAAGATGGCTGCCTGAAGAAAACACACCTTATAAACCCAAACCACACTTCATTTGGCAGTTTTTTTCAATTCCAGAGGGGAAAAAAAAGGTGAATGAGCCCAAAGTCACTTGCCTCATCTGCAATGATGAACTTTCACGGGGCAACCCAAATAAGAAATATTCTTTTGGTAACTATACCATGATTCGGCACATGACAAGAAAGCATCCAAACAACTACTCTCGTGCAGAGTTCCGGGAAATGGCCAGTAACCTCGCCCAGTCATCAAGGACCCCCTCCCAAAGAAACCAACCCACTTCCTCGCAACCAGAAACATCTGAGGTGATGCCTTGCATTCAGCCGAGATTTGCTGATTTTAAAATTACTTGCACTGCTTGTGGCAAACTTATCTCCTATGGGGAAAAAAGTGTGAAACTCATCGTCCTTGCAGGTGATAATCACAAGTGCCCCAAAAAGAAGTAATTTTTTGGGTTTTTTGTTTTTTTGCTCCAGTTGAGCCAGTTTCAATTCCCTTTTTTTGTTTCTCCCCCAAAAAAATACAAAAAAAATATAAAACTGTTTTGAAAAGCCAAAAAAAGTACAAAAAGTTCAAAAAACACAAAAAAAATATAAAACAACAAAAAGAAGAAAAAAAAAAGTTCTTTTTAGAACTACCTCCAATTTCTAAATCAAAACTTCATTTTTTAAACACTCTGTCACCTTTTTTCATCATAGTGCGCTCCCAGGGCCGCTCCCCGGTGCGCGCACCGTGCGCTTCCCCCGCGCAAAACGAAAAAAAAAAAAAAAATTTAAATGCCCCGCGGGGCCCTTTTATAGCCCCCACATCAAACCTAGGGGGTCAAAGGGGTCTATCCCTGACGCCTTATGGTCAGTTCCCACTTTGTTTTAGCCACCTCTTATGTCTCGATTTTACCGAGACACAAGATGGCGGCTGCTCTGGACTGTTTCGAATGTTTACAGACACCCGAGAGCCAATCAGCTTTCCGTGCGCACCTCGCGTCACGCGCCCGGAGCGCTCCCCGGTGCGCGCACCGGTGCGCTGCTATAGATATATATATTTTTTTGAACCTAAATTACTCAAAATCCACTGGAGCACATATCTTGAGACATAGCAAAGGCACATCGGGCTACCAGTCCCTACAATTTTGCCAAGTTTGGTGGAAATCCATTCAGCCGTTCGGGCTAAAAGTGAAATCGACCGCCCTATGGAAATTAACATGGGGAAAACGCGTTTTGGGACCCCCCTTTTATCTCGGCCCCCGCTTGACGAATCCCCCCCAAACTTTCAAGGAAGGACCGGAGCTCGACGAGGCCATTTTCAGGAAATTTTCAGGCAGATTCGTCAACCGGTGCCAAAGTTATTCCAAATAGAATTTTCAGATTTAACGTTGAAAAAAATCCTAACTATAACTACCTACTGGCGACCGCCAGTAGGTATATATATATATATATATATATATATATATATATATATATATATATATATTACCTCCTGGCGGTCGCCAGTAGGTAGTTATAGTTAGGACCTAGTTTACATAGGAAATCCGCAACATTCTATTGGAAATAACTTTGGCGCCGGTTGATGAATCTTCGCGAATTTCTCAAAGAAGATGGCCCGCTCCGCTCCGCATCCGGTCCTTCCCTGAAAGTTTTGGGGGGATTCATTAAGTGGGGGCTGAGAAAAAAGGGGTCCCAAAACGTATTTTCCCCATGTTATTTTCCATAGGACGATTAGACACGGCTACAGCCCGAACGGCTGAACAAATTACCAAAAATTTGGCAGAGAGATAGAGTTCAGTTCGCAGATTACCCTTTCGCTTAAATGGTATAAATCCCTCCAGTAGTTCCTGAGAAAATCAAAAGAAAAAAAATATATATATCTATAAGCGCGCACCATGCGTGCATGGGTCCACGTACCGTGCGCGCACCGTATGCGTACCGTACGCATACGTACGCGGACCTTCGCGGGCGCGAGCTGCATGCTGATTGGCTGCCAATGTCTGTCAACACTTCAAAACAGAAATTGTTGGCAGCCATCTTGTGCCTCGGTAGACTGAGACAGAAGAAAGCAGAAAAACAAACGTGTGGAACTCAAAAAGGGGGCAGGGTAGAAGCACCCTGACCCCCTAGGCCTGCTCAGGGGGTCCCACAAGGACCCCCAAGGCAGAAAAAAAAATCAAAAAATCGCGGGGGTGTACCCCGAGTGCACGGGTCCGCGTACGTACACGTACAGTGCACGTACCTTTCCGAGAACGCTACATGCTCATTGGCTGTCAACACTCCAAACCAGGAAGTGTTGGCAGCCATCTTGTGCTTAGTAGACACAGGCACAAGAAAGCAGAAAAACAAATGTGTAGAACACAAAAAGGGGGCAGGGGAGAAACACCCTGACCCCCTAGGCCTGCCAAGGTGGTCCCACAAGAACCCTCAAGGCCCAATTTTTCTTTTTAAAAAACCTGCTATGTTTTTTGGAAAATTACCCCCCAGGGGGACCAAATCGTGGGGGCATAGTGATAAAGAAGTGTGGGGGATGCCCAATCCCCCCCACAGTGCCCTAGGGACCGCCACCCTCCGGGGCAAAGCAACGCAGCTCCCTGGCGCATACTGGAGGCTCCTGGTGGGCTAGTTGGCCCCCAAGGACCCCCGGTATGCAAGGGGAATTAGTTCCCCCTCTGAATATCGCCAGGGGGCTGCGTTGCAGAGAGGTGTAAAAAGGGCATAGCCTCATTACACCTCTCTGCAATGCAGCCCCCTGGCGCATACTGGAGGTTCCAGCTGGGCTAGTTGGCCCCCAGGGACCCCCAGTAAGCAAGGGGAATTAGTTCCCCCTCTGCAAACATGCCCGTGGGCTGCGTTGCAGAGAGGTGTAAAAAAAGGTGTGGTCTCATTACACCTCTCTGCAATACAGCCCACTGGTGCATACTGGAGGTTCCAGGTGGGCTAGTTGGCCCCCAGGGACTCCCAGTATGCAAGGGGAATTGGTTCCCCATCTGCAAACATGCCCAGGGGCTGCGTTGCAGAGAGGTGTAAAAAAGGGTGTGGCCTCATTACACCTTTCTGCAATGCAGTCCCCTGGCGCATACTGGAGATTCCAGGTGGGCTATTTGGCCCCCAGGGACCCCTAGTATGCAAGGGGAATTAGTTCCCCCTCTGCAAACGCGCCCGGGGGCTGCGTTGCAGAGAGGTGTAAAAAAGGGTGTGGCCTCATTACACCTTTCTGCAATGCAGTCCCCTGGCGCATACTGGAGATTCCAGGTGGGCTATTTGGCCCCCAGGGACCCCTAGTATGCAAGGGGAATTAGTTCCCCCTCTGCAAACGCGCCCGGGGGCTGCGTTGCAGAGAAGTGTAAAAAGGGGTGTGGCCTCATTACACCTCTCTGCAATGCAGCCCCCTGGCGCATACTGGAGGTTCCAGGTGGGCTAGTTGGCCCCCAGGGACCCCTAGTATGCAAGGGGAATTAGTTCCCCCTCTGCAAACGCGCCCGGGGGCTGCGTTGCAGAGAGGTGTAAAAAAGGGTGTGGCCTCATTACACCTTTCTGCAGTGCAGTCCCCTGGTGCATACTGGAGATTCCAGGTGGGCTAGTTGGCCCCCAGGGACCCCTAGTATGCAAGGGGAATTAGCTCCCCCTCTGCAAATGCGCCCGTGGGCTGCGTTGCAGAGAGGTGTAAAAAGGGCATAGCCTCATTACACCTCTCTGCAATGCAGCCCCCTGGCGCATACTGGAGGTTCCAGCTGGGCTAGTTGGCCCCCAGGGACCCCCAGTAAGCAAGGGGAATTAGTTCCCCCTCTGCAAACATGCCCGTGGGCTGCGTTGCAGAGAGGTGTAAAAAAAGGTGTGGTCTCATTACACCTCTCTGCAATACAGCCCACTGGTGCATACTGGAGGTTCCAGGTGGGCTAGTTGGCCCCCAGGGACTCCCAGTATGCAAGGGGAATTGGTTCCCCATCTGCAAACATGCCCAGGGGCTGCGTTGCAGAGAGGTGTAAAAAAGGGTGTGGCCTCATTACACCTTTCTGCAATGCAGTCCCCTGGCGCATACTGGAGATTCCAGGTGGGCTATTTGGCCCCCAGGGACCCCTAGTATGCAAGGGGAATTAGTTCCCCCTCTGCAAACGTGCCCAGGGGCTGCGTTGCAGAGAAGTGTAAAAAGGGGTGTGGCCTCATTACACCTCTCTGCAATGCAGCCCCCTGGCGCATACTGGAGGTTCCAGGTGGGCTAGTTGGCCCCCAGGGACCCCTAGTATGCAAGGGGAATTAGTTCCCCCTCTGCAAACGCGCCCGGGGGCTGCGTTGCAGAGAGGTGTAAAAAAGGGTGTGGCCTCATTACACCTTTCTGCAGTGCAGTCCCCTGGTGCATACTGGAGATTCCAGGTGGGCTAGTTGGCCCCCAGGGACCCCTAGTATGCAAGGGGAATTAGTTCCCCCTCTGCAAACGCGCCCGGGGGCTGCGTTGCAGAGAGGTGTAAAAAAGGGTGTGGCCTCATTACACCTTTCTGCAATGCAGTCCCCTGGCGCATACTGGAGATTCCAGGTGGGCTATTTGGCCCCCAGGGACCCCTAGTATGCAAGGGGATTAGTTCCCCCTCTGCAAACGCGCCCGGGGGCTGCGTTGCAGAGAAGTGTAAAAAAGGGTGTGGCCTCATTACACCTCTCTGCAATGCAGCCCCCTGGCGCATACTGGAGGTTCCAGGTGGGCTAGTTGGCCCCCAGGGACCCCTAGTATGCAAGGGGAATTAGTTCCCCCTCTGCAAACGCGCCCGGGGGCTGCATTGCAGAGAGGTGTAAAAAAGGGTGTGGCCTCATTACACCTTTCTGCAGTGCAGTCCCCTGGTGCATACTGGAGATTCCAGGTGGGCTAGTTGGCCCCCAGGGACCCCTAGTATGCAAGGGGAATTAGCTCCCCCTCTGCAAATGCGCCCGTGGGCTGCGTTGCAGAGAGGTGTAAAAAAGGGTGTGGCCTCATTACACCTCTCTGCAATGCAGCCCCCTGGCACATACTGGAGGTTCCAGGTGGGCTAGTTGGCCCCCAAGGACCCCCAGTATGCAAGGGGAATTAGTTCCCCCTCTACAAACGCGCCAGGGGGCTGGGTTGCAGAGAGGTGTACAAAGGGGCATAGCCTCATTACACCTCTCTGCAATGCAGCCCCCTGGCGCATACTGGAGGTTTCAGGTGGGCGCTAGTTGGCCCCCAGGGACCCCCAATATGCAAGGGGAATTATTTCCCCCTCTGCAAACACGCCCAGGGGCTGTGTTGCACAGAGGTGTAAAAAAGGGTGTGGCCTCATGACACCTTTCTGCAATGCAGTCCCCTGGTGCATACTGGAGATTCCAGGTGGGCTAGTTGGCCCCCAGGGACCCCTAGTATGCAGGGGGAATTAGTTCCCCCTCTGCAAACGCGCCCGGGGCTGCGTTGCAGAGAGATGTAAAAAAGGGCGTAGCCTTATTACACCTCTCTGCAATGCAGCCCCCTGGCACATACTGGAGGTTCCAGGTGGGCTAGTTGGCCCCCAGGGACCCTCAGTATGCAAGGGGAATTAGTTCCCCCTCTACAAACGCGCTAGGGGGCTGAGTTGCAGAGAGGTGTAAAAAGGGGCGTAGCCTCATTACACCTCTCTGCAATGCAGCCCCCTGGCGCATACTGGAGGTTTCAGGTGGGCACTAGTTGGCCCCGAGGGACCCCTAGTATGCAAGGGGAATTAGTTCCCCCTCTGCAAACGTGCCCGGGGGCTGTTTTGCACAGAGGTGTAAAAAAGGGTGTGGCCTCATTACACCTATCTGCAATGCAGCCCCTGGCGCATACTGGAGGTTCCAGGTGGGCTAGTTGGCCCCAGGGACCCCCAGTATGCAAGGGGAATTAGTTCCCCCTCTGCAAACGTGCCAGGGGGCTGCGTTGCAGAGAGGTGTAAAAACATTTGTTTATCAATTTATATTAAAAATATGTAATGTAATTTAAAAAATAAAATATCTAAAAATAAATATTTAAAATAATGTAGTAAAGCAGTATAAAAAACATAACAATTAATACATTTAAAAATGATCATTTACAAAACCGTTGAACTTCACTGAAAAAACCATAGGTTTTAGCCACGTTATAGTTAGGAATTACCATTTAAAAAACATTGCAAATTCACTGAAAAAACCATAGGTTTCACACACGTTATAGGTAGGAATTAGCGTTTTAAAAACCTTTGAAATTCACTGAAAAAACCATAGATTTCACACCAGTTATAGTTAGCTGGTCATTTTACTCATACAAAACCTTTGAAATTCCCCCGTCTCAAATGACATCACTGATGACATCATCCTTGTGAAAGAGTGGCAGACACCTAAGAATATTGCAACACCTAAGGGCAATACTCCATAATGATCAGGCCTACCCGGTAGCTTGCCACTTTAAAGACGTCCATAATCAGGATTTGGACTGTCTCAGGTATTATGTGGTGGGAGCAATTCCAAAACTTAGAAGAGGAGGCAATCGGGAGCGCTTACTGAGACAATTAGAAACTAGGATGATTTTAGAGTTCGACAGTAAGTGGCCCAATGGATTAAACAGTATTGAGGAAATGCATAGCTTTATATAAACTCATTCCTAATTTTCTATTAGTGTTTGCATTTTATCAGTCCCATATAGTAGGACAGTTAGTGTTTCCCCCATCCACATTTGACATAATATTAATAATTTCCAATAAATAGGTTCCCTAATATTGAGAAATATATGCCTTATTGAATGGGTAAACGATAAATGGCAACACTAACATAAAATACATCTCTCTTTTTTACATCTATCAGTGTATTTGTATTTATATTGCCCATTATGAATTTGAGGTCATGTTTTCACTATTTATGATATTTTTGATACCTTTGATATTTTTGATACCTTTTGATATTTTTGATACTCCTAATATATATGTATACAGATGTTTTTACATACTTTTGTATGTATTTATATCTATATATTCTGATATTCACTTATGTATATATACCACCAATTTGTAGCTGCATGTTCATATTGTCATGTGTAGGCTAAAAAGAAGAAAATATAAAATATATGTACGGTTTTATGAAACAATGTATATAGAATATGAAAAGATGAAGTATAATGTGTATATATAGTAATATGCATTTTACACATTATTAGATTCCCCTTTCTTTTCATTTAGTTTTGTTTTTCCAGCCTTTTTATGGCTGTATCTCTTATTTATTTCCTCAAATATGATTCTTTTCTGTATTGATAAACAAATTTTAGAAGATAATTTATAGGATTTCAACATATGTTGCAGGGCTCTGCAACAGATTAGTGTTAAATATATTGATACGCTTCTTATATATCAATCAGATATCTTGCACGTTATGCCTTCTTTGCAAGTCATATCTTGCACAACTTTCTTGCACTTAAAAAAATTATTGGCTGCTTTGCACTATGAATTTTATCGTGGTCATGTAAACAATAGATATTATTAGTTAGTATTTAGAGCTAACAGTGGTTGCAGAAATCTGTTAGATATTCAAATTTCAATTTTGATTATGTGTTATTCTTACATTTTGGATTTAACCATCAACATCACAGTATCAGCATAATATGTTGAAGAACGGTAAAAATTATATGTATATATTTGAATTTTTGCAGTTGTGCATATATGGATTTGTCCAGTAATATTGCACTATAAATGATTTATTTATTTATTTACCTGTATATATGAATCACATTATGCATTTATGCTGTTATAATTTCATGATAACTAACCAGTGATATATATGTTAACATGCTTTGCTGAGTATGTTTTCTGTTTTCATGACCATGTGATGTGTGATGTCACTGTTTAGGGCGTGCACTTGCACAAACACACACAAAAGCAACGAAAATTTTAAATGACTTACAGCGTGAACAAGGGCTCGTGTAGCCTGAAACGCGTAGCTATGTCTGTGTGCTAATAAAATCTTTGCACCTGATCCTGCGGTCCGTCTCCTCTCTCGCCGGTGTGGCTGAACAGCTTGCTGGAGGTGCTGTGGAGCTTTTTGGTGAATATATATATATATATATATATATATATATATATATATATATATATATATATATATTCACTGAAAAATCCATAGGTTAGAGACCATATATAGTTAGCTGAACATTTTATTGATATAAAACCAATGAAATTCCATATATAGTTAGTTGCACTAACTATATATTTCGCGCATCCGCAATCCAATGCTGATGATGTCACATATTACATCATTCATGACATGGTCAGTGAAATCACTGATGACATCACTGATGACATCTCAAATGACATCAGTGATGTCATCAGTGATGTCACTGACCATGTCATGAATGATGTAATATGTGACATCATCAGCATTGGATTGCGGATGTGCGAAATATATAGTTAGTGCAACTAACTATATATGGAATTTCATTGGTTTTATATCAATAAAATGTCCAGCTAACTATATATGGTCTCTAACCTATGGTTTTTTCAGTGAATTACATTGGTTATTTAAAAGCTAATATCTATAGCTGTAAAATATATTCTTTATTACGTGACGTATCACGTAGCCACGTGAGACGCATAACCGTGACGTATCGGCTCTGCAGCGCAAACAAAACCCATAATGTAAGCGCGCCGGAGCACGCTTACAGATATATATATTTTTTTTAACCTTAATTAGACAAAATCCACACGTGCACATATCTTGAGGCCTTGCAAAGGCACATCAAACAAACAGTCCCTACAATTTTGCCAAGTTTGGTGTAAATCTATTCCCTTAAATTTTATTTTACAGTTTCTCTTGGTTTTCCCCTTGTTACGCTTACCGGAACGCTACCCGGTACGGGGAAGCGCATCTACGGAGAAAAATCGCAAACATTTTTTTTTTTTTTTTGGCCCCCGCGTGGCTCTATAATATCCCCCTCATCAATCCTAGGGGGTCAGAAGGGGTCTACCTCGCCCCCTTTCCTTCATTTCCCCCTTTGTTTTGGCCTCCTCTTGTCTCTCGATCCTACCGAGAGACAAGATGGCGGCCGCTCCGGACTGTTTAGAATGTTGACAGACACCGGAGAGCCAATCAGCTTCGCATCGCAAAGTTCCGTTACGCGAAAAGTACGCGAACCGGAGCGCTGCCCGGAGCGCTGTTACAGATATATATCTTATTTTGAACGTTAATTTCTCAAAATCCACTGAAGCACATATATTGAGACCTAGCAAAGGCACATCGGGCTAACAGTCCCTGCAATTTTGCCAAGTTTCGTGCAAATCCATTCAGCCGTTCGAGCTAAAAGTGAGGCCAACCGCCCTATGGAAAAATGAATGGGAAAAACGCGTTTTGGGACCCCCCTTTTTTCTCGGCCCCCCCTTGACGAGCCCCCCCCAAATTTTCAGGGGCTGCTCAGAAACAAAATGTGCCATCTTCCTGAAAATTTCAGCCAATTCCGTCCACAAACGCCAAAGTTATTAGACATAGAATTTTCAAAAGTTCCATAGGGAAAAAATCCTAACTATATATACCTACTGGCTATCGCCAGTAGGTAATATATATATATATATATATATATATACACACACACACACATCCCTATAACCTTTGTTTTTTTTCAGTGAATGTGTGTATATGTGTATAAATATCCGGTCTCCAAGTTCGCAATGAGCTCCTGCCACTACCAGCGGCGGGCCCGGACGACGTTGTGAGTCCCAAAATATCCAACTGAATCGGTTTCTTAGTTCAAAGCACAAAATCAATGTCCAGGCCACTTATTAAATAAAGCGTGTTTAATTAAATTATGCTTCGTTCTAAGCGTTTCAAAGGACTAGCCTCCTTGATCACGAGTGCGAGTTTGTGTGTTTAGACCATTTAAATAAACATCACATGATTTCACCCAGCGTGTAAACATAGTAAACAGACTTGCAGGTATTCTTAACATGCCCGAGCTAGAAGACAGATGCACATGTTGGTTGTGCAACAAAAAAAATTACATTCAAAATTGTAAATATTGGAATAGCACTCTTGGGTGTCTCAGACTATCTGATCATTGTTCACTGCTTAACATGACCAGACACAACAGCACCAGGGTGAGTAACAACCAGGGACTGGGGAGGCGGGGGAGATGGGCACAATGGCGCACATGTACAATTGCGCTGAGCACATCTGCGTACAAATCATGCCCTGGCCCCCAACTCCCACCAAGAGACCAATGTCCCCAAGTATGCAACATCTCAGCACTGAATAAGCACAGAAGTCAAAGGCGCATCACATGAAATAGAGAAGAGGCAGCAAAATCAGAGCTGCAGGGGCGACTCCCCCGTAATGCAGAACACACACATAACATGCAGAGCACATCAACACTGACAACAATGTGGTACAAACCGTAAAACCTCCACAACAGAACACAGGACACAACTGGTGCCGCTTGGGTGTAGACACTGGCCAATCACATTTGGCATTGCAGGGAAATGTGAGTTGATAATGTTCAAGTACAAACAAACATCCGTTATGTTGTCGAAATGTCCACTGACCCCCATCAAATAGGCAACTCCTCCCAAACAGCCACAATGTTAACAGTCATGCAGTCTGTATGAAAACATGTACAATACAACAACATACATGTGGACACATTGTTAAACTGCATCTGCCCTTCACATTGCAGAGGGAGAATCAACACCTCCTGCAGAGCTGCCCGAACCTCTCTTCTCTGATGACGAAGAGGACCACCACAGCTTCAACTCCAACATCCTCCAACAGCTTGTGGAGAGCCTCTGCAGCCCCCTCCAGGAGCAGGCAGCCCAGCTGCTATGAGGAGACCCCACCCCCTGCACAGACCACACAGCAGGCAGCACCCACTACCACAACTGCCTCCCAGAACCCCCACAAAGAACACATGGCCTTCCAATGTGGTGTGTTGGGGTCCGAGGAGAATCGGGCTGAACAGGTACGGGTGGGCTTCGACCGCATTGCAGCCAAACTAGATGCCATACGTGGGTGTCTAAGCCCCCTCAGGGACTACTTACGGTCCCTAAAGGACACCCACAGTCCACTCCATGCTCCCCAATGAACCATGGTTGACATCTCTGAAGCCCTGACTCAGAGAATTGAACAACTGTCCAGTCAGAGTGGCTCTAGCGATGTCACACAGGAGTTGGGAAACATGCGGAGGTTAGTGGAGACCGTGGAGCGGGCGCCGGCGGAAAGAGTGGCTGCCACGGCTGCACACCAGTGAGTGGTAGCTGGGTTCCTCAATGACCTCAAGACCATCCTCATGGCATTGCTTCCACAGGGCCTGTCGCTGATGCATGCTGCTGCTACCACTCCTTCTACATCTCCGCCCCCTGAAGTGTCAGTGCCACACAGTGCAGCAGACATTCCACCTCTGGCCCCTGAGGTGTCACTGCCACACAGTGCTGGAGAAAGGCCAGCACCACCCACACGTGAGGCACATGAAACAGCAGTGGATGAAGATGCGGATGAACCTGCCTTCGTGGTAAAAAGGATGCAGTAGCATTCATCCCAGCCATATGACCAGTTTCTGCATGGTTCTGACCTCTGCATCATCACCTTCTGCTGTCCCCCGATGCACTCTGCGACACTCACCTTGGACAGAGACATGGACTGCCATATTCTGTTTGATCGCCAATGACACAGCAATCAGACTGCGGACTGAACGCTTCCTCTTCCTTCGGACTTGTCATTCTCTGAAGGACTCTGGCTGACCTTCCACAGGCCAACATTGTAATGTGGGGTATTGCAAGGCCCTGTACTGCTCCAGATGCAACACTCCACTGAATGTGCATTAAACATTCATGATCACACAGATGTGTCATGTCTATGGTCTTTCAAGTGTGTAAGTATGGATGAATGTAGGCTCGGTGATTTCCTCTTACGTCCACGTAGCTCATGTCGTTGAACTTGGGTCGCCGGGTGACTGAATGCCGAATGCAGTTAGGGTGGCGCAGTCACTACAACACGGACAAACTCATTAGCTACTTCCTTGTCCAGCCCAGTATGGAACCACGCCCAGAGCCCTGGGGTCATTGTTCACACCCTTATGCTGGACTGGCATACGCCAGGCCAACCCACTCCGCTTAAGCTCACAGGGGGGACGACAACGCTACACGTGCCAAGTCTTTTCTGTAGTGATCTGCTGTTCACAGGTCTATTTGTCAGCATGCCACAGCCACTACCTCATGGCTGGTGTACAACCACACCACACCCATCCAGCACACTGGTCATAGGACATATGACCCTGCCAATAAAAAGAGCCGGCGCACGTGCTGGATACCATTTCCACTCTCTATCTGGGTGTATCTGTGTGGTGTTAATGTAGGGATGAGGGCCTATGGCCCTGCAATATCTGATTCCGCAGGTCCGGGGGTGACATGCTGTCATCTGCAGCAACATACTCAATCATAAAGGGGCCATGACTTGCGGGGCACAGACTAGGAGGCACCGGATACACTGCGGCCGGCAGGGAGGGGCTGGGGTGCAGCTGCCTGAGTGTGTAGGGGCAGACAGGTGACAATGTTGTGTGCAATTGTATGTACTTTGCCATTCTTGTATCTGGACTCTGTTTCAGATGAGGAATCAGTTTTCAGATGAGGGACCTGGTGAACTGCAGTACATGCCAGCATGTGGTTGGAGACACACCGGTGGCAGCAGCTGAGCAGTGAGGCCTGGTTGCGTAGTGTCAGCAGTCTCTCTCCCTGACCCTCTCTTCTTTTCTCTGTGTCTCTGTGTGTCTCTCTCCCTCTCTTTCTGTCTTCCTCTCCCTCCCTCTCTTTCCGTCTTCTTCTCCCTCCCCCTCTTTCCTTCTTCCTCTCTCTATCCTTCTCTTTCTGTCTTCCTCTCTCTCCCTCTCTCTCCGTCTTCCTCTCTCTCTCCCTCTCTTTCCGTCTTTCTCTCTCTCTCTCTCTTTCCATCTTGCTCCCTCTCCCTTTTTCTGTCTTCCTCTCTCTCTCTCTCTGTATCTCTCTCTCTCCTTTACTCTCTCTCTGTCCTTTGATGGCCACATGACACACCTTCTCATCTGGATTTTTGTCTTGCAGGCTGTGACCTACAGATTGTCCCGAGGAGAGCAGCCATGAGTCTTCATTGATGTTCTTTTGAGTTATTTTGCATACATTTCTTCTGCTACTTCGAAGATGAATGTGTGATGCTCCTTTTTGTGACAACACATGCATGTTACATGTGATTGTGCGATATGTGTCAAATTTTTTTGTACATGATTTCGTGGAGTTGATGGGACATGTCTTTGCCCAGGGGAGGTGGTGTCCGGGGGGGTCCTGGGGTGGTGGCGGTGGGTGTTGTGGCCCTGTTTGGGCTTCCAGATGCATGATTAGTGGCTCCATGGCATCTTTTGCCCTTCAGGTGTGGCTCTGGGCTGGGGTCCCTTTTGTGGTGTTGGCTGTCGTCCGACACCAGGTTAGAGCTGGTGTTGATTACCTGCTGCTAACGCGCCTTATCGCATGTTTTGTGATCTTATCGCCGATCTGGCTGGTAGTTGAAAATGTTGCGGAGTGGAGTTGTCAGGGCTTTTGGCACAGGAATGCCTACTCTACATCTCATTAGCGATAGTTGCGGGGGTCATCTGTGGCGATGTTTTTTGCAGCTGCTATTGCAGGTAAACTGGTGATATGGGCTGTTAGCACCCACTTGTGAATGGGGCGATAAATTTATCGCCACTTTGGCTGCGATAAAGTGCCGTTAACTCGGCAATAATTCCTTGAGATTATGCCCCACAGTAACCTCGTTTTGAAGAGCCCCAGACCCTGGCAGGGCGACTTGGTCTATATATATATATATATATGTGATCAAGACCCGAGTTGGGGTCAAAACGCGTAATGGCGGACATGCTGGCCACGCAATAAAATCACTTGATTTGGCACAAAGAACCTTGGGTCCGCTTTTCGTCTTTCCTGCACGGGATCGAGCAGTGGCTTGGGGTGAATCCTGTTATATATATATATATATATATATATATATATATATATATATATATATTCACAGAAAAAACCATAGGTTATAGTGGATATATAGTTAGGAATTTGCACTTACAAAACCTTGAAAATTCAATGAAAAAACCATTGGTTTTAGGCCATATATAGTTAGGGATTTGCATTTACAAAACCTTATTTTACTCGCATAAAACCATTGAAATTCCATATATAGTTATAAGCGCTAACTATATATCGCGCACCCGCAATCCACTGCTGATGATGTCACATATTACATCATTCATGACATGGTTAGTGACATCACTGATGACATCACTGATGACATCTCAAATGGCGCCTTGTGCTGGTTCCGACCTATTCACACATCGGTCCACTACTGACATCACCTCATAAGCCAACGGGGCACCCCACACTGACTTTCGGCGCAGCATTGTAGGATGGCCACACCAGTGCGGCAACTTGCTGGACAGGACCTCGGTGCCATCCGGATCTCGGCGCGTTCGAATCACTGTACCGCAAGAGTGACCGGAACTCAGCTGGTCACGCCGTCTTTCGGCGCAGCATTGTAGGATGGCCATACCAGTGCGGCAACTTGCTGGACACCACCTCGGTGCCATCCGGATCTCGGCACGTTCGAGTCACTGTACCGCAAGAGTGACCGGAACTCAGCTGAACACGCCGTCTTTCGGCGCAGCATTGTAGGATGGCCACACCAGTGCAGCAATTTGCTGGACACCACCTTGGGCAATAGTGAAGCTGCAAAAGGTGCAAATAAGCTTCAGACAGTCTTCAACTTAGTCTGATACTTATAATAAACTTCAGATAGTCTTACAAGCACTGCTCAGAACTCTCAACTATGGCACTCAACATCCAGAACTTGCCATTCGGATCTTGGCGCCTTGTGCTGGTTCCGACCTATTTACACATCGGTCCACTACTGACATCACCTCATAAGCCAACGGGGCACCCCACGCCGACTTTCGGCGCAGCATTGTAGGATGGCCACACCAGTGCGGCAATTTGCTGGACACCACCTCGGTGCCATCCGGATCTCGGCGCGTTCGAGTCACTGTACCGCAAGAGTGACCGCAACTCAGCTGGACACGCCGTCTTTCGGCGCAGCATTGTAGGATGGCCACACCAGTGCGGCAATTTGCTGGACACCACCTCGGTGCCATCCGGATCTCGGCGCGTTCGATTCACTGTACCGCAAGAGTGACCGCAACTCAGCTGGACACGCCGTCTTTCGGCGCAGCATTGTAGGATGGCCACACCAGTGCGGCAATTTGCTGGACACCACCTCTGTGCCATCCGGATCTCGACGCGTTGTGCTGCCTTCGGCCTATTCGCACATCGGTCCGCTACTGACGCCGCCTCACGTGCCAACGGATTTTCTACGCTTTTTGTAGCCCTATGCCGCATAACAGGTCATGTGACTTGTTTTTTCATTGGTTCATTTTACTTTTGGTTTCCTAAAGATGGAAGGCTTGGTCATATGACCTAAAATAACACTTTTCATTGGTTTAGAACATTTTTTTTTCCCAAACGATGAAAGCCCCACCTTGTTTCTGGATCATTCAGACTGAAGCTGGCGTCAGCATGAGAGCACCACCATCTCGTGGCTCCGTCGTGGTCATTCCGCGAGCAATCATGGCAGCCGCTCCCCACCGGAAGCCTGCGGGAGTCGAGGGCCCCCAAGACTTTTGTAGAATCTTCACGGCTGAGGGGACGCTTTTCGAGAATGGAGCCCAAGCCCTAGCAGGCAAGCGTCCGAGTTCCAAGGTGTCCCAGGGCCATTTCAGTGGACCAGGCCCAAAACCGAAGAGCCGGCCGCCATTTTAAGAGTCATGTGGCAGCCGCCTATCGCTGCACTGAAAGAGTGGGAGCAACTCAACAACATGGTGAGCGAGACGCTGTAGCCGCAAGAGCGGGCGCAACTCAGCTGGATGGCCGCCACCTGGGGAGGCCCGTTCACGCCGCCTCCCCCACGCCCCCCCCCCCCCGGGCCGCCCCACGCCAATTTTCGGAGCAGCATTGTAGGATACCAAAACCAGTGCGGCAGTTTACTGGACATCACCTGGGTGCCATCAACATCTCAGCGCGTTCTGCTGCCTTGGGACTATTCGCACAACAGACCGCTACTGACGAGGCCTCCCCACGCCAATTTTCGGAGCAGCATTGTAGGATCCCAAAACCAGTGTGGCACCCAGGCGACATCACCTGGGTGCCGTCCAGAACTCTGCACGTTGTGCTGCCTTGGGACTATTCGCACAAAAGACAGCTTCTGACCATTGTTGCTTTTTTGGGTGAAAAATGTTTAAATGTTTTTACAGTTTTTGTTCCGTTCATTATATTTAAAAGTTAATAAAGTTTTATAATGTTACTTTGTTGGAGTGTTATACATTTTTTTAAAAACGGGTGAATGGGGCCTTGAATCGGGTTATTGTCATGTGTGGGCTTTGCAAGTGTACTGCTACAGGATCGGACATTTCAAACTCAAATGCACGTTCTTTTTCTTACCTTTCCGAAGCATGGAGCGCAATAGCAGGCAGAGAAAGGGTGATGCACGTGTTGAACACTACCTGACCTGGCAAGTTGCTGGCAGTGCCCCCCCGCCCGCTCCTGAAAGAGGGCACACACACACCGCCGCCCCGAGTACTTCACAAATCTTTAAAAGACCATGCGCTTGTTCATGAGGCTTAAATGGTTTATCACCTCTTCTAGAACACCTGCATCGACCCTCTGACGTTTCCTGGAAAAATTACCACGTAACACAATACCAAGCCCTATCAGCTGAAACCCCCGAGGAATCGTGGGGCATATTATCAAGGGGGTTTATCTCCGCTTTTTTGGCTTTAAAAGCCATGAAAGCGGAGATAAAATTATCTCCCTATTACCAAGCTGTCGCTAACACCAGTTAGTGACAGCTAAAAGGAGATAGCGACCATCTTGGGCCCCGCTTTGCATGTCAGTGATACTTATCACTAATGACATGCAAAGTGGGCGTGCCAAGATGTTAGCGACTGGAAACAGTCCCTAACATCGCTATCTCCTATTACCAACTTTTGGAGATATTCGCGCTAAACGCGAATATCTCCAAAAGCTAACACCTGCCCTGAGCAGTTCTTAGCCATGTTATCCAATGGGAGGTGGATAACATGGCTAAGAGCATTTGCTCGATAATACATGAATATCGCTGACTTTTCTGCGATAATAGCAAGGTTTATCTGCGATAAAAATCGGTTAGAGACAAAAATTATCGCTAGTTGTTCGTAATATGCCCCCGGGTTTTTGCTTGCAGAAATCGGGAGGCGGGAGACTAGCACTGAAATCAGTAGTCTCACGCCTGAATCGGGAGGGTTGGCATGTCTGGATTCTCTTTAGCTGGGGCCATAAACTACATCCGCAGGGGTAGGTGATAGCCTGGGACCAGCCTGGCATCTAAAATGGCTGCCGTGCACGACAAAATTGTGGCATTGGAAAAAAGGCAAGATGGCGCAGACAATGTTTATCAATAAGGATTCATTTATAACAAAATATTTTATCGCAGTGACAAATTGGCGGTCAACACTTCCTGATTTCCATCGAATCGAACGTTAACAGACGTCACGCAGCAAAAAAAAAAAAAAGCTCACGCACAGCCGCTGGAAAAGATGTATCAACATATATGAGCCTCCTCAGCCACCCTCATGAAACATAGGGGATTAGGATACGTCTCCCGCACCCCCTTATACCTAGTAATTTAATTAAAACGAAGCACAAAATGGCGAATTCTCGTTTCGCTACCAGTTTGCGGCCCAGTTCGCGGCCCGTGAAGCGCTTCTACCGTGAAAAATCATTTTTTTTTTATTTTCCCCACGGGACCCTTTAATAACCCCAACAACATTCCTAGGAGGTCAAGAGGGGTATACCTTGCCCCCTTTCATTAAATTCCCCCTTCGTTTTTCACCTCTTCTTCTCTCTCGATCCTACCGAGAGATAAGATGGCGGCCGCTCCGGACTGTCACGCAGCAAAAAAAATAAAAAGCTCACGCACAGCCGCTGGAAGAGATGTATCAACATATATGAGCCTCCTCAGCCACCCTCATGAAACATAGGGGATTAGGATACGTCTCCCGCACCCCCTTATACCTAGTAATTTAATTAACGAAGCTCCGGACTGTTTAGAATGTTGACAGACACCGGAGAGCCAATCAGCTTTCTGCGCTCAAAGTTCCGTTTCGCGAAAAGTAAGCGAACCGGAGCGCAGCCTGGAGCGCTGTTACAGATATATATCTTGATTTAAACGTTAATTTCTCAAAAACTACTGGAGCACATATATTGAGACCTAGCAAAGGCACATCGGGCTAACAGTCCCTACAATTTTGCCAAGTTTCGTGCAAATCCATTCAGCCGTTCGAGCTAAAAGTGAGTCCAACCGCCCTATGGAAATTAACATGGGAAAAACGTGTTTTGGAACCCCCCTTTTTTCTCGGCCCCCCCTCGACAAAACCCCCCCAAATTTTCAAGGGCTGCTCAGAAACAAAATGTGCCATTTTCCTGAAAATTTCAGCCGATTCCGTCCACAAACGCCAAAGTTATTAGACATAGAATTTTCAAAAATGCCATAGGGAAAAAATCCTAACTATATATACCTACTGGCGATAGCCAGTAGGTAATATATATATATATATATATATATATATATATTTTCATCCAAGTTGCCCTCGCAATTAAGAGGTCACACAGCAACACTCCGCCATCTGGCTCTGATATGCAGACAGCCTATTCCAAACCTCAATTGTATTTCACTTGCCAACGCGTTTCGAGGCAGAAAGCCTCTTCTTCTCGGGCTGCAATCACCACAGTAAAGCTTCGCATTTTACCATTAACTGACTTTCTTTATTTCCATGACCCCCAATGGGCGTAGTTCATTATTAAGTCCATAATGCTTTATGGGGCATGTAGTCAACGGTGCAAATTTACAATTTTCCACTTTAGTAAGTTTCAATGTGGTGACAATTTTAGCATTTAAAACCTTGGTAGGCGACGTTTTTGAAAGGCTGTCTTTTACCGCATTGGAATGTTGCGCCCTTCAGGTCCCCCGAGTTCAGAACCTGGCTCTCCCAGCTGACAAGAAGTTCTGCTTCAGCTGGTGACGGTGCTCCTCACGATGGCCGGGCCGCTGTAAATAATGTTTTCATCCAAGTTGCCCTCGCAATTAAGAGGTCACAGCAACACTCCGCCATCTGGCTCTGATATACAGACAGCCTATTCCAAACCTCAATTTTATTTCACTTGCCAACGCGTTTCGAGGCAGAAAGCCTCTTCTTCTCGGGCTGCAATCACCACAGTAAAGCTTCGCATTTTACCATTAACTGACTTCCTTTATTTCCATGACCCCCAATGGGCGTAGTTCATTATTAAGTCCATCATGCTTTATGGGGCATGTAGTCATCGGTGCGAATTTACAATTTTCCACTTTAGTAAGTTTCAATGTGGTGACAATTTTAGCGTTTAAAACCTTGGTAGGTGATGTTTTTGAAAGGCTGTCTTTTACCGCATTGGAATGTTGCGCCCTTCAGGTCCCCAGAGTTCAGAACCTGGCTCTCCCAGCTGACAAGAAGTTCTGTTTCAGCTGGTGACGGTGCTCCTCTCGACGGCCGGGCCGCCGTAAATAATGTTTTCATCCAAGTTGCCCTCGCAATTAAGAGGTCACACAGCAACACTCCGCCATCTGGCTCTGATATGCAGACAGCCTATTCCAAACCTCAATTGTATTTCACTTGCCAACGCATTTCGAGGCAGAAAGCCTCTTCTTCTCGGGCTGCAATCACCACAGTAAAGCTTCGCATTTTACCATTAACTGACTTCCTTTATTTCCATGACCCCCAATGGGCGTAGTTCATTATTAAGTCCATCATGCTTTATGGGGCATGTAGTCACCGGTACGAATTTACAATTTTCCACTTTAGTAAGTTTCAATGTGGTGACAATTTTAGCATTTAAAACCTTGGTAGGCGAAGTTTTTGAAAGGCTGTCTTTTACCGCATTGGAATGTTGCGCCCTTCAGGTCCCCAGAGTTCAGAACCTGGCTCTCCCAGCTGACAAGAAGTTCTGTTTCAGCTGGTGACGGTGCTCCTCTCGACGGCCGGGCCGCCGTAAATAATGTTTTCATCCAAGTTGCCCTCGCAATTAAGAGGTCACACAGCAACACTCCGCAACACTCCGCCATCTGGGATCTGATATGCAGACAGCCTATTCCAAACCTCAATTGTATTTCACTTGCCAACGCGTTTCGAAGAAGAAGAGCAGTGTCCAACCAGCCTAAGTGAGGCTACAAGGCTGAACTATCGGAACTTGCGAGGCACAACGCTCCATATGCTGAATAAGCCTGTCAGAATGAACCTATCCTACTAAGGAATTAATGTTTCTAAAATGAACTAACAACAAATGTATTAATGTCATGCTCGCATTCAAGGACCCAGTGTCCCATCATGCACCGGAAATGTTTGATCTGTAAATACGCCTTTAAGAACAGGTGACAAATGAAATAAAAGTGGAAAAATCAATTAATAATGCGAGCTTTTTATGTTGTAGCTGCCGCCCTGGAAGAAGAGGTCATTACCTCGAAACGCGTTGGCGAACTAATATTGAAAGGAATTCAAAGACAGGCTGCATCTCACACGAGCGCCGTTGTGTGCTCCCCCAAGCACAGGGCATCTTTGGATACAAAAAATTCTGCGTGGCAGCCTGGCCACGGGGAGAGGCACCATCCTGGGCTGGAAGAGCAGTGTCCAACCAGACTAAGTGAGGCTACAAGGCTGAACTATCGGAACTTGCGAGGCACAACGCTCCATATGCTGAATAAGCCTGTCAGAATGAACCTATCCTACTAAGGAATTAATGTTTCTCAAATGAACTAACAACAAATGTATTAATGTCATGCTCGCATTCAAGGACCCAGTGTCCCATCATGCACCGGAAATGTTTGAACTGTGAATACGCCTTTAAGAACAGGTGACAAATGAAATAAAAGTGGAAAAATCAATTAATAATGCAAGCTTTTTATGTTGTAGCTGCCGCCCTGGAAGAAGAGGTCATTACCTCGAAACGCGTTGGCGAACTAATATTGAAAGGAATTCAAAGACAGGCTGCATCTCACACGAGCGCCGTTGTGTGCTCCCCCAAGCACAGGGCATCTTTGGATACAAAAAATTCTGCGTGGCAGCTTGGCCACGGGGAGAGGCACCATCCTGGGCTGGAAGAGCAGTGTCCAACCAGCCTAAGTGAGGCTACAAGGCTGAACTATCGGAACTTGCGAGGTACGACGCTCCATATGCTGAATAAGCCTGTCAGAATGAACCTATCCTACTAAGGAATTAATGTTTCTAAAATGAACTAACAACAAATGTACTAATGTCATGCTCGCATTCAAGGACCCAGTGTCCCATCATGCACCGGAAATGTTTGAACTGTGAACACGCCTTTAAGAACAGGTGACAAATGAAATAAAAGTGGAAAAATCAATTCATAATTGCGAGCTTTTTATGTTGTAGCTGCCGCCCTGGAAGAAGAGGTCATTACCTCGAAACGCGTTGGCGAACTAATATTGAAAGGAATTCAAAGACAGGCTGCATCTCACACGAGCGCCGTTGTGTGCTCCCCCAAGCACAGGGCATCTTTGGATACAAAAAATTCTGCGTGGCAGCCTGGCCACGGGGAGAGGCACCATCCTGGGCTGGAAGAGCAGTGTCCAACCAGCCTAAGTGAGGCTACAAGGCTGAACTATCGGAACTTGCGAGGCACGACGCTCCATATGCTGAATAAGCCTGTCAGAATGAACCTATCCTACTAAGGAATTAATGTTTCTAAAATGAACTAACAACAAATGTATTAATGTCATGCTCGCATTCAAGGACCCAGTGTCCCATCATGCACCGGAAATGTTTGAACTGTGAATACGCCTTTAAGAACAGGTGACAAATGAAATGAAAGTGGAAAAATCAATTAATAATGCGAGCTTTTTATGTTGTAGCTGCCGCCCTGGAAGAAGAGGTCATTACCTCGAAACGCGTTGGCGAACTAATATTGAAAGGAATTCAAAGACAGGCTGCATCTCACACGAGCGCCGTTGTGTGCTCCCCCAAGCACAGGGCATCTTTGGATACTAAAAATTCTGCGTGGCAGCTTGGCCACTGGGAGAGGCACCATCCTGGGCTGGAAGAGCAGTGTCCAACCAGCCTAAGTGAGGCTACAAGGCTGAACTATCGGAACTTTCGAGGCACGACCCTCCATATGCTGAATAAGCCTGTCAGAATGAACCTATCCTACTAAGGAATTAATGTTTCTAAAATGAACTAACAACAAATGTATTAATGTCATGCTCGCATTCAAGGACCCAGTGTCCCATCATGCACCGGAAATGTTTGAACTGTGAATACGCCTTTAAGCACAGGTGACAAATGAAATAAAAGTGGAAAAATCAATTAATAATGCGAGCTTTTTATGTTGTAGCTGCCGCCCTGGAAGAAGAGGTCATTACCTCGAAACGCGTTGGCGAACTAATATTGAAAGGAATTCAAAGACAGGCTGCATCTCACACGAGCGCCGTTGTGTGCTCCCCCAAGCACAGGGCATCTTTGGATACAAAAAATTCTGCGTGGCAGCCTGGCCACGGGGAGAGGCACCATCCTGGGCTGGAAGAGCAGTGTCCAACCAGCCTAAGTGAGGCTACAAGGCTGAACTATCGGAACTTGCGAGGCACAACGCTCCATATGCTGAATAAGCCTGTCAGAATGAACCTATCCTACTAAGGAATTAATGTTTCTAAAATGAACTAACAACAAATGTATTAATGTCATGCTCGCATTCAAGGACCCAGTGTCCCATCATGCACCGGAAATGTTTGAACTGTGAATACGCCTTTAAGAACAGGTGACAAATGAAATAAAATTGGAAAAATCAATTAATAATGCAAGCTTTTTATGTTGTAGCTGCCGCCCTGGAAGAAGAGGTCATTACCTCGAAACGCGTTGGCGAACTAATATTGAAAGGAATTCAAAGACAGGCTGCATCTCACACGAGCGCCGTTGTGTGCTCCCCCAAGCACAGGGCATCTTTGGATACAAAAAATTCTGCGTGGCAGCCTGGCCACGGGGAGAGGCACCATCCTGGGCTGGAAGAGCAGTGTCCAACCAGCCTAAGTGAGGCTACAAGGCGGAACTATCGGAACTTGCGAGGTACGACGCTCCATATGCTGAATAAGCCTGTCAGAATGAACCTATCCTACTAAGGAATTAATGTTTCTAAAATGAACTAACAACAAATGTACTAATGTCATGCTCGCATTCAAGGACCCAGTGTCCCATCATGCACCGGAAATGTTTGAACTGTGAACACGCCTTTAAGAACAGGTGACAAATGAAATAAAAGTGGAAAAATCAATTCATAATTGCGAGCTTTTTATGTTGTAGCTGCCGCCCTGGAAGAAGAGGTCATTACCTCGAAACGCGTTGGCGAACTAATATTGAAAGGAATTCAAAGACAGGCTGCATCTCACACGAGCGCCGTTTTGTGCTCCCCCAAGCACAGGGCATCTTTGGATACAAAAGATTCTGCGTGACAGCCTGGCCACGGGGAGAGGCACCATCCTGGGCTCGAAGAGCAGTGTCCAACCAGCCTAAGTGAGGCTACAAGGCTGAACTATCGGAACTTGCGAGGCACGACGCTCCATATGCTGAATAAGCCTGTCAGAATGAACCTATCCTACTAAGGAATTAATGTTTCTAAAATGAACTAACAACAAATGTATTAATGTCATGCTCGCATTCAAGGACCCAGTGTCCCATCATGCACCGGAAATGTTTGAACTGTGAATACGCCTTTAAGAACAGGTGACAAATGAAATGAAAGTGGAAAAATCAATTAATAATGCGAGCTTTTTATGTTGTAGCTGCCGCCCTGGAAGAAGAGGTCATTACCTCGAAACGCGTTGGCGAACTAATATTGAAAGGAATTCAAAGACAGGCTGCATCTCACACGAGCGCCGTTGTGTGCTCCCCCAAGCACAGGGCATCTTTGGATACTAAAAATTCTGCGTGGCAGCTTGGCCACGGGGAGAGGCACCATCCTGGGCTGGAAGAGCAGTGTCCAACCAGCCTAAGTGAGGCTACAAGGCTGAACTATCGGAACTTTCGAGGCACGACCCTCCATATGCTGAATAAGCCTGTCAGAATGAACCTATCCTACTAAGGAATTAATGTTTCTAAAATGAACTAACAACAAATGTATTAATGTCATGCTCGCATTCAAGGACCCAGTGTCCCATCATGCACCGGAAATGTTTGAACTGTGAATACGCCTTTAAGCACAGGTGACAAATGAAATAAAAGTGGAAAAATCAATTAAACATGCGAGCTTTTTATGTTGTAGCTGCCGCCCTGGAAAAAGAGGTCATTACCTTGAAACGCGTTGGCGAACTAATATTGAAAGGAATTCAAAGACAGGCTGCATCTCACACGAGCGCCGTTGTGTGCTCCCCCAAGCACAGGGCATCTTAGGATACAAAAAATTCTGCGTGGCAGCCTGGCCACGGGGAGAGGCACCATCCTGGGCTGGAAGAGCGGTGTCCAACCAGCCTAAGTGAGGCTACAAGGCTGAACTATCGGAACTTGCGAGGCACAACGCTCCATATGCTGAATAAGCCTGTCAGAATGAACCTATCCTACTAAGGAATTAATGTTTCTAAAATGAACTAACAACAAATGTATTAATGTCATGCTCGCATTCAAGGACCCAGTGTCCCATCATGCACCGAAAATGTTTGAACTGTGAATACGCCTTTAAGAACAGGTGACAAATGAAATAAAAGTGGAAAAATCAATTAATAATGCGAGCTTTTTATGTTGTAGCTGCCGCCCAGGAAGAAGAGGTCATTACCTCGAAACGCGTTGGCGAACTAATATTGAAAGGAATTCAAAGACAGGCTGCATCTCACACGAGCGCCGTTGTGTGCTCCCCCAAGCACAGGGCATCTTTGGATACAAAAAATTCTGCGTGGCAGCCTGGCCACGGGGAGAGGCACCATCCTGGGCTGGAAGAGCAGTGTCCAACCAGCCTAAGTGAGGCTACAAGGCTGAACTATCGGAACTTGCGAGGCACGACGCTCCATATGCTAAATAAGCCTGTCAGAATGAACCTATCCTACTAAGGAATTAATGTTTCTAAAATGAACTAACAACAAATGTATTAATGTCATGCTCGCATTCAAGGACCCAGTGTCCCATCTTGCACCGGAAATGTTTGAACTGTGAATACGCCTTTAAGAACAGGTGACAAATGAAATAAAAGTGGAAAAATCAATTAATAATGCGAGCTTTTTATGTTGTAGCTGCCGCCCTGGAAGACGAGGTCATAACCTCGAAACGCGTTGGCGAACTAATATTGAAAGGAATTCAAAGACAGGCTGCATCTCACATGAGCGCCGTTGTGTGCTCCCCCAAGCAAAGGGCATCTTTGGATACAAAAAATTCTGTGTGGCAGCCTGGCCACGGGGAGAGGCACCATCCTGGGCTGGAAGAGCAGTGTCCAACCAGCCTAAGTGAGGCTACAAGGCTGAACTATCGGAACTTGCGAGGCACGACGCTCCATATGCTGAATAAGCCTGTCAGAATGAACCTATCCTACTAAGGAATTAATGTTTCTAAAATGAACTAACAACAAATGTATTAATGTCATGCTCGCATTCAAGGACCCAGTGTCCCATCATGCACCGGAAATGTTTGAACTGTGAATACGCCTTTAAGAACAGGTGACAAATGAAATAAAAGTGGAAAAATCAATTAATAATGCGAGCTTTTTATGTTGTAGCTGCCGCCCTGGAAGAAGAGGTCATTACCTCGAAACGCGTTGGCGAACTAATATTGAAAGGAATTCAAAGACAGGCTGCATCTCACACGAGCGCCGTTGTGTGCTCCCCCAAGCACAGGGCATCTTTGGATACAAAAAATTCTGCGTGGCAGCCTGGCCACGGGGAGAGGCACCATCCTGGGCTGGAAGAGCAGTGTCCAACCAGCCTAAGTGAGGCTACAAGGCTGAACTATCGGAACTTGCGAGGCACGACGCTCCATATGCTGAATAAGCCTGTCAGAATGAACCTATCCTACTTAGGAATTAATGTTTCTAAAATGAACTAACAACAAATGTATTAATGTCATGCTCGCATTCAAGGACCCAGTGTCCCATCATGCACCGGAAATGTTTGAACTGTGAATACGCCTTTAAGAACAGGTGACAATGAAATAAAAGTGGAAAAATCAATTAATAATGCGAGCTTTTTATGTTGTAGCTGCCGCCCTGGAAGACGAGGTCATTACCTCGAAACGCGTTGGCGAACTAATATTGAAAGGAATTCAAAGACAGGCTGCATCTCACATGAGCGCCGTTGTGTGCTCCCCAAGCAAAGGGCATCTTTGGATACAAAAAATTCTGTGTGGCAGCCTGGCCACGGGGAGAGGCACCATCCTGGGCAGGAAGAGCAGTGTCCAACCAGCCTAAGTGAGGCTACAAGGATTAACTATCGGAACTTGCGAGGCACGACGCTCCATATGCTGAATAAGCCTGTCAGAGTGAACCTATCCTACTAAGGAATTAATGTTTCTAAAATGAACTAACAACAAATGTATTAATGTCATGCTCGCATTCAAGGACCCAGTGTCCCATCATGCACCGGAAATGTTTGAACTGTGAATGCGCCTTTAGGAACAGGTGACAAATGAAATAAAAGTGGAAAAATCAATTAATAATGCGAGCTTTTTATGCTGTAGCTGTCGCCCTGGAAGAAGAGGTCATTACCTCGAAACGCGTTGGCGAACTAATATTGAAAGGAATTCAAAGACAGGCTGCATCTCACACGAGCGCCGTTGTGTGCTCCCCCAAGCACAGGGCATCTTTGGATACAAAAAATTCTGCGTGGCAGCCTGGCCACGGGGAGAGGCACCATCCTGGGCTGGAAGAGCAGTGTCCAACCAGCCTAAGTGAGGCTACAAGGCTGAACTATCGGAACTTGCGAGGCACGACGCTCCACATGCTGAATAAGCCTGTCAGAATGAACCTATCCTACTAAGGAATTAATGTTTCTAAACTGAACTAACAACAAATGTATTAATGTCATGCTCGCATTCAAGGACCCAGTGTCCCATCATGCACCGGAAATGTTTGAACTGTGAATACGCCTTTAAGAAAAGGTGACAAATGAAATAAAAGTGGAAAAATCAATTAATAATGCGAGCTTTTTATGTTGTAGCTGCCGCCCTGGTAGAAGAGGTCATTACCTCGAAACGCGTTGGTGAACTAATATTGAAATTAATTCAAAGACAGGCTGCATCTCACACGAGCGCCGTTGTGTGCTCCCCCAAGCACAGGGCATCTTTGGATACAAAACATTCTGCGTGGCAGCCTGGCCACGGGGAGAGGCACCATCCTGGGCTGGAAGAGCAGTGTCCAACCAGCCTAAGTGAGGCTACAAGGCTGAACTATCGGAACTTGCGAGGCACGACGCTCCATATGCTGAATAAACCTGTCAGAATGAACCTATCCTACTAAGGAATTAATGTTTCTAAAATGAACTAATAACAAATGTATTAATGTCATGCTCGCATTCAAGGACCCAGTGTCCCATCATGCACCGGAAATGTTTGAACTGTGAATACGCCTTTAAGAACAGGTGACAAATGAAATAAAAGTGGAAAAATCAATTAATAATGCAAGCTTTTTATGTTGTAGCTGCCGCCCTGGAAGAAGAGGTCATTACCTCGAAACGCGTTGGCGAACTAATATTGAAAGGAATTCAAAGACAGGCTGCATCTCACACGAGCGCCGTTGTGTGCTCCCCCAAGCACAGGGCATCTTTGGATACAATATATATATATATATATATATATATATATATATATATATATATATATATATATATGTATGTATGTATGTGTGTGTGTGTGCAAAAAAGAAGCAGAGAACAAGAAGAGGAGAAAAACGAAGGGGAAATTTAATGAAAGGGGGCAAGGTAGACCCCTCTTGACCCCTTAGGAATGATGTTGGGGTTATTAAAGGGTCCAGTGGGGCAAATAATAATCATTTGACTTTTCGGGGTAGAAGCGCTTCTCGGTTCGCGAACCGCGTCGCAAACTGTTAGCGAAACGTGAATTCGCCATTTTGTGTTTCGATTTAATTAAATTACTAGGTATAAGGGGATACGTTCCTCTACAGTGTAAATGTCTCTTCATCATATACGATTCCAGTTTGCTCCGTGGCCGGCCCACATGGTTATAGGCCCGTATTTGTATACTGACATTTTCACAATAAAGGTTTTTAAAACAAAACATGGTAGTAGTATTTACATTGGTAAAGTTTTTAATTTTAGTCACTGTTTTCGAATCAGTAAAAGGCAAGTGAAATAAAGCAGTCCAATTACATGACGGATAAAAGGTATAATACGCAGGAACGCAGTAAAGATAAATGGTCAAGGGCTGTTGTGTTTTCTACTCCTGCAGCATAAAGTGATCGATAAGAATCTGATATTCAGGCGTATCGGCGACTAAGACAGCAGGCCGAGCATCTTTTGCTCAACGGCTCCGTCATGGGACGAAGAAACGCCCTTTTTCTAGAAAAAGGAATATATTTTACTTGCAGGACAGTTGTAAATTTTCCGGGAAAGTACATTAGCCTGGAACATTATAACATATATGTTTAAGAAAAAAATAATGTTCGAAAGCAATAAAAAGCGTAATTTTTAGGTCATATGACCAAGCCTTTCATCATTAGAATAACAAAAGTAAAATGAACCAATGAAAAGTTTTATAAACAAGTCACATGACCTGTTATGCTTACGTTACGCGCTGCTGGATCGCTTCCGGGAAGCTGCGCTTCGCGCACCGGAGCACTTCCGGGTGCGCTAACGCGGCGTGTCATATAACGCATTACGCGACAACGTAGGTCCAGAATATAGTCAAAATGTCTCCACCAACCAGCGGTCGGAACACAACCCCTTTCAGCAGTCTATAAAAGTTCTGTTAAATGACAACAGAAGGGACAGGCAACAAGAACCATAAGTCAAAGAGGGGAGGGCAAGTTCTTCCCTACCGGGTCACGTTGGGGCGCTACCGGAACTGATCGAATTGGTAGTCTACAGTGTTTCTGGATGTTTCAGACTGAAGCTGGCGTCAGCATGAGAGCACCACCATCTCGTAGCTCAGTCGTGGCCATTCCACGAGCAATCATGGCAGCCGCTCCCCACCAGAAGCCTGCGGGA
Source organism: Lissotriton vulgaris (assembly GCF_964263255.1). Taxonomy (NCBI): domain Eukaryota; kingdom Metazoa; phylum Chordata; class Amphibia; order Caudata; family Salamandridae; genus Lissotriton; species Lissotriton vulgaris. Next base: position 477,999,302 of record NC_141693.1, read on the forward strand.
GTCGGGGGCCCCCAAGACTTTTGTAGAATCTTCAAGGCTCAGTGGACGCTTTCGAGAATGGGGCCCAAGCCCTAGCAGACAAGCTTCCGAGTTCCAAGGTGTCCCAGGGCCATTTTAGTGGACCACGCCCAAATCTGAAGAGCCGGCCGCCATTTTGAGAGTCCTGTGGCAGCCGCCTATCGCTGCATCGCAAGAGCGGGAGCAACTCAACTACATGGTGAGCGAGACGCTGTAGTCGCAAGAGCGGGCGGTAAACAGCTGAATGGCGGAAGAGGCACAGTGTAGCAAAAGCGGGCGGAATGGCAAATGAAACGGTAAAGGGGCGCCCCACTACAGCGTGTCTTCAGGTCAAACGGATTGTGGGACAAGGTCCAGAATGGAAGAGTCATCAAAAGGCAAAAAGTTCCGCCGGACCCCGGGAGCCGGCCGCCTATGTCGGGGGCGATCTTAGGCCACACCAGGGCAACACGACTTGGGGAGGGGGCAGGAGCCAAGCGCCCCCTCCCAGTCCGCGCCACCACACCGTATGTTGAAAATCTGAAGCCATCGTTCTACAAACTCTCAACCAGCCTTGGATGGAAAAATCTTGAAGAATGTACAAACTGAAAACCAGTTTTTGTCTGCATAGCATCAGCAGCAACGCTTGCTATCAGAGTGCATGAGTTTCATGCTCGATCGATTGAGCTAGCCGGATCAGGCAACAAAAAGTATAACATAGTTATGTAAATAGTTATTTAATAAAATGTTTTACCCTGTTACTTTGCTGGCGTGTTGTATATATTTATAATATTTACATAGAGTTTATCGTTATTTTTGGCGGGGTGGGTGGCGGAGCCGAGCTGTCTTGCAGCCATCATGGTGTGGAGCTCAGTTCATCTTACTATTTTCGTATTTCTCATGAAGGGTTGTTCCTAATGTTTCTATTTAAGCGAGGTCAAAAAGAGATCCCATTAGTGGCCTACTGATTTTGCTCGATTACTTTTGTTTTTTTACACGATTTTTCACTATCTGCAAAGACTAAACAGAGTATTGCGACTTTGTGCTTGTTTGTAAATGGAGAATGAACCAAAGAGAATCAATTCTAAAACAGTAAATGCTTGGATAACAATCAATCAAATGGAGAGACAAGCAGGCACGACGGATTACAACGGGGGCAAAGGCCTGCGTTAACTACCCTTCACTATCTGCAAATAGAGAGTACTACTAAGAGAAAAGAGGGGGGGGCAGCGTTCAAAGCACATCAGCGTGCATAAACACGAAAAAGTTTTTACCTGTCACGTACTTGACATTTGACAGCTTTTGATATTTGCTATTAAAAAACCATTGAAATTCACTGAAAAAACCATAGGTTTTAGCCCATATATAGTTAGGGATTAGCATTTACAAAACCTTAATTTACTCGCACAAAACCATAGAAATTCGCATATATAGTTAGATGCAATAACTATATATCGCGCACCCGCAACCCACTGCTGATGATGTCACATATTACATCATTCATGACATGGTCAGTGACATCACTGATGACATCACTGATGACATCTCAAATGACATCATTCATGACATGGTCAGTGACATCACTGGCCTAGGCCCCCCCAACAGCGGCCCGTGGGAGCCGGGAGGCTCTACCAACTCAGGTACTCTGTGGGACAGTTCTCCGCTGGAGGGTTACTCCGACCCTGGATTCAGGGGGGGCATTACCAGGGTCTTCTACCCCCAACCCTTACGGTCATGTCCGACTTTCATTGTTCTCTTTCCACTTTTTGCTTTTCCTTCCTTATGTTTTGTTTCTGAGGCTCCACTGGGTTTTGGTAGGCTTGTTGGGGTTGGATCCTGGTGGTGGTGGCTGGGGACCTGGTATGGCTGTGGTATGTCTGGTGTGTGTCTAGCGGTGGGCTGCATTGATTGGAGCGATGGGGGGAGGTGTTGGACTCGATGTCGCCTGTTACGATAGGCTTCTGGAACGTTAAAGGCCTTAATTCTCCTCAAAAACGCCAGAAAGTGTGGAAGTATATTCTTGATCATCAGCTAGATGTGGTGGGCCTGCAGGAGACTCATTTGGCCCATAAAGATGAATCTAGACTTAAGCACAAGCAGTATCCCCTGATTTATAAATCCTCAGCCACTACTAAGCACTGAGGGGTTGCGCTTTTGTTCCGCTCTTCCCTTCAATTTCAGCCTATGGGGGTGCGGGGGGACAAGGAGGGGCGGTGGATGATGGTGAAGGGTATGCTCATGGGTAAGCTTTGCATGTGGGTGGTTGTTTATGCACCGAATACGGGCCAACATGGGTTTCTTGAGGCTCTTCTGAGAGTGATTGGGGACTTTGGGGAGGGGGCCTTGATTGTGATGGGGGACTTCAATTTGGTTTGGGATAAATGTCTGGACTGCTCGCATCAACAGAGGACGGAGACTGGTCTATTTTCCCCGGAGCTCCGCGATACTTTGTTGAGTCTGGGCCTTATTGATAGCTGGCGCTCCCTCCACCCCCGCACTAGGGATTACACGTTCTATTCTCATGTTCACCACACTTATTCCCGTCTTGACCACATTTTTGTGCATCAATCTCTGCAGGGCGATCTGCGCGATAGCAAAATCTTTCCACTTTCGGTTTCTGATCATAGCCTTTTGGCGACGTGCTTGACCTGGGCCCCAGAGTCGTCCCCTCACCGCAAATGGTATTTCCGGGCATCCCTCTCGCGGGATGAGGAATCCTGCAAGAAGCTTAGGGTGGCCATCGGTGAGTTCTTTGAACTTAATAAGATTGGCGACACCTCAGTCTTCACCCAATGGGACGCCTTCAAGGCGACGACTCGGGGCACATGCATTGCATTGAACTCCGCCCTGAACAGGCTTCGTCGCGAGGAGAGGGAGGCGCTGGAGGCGGATCTGACGTCGTTGGAAACTGCGCATAAGCAGAATCCTTCTAGAAAGACCCTTCGCCCTCTTGCTGCGGTGCAGGGGAAGCTTAGGGCGCACTATAATAATCGAGCTGAATATACCCTCCTGCGCCTGCGGCGCCTCTCCTATGCTCAGGGCAACAAAGTGGGGAAGCACCTAGCCCGGCAGCTCCGTGATAAACGTGAGAGGGAGTATGTGGGTGGCATTCGGTCCCCCTCCGGGGTGGTGGAACACAGGGATGCGGTTAAGGCGGAGCTCTTTGGCGACTTCTATGCCGCACTATACTCGGCGGACCGCTTGGTGCCGGCTGCCCAACGAGCTTACTTGGAGGCCCTGTCGCTTCCGCAGGTTTCCAAGGAATGGAACGACCTCTTGGAGGCCCCCTTCACTAGGGAGGAGGTGCTGTCAGCCATTCGGTCCCTCAAGCTGCAAAAGGCCCCGGGCCCGGATGGCTATACGGCTTCCTTCTATCAGACATTCGCATCCGAGTTGGTAGACCGCTTGGTGACTCTTTTCAATAACATGAGGGAGGAGGGCCATACTTCGGGCACTATGGCGGAGGCTATGATTTCGATCATTCCCAAGGCGGGGAAGGACCCCTCTAAATGTGAATCGTACCGGCCTATAGCTCTATTGAATGTCGATGCCAAACTGTATTCTTCTATTTTAGAAACCCGGCACAAGGACCTTATGCCTGCCCTCATCCATCCGGATCAATCAGGCTTTATAAAGGGCCGTCAGACCCATGATAACACTAGACGGCTGATCCATCCGATCGAGAAGGCTGAGCATTTTAAGATTCCGGCTGTTGATCGGGTGGACTGGGACTTTCTCTTTGGTACTCTATATGCTTTTGGCTTCTCTCCCAAATTTATAGACATGCTTCGGGCCAATTATCATGACCCGCGCTCGAGAGTTATGGTAAATGGTCATGTCTCACCCTTTTTTGCTCATTCCCGAGGCACAAGACAGGGCTGCCCCTTATCTCCCTTACTTTTTGCGCTCAGCATTGAGCCTCTTGCCATTAGGATACGAGAGGACCCAGATATTGTGTGCCTTCCCTTTTCCGGGGAACAGCACAAAATATCTTTGCTTGCTGATGATGTCCTCTTGTCGCTAGCTGACCCCGGGACTTCCCTCCCGCTGGTGCAGGACATGCTGTCCCTGTTTGAAGCGGTGGCAGGTTTTCGGGTGAATCCCGGCAAATCATACATCCTCAACTTCACGCTTCCACCCTCTGAGGTGGAGCGCATTCGACCGCTTACGCCCCTATCCTGGGCTAGCTCCTCCATACAATATCTCGGGGTTCGGCTAACCTCCTCCATCGCCACCTTGTATGCAGCTAACTTCCCTCCTCTGCTGACTCAGATACAGGCTGAGCTGAATCGTTGGAAGCCTATGTTCATCTCTTGGCTGGGACGCGTGCATGCTGTCAAGATGACGCTGCTCCCCAAGCTTCTTTATCTGTTCCAGGCCCTCCCCATTCCCTTGGACGGGGGGTTTTTCCATCGTCTAAAGACTATGGTTCTGCGTTACATCTGGCAAGGGGGCCGTGCAAGATTCTTCTTTCTTACGCTTCGCTGACCGTTGAGGAAGGGCGGGGCTGGCTTTCCAGACGACATGCTTCTTTACTATAAAGCGGCACAACTCAGGGTGCTAGCTGAATGGACCCAAATGGAGTCGGAGAAGTACTGGCTGCATATGGATAGAAGTGTGGCGGGTCGCTCTATATGGGACTTGGTTTGGAAGGCGAAAGGGGATCGGCCCCACAACGCATACAATAGCACCCCTACGAGTACCACTCTAAAGGTCTGGGACTCGGTCTCTAATGATGAAAGATGGACCTCTTTTCCCTCCCCCTTCACACCTATTCACTTTAACCCAGCGTTTCCGCCGGCTCTTGTTGAGGGGCCCTTTGATGGGTGGAAGGCGGGGGGCTGCCACGCACTTACACATTTGTTCCATGGCTATGAGCCGCTCACCTTCCAAAATTGCATGCGTGACTATGGGGTGCCACCTGCTGAGCGCTACCGGCACGCCCAACTGCTGCACTGGGCATTGTCTCCTGAGGTGCGGGACGCCGCGACGAGGCCTCCCACGGACTTCGAATCTTACATCACACGCACATCATTTATAAAGGGGGTGATTTCCTTCCTCTATGATTTACTGTTAACCACGGCTATCTCACCTCGGCCTAGATACATGGGTTTGTGGGAGGAGCACCTGGGGAGGGATATCTCCGAAGAAGAGTGGTCTCATCTTTGGCGAGACCTGCACAAATTTAATCATTCTGTCGATCTGCGTGAAGCACATATGAAGACCATGCTAGACTGGTATCTGTATCCGACCCGGTTGAAAAAGATTTTTCCTTCCGCGTCTGACAGGTGTTGGCGAGGCTGTGGTCTTCTGGGGGACTTTCGCCATATCTGGTGGGATTGCCCCATCATACGCCCGTATTGGGAGGAGATTCTGTCTCATATTAGGGAGATCCTGGGCTACCCGATTCCAGATTCCATTGGCTTCGTGCTCCTGGGCCTTCGGGACCCGCTTTTGGAGCACCAAACCAGGGCTGACAAGCACATTCTTTGGCTCTGTTTGGGAGCGGCCAAACTGACTTTGGCTGCTGCTTGGAAAAAGAAGGAGGCCCCAGCTCTTTCCCTTTGGGTCTCTAGGTTATGGAGGTTGCTAAGTGTGGAGCGTATGGCTGATATTTTTAGAAATAACTTTAAGAATTTTACTTTCAGATGGGGCCCACTGGTCCGCTTTCTCTCTCGAGGGTTGGCGTCCGCGGTTTGCCTGCCCACCATACGCGCCCTTCATCTGTTTCAGGTGTGAACTGTGCTTGTGTGAATGGTTGTTGTCAGGCTGCCACCAACAGGGGGTAGGGTGCACCTGGGAGGTTGGAGCCTCTGGGGGGGGGGGGGTTTCAGTTTGTTTTTCCTTTTTAGAGGGGGATGTGGACGATTTAATTTTCTCATGGTCTTCTTTGCCTTGTTGCCTTCCTTTTGGCCGATCTGCTTGGAGGCGTACATGGACTTGGTCCTGATGCCATTGCGGGCTTTCCCCTCCGGGTTTTCTCGGGGGGCTTTACATTGTCTCTGGCAGATTTTTGGACTCTTTCTGAACTCTTTTTTCCTGCCCTGAGTGATGACGCTGTTCGGCCCTTCTTTATTGTTATTGCTGCTAGACCTTTTGCATTGGACCCTGCGTGGGCACTTCTTTGATTTGAATTCATGTGCTTCCATCCCTTCTCTCTGCTGTTTTTTTCCATCTTTCTATTCTCTCAATAAAATATCTTTAACAAAAAAATCACTTTCTAGCATCAACTACAGTAGTGTTAGGACAAACAAACAAAATATGGATCAGATCTTGAACTCCTCCTTTACAGAGGTCAAAAATGTTATTGCCATTGTTATTTGTCCATTTACAGGTAAAAGATTTGAGAGGAAGGATCCCAAACCGGATCCCAAACCGAAGTAAAATCATACAACGCAGGGCGCCATGTCTCAGTGTGTAGGAAAGATATTGTTGCCTTTGTTTGAACTCAATTGACTCAGCATATAACTTATAAGATTGTAGTTTTGTGCAGTGCTGGAAATCAAGATCGTAACTGATCCTTGGAGTCAGGTGTTTCGAAAAGAGTTTTAAATGTGCCGGGGTCCAAGTTTTCAGTAGATCACCTGTAGATTCTGACAACTTCAGTGCAAATATTACATTTCGGTAGAAAACTTATTTAGAAGATCCTTCATCAAAAATTTCCAGTTTTAATAGAGCTCTTAAGGAGCCTTGTTCAGAATGTAAAATGTTATACTAGTGATTCCTCTGGCGAATGTACTAGTTAGAGAAAACTCAAGGCACAGGGCTTGCAAGGGTACAGCTTGAGACATTTTGGTTAGTTTTCGAAGAATCTTGCTTTCTTTGACCTGTATTGGATACCATTGATTTATAGGTGTATGCTCGAGAGCGTATGAAAGAACAGGAGGGAACGTAATGCTAAAAACCTGTAAAAGGGTTGAAAAGTGCCTATGCCCAGTAGAAGAGTATATTCTTTGCAGCGCCCCAGCATGAACATCAGCTTTGTAAGCCAGGTGCTGGAGGTGGGAGTGATTTTTTAGGGTTTGAGTAAAAATACGACCTAAATAAATGTATTCTTTCACTATTTCTAACGATTGTCCTCCCAAGGTCGAGTTATAATTTTCGTATCTCTTATTTCCTCGAAAATGAACTATTTTTGTTTTTGTTGTGTTAGGAACCAAAAAATGCTGTTCTGCATATGACTCAAGTGCGTGCAAGTTCCTTTGAAGGCCAAACGGAGTAAGGGCGAGAATAATCACATCATCCGCATACATCAGAGTATGAATTTTATGTAGTGATATTTTCGGAGGGAAATTAGTTATCTGCTTAAAACACTCTGGGAGATCACTAAAGTAGAGGGAAAATAATAGAGGAGCTAAAAGAAACCCTTGTCTTAGGCCATTCGATGTTTTAATTGGGGATGTGAGGCCCTTCTCTTTCCCCAATAATACTTGGCACCAAGTTTCGGAGTCGAGTGAGGCAATTATATGTAATAAGTTATCTGGGATTCCCAATTTCTTTAGCTTACACCACAGTGTTGGTCTGTCCACTCTGTCCAATGCTGTTGAAAAATCCACAAAGACAGAGTAGACTTCCTGTGATTTCGAGATCACATATTTATCAATTATTAGTTGTCACATCGCAATGTTGTTAGTTACAGAATTATTTTTGCGAAAACCAGCTTGATTAAATGAAATTGATCCATTTGAGAAGGCCCACTCCTTTAGATGTTCCGTTACACTGGCCGCAAAGATCTTTCCTGTCGAATTGAGGAGGGCGATCTGACGGTAGTTGCCAGGGGACAGTCGGGAGCCCTTCTTGTAGATAGGAATCATTATACTTCCTTTCCATGATTTGGGAATTTCGCTGGTGACAAAGCTATGGAAAAAGAGGGGAGCTAAAAACAAACTTCACTCCTTGGGATTCTTTTGAAGCACCTTTTTTTAGATATGATCTGGTCCCATTGCTGCGGATGTCCTTGCAATTTTTATGTGAAGTGCAATTTGAAATGGTGAAGGTGCAGGATCATCGAGAGTAGTAATCCGTATTGTGTCCGATGGTTGTAACATGGATTTCTTTCCTCTCATTTATTTTGTATACATTTTCTAAATGTTATGTTATGTTATGTTACGCCATTCTTTTAGAGCGCACGGCTACCCCAGGGGGTGTCCCGGCGCTTTGACAAAGAGGCCTGAAAACCTAGAAACACAAAGGCTGCAAGAACGCTACAATCTCAGGATTGCACGGAGAAGAGCGTGGTCTTAAGCTCCTTCCTGAAAGCTAGGAGGCTGTTGGCTTTGCGAAGGGAGAGAGGGAGCTCATTCCAATGGAGAGCCGCCACATATTGGAAAGACCGTCCTCCCATCCGAACACGTCTAACAGACGGCACCTCCATTTTAGCCAAATCGGCTGACCGCAACATCCTCCGCGGCACATAGAAAGCGATACGCTTTCTGATGTAATTAGGACCAACAGAGTGAAGGGCTTTGAACGCCAGCGTGAGGATTTTAAACATAATTCTTCTAGAAATAGGTAGCCAATGCAACCTATTTAGAAGCAATTAGGCACTGGCTCTCCTTGGTAGGCCAAATATGGCTCTGGCCGCCGAGTTTTGAACAATTTGCAGTCTAGCCAGTAGATACTTAGGCAGACCTGCATATAGCGCATTAGCATAGTCTAACCGAGACCCTACTAGCGCCTGGACAACAGTCTTTCGATACTGCAGGGAAAGCAGTGGAAGAAATTTTCTGAGCATCTTAAGGATGCCGAAACATTTCCCTGATAACCCCATAATATGGGGTCGAAAAGAAAGGTCGTCATCAAACACAACCCCAAGATTTTTCACTTGGGAGGACACCTTCTCCGGAGGAAACATGTCCTGGGGCCACCACGACTTCCAACCGGGATCAGGGGCACAGCCAAAGAACAGCAACTCAGACTTATCCGAGTTGCATTTCAGGCTGTGCCGCTGAAACCACGCAAAGACCGCACTCAGACAGTCTTTGATCCTGTCGCCGTCAAAAACCTCTCCTTTCCTGCAAGTAAACAGGAGCTGGGTGTCATCAGCGTAGGATATGACCTGGGCCCCACAAGCCTCCGCTACCACCGCCAGAGGGGCCATATAGATATTAAAGAGGGTGGGGCTCAGAATGGGCACTTCCCATTCCCTTGGGGGACTGGTGTGGCTTGCAAGGGTTTTTTTGTGCCTGTTTCTCTTGCAATGAGGGTCCAGTATTCACGTATATTTTTTTGTTTAGCCGCTATCTGAATGTCCATCCATTTTTTATCCTGTTGTACTTTACTTTGTTTATCTTTCACCGTCCGTTTATGATTTGTGAGTACTTTGATTTCCTGTTGTCTGCTGTCAGAGAAACATAAGAAGTGTGCACAAATTAATTTGTTAAGTGATATTATGTTTTTGTCAGGATTTTTCTTTTTGTGATTTCCTGATTGGGAGCCTCGGGGATTAAGGGATTCTTGCAGGTATATCAATAATTTGTTTAAAGCAGCGTCAGAATTTGCTTTTGGATCTGCGAAATGTATGCTTTCAAATATTTGAGTAAGTGCCTTTGTTATGTTGGTATTAATGAGTGCTCTCATATTTCAAGTGATTCTTCCTTGGACTTGATTCACGAGGGCCAGATTTTGTGGATACATGTTGAAAACCGCGGAACTAGACTTCACAGTTAGGCCAGTTGTAAGTCTAAGAATTGCGTGGTCGCTTCCCTGATTGGAGTTGATGCTTAGGTGTTCCTAAACAAGTCCTGGCTACATATGATGTAGTCTAATATTAAGGAATTAAATATACCTGTTCTTGTGCTTGTAGCCGGTATGTCTCCTTCTACGTTACCGTTTAAATAACTCTGTTAAAAGCTGATAGTGAGGAAAGTATTAGTTTCCCCCGTTTATCTGCTTTAATCCTCGGAGGAAAAACTGGTGTAGAGATTAACTGGGCCTCATTGTGTAGCCCACATTTCCATTTCTCCAGCAAGCCATTGGAGATTTTCACATTAAAGTCTCCCATTAGGAAGACTGATGGATATCCTAAGGATTCTATCACTTCTTCCAATTCCTCAAATATTTCGAACATAAGGGAATCAAACTTGGAGCCAGGCAGAATCTATACGTTGTAAATGAGTAGGTCATTTGGGGTATCTGCAAGCTCCTTCCGGCACTTGAACTTTAAACATTGGCTATTCAGTGTTTTTGTAAGTATGATTTCCAGTACCCATAAGAAATCTTCGCTTAGTAGTACTGCTAATCCACCCTTAGCATGTCCCCAGCTGACTAGTTCTGCTGGAATATCATATACGATATAATTATCTAAGTGAAAAGTTGTAGTTGACCATGTTTCCTGAAGTGCCACAATCCATGGGTCATCTTCCAAGATCGTTGCGACTTTCTCCTGAGTTTTCCCTGCAATATTCCAGGAGGTAATGCTAAGGCCTTGGTTAAAAAGAGAATATTTGTGTCCTTCCCTGTGTTTTACCATTTAAGTTATCTGCAATCCAAGACCATTGCTTTTGACTTGGTATTGTCTCCTCTTTAGGGATAGATTTGTTCCAGATCCTTCTTTCACCATTCCTGACTGATATTGTCAGATTTTCGTTTGTGGCGTTAATCAAGTCAGTGCGACCACTGTGGGTTTGTGGAAGTGAGTTGTTTTTGTTATCAATAGTTTCTTTAGGTTTATTCCGATTATGGTATCCTTTGTGGTCAACTGCTACAACATCATATCCTTTTTTAAACAGAATTTCTCTTTCATTTTAAATAATAACCGGAATTAGTGGAGACCAGAACTCCACAACTCCACAACGGCTACCGTAAATTAGGGTTTTAAAGGAAAGACTACTAGTTTCATCTCTGCGCTTGAAAAGGAATGTAACACGTGAATCTTTTGTATAAGGTTTGTAATTCTCTCCCGGTTAAGTAGATCATTCCCTGATGAGAATAGATCAGTGAACTCCAGGGTACGCGGTTGAGTCTGCTTTTCGTAAGGGGTCCAGAGGTTTTCTATCGATTGGATGGATACTGGTTCGGAAAGTTTATTACAGTTTAAGGTTGTTGAGAAGGTAACTGTCAGGACTAGGGTGGCTTGCGGTCTAGGGCCCGCCCCACGTCATGTACCATGTACTAGGCATTTGTGTGGAAAGGTACATTGTTTTCCTTCTAAGGGGCGTTGGTGGTTCAATTGTACAACTCTATGATGTACTGTGGTGTAATGTACCTTTTATGTCCTGCAATATGCACATTGTATGGAGTTTATCCCCCCCTGTCCGCCTAATGCGTTAGATTTGGCACCCTGAACGCGTCCGCGAGATGCATGAGGTTTGGTAGCCTCAACGCGTCTGCGAGATGCGTGAGATTCGGCAAGCGGCTTCAACGCGTCCGCAAGATGCGTGGGAAATGGCATGCGGTCGCATAAAACACCGGGCGTAGTCACGTTAACGTACGTGACCACGCCCAAACCCCTTTGCTCACAATTCCAGGGATTTCGAAGGTGTGGCAGCTTCCTCCTGATGCTCTGGTTTGGAATCAGAGCTTGAGAAGCATTTTTTGGTTCTCGTTGCAGCAAGCGAGTGATATCTAGCAGAAGGTCCATTGGAGAAGGCGTTTCCAGTTGTAAGGCTGCAGTGGAGAAGTTGGCAGATCCTGTAAGTTTCATCTCCGAGGTTTGGGATGTCTGCAGCCACGCCCTTCTATTGAGTAGAGTAGGTCGTACTCTACAGGTAGGACCAATTTAGGTTATTTAAAAGGCTCAAATTTGGCGCAATCATTGCAAAAGAGCTTTTAGAATGTTTCTTTGGGAACATTAAAACATTCATTGTTTCCTTTGATAGTATTCGGTGAAAGTTCAGACTCAATCTTCTTGAGTTCTTCTTTGAATAGTTTTTGGTCGCTATTCTCACCTGGCGCAATTCATTCTGCAGTTTATTCAGCAAAAGGATTTATTTTGCTTAAAGAATTGTATTTCATGTGCAGTTTTTGGGTTTGAAGATTATCAATGTAAAGTGAATATTTACAAGGTAAAGAGAAATTAGAGGTTATCAATGTAAAGCAGATATTTACAAGGAAAAGAGACATTTGTGGCTATCATCGTAAAGAGGTTATTTACAAGGAAAAGAGTCATTAAGTCTTTTGTAACCCTGAGATGCTAATGTGTTTGTTAATGCGCAATTCAAGAAATTGTTACATTTGATAATTAAGGAGTTAAGGCTGAATTTAAAGTCAAAAAGCCTTTTAGGTTAAGAAGCAATTTTAGTTATTAGAGTTGTTGCAGAGTTTCGAAAAATATTAGAAGAAACTTGCAGCATTAACTTTTCCTTTTCAGGTCTCCCTCCCTGCTGTTCCCAACCCAAAACCCTTTTCCCCCCGCTTGATCACTTCAATATTCTGTTTAATTACTACAATCAGAATTGGAGGTATCGAGAGGTGGGCCCTTATATCAACTCGACAGATCCTGATGAAGACCTCGTCTGACAGAATAGTGAGCCCACAAATTCTTTTTCTCCCAATCTGTCTGAGTTGCTATAATGGCCACCATCGATGATTTAATGGCAGTTATTGTAAAGATGCAGGCTGATTTAAATGAAACCATGAATGCAACCACGTTATTGGCCGAAAAGGTGGAAAATATACAACTTCAGAGTACTCCACTTCCTGATGAGGTTCAGGATACTGGTGCTAGAGCTTCTACTAACATTTCAGTCACTGTTCCACCGCAAATTCCTTTAGCTACTCCTGAACGTTTCTCGGGGGATCCTTCGAAAGTGCAAACATTTCTAACACAAATTGAGTTACATTATTCCTGTAGACCAGCCGCCTTTCCTACCCCTCAATCTAGGATTGCGTTTCTAATTTCCTATCTGTCTGGGGATGCTGCTAATTGGGCGGTTCCATTAGTTAGGCAAGATAGCGCTTTATTGTATAATTGGAGACGCTTTGTTGAGGAAATTGAAAAGGTGTTTGATAGGCGAACTGTCACTCTATCTGCAGATCGAGAACTACTACAGTTAAGACAAGGAAGCAGAGACCTCATTACATATTTGTCTCATTTTAATAGACTAGTTGCTGAAACCTCTTGGCCAGAAGAAAAAAGAGCAGCTCTCTTTTATCAAGGTCTGAAAGACGAGTTAAAGGATGTTCTGGCCCAAATTGACCCACAACCAACAGCTTGTTCAGATTTAATAAACTTAACCTTACGTCTAGATCATCGACTCTCTGAAAGAAGATCAGATAAAAAAAGAGGCGAAAAACCGAGTTGGAAGAATGAACCAAGATCTCAAACTCCATTTGCCCATTCTGAATCAAGTTCAGAACCAATGGAAATTGGAACTCTCCAACAACCTTTATCAAAGGAAGAAAAAGATAACAGACGAAAAAATGGTCAGTGTCTTTACTGTGGTCGTAAAGGGCATTTTGTGAAAGATTGCATGATGAAACCCATAAATAAATCTCCTAATATTAATAAAGCAGCAGTCATTGAAAGAACCGATCAAACGTCAGAAAACTAACTTGCCCAAGATGTTTAGAAGGGGATCTCTTGGGTACCTTCGCTTACCCTTCCATAAACTCTTGTGTATCTAATTACAAAGCTCCTTTTAGATTAGCAGTTCAAATACAAATAACTCTAAAAATCTGGCAAATGGAAGTCTTAATCGATTCTGGAGCCACTGGAAATTTTCTCGATCTGGAAACTGTTCAACGGCTAAGTATTATCTGTGAAAAAAAAGAAACACCAGAAATTGTGCAAGCAGTGGATAGGAAAATTTTGTCTGGAGGACTAGTTACGATGCAAACTTCCAGGGTCATTATGGTTTGTGAAGATTCAAAGAAACAAAGACATAGAGAAGAAGTACAATTTGATGTAATACAAGCTCCCCAATATGGATTTATTTTAGGAATGCCCTGGCTTTGTTTACATAATCCTTTGATTGATTGGCAAAAAAGAGAACTTGTATTTCTTTCTGATTTTTGTCAGTCATCATGTCTAAAATTTTTGGAACCAACTGTGAGTCAAATAGCAACTGCGGAAGAAAAGGAGACAATATTACCCATAGTCTACAAAGAATATCAAGAGGTATTCAGTGAAGAAAAGGCTGCAAAACTCCCGCCTCATCATAGTTATGACTGCCAGATTGACCTCATACCAGGATCTTGTGTACCAAATTGTAGAATTTATGCTTTATCGGAAAAGGAAAATCAACATCTAAGAGACTATTTAGATCAATATTTGGAAAATGGTTTTATTCGCCCTTCTAAATCTCCAGCCGCCTCCCCTTTGTTTTTTATCCCAAAAGCCAATGGGGAATTAAGAACTTGCATTGACTATAGGGCGCTGAACAAGATAACGATTAAGAACAAATATCCCTTGCCTTTGATCCCTGTCCTTTTAGATCAAGTTAAGACAGCAGTGATTTACACTAAACTTGATCTTAGAGGGGCCTATCACTTGGTACGAATAAGGCAAGGAGATGAATGGAAGCCTGCTTTCAAAACTTGCTATGGCTTATTTGAATATTTGGTAATGCCATTTGGCCTTTGCAACGCTCCAGCGGCCTTTCAGTTTTTCCTCAATGATGTTCTAAGAGAATTTTTGGACCTGTTTATAATCGTTTAAATAGACGATATTTTAATCTATTCAGACTCAGTGGAAAAACATGAAGGTCATGTTAAACAAGTTTTGAAAACCCTGCAAGCACATAATCTGTATTGTAAGTTAACTAAATGTGACTTCCATGTTTTTGAAGTAGAGTTCTTAGGAGTGCTCCTCACACCAACTGGCATGAAAATGACTGATAGAAAGATTCAAGCAGTAGCTGAATGGCCCATTCCAAAGTCTGTTCGAGATATACAATTCTTTTTGGGATTTGCGAACTTCCATCGTCGTTTTATTGATCACTTTTCAGCAGTGGCTGCTCCTATCACTCGATTACTAAGAAAAAAGGTGACATTTGAATGGACTCCAGAAGCTAATGATGCATTCCAGAATTTAAAGAAGGCATTTACAGCAGCTCCAATTTTGATGCATCCAGATGTTAATGAACCTTTCATTATTGAAGCTGGTGCTTCAGATGTAGCTATTGCAGCCATTCTTTCTCAAAGACATCCCAAAACTGGTCAAATGCACCCAGTTGCATACATGTCTCGGAAATTGAACTCAGCAGAGCAAAAGTATGATATCGCAGAAAAAGAATTGCTTGCTATTCTAGAAGCATTCAAAGAATGGAGACATTATATAATGGGAGCAAAATTCACAGTAACAGTATATACAGATCACAGAAATCTGCAATTCATGAGTTCAGCCAGAATGTTGACACCAAGGCAGTTAAGATGGATGATGTTTTTTGCAGAATATGATTTTATAGTCACTTATCGTCCAGGACAAGATAATAAAAAAGCAGATGCTCTTTCCAGAAAAGACTCCTCACTGCAAAGATTTGAAGGAGCTCCACAGGCGATCATAGATCCAGATAAAATACTTTGTTTGTTGTCTGCTGATCAATTCCTATAAAATATTTATGAAAACTTTCCACTTTCTCAATGGAAAAAATGGGAAAAGAAAGGGGAGAATCAAACAATCAAAGAAGGAATACCATTCCATGGAAAACAAGTTTATCTCCCTACCAAAGAACCAGAAAAAAACTGTATTCAATTGGTTACACTCTCATCCAATGGCAGGACATCCTAGTCCTAAAAAGATTATGGAAAAGGTACAAAAAATATTCTGGTGGCCAACTCTTCAAAAGGATGTAATTCAAATGGCTCAAAATTGTGAGACTTGTGCAAGGTTTAAAACGGATCACAGTAAACCAAAAGGACTATTACAAAGATTACCTACACCAACCAAACCATGGGAACACATTTCCCTAGACTTTATTACAAATCTCCCACAAGTCAATCATCATTCAGTTATCTTGGTTGTTGTAGACAGTTTGACTAAATATGCACATTTCATTGCTTGTAAACGATTGCCTACGGCAGGACAATTGGCGCAAATCTTTCTGGGGAATGTAGTACGATTACATGGTTTGCCGTCAGTGTTGTTATCAGAACGAGGTTCACAGTTTTCCTCCAAATTTTGGCAACAATGGTGTCAAAGTCTACAGATCACTTCAAATATGTCTACCAGTTATCATCCACAAACGGATGGTCAAACCGAGCGTTTAAATCAATCATTAAAACAATATTTGAGATGCTATGTAACAGATTCCAAACGATCATGGTTAGAATTGTTATGGATTGCAGAAATAGCTTATAATTCATCACCTCACTCATCTACTGGATCATCCCCTTTTGAAGCTCTTTATGGATATTTACCAAAGACAATCCCTTTAACACTGCCCAAAGAGGAGAGTAATGCACCATCAGTACAAGACACTGTACAACTCATGCAGACAGTTCACCAGAAAATTCACAAAAGATTATTACAAAGTAAGGAACAGTACAAAAGACAATATGATAAACATCATCGATCAGGACCAACATATGAATCAGGAGACAAAGTGTGGTTGTCCACAAAAACTTACATTTCAAGCACAAAAACATATTTCACCCCAAGTTCATCGGTCCATATCCAGTGATTCGTCAGGTCAATCCAGTAACATATAAACTACGACTTCCCAAGACCTTACGAATTCATCCTGTGTTTCATACGTCATTGCTAAAACCAGCTAGACAAAATATAAATCCCAAACCAGCACCGATCTTAGTTCATGGCAATTGGGAGTATGAAGTACTCTTTAAAAAAAAACTTTAAAAAAGAGTATGAAGTACAAAAGATACTAGACTCTAAGCGCAAGGGTACAAAGCTATGGTATCTGGTATCCTGGAAAGGTTATGGATCTGAGAACGATTCTTGGGAACCAGCTGAGAACATACATGCCCCTCGTTTGTTACACAGCTTCCACCTCCTCCATCCTACGAAGCCGGGCCCTAGACCACTCTTGGGAGGGGGGACTACTGTCAGGACTAGGGTGGCTTGCGGTCTAGGGCCCGCCCCACGTCATGTACCATGTACTAGGCATTTGTGTGGAAAGGTACATTGTTTTCCTTCTAAGGGGGGGTTGGTGGTTCAATTGTACAACTCTATGATCTACTGTGGTGTAATGTACCTTTTATGTCCTGCAATATGCACATTGTATGGAGTTTATCCCCCCCTGTCCGCCTAATGCGTTAGATTTGGCACCCTGAAAGCGTCCGCGAGTTGCGTGAGATTCGGCAAGTGGCTTCAACGCGTCCGCGAGATGCGTGGGAAATGGCATGCAATCGCATAAAACACCGGGCGTAGTCACGTTAACGTACGCGACCACGCCCAAACCCCTTTGCTCACTATTCCAGGGATTTCGAAGGTGTGGCAGCTTCCTCCTGATGCTCTGGTTTGGAATCAGAGCTTGGGAAGCATTTTTTGGTTCTCGTTGCAGCAAGCGAGTGATATCTAGCAGAAGGTCCATTGGAGAAGGCGTTTCCAGTTGTAAGGCTGCAGTGGAGAAGTTTTAATAACAGAAGAGGGTCTTGACTCGAAAACTCAGCAAGGCTGAGCCAACAATAACTAGAAAAACAACACACCTGCCTATGCTGAGCAGCTATTTTCTAAACAATAATTATTGAAATGTGCATGAAAAGAAAGCATGAACACTTGCTTTAGGAATTGCAACGTTTGTTTTAATTCTTTTGAGACTATTTTGCTTTTTAGTCTTTCTTTGTTTTTTAGGGCATGAGAATACAAAAATTGTGAAAAAAGATATTATACATTTATATACAGACAGGAAAAAACAAGCTTTGGTATGTACATAATTCACCCAAACTCACACTCAACACATTCTTGGCCATCCAATCATACAAAAACACATTCATACTGGTCCCATTGTCATAACACAGTTGTGAAAATACAAAGAAAATAACATTTGCTGATTTCAAACGTTAATCAAACTTTTTCACAATTCTTTGGAAAAAATGATCTTTCAATTAAATGACATATCCATATAGGAAATAATGACACGGGACCGGGTCAGGTCGACGCGTTTCGAACCCTATCGTTCCAAGGGTTCTCTTCAGGACCACAGTTTTACTATAAAGGAAGAGGAGAGCAATAGTCACTAAACCGAAACCTGAGAGTTCAACGTCTCAACCAATGCACCGCTAAACTCAGCCTACCTCAACAAGTGGGTCAAGGCTCATCAAGTAGTATAGGGAGACAGATGTATTCCCAGCGAAGGGGGAGCGAAGAAGTGCTGTAAGAGAGAACAGGTATACTCAATCATACAGAGTCTCATATGTCTAACTGTGTCAAGGCTAGTGAAATCACAAGATGGGTCTGCGCGCTCACCTTAAATGCAGCGCGTGTCTGCTCAACAGATGCTTCCCAAATGGGTTACGCTCGGTCCGCGGAGTGTGTGGATCCGGCGTCCCTGTAATTGGCAAAGTGGAAGGACAGTATTCGTGAGAATCCGAAATGCGAGGGAAGGCGCATGGTCAGCGGCTAAAGATCGGCGCTTGCTCGTGCCTGGGTCTGCTTACCGTGAAAAGGTATTCCAAAAGTCAAAACGGTACTTCAAAAGTCCTCGCTCCTCACCCTGCAGTCACTGGCAGGTTACTGAGGCCTCCCTGCCGTTTAGCTCAAGAGTATGGTCGCGCCCCAAGGGGTGTAGGGAGTTGTAGTATCACAAATTTCGTTCAATCCACTGACCGCTGTGTCATATTTCATGATCAGTAAGGCCTCTCATGGAAGAAACATTGTTCTCCTTTAACAACATTCATTGGAAGCATGAAGCTTTCACAAACTGCAAAACAAGGAATGTGGTTTATGCGATTCTATGCCCCTGCCCAAAGTTATACATTGGGAAAACAACCCAAGAGGTCAGACAACGCATCACGCAGCATAAATCCAGACTGCGCAGAGAAGTTGAGAATGCGCCCTTGGTGCACCATTAGGTGACGAAGAAACATGATAAAAATAACTTCAAGTGGACTGTCTTGTCCAAAATCGAAAAAGACCCAAGAGGAGGGGATTTGGAAATAAGATTGAATCAAAGAGAGGCCTTACTGATCATGAAATATGACACAGCGGTCAGTGGATTGAACGAAATTTCTGAAATTTACAAAACTTGTCCTTGACACTGCCTACAGGACTTCATCTCCCAGAAATCTCCTTGGTACACATTACATGATACTACAACTCCCTACACCCCTTGGGGCGCGACCATACTCTTGAGCTAAACGGCAGGGAGGCCTCAGTAACCTGCCAGTGACTGCAGGGTGAGGAGCGAGGACTTTTGAAGTACCGTTTTGACTTTTGGAATACCTTTTCACGGTAAGCAGACCCAGGCACGAGCAAGCGCCGATCTTTAGCCGCTGACCATGCGCCTTCCCTCGCATTTCGGATTCTCACGAATACTGTCCTTCCACTTTGCCAATTACAGGGACGCCGGATCCATACACTCCGCGGACCGAGCGTAACCCATTTGGGAAGCATCTGTTGAGCAGACACGCGCTGCATTTAAGGTGAGCGCGCAGACCCATCTTGTGATTTCACTAGCCTTGACACAGTTAGACATATGAGACTCTGTATGATTGAGTATACCTGTTCTCTCTTACAGCACTTCTTCGCTCCCCCTTCGCTGGGAATACATCTGTCTCCCTATACTACTTGATGAGCCTTGACCCACTTGTTGAGGTAGGCTGAGTTTAGCGGTGCATTGGTTGAGACGTTGATCTCTCAGGTTTCGGTTTAGTGACTATTGCTCTCCTCTTCCTTTATAGTAAAACTGTGGTCCTGAAGAGAACCCTTGGAACGATAGGGTTCGAAACGCGTCGACCTGACCCGGTCCCGTGTCATTATTTCCTATATGGATATGTCATTTAATTGAAAGATCATTTTTTCCAAAGAATTGTGAAAAAGTTTGATTAACGTTTGAAATCAGCAAATGTTATTTTCTTTGTATTTTCACAACTGTGTTATGACAATGGGACCAGTATGAATGTGTTTTTGTATGATTGGATGGCCAAGAATGTGTTGAGTGTGAGTTTGGGTGAATTATGTACATACCAAAGCTTGTTTTTTCCTGTCTGTATATAAATGTATAATATCTTTTTTCATAATTTTTGTATTCTCATGCCCTAAAAAACAAAGAAAGACTAAAAAGCAAAATAGTCTCAAAAGAATTAAAACAAACGTTGCAATTCCTAAAGCAAGTGTTCATGCTTTCTTTTCATGCACATTTCAATAATTATTGTTTAGAAAATAGCTGCTCAGCATAGGCAGGTGTGTTGTTTTTCTAGCAGTGGAGAAGTTGGCAGATCCTGTAAATTTCATCTCCGAGGTTTGGGATGTCTGCAGCCACGCCCTTCTATTGAGTAGAGTAGGTCGTACTCTACAGGTAGGACCAATTTAGGTTATTTAAAAGGCTCAAATTTGGCGCAATCATTGCAAAAGAGCTTTTAGAATGTTTCGTTGGGAAAATTAAAACATTCATTGTTTCCTTTGATAGTATTAGGTGAAAGTTTAGACTCAATCTTCTTGACTTCTTCTTTGAATAGTTTTTGGTCACTATTCTCACCTGGCGCAATTCATTCTGCAGTTTATTCAGCAAAGGGATTTATTTTGCTTAAAGAAATGTATTTCATGTGCAGTTTTTGGGTTTGAAGATTATCAATGTAAAGTGAATATTTACAAGGTAAAGAGAAATTAGAGGTTATCAATGTAAAGTAGATATTTACAAGGCAAAGAGACATTTGTGGCTATCATCGTGAAGAGGTTATTTACAAGGAAAAGAGACATTAAGTCTTTTGTAACCCTGAGATGCTAATGTGTTTGTTAATGCGCAATTCAAGAAATTGTTACATTTGATAATTAAGGCGTTAAGGCTGAATTTAAAGTCAAAAAGCCTTTTAGGTTAAGAAGCAATTTTAGTTATTAGAGTTGTTGCAGAGTTTTGAAAAATATTAGAAGAATCTTGAAGCATTAACTTTTCCTTTTCAGATCTCCATTCCTGCTGTTCCCAACCCAACACCCTTTTCCCCCCGCTTGATCACTTCAATATTCTGTGTATTTACTACAATCAGAATTGGAGGTATCGAGAGGTGGGCCCTTATATCAACTCGACAGATCCTGAGGAAGACCTCGTCTGACAGTAACTGCCAAAGGATTTAGAGCGTTATTGGTCTCTTTTAAATGTGCATCAATGCGCTCCGTAATATGCTGATTTGAGTTATTTTCCAGAAGTATATCCAGTTCAGATGGTTGGAGTTCGGTAGATGAAGGTGTTTGAAACTTTGGCACTCATGATTTTTGTTTTCCGAATCTCCTTGTTATTCTTTTCTTCTGCCTTTTCTTTTTGTTTTTAGCAATTCTCCTTTCCTTTTTGGATGAAAGGGTATCCATGAGGAGTAAGTCTGGAGATTCTAACAGTTTTCCTCTTAGTTGTCAATGATTTATTAGTTTGATCGAATGTGGCTTTAGATTTATTCTGATAAAAAGTTGAATAATATGCTTTAATCGGCTTTGAGACTTTATCGTTTTCTGGTTCCTTAAAAAGTTTGTTAAGCGAGAACGTTTGAGTAATCTCCGTCCTTGTCTGTGTTATTTTATGTTTATTCCTCCCCGTTTGGGTTGATGCATGCTTCATCTTTGAAAGTGTTTCTTCGGTTGAAAGGATATCTTTATAATTAGGAAGATTGTCCTCAGTTTTTCCCATTCCTTTTTGGCATGGTGACTGGCAGATACATCACTGTTTCCTTTTTTTGTTAACAAGATATTGCAACATACCTATTTGTGTGTCCAGCATTTTATCTGAGTTATCCATCATATTCCCAAGAAGGTTGAGAATTGATTCTGAATTTTTTTGCAGGGAAAATAAAGAATTTGATACCGGTGTATGACCATTTGAAGATTGCAACGGTATTGTGGAAAGAAATTCTGATGGTGGAGAAAAATTCCCTAGTGGAGTTAAATTTGCATTTTTCTGGGGGAGGGGAGGTGGTACTGTTTATAATTGTCAAATGATCCTTTATCTCTCTAGGCGCTTGAGTCAAGAGAGAGAGACGTTGATGTCAGGTAAAGTAAAGTCTGTAGCAGGAACTTGTTGTAAATTATGTTCTAAGGGAGGTGATGATGTTGTTCCCTGGTCCTGCAATGCATCTATGGTTACCAGACCTTGAGAGATGGAATTACTCTCTTTGCTGACTTTATGCCCCTTAAGGTTTTTTTGATCTTCACCGAGGTCAGTTGAGTTCGCTTTATTGAAATCTCCGAGGTTCAGAGCGCTTCCTTGGTCTTTGCGGCCGATCCTTTGCACTTTGTGATTTATTTTTGGGAAAAATGCAGCTATTTCAGAAGTCCCCGCCATGTGTCCCACGTGGACCTTCTTGTATGCATTTTTACATATGTCTTGCTGTGTTCCAATTCTTTTCATAAAGATCGTACGAGATCTTAATTTTTTATAGGCCGTTGTAGGGTAGGTGATTACAATAATTGCTTGTGGGGGCTTTAGATATTCAGCAGTCTTTTATTTTTTATTTTTTTAGAAGGTCTTTTTAATAGTAATGAGTAATGTGATAATGTGATAAAAAAATTCAAGTTGGACTTAGCCGTGAAAACCCAGAAGAAAGTAATTATCGGATTGTAGCGAGAAAATGTGTTGGGGTGGCAAGCAACTTAACAGCTTGCTCACCTGGCTCTCAAGCAATAGGGTAATCGGATTTGCTACAGGCCTATCTGGCTGTCCTAAACCTTCCAGAATCAGGCCACCACAGCGGTCCTCGCACAGCCTCCTTGCTTCCTCAACGATGAGCCTGTGGCCTGACCGGTTGAAACCGCGAAGAGACAACACGGGCCTGGGTCAAATCAGTGCTCCCCGCTGCACAGTAAATCAGTAGATCAGGAGGCCTCACCGTACAGCCGGCTGTGTCCTGCTGACCCCTTGGCACCTCCTCAGCTGCCGTTGGGACCCTGATGTCCTAATCCCGGTCCCTGGCCCAGGGCCGGCTCTGCCGCCTCTGCCGTCCTGGTATCCTGCAGTGAGGGGGCCCAGGTGTTCCTACACGGAACGGCTCCGGCTCCCGGGAAGTTCCTGACGTCTTTCAGATGTCCTCAGGTCCTCAGGTTTCAGGAGGGGCTGGCCAGAGCATGGTAGGAATAGTTTGCACTCCCAAAGTGTGCATGAACTGTTTGGCCGGCCCTCATGAGCCTATTAAACATTTCATGCGCACTTTCAATGTTCCTACCAGGCTGCATTGCACGGATGTATGACAGTACAACGCGTATCGTCACAACGCATCCCTTTACCACGCATCCCTTACAACGCAAGTCGTTACCACGACTTGCATTGGGGGTGCGGATTTCGAATAGTATAATTTACTATTCTAACACCAGTCCCCGTGGACCCTAGGGAAGGTGTTGGGATAGTAAATTTACTATTTTTAATCCTTTCGCGCCCTCCAGCGCAAGTCGTGGTAACGACTTGCATTGTAAGGGATGCGTGCTAAAGGTACTGCGTTGTGAAAACTTTGTGGTAAACGATGTTTACCGCATTGCACAGCCTGGTCAGGAACATGCACAGGCTCCCTGTTCCAGTCGGAGCACCGATCCACGGTGTTCAGAACAATTACAATGCTGCATTGCAGCATTGTGATTGGCTCAGGGGAGCCTGTGTACCGGGTGCTTCCTGCTGCCGGCTGGACTGCAGAAAGGAAGAGGAAGCAGGGGAGGCAGCGGCTGGCCGGCCGTTCTAAGGTAAGCGTGTTTTTGTTAACTTACCCCCCCCCCATCCGGTACAAGCCATTACTGTCTGTGTGGCATGTTTCCATCCACAATGGTAAACAGCTTGAGTATGATCTTTGGTTCTCCTTAGTTTAATACAAGAGATAACTTCCATCAGACAAAAGAAAAATCTTGTTAATTTTGAAACTTCAGTGGTGAAACTAAGTCGAGGCGCATTACTTCATCAAACTTCACAATGGCAGACTATTTCAAGCAGCCTGATGCTCTACCGTAGAAAGGGGGAACATCCTTCAGCTTTGAAGTGGTCAGAAAGCATTACAGCATGTTAGGGGTTGGGCAGCCAAGAGAGGTGGGGATTTAGGAAGCCAAAATGCTATGGAGTGGAGGTCGGGAGCCCGGCACAGTGAGAAGGGAGTGAACGGATGGGAAAGAGAAGTAAGAGACTCTGACACTTCAATGAATACGGTTAAGGTTAAAGAGGTGCTTCCTTGAAAGCTTTTCTCTTAGTAAAACTCTAAATTTAAAAATTAATTGAAAAGTTGCTAATCACTGAACTTTGCAAATTTGCACACCTCCAGGCATATGACAATACTCCGAAAAAACATGTGCATGCACGTAGCAACCCACCCATTGCAATGCCCCAAAAATATGAGTTCAAGGGCTGATTTATTAAAATCTCATGCAACGCAGCATAGCAGACAAAAAAGCTGCACTGCGTTGCGTGAGGAAAAGCCAGCAGGAGAATGTGGGGAACTATTTACAAGCCCCTTGCGCCGCAGAAGAGTCACTTTTATTATGGGGGCTAAAAGTGATGTACTGGCGGCCCAAGGGACTTGCAAATAAGCTGTATGGCACTCTCCTCCCTCACCCTAGTGCTGAAATTAGCTGCTGTGCACCACGCAAACACATTTGCACCATAGTGCAAGTTTGTTCATGAGTCTAGCATAGGTTTTGTACTGGAAGGATAGCTTTCCAGTAGAAAATACTATGTTCAGACTAACTTTAAACCATTTCCCACTTTGTATGTACACTGTACAGTGCAGCACACATACAATGTCGGAAAAGAAAGTATAAATGAAAGAATTTCTCCTTCATAGTGCTGTCTACTTTTTTAAAATAAATTGGGCTTAGCGTCAGAAAGCTTAAGTGGTTGCACAGGAATACCCATGGGCCACCCATGGTTCACCGCCTGGCGCTAAGTTATGCAGAGCAGTGCTATGCGCTGCATGGCATTACTTTCAAGTGATT
This sequence comes from Lissotriton vulgaris, assembly GCF_964263255.1. Taxonomy (NCBI): domain Eukaryota; kingdom Metazoa; phylum Chordata; class Amphibia; order Caudata; family Salamandridae; genus Lissotriton; species Lissotriton vulgaris. Next base: position 478,024,245 of record NC_141693.1, read on the forward strand.
TTCCAGCTCTAAACAAGTTTATCACTGGAAAGTAAATAGGTAAAAAAGATTTTGAATCACTTTTGTACCGCAAATACAGCATAAAATCTTAGTAAATAGACCTCCCCCAGTGTCAATTGCCCTTCTTAGGAGGAACTCATCCAATTAAGGGCAATGAGCTGTTTAGAAAACCATGCGTCCTAGTTGATTTCCTCATGCAGATTTCACCGGATGAAATGGCAAATTAAATTTGTCGCAATCATAATGTGGTTCCCTTGAGCAAATTTTAAAACAGGGCAAAGTCAGTATCCCTTAACCAATTTCCGTGAAATCAACCTAAAATTCTGAAATTAAGCTGCCATACAAAGGAAAAATGGTTTCAGGGGTGTACCGCCATATCCTGCTAATATGGTCAGACCACTTCCTTGTTAACCTTTGAATTCCCGTCACAGAGAAGACTATTCCACCAGGGGAGAAAAAGACAGAACACACTTACAGAGCTCTTCATAAAGTATCTCTGCCTTCTCTTCAGAGTGCGCTTAACTTCTCAGCCCTCTCTTTGGTGGGCAGTCCTGTAATGGATGCTCACAATTTAGAAGTATGGCTGAGGACAAATATCAATGCTGTCGCCCCCCTGACCGTGCACACCTCTAGTAGGATGGGTCATTCCGCATCCTGTTTTAACGAATCTCTGAGAGCCAGCAAAAGTAAATGTAAAGGCCTGGAAAGAAAGTGGCGTGGGCAATATCTTTCAGACAACATATTTTATAACTAATTCAAGAACTGATACTATGTTTTTATGAAATTGTGACTGTTGTGTCTTATTTGCTTTTATTGTATTTCCTTATCTGTTTATGTGCATTGTATTTCTTTACATATTTTTTAATCTAAAGACAATTGCTTTTGTAGATTTCTATGTATTCTGTTTAATTAAAATAAACTGTCTTTTCTACGGAAGTAGGTTGTTGCGTCCTATCACTATTATGTGGGCAATTTTTGTCTGTTACCGCCTGGGTTGATACCTACACAATATCTTTCAGAGGACAGGATTATTTATAAGGCAGCACTTAAATCTCACTGCAAATTGGTGAGAACGGCCAAAATGTACTACCTAGAGAGAAGGATTGCTAAAAGTAACAACAGGGGCACGGACATTTTCAATATCATAAAATCATTGATGGCTCCTATGGCAGTGATCAAAGAAGCACCGCTATCAGCAGGCTGGGCGATTCAGGTAGCCCGTTCCTTTCATGTAAAGATAATGACTATTCAGCAGTCATTCTCCATGGAGGCAGGGGAGGATATCTCCTCTCTTCCCACCCAGGCAGGAAGTATTACTCAACCCTTCCCCTAACGACATCCTCAAAATGCCCACAACTGTTGCAGATCTCTGCAATTGAACTTGAGGACTGTCTCATATGTCTCTCTGACCTCAAGATGGACTCACCAACAGATGCATGCCCAGCCAAACTGCTACCAGCTCTTGCAGCCACTATAAACGTACTGGTTAATAAGGTACTTAACTTCTCGTTTGAAACTGGCATTGTGCCGCCACTTTGGAAGCAGCTGAAAATGTTACTGCTCCTGAAAAAATCTAATGCTAACCCCAGCATACCCATGAACTACAGACCTATCTCCCTCCTCCAGGTTTTCTCCAAAATACTGGAGAAACATGTTAACAAAGTACTCATGGAGTATGCAGAAAATCATACTCTCTTACATCCCTCGCAATCTGGCTTCAGGGCCAATTACAGCACTGAGTCAGCCCTGTTGGAAGTGATGGAACATCTCAGGGATAAGCTGGATCATTGGGAAAGAGCAATACTCATTTTACTCGATCTGTTGGCTGCATTTGACACAGTGCCCCAGGGGATGCCCCTAGTCAAATTGAGGAACAAGGGCATTGAAGGGAGACCACTAGCCTGGTTCAGATCCTTTTTGAAGGACAGAGAACAGGGAATCTGGACCCCCCATTTTCAGCCTGTATGACCAGCATGCAGGTTGGAGTCCTGCAGGGCTCATCACTAAGTCCAACTCAGTTTAATCTATACATGTCACCGCTAGCTTCATTGGCAGAGGCTCAGGGTGTTAGGGAAACACTTTCACCCCCCAGGAGCAAATGAATGAAGGATTGTTGAACTATATATCCATCCATATAAATTCATATGTAGGCACTAAAAAAGTATCATGCTTAGATATAGTACACTAACATGAGGCCAGTAGCTCCAAAGGGTTTCCTATCAGACCTTGACTGGACAAGCTTCAACAGCTATTCTGAACCACCTTAGAGGTCACTTTGCTTGTCCTGACTTGATGATAGTTTCCTTATCTGGTTGTGCAATTTGCTTACACAGGGCCGAGCCAGCCTTTTCTGTTCTGCCCATATCTAGCTTTGGCATGGTGCAGATCTTGCACATCCCTGTTAGCCATATTTTGCTTGGTGACTTATTATAGTTCCGCTGACATGGCATTTCCAAAATGCAAATAACACCCAGAAACAAGTCACTCTGTGAAGAAGCAGTCTGAGAGCCCCAAAGGCGGGGGATATGACTTTTTCCTTGCTGATCAGCAATAATGAGGCATGCATTGGTACCAATAAATAAATGTCCCTTTGTTTCTGAGCAAACTGCTATGTCTGGTGAGTTTCATTCATTTGCTCCTGGGAGGGTGAAAGTGTTTCCCTAAGAGGGAGCCAAAATAATCTCCTGTGCCGATGATACGCAGCTGATTTTTTCATGTAACAAAGGCGCAGATTTCAATGGAGGCGCAATTAGATCCTGTCTCACGAAGGTTTTTTGATGACTGAAGGAAAATCAGCTTAAGTGCAATACCGACAAAACCGAGATTGTCTTCCTTGGCCAACCCCCCGGGAGCAATTGGAGACAATGGTGGCCTGTGGATCTTTCCCCTCCCAGCACAGTCCAATCCACAGTCAAGAACCTAGGTATCTACATCGACAATGAGCTCTCGATGCGTTCCCAGGTTCAGGTCCTAGTGGGCCTCTCACCTCCACACGTGGATACATGGCAACCAGGACATCCCACATGTGATACTGGAGAAGCTGTTCGCGGACCCGGTCCCCCTGCCGGCGACTGTCTGTGGCCCACAGGACCGGAGAGTGGGAACATTAGACTCCCTCCTGGCCACTAATCATGCCTGGCACTCCGTCCTACAGAGACAAAACAAAGTTCTGATGTACGCACCTAACATGCCGCTCCATTGGGCGCTATGGCTCCCCACTTTGACGGAACCGGGGGTCAGCAAGGTCCTTCGCGAGCTTGGTGCCCACACCCTGGGGGACCTGTTCGAACAGGGGACAGGTAAAACGTGGGAGCAATTGACCCGAGGAGAGACGCGGCCCACGTTGCTCCAGCGCTTCCAGTTTCACAGGGTAAGAAGTGCATTCCAGGAGCTGTTGGGCCCCGACCTGGAGGAACCGCCGGAGGTCCCGGAGCTCGCATATGTCATCGCCACTACGGCTCCACAAAAACTCATAACAAAGCTCTATAAAATAGGACACGAACATGCTGTATGCCAATACACTAAAGCGAGACTGGCCTGGCAGGCCGACCTGAATGCTCAGATAGATGACAATATGTGAGCGCATTGCTGCGCGGCCTCTAGGAAGATCTCAGTAAACGGACGTCATCGCCTGGTCCATTTCAAATTCCTGCAGCGTGTCTACCACATGCCGGAGAGGCTACACAGGTATGGAATACGAGACTCACCGGAATGTGAGAGATGCCACGCCCCAGTGGCTGACTTCCTACATATGGCCTGGACGTGTCCGGGAGTGCAGCGATTCTGGCACAGGGTGTTCACTGAAATGGGTACCATTGTGGAGCTGGAGTTGGTAATGGATCCCGTCCTGGCCCTACTGGGATTCATGAAAAAACTTCCCTTAGCGGTGAGAAAACTGGTAAGCATGGGCATGCTCCTTGCCAAAAGAGTCGTGGCAACGTATTGGATGAGGGGCCCATTGCCGACCCTGAGGCGATGGTCTAATGACATGCTGTATTGCAACACACAATCAGAGCTCTATGGCGAGATGCTTCCTCCCCGGAGTCGGCCTAGGAACTTCTGAGGCCTGTATCAGACCTACCTAAATTCCAGAGACCCGTAAGAGATACCCATTACACGGGAGGGAGAGGGACTCCCGGCTCCCACTGGGGAGGACCCATAGGTAGATGGGAGGGGGGAGGCGAGGTCAAGGCATGTCACGCACTCAGCCACTGGTGGAATCAGGCAGGACAGCGACTAGTCCAGCACTCGACGTTGGGCGGGGGGGGGACAGGGCACACCTAAGGGCGGGGATTCATAAGTTAGTCCATTGGGCTACCGGACAGTTCATGCGGCATTGTCCACACTACACACACTGGCTTTACTATACTACCCATTTGGAGCAGCACGGGGGAACCGCGGGGGAGGGATAGGGAGTTGGGGGTGGGAGGAGGGGAGAAAAAGTTAAAAATGTACAGTTTTCTATACGCATGCACAGAGCCGATTTATGTCTGCCTACAGAGAATTATTGCACTGGTTGATTCCTTTATTGCTGAGCATATGCTAGGTATCCTCCTTGCTTAACTTATCACTCAGTACATATCCCAGTTTATAGTAATGCCGGCCCGAGATGGGTTGTAGGCGGTCAGCTCTGTATGTATGGTATTCTGCTATTTTGAAAAAAAATTTTTTTAAAAAAATCCTGGAAAAAAAAAGTGCCACAATGGCCAAAGTAACAATTTAACACAATTTAAAAAGATTTTAAAAAAACGATGCTGTAATACAGAATTACTGTGCAGAATTGAGTGCAGAGTGTTTGTACATCTCCCGGCTTCCGCCTCAGGAGAATAAGCGGGTCTCGCGAACAACTTTACTTCCCTGCTTAAGTACTAGCGCCTAGTGCCTTGCGCCTGAGCAGCTAGACTGCACCCAACCTGGGAGATACCTCCCTAAGATGGCCGCGTTCCTTCCACTTCGCCTCCTAAGATCGAGGCCGGACTGAGCCCAGAATCGGCTGAGTCACGCGAGTGAGGAATACGTTATTAAAAATGCCACAATGGCCAAAGTAACAATTTAACACAATTGAAACAGATTTTTGCTGTTTTGTAGATCCTGAAAAGACTTCAAGACTGTACATTACATATTTTTAGTTTATACCTCCCCTGACGAAGGGTTCATCATGAACCTGAAATGCATTGGGATTTTGGATACGAATCATGACTGTTTTTGTTTTTATTTCAAGTGATTACGAAATGTAAATTGATAATGTGGTTTATGAACATTTTCTGTTAACATAGAAACCTTTGCGTGAATAACTACAGTGCATAGAATGTACTAACTAGTTTCATGTTTTCTTTTCAAACATTCAATGTCAAGAGAATAAATAGACTTGCAATAGTAGTAAACAGAAACAACTAACATGTGATTACATTTAAAAGGCCCACGGCCCATCTGTTGTGCCTCTAGTAGCTTGGGGTTTTCCTTTGGCTCATATTTATGTAACTTAAGTTAGCCACATTTTTGTTGCCATCTTGAATTTCGTATCTTACACATTTATGGCTGAGAGGCCTGCACATTTAATTCTTGTGTTGTTTTACACAGTATGTAGGCCTGAGTATGACTTTGGTGGATGGGTTACTCCATCACAAATGTGACAGATATTCCATCTGCTGCATTGCGAGTTCCATTATATCCAATGGAACAATGGAATACAGTTGAATTTATATGGGATATCCGTCACATTTGTGATGAAGTAATGCATCCACCAAACTTGTAATGAGCCCCTTACTGTTTTTCTATTACGGATGCTGTTTCCCAGGCGCCTGTTGCTAGCTAGTGAATAGTTTATTATTATGTATAAGACAACTGATAGTGAGGTTCTCATTCAAGAAGAAGGTGCTAGGTTGGGATAGCGATTTGTGGGAAGAGCTGATTGTACCCAGCAGTCTGTCCAGTGTAACACATCAAGGACATAGCCATGTATGGATGCTGTTTTGCACAGATAAAGTGGTGAGTTTACCTGCTCTTAGAGTCTGAAGCAATAAGATTGGCTCCCAAGAGTGAGAATAAGCTGACATGTTGCAAAATAGTATCTTGTTGAATAATAACTGTGTGTGTTCCTTGGACTATAGAAGAGATGCTTGCTTACTTCAAACTGAGAAGATCCTTCTCACCTCTGCTGATCTTCACATCCCAAGTTGCAATGGCTTTATGCCTTAACACATCAGTCTTTTATTTGGCTTTCTGTAGATAACACCTTGTCTTATTTGCCTAACTAAATGCCCTTTACCTGACCTATAACTGCTTAATTTAGATTAGGGGTTTTCTTTATGGAACAGACTTTTTGAATATTTGGTAATCTTCATGTAGTTCTTGTTAATGTTCTGTTTTTCCTTATTCTGAAATATTGGCTCTTGGACTATTTAAACTTGAAAAATGTATGCTGATATTTGAATACTTACCGAATTAGTGACCTTGTCTGAGCATGTTTTTAAAGCGTATTCATATTTCTTTGTCATTCTCGGTGGAGTCCAGTTAGTCTTCACTGTTTATGGGAATGTACATAAATGATTGCTCCTAACTCTCCCTCCACATCGACGAATAATGGCCCATAGGGCCACCGTTCGGGTTTGTATAATAATTACACATGACGTTTGAGATTCAAGAATCCTCGCTCCATCAGGCCCAAGACGTTGGAGGCTGCTGTTCCACCCAAAGCTTTGGACACCACCACCAGAAACAACAGCCACTAATGAGAGTCGTCGAAGTTAATGTTCCTCTGGGATCCCATTTTGAGTGCTAAGCAGTTTCCCACCACCTGCAGCTTACACAAATTTTCAAAGACAACCAATTGGTACAGAAAAATGTGTACATAAATTCTATTCATTGCCTGACTTTCAACGGATTCGGACATCGTACCGAACGCTTTGTTCTACACATTACAATTGGGGAGGACATTCCCTCTGTTTCTTGAGAAACACGATTTAATCAGTAACAAGAATATGTGATTTAAGCTTTGGGCGCTCCTTGAAGTAGGATTCGATTAAGAGAACGAAAAAAAGACCATAAATAAGCCTTGAAGAAGTCTTGTGGAGACGAAACGCGCCACGTCGGCTATGATTTTGTACTATGTTTTTAAATAAACGAATGGAATATCATCTATCAAAATAAAATAAAGGAAGAAGAAAGTTTTTCATAACAGAAGTCTCCAGCAAATTTGATTTCTTTTTTGGGAGTTTATTCATCGTGACCATGAATGATAATGTCTCTGATTTGAAAATTATTGATTGTACTATATTACTCATGACATGTTAAATATATCGGTGTGTGCTGAGCTTTCTTGAATCATAAATTCTATTCATGTTGTCATATTAATCAGCTCCCTAGACTTAAGATGCTGTCCAGTACTCTCTTTTCCCAAAAGTGGAAGCACCACGGTACCTGGGGTTTGGGAACCGGTTTACATCTGTTTAGTGGGCTATTGGGTTTTGAAGCGATGACACCAACAGCACAGACTTTGATACACTGAGCTACCCAGCTTGAATACTGAGCTGCTGGAGAGGAGAAAAATAGCAATGGACACATTGCACACAAAAATACAGCCCAGTAATGCAAACATTTACCTCAGTGGAGGTGGGATACAGTTAAGCAAGAAGTACTTAATTTGTGCTAGTTGTTGCAAGTACTGGTCACCAGCACTCATTTTGACCCAGGGCAATAGAAAATGAAAGATAGAAAAGTGGGAGAGAAGGAGGAAGATAAAGATATTAAAACAGTGACAAAAAAAGAGAACAGGGATGAAAAAGAAACTCAAAGAATGAGAAAAAGAGTGAGGTGTTGGAGGGTACTGGACAGAAGAGGCGTGGGTTGGTGTCAATGGTGGACCGCTTCGGTATTGAGCAGCCAGGCACAGCAAACATTGTATCCCTTCTCTTATTTCTTTTTTTATAGTTAAGCAGCTAATGCACAAGACTTGAACTGACCATGATCATTGAAAATTGTTTATAACTCGTAAATGAATTTGTAGTTTTCAATGCAAGGTGTCTTAAGGATTAGAAGACTTTTTAGCTTAATATCACAACCCCAGGAGTTGCTAGAGGCTTCTGGTTTCCTTCAGGGTCCTGATTTTATTTGCTTTATCCAAAAGCCTATTTTTAAGCAATAGTTTTAACAGGACATTGTGTATGTTCTGTGTGATTAATCCTGGTAAAGTCTTTAGCATGACTGAATGTGAAGGTATTCTGGTAAGGGGCCACTGACTCTTCCATATCTCACAGATATTCTTTGGCCTGAATGGTTAGAGGGGCCACTGAAGGGTAGGCCCCCCTGCACCACAGGGGTTGGAGAGAGGTGGTATGTCCCTGGGGATTTTCTCACTGGGGGACATATTATCAAGGACAGGCGATACATTATCGCCGCTTTTATCGGCAGGAAACTGCCGATAAAGCGGCGATAATGGCCTTGATAATATGCTCTATGAATTCCAATCAAAGCCCATGTTAGATGTGAACACATCTAAAATGGGCTTCGATTGGAATTCATAGAGCATATTATCAAGGCCATTATCGCTGCTTTACTGGCAGTTTCCTGCCGATAAAAGAGGCGATAATATATCACCTGTCCTTGATAATATGCCCCTAGGTTCTCTGGTGCTCGATTCAGTGATCAAACCCCCTCCGTTTGCCTGCAACGCTTGGACGCAAAGTGCAAAAAGGAGCTTTTTACCAAACTCCAAAAAAGATTAATGTTAATATTTGTGCTTTAGAAGAATTCCCTACACTGATTTTATTATTGACTGCCCAGTTATGAGTGTTGACCATATGAAACTGTGTCTCATTTTATCTTTGTATGAAAGGGTAATAGTTGATGCTAGAACATACCCCTCCATTTCACAGTTACCAAAACCAGTGGCAACACATTGGGGGTTATTTACAAGCCCTTCGTACCGCTGATGCGTCATTTATTTTGACACATTGGTGGGACAGTGTGCTAGCCCATATATACGAGGGCACAGAAAGCCACTCTGCGTAGCTTTTCATGGCATTGTAAATACAGACCCTTTTCACGCATCACTTTGCGTAAAAGGGGTATGTCATGGGTGGCCACACCCATGGATTCTACCGCATTCCTGGATTTACATTTTGAAAAGTTGGGAATGCGTCAGATTCCTATGTCTCCCCAGAGGAGGCATAAGGAGGTGCAAAGAGGAGGAATACTTTTATTTCTCCTTGTTTTTTCCTCTTTAAATTCGTGCTGCATTTCTGCAGCACACAAGAAAGAGGCAACACACAGTCAATGATTTTTTTTTGTGCAGGAAGGTATCACTTTATCCCCGCAATGCATGCACCCTTGCACCATAGTTTAAGAATACGTGTTTTGGTGCATGGCAGCCAATTGTGCACCAGCACTGGGGAAAGCACAGGGATGCGTCATATTGTTGCAAATATGACGCATGCTCGGGCAGCAAAATGGCTTGCAGTGATGCAATGCATCATTTTGTAGTGAATGAGGCCCATTGTTTTTTTGTTTTTTTTTACTTGATAGCCAGTGCTATAATCAATTGTAGACATTTTGACGTTTATTTTCAGAATTACTATTTCATGAGAAAGAAAATAAACAAATCCTAAAAGTTTTGGTACATTAAAGAGCAGCGGCTATAGTACTCTTCCTCACTACATGCTGCCTTTTCTTCCGTCTCTCCCCCTGGGTGCTTTCTATCTGCCTGTTACTTCTGGTGTAATATACCCAGTTGGTGAGTAATTACTGTGCTTCTCTGGGCAATTTTCAGCAATAATCTCGCTGTGCTGATGCGGGTCACTTAATCAAACAGCGCCACCTTCCGGAACGTTTTAATTCAACTGATGGTTTATTTCATTTTTAGAGAGTTTCATTTTCCCATCCGTGTTGGTGTTTCCGTGGGTGTATCATCAGAAGCAAGTGTAGGATAATGTGTCCCAATCTATGTCGTGAGTACAGTAGACATTATTGCTGTGATTGTCAAGGTATTAAAGACAGCGGATTCCTGCATGCGCTCGACTTAGAGGAGACCTCGCGTCGCGTGTAAATGTTTCATTAAATATACTTGTTTTCTCACCCACACAAGTGATGGCTGTGTGTGAATACATAATTTACGGAGCGGTAGTTTAAGCGTTCCTGTAGCTTGATGTGTGTCGTCAGCTAAATATTTTGATCCATGATTTAATCAACTTGTATATGAAATTAACACGGTTTTGTCAGCTCTTCAGCTCTTCAGCTCTTCGTGGTAGTCTAAATAAAAGTTTCTTAAAGTAGCACCGTGCGCTAAATTGCTCCTATGGGTCATACAATGGGATGTCTGTGCAACCACATGGGTTTTGATGGAAGTCCAGGGTTTGATTGGGATCAAAATTAGGTCCGGGCACCAAACGAAAAAGTGGCCCACACTTATGCATAATGATTTTCCTAAAATGTTGGTTAGCTAGAATCAGGGGGGTTATTTTCCTCTCTCAAGTTCCTTTTCTCTTCCCCTCTCTTGTAATTCTTCTCCGTGTCTCACTTTTCCCTTTGTTTCCACACTTCGCCCCTCGCTCATTCCATTTTGTTAGCCCTGCCTTGTCCATTCTCTCTCCCCTCCCAGGATATTTTTTCTCAGAAATGTTGTCAAAAACAATTGTTTTAAGTTGTCAAAACAGTTTTCATTTGCTAAATGGGGTTGTTAGCGTTATTTTTTTTATTTCCTCTCATTGGAAAACGGGAGCTCCCCCACAGTTTTGAAGATGGCAAGTTGGCAGCAGACACCCAATGCTCACCTGTCTGCTGCTGGAGACAAAAATAGAGGACCTTAGAAGGCCACCACTTGTAATCCGACTCCTTGCACAACCCCCTTTCATTCCACCCCATGTCACAGTGCTCGCTGTGATGTTCAAAAACTGCATTGCTACTCCCCCATACCTCATTGTCACGCGCACTGACTCAGAATAGGAGAAGAACCCACCACATGCTGTGCCTGCTGAGTTTGGCCCATTGTCCTACTGTGCATGACAATGAGCCACCAAGGGTCCGTACTTGGTCATACTGAGGTCTGACCTCTGCTCAGCAGATGTTTGGGTTGTGCATCAGAGGCCAAGGTGGTCCAGGCAAATGCTGTGGTTTTATTTACAATTGAAAACAAAACGGTCAACCAGCTGGCCTTTGCCACATGCCCCTCGGGCAATGGCCGATTGCCCGCCTTGCCAATCCGACCACGTGCAAGTCCCTATCTAGTCATTGGTAGACTGGGTTCGGCGTCAAAAATGTAGTGCCCCCTCGAGGCAGGTGTGAGGTATAAGTAAAGGTTTCTCTTCCAAAGCTTTTCTAAGTTTGCATGCATGCTCTACCGTACAGCGTATAAACACTCATAAAAGTAGGGGCTTATTTACAAGCCCCTTGTGCCACCAGTACGCCTCTTTTTCCCATTTTGAACATGACACACCGGTGGCGCAAGGGGCTTGTAAATACGCCCTAAATATAAAGCTAGGGTGTTGTACAGGCAGGGTCCCCTTCCAGAACAAAACTTCTGCTTGACATTACTCCCAACAAATACAACAAGATAATGGACGTAGTGCTGAACCATTTCAAACACTCTCCCCGTCAAGAGATCTGGGTTAAATCCATCGGGCCTCATTTACAATGCATTGCGCACCCAGTGCATCACTTTTTTTGATGCCCATATTTACAGGGCCAAGTAAAGTCACCCGGAGTGACTGTTCATGGCCTTGTAAATATGGGCCCCTTTCACGCATTACTTTCAGTGAAAAGGATGTTTAATAGTTGTTGATCTGGATGTCCTCACGCAGCAGGGAGACTACAAGATGCGGCAAGTAGAAATTAAATCTTTCCACTGAAGACCAGGGAAAGATGTGCAAAGCCAGGCTATGTGGTGAAGCCTTGAGACCCTGGTGTATGCGTGGCATGAGCAAAACTAGGAGAGTCTGTGACGGCAGGTGCTCAAGGAAACCACAAACACATTCCATGCATTGCCATCTAAGAACACTAAGCCTCCTAAATGACTTGACAGCAAGAAAATTAATCACAACCACGTTCAGTGGTCTTATTTGAAGAATCAAAGTGACTTGAGGGTTTGCTGCTAGGCTGGGTACTAGGCCTTAATTGCTCAACGCAAACTGCAGTAACACTGCCCTCCATTTCTTGATCAATGCTGGGACATTGAGTAAGCTCTGCACTTTGTCTGAGTGGCAGGTTTTTGGAGGGCCCAAAGAAGAACTCACAGTGAAGATATAGTAAAGATTCACTGTCCCGTGATTGAAGCGAGTAAAGTGCGACCAGTTCTTTACTAGTGCATGCCAGAAGTCGACATGATCCCACTAGGTAGGCTGTGTAGAATGACACAGCACTAGGAGCAAAGCCACCTTCACCTCCAGCCAGCAACCACAGGCCTGGCTGCAAAGGACTGAAGAGTGCTGTGCAATGTTGAGAAACCTTTGGAGAACTAGAACTTGGGAATTTTCACACTCTGCCTAACCATAATATTTTAAGAGGGGAAGATGGGACCAAAGGGATTCACAAAAACATTTCCACAATTTTCCCCAGGATGTCTAGTATCCTGATTTGCATTGGTAAGAAGAATATGTTACCCTCACAGTAATTATTTTGTCTGCAACTGTGTACAATGAGATTGCCCTCTAGTTTTGAATTGGGTCTAGAAGTTAAATTGTTTTCTTTTGGGGGGGAAATCATCAACTGAACTCTGATTTATTGGCTGGTATTAAATGTCTAATTTAGTTCTGAGTTCCTACCAGTGCTTAATTTGAGCTGGTTGTTTCTGGTGCCCAGCACCGGCACTTAATTGCCAACACAGGCACTTATGACAGTCTGCCATATGGTGGCACTGTTTATCTAAATTAGAGATGAACAAAACAACAGTTGTTTTTTCATTAAGTAGATATAAAAAATGACTAATACCTGCGGTCCAAGCCATTTCTATTGCATTTTGGGCTGGAATATTCTGGATGCTCACATTTGATAGGGTTTGATGGTTATTGGTTGTGTTGGTTCTTTCATTGACGGTGATGACTGGGGCAGTGGGTGGTCCAGGCTGCAGTGGCCTCCTGACAGCAGCCCTGCCACTTACTTTTTATACACTTTAAGCACTGGTTCTTACTTCACATTACATTACCTAAATAAGTATTGGACTGTTTGACATTGCTGTCCTAAGGGTCAGGTGCAAAAGGGGTGTGCCTTGTGCTCAATTGTGGGTTCATCAGCAAGATAATAATTGAGGGCATAAGTGGTAAAAGGGTCTCAGAATTTTAAAGTTTTAATCCATTAGCCCACGACTGCACAGGGATACCTGAAAAGTTCCTATACTACATAATCTACGAACCATTGAGTTAATTGCATATTTGGTCAAAATAAAATAATTCTAGCTCAGTCAAATATAAGGGTAATGAATTCAGCCACTTTTAGTGGATAATTGCAATGTTTAAGTGCTAAACTTGACATAATGAGGTGAAACCTTTGCTAGACACTATTCATGTGTCTTTAAATGACAAAACTGCAAAATAATGTTGCCACAATGTGCTGTACTTTACTAATTCATTTTTCATTCCTTTTTCATAAATTATAATTTATCCAACTTGAATTCAGCTTTGCATCTACACTACGGACAGTAGGGAATTCAGCCTTGATTTATTTAATGCAGAGACAATTGTACTGTATGTGTTCAGATTTTGTTAAAATAAGTGACAAAAATCATTTGTCGATATCTGTGCTGACTACTGCCTTCGACTACTGCGGACAGCAGGGTTCAGAACTTGAATTCAGCTCTGGATCTATACTACAAACAGCATGAAATTCAGCCTTGATTTTTTTAAGGTAGAGATAATTGTACTCTATGTCCTCAGATTTTGTTAAAGGATACGACAAAAATAATTTCTTGATGTCTGTGCTGACTACTGCCTTTGATCAACAATGAGGACAGCAGGGTTCACAACGTGAATTCAGCTTTGTCACACAACAAACAGCATTGAATTTAGCCTTGATTTATTTAAATCAGAGACAATTGTACTCTATGTCCTCAGATTTTGTTAAAGGATGCGACAAAAAAACATTCCTCAATGTCTGTGTTGACTACTGCCTTTGATCTACATTGTGAGGGCTCACGATTCAGGTGGAATGGCATTGCACATGACACATTCCAGTAGGCAAGAGACACGGTAGCAGTCCAACCCAGCCTGATCCATGAATCATTGCAGGGTGCGCACACGCTGAGTTCTTCAGGTACCACTAACTCACTGCACCACAAGTCATCTGCACGTGGCCTTATTAAGGCAGAATTCACTAGGCAAAAAACATTGCTCCTAGTGCAGCCTGCCCGGACCAAGCATCATCGCAGGCTACGTACACACTCAGTACCAAAGGTACTACTAATTCAGTGCACCTTAATTCATCGCCACGTGGCCGTATTCCGGCAGAATTCAACAGACAAAAAATATTGGCCCGAATGCGGCCCCACTGGACCACGCATTATCACAGGGTAGATACAGCTCAGCGCCAAAGATACTACTAACTCAGTGCACCATAAATCACAGCAAAGAAGAGTGAACAGTTTTATGTCAGCAATGAGGAATACTATCACTTTTAAATGGAATTCATGCAGAATTAAATCGACAAAAGACATTACTCCAATTACTGTGCCTCCCCCTGACCACGCATCCTTGCATGGTAGGTACACGCTAAGCGCCAAAGGTACTACTAACTCAGTGCACCAAAAAAGCATCGCCACGTGGCCTTACTAAGGCAGAATTCACAAGACAAAAAACATTACTATCAGTACAGCCTGCCCGGACCACGCATCATCGCAGGCTCCACAGAACCTTGTTTCAGGTGCCACTAACTCAGTGCACCACTTATCATCGCTGGCTGCACACACGCTAAATTGCCAATACTGTGCAGCTCTACTCAACCCCACATGTCCATGGGCTCTTGATAACCGCTGCCTCCTGCCCACACTGCGGTCATCAGAGCTCACAATTAAATAGACTGTTGATTCGTTATTTGCAGAATACAATACTAAACTAAGTATAACACCTATCAAACCTATACAATATCCTGTTGTGTTCTATCTAGGACCCCGATCAATATTGTGACCTTATGCCCCTATACGGCTATAATCAATCCATACCCCTATAATGGCATAAACGACCAGAGCCATATTTCAGAAACTCGTCTCTGCAGCTCATTACAGTAGATGACACAGCAGAAGCCACTATCTTAGATTCCTGGATTACACACCGAGTTCTTTCAACAGATAAAACCCCCAGCAACCTGGGAAAGCCCCGCTTGCTATGTTTTGATTAGTAATAGAACTCTAATGAGCACTGTAAGAACGACCGGTTCTTAGTGACATCTTTAGTGACTTCTTATGTCCAAAAACGTACGTCAAACAAGGCACCTTCCAGGCATAAATAATACCAACGTTGCCTTAAGCAAACACAGCGGTGGTGGTGGTGAATACAGGAGCAGAACAGCTGTCCCATGCAGAGCCGAGCAGATGCGAGAAGCCCACCGACAATGCCCCTCCTCCTCCTTGACGCGCTGAGAAAGACGCTGCCTTTTCTCCTGCCGAGAAAATCCAGCTACGGCGTTTCCAGCCTACCCTTGCAGGTAACTGGGATATCGAGTCCTGAGAGGAGATACCAGATCCCAGTATAAGAATTGGCTTGGTAGTTTGGTCTGCCCTGTTCCCATGAGGCACTGGGCCAGGGACAGACTAATTTGCATATAGCCAGGTTCTGAGCTGGGATGGTGCAGTGAGCTAAAAAACGGTGATGGATCAAGCCCTGATCTGTTGACTGGGTATGAGTGTTCTGTTTAATTCAGATACTCTGTCCATCACCACCCCCTTTTCTGAATCGTTTTGTCCACCATAAGCGTGGAAGGGTATACTCAGATGTGAGTCCCTTGCTCATTGCACCATCAGGATTCAAGCAAGCCGGGCCGAAGACGGCTGTAATGCCAGAAACCGGTCCCCAGAAGCTTATTTCCTTTCCAGTATAAGAATTGGCTTGGTAGTTTGGTCTGCCCTGTTCCCATGATGCACTGGGCCAGGGACAGACTAATTTGCATATAGCCAGGTTCTGAGCTGGGATGGTGCAGTGAGCTAAAAAACGGTGATGGATCAAGCCCTGATCTGTTGACTGGGTATGAGTGTTCTGTTTAATTCAGATACTCTGTCCATCACCATCCCCTTTTCTGAATCGTTTTGTCCACCATAAGTGTGGAAGGGTAAACTCAGATGTGAGTCCCTTGCTCATTGCACCATCAGGATTCAAGCAAGCCGGGCTGAAGATGGCTGTAATGCCAGAAACCGGTCCCCGGAAGCTTGTTTCCTTTCCAGTATAAGAATTGGCTTGGTAGTTTGGTCTGCCCTGTTCCCATGATGCACTGGGCCAGGGACAGACTAATTTGCATATAGCCAGGTTCTGAGCTGGGATGGTGCAGTGAGCTAAAAAACGGTGATGGATCAAGCCCTGATCTGTTGACTGGGTATGAGTGTTCTGTTTAATTCAGATACTCTGTCCATCACCACCCCCTTTTCTGAATCGAGATACCAGACCTCCAACATTCTATTCCAGAGGTACAGTGTTGACTAAACCCTTAGAGAGAATTCTTGAAGCAAACCCTTAGCAAAACCAACTTAACTTAAATTGCTACTTACTTACTCCCTCCCAAGTATTAGGCTTAGGTCAGGTACACTGGGGTAGGCGTAGTTAGAAGCACCAGTTGAGGAGGTTAGCTAAATGTTTATATGAATGTATATATTTTATTCATTTTAACCATTGTATGGCTAAGAAACCATATCAATGATTTTACAGAATTATTTTGTAATCCTCCTTTTCCTGTACGCACTTTTTATAATAACAAGTCTTGCAATTGTGGCAATTCATTTCTCTTGCATGAGAAGAAAGACTGTTCAATAAATAATACCTTTTATTGAAAACGCCCGTCTCTCTATTCTCTGCATCCCGGTGAAAGTAATTCTTGCACAACTGACTGAGTGAAATAGCTGTCTATTGTTTCACACGACTCTAGAGATTGACTCTTATTCTAAGGAGCAAAGTTGTCATGTTTATGCGGTTGTTGGAAAACTGAATCCCTTCTTGTCTGAGCCAGGGAAGCTGATCACTTCCTATTCAGTCAAGAAAGTTTCCAGTGACCTCTGAGCTAGTTGGTACAAACCCAATTAAGTCTAACATAGTCAGTAGAGAAGACCGCACTTCTACGTCTACACTGCTGTTTATGTTATTCCAATGCGCAGGGCCTATAGGGAAAATAGGAACTACACTACATGGCGCCAACGTTTGGTAAGGCGATAAAACTAACGCAAGACGTTAGAGTAACTCAGTCGTGCTTTTTCACACAAACCCTTTTCTCCCGTAAATACTCCAATAGACGTCTGGAGTGGGCGAAAGGCTAAAATCCGCCCTAACTTAGTAGGAGGAGATTCCTATGTAAAGCTCTGGTTTATTCAACGTTGAAGGATACAGTGTTCCAAAATATTGGGCACCTAATCTTTGTCTCCTTGGAGACCTGCTCTGAAAAACTTTCATTTATACAATGTCAGTACTAGACAACGGACCGCTGAAGCCGCAGTAGATGCGAATCAACGGGACGCCGGTGTTAATGAACCGGGTGCGATAATCATCCCGGTCAACATAAGAAAAACTATAACGTTAAAACTTATAGAAAATGGACTGACCATACAAGGTGGCACAGTCGTCTTCGTGATAGAGGCACACGAATATCGGCAGACAGAGGTATTCTATTCTCTGATAAAATTTCCAGCGGCAAACGCTACAACACAAGAGTTCCACTATTACAAAATAGAGGATCCACCGGAAGAGTATGCTCCTTTCGAGGAGATTGAAATCCCATTAAAATACCAAGAGCACCTGCTCTGGTTTAAAGGCGCCCTAAAACACAATGATTATATTACCAGGCTCGGTTCACTAGGTAGACCAGGAGCAACGTGGCCGGTTCTAGCCAGCTACAAACCACATCCGGACATTTATAAAATGTCTAAAGAAGAACTTTTAGCACAGCTAAAAACATTAATTAAAATACATAGACAATTAGTCCAATATGTAATGCGGACTGCAACAGTCCAAACAGCTGTTAATGTCCCACAGCTGACCCCTCATCAGGGGAACACCAATAAAATTACACCACAGAACATACAATCATGTCTTGGTAAAACACCCATAAAACGGGAACAAATTTCTTTCTGGTTAGCGCAGAAAATTACTCAAATAGAGGCAGTATTTCCAAATACTACCCCTATTGAGAAACACAGAATTCTGACCATCTGCCTTCCAATGGGGGTCGCACCACACATGGAGGACTGTGACACTTGGGGTACAGTTTTTGCTTCCATTTACACAAAAACACATGGTGTTCCATCAATGGCGGTAATACCAGATGTACTAAAACAGATTCATAATGAATACGGTCCAGAACCTGCTTAAACTCTTGGTATGAAATTACTGAAAGACTTCAAGCAGGTCTCGGCTATATTGCTAGCCAATATAAAAGGAGAAGCAGCATCTGTGGCGATCCGCCAGAAATTGAAGGAAACAGATATAACAGATCAACCAATTGAGCTTGCCAGAATTATAGAAAAATTTTATGAAGAATTAGGTAGAGACAGCTTGGTTGGGAAACCAGTAAAACCCCAACTACTCGAAAATCCTGAAAAATTATTTATTAAAAATAATTCAAACACTCCTAAAAAGAACTGGGATGGAAATAAACAATCCACTCCCAAGGAAAAAGTTTTCCAGTCCAGATGAAGGTCTCCTCGACGGAGGGAAAGAACTCCAACTCGAGAACACCAATCTCCCCAGAGGGAGCCCTCTGAGAAAAGATATAACCTTAGAAATAGGGATAACTTGAAGAAGCCTGATAGATATCAAAGTATTGATACACGTCCCTCTCGATCTTTTTCGCAGAAATCGGAAAGAAGAGGACGGTCAGACCCAGGAGAGCACACCAAGTCCAAAGACAAGGAACCTGCTCAAAGTAAAAAATTACAATTTCCAAGGAAGAAGGTAGCCAGTATTAGAGTAATCGAACATGCCGAGAATACTGAGGACACAGCTGAAAAATGGGGAGTGGGCACAGACAATGCTAGACAGTACAGCAGAAATCACCATAGCTCACAAGATTCTGATGAGTCATCTGGAGACAGTGGACATGAATGAATACATTCAAGTAGAAACTGCCGACACCAGAGTTAGCGAACCTCATAATATATACGAAATAACACTGCGTATAGAGGGAGATAAGGCTAGGAAAATAAGGGGTCTATTCTGGGATAAACTCTCAAAAGGCTATGACATCCTGTTAGCTGAAAAAGATTGGCCCCCGGAGTTTGTCAGGGAGTGCCCTCGTGGCGAAGAAAAGATTATGCCTGCTTTCTCGAATCACATTCCGATTCACACTAAATGTATATATGCGAGGAAATGGGCAGTAGCCCAGGCACCAGCATTATATAAAAATCATGTAGGATGGGATGAGGACTCTCCTTCTCACAACATCCAGTTAATAATAATAATAATGATCTTTATTCGGTTTTTACAGTTTGAAAAAGCCATAAAAGATAACATGGTATTAAAAGCATTCACTTTAAAAGCAATTTACATTTAAATTTTAGAATATTACGAAGAGTGAAAAAGGTAGTGCATTACGGTTTTACAAATTATTTCTATGTCTCATGATACATTTTAAAAAATTTAGTACATGGTATACCGTACATTCAGAGTCCAGGAGTTGAAGTGACAACATCGCTGGGCGACACTGCCTAAGGCCCCATTTTTTTAATAAAGGGATAAGCCATGTCTTTCGATGTGGGTGATAGAACTTACAGAAAAGTACTGTATGGATGGTGGACTGGTGAGAATAATCATCACAGGGGCACAGGACCATTTGGGTGCTCCAATTGTTCTTGTCAGGGAAGGTCACCAGTCTGAAAAATAGGTTCATTCTGAACCTCGTTAGGAGCATCTTTTCGTAGGTAGAAATCTCCAGTGTGAGGTATGGCTGGATTTTCAAGGTCTGCTGAACCATAATTGCATGCATTGCAGATTTTTTTGTGGCCATCGTTACTAGTCTCAGGGAGTCAAGGTGGCTCAATGCTGTTTGTTTTAGATCTTTTTTAGAAATTTCCCTCATTAGTTCTGGGTTGTTGTAGTATTTCTCAATCCCTAGATCATAGAGGAATTTTCTAATATAAGTGAGCCAGGGTATTTTTTTTGCGTTGTCCAGCTCCATGATATCTCGGAGAATGTTTTTTGTCAGGTTATTTTCTTCGGATAGCCAGACTCTTCTCCAGAGCATTAGAGGTTGGATTTTAATCAGGTCTTCAATGAAGGGGATTCCCAGTTCAATATGCGAGGCATAGATGGAAGTGCCTCGTGGTGTTGATAGGAGGAATCGCGTGAAGATGTTTTCCTCTTTTTGTATGGGGGTGGTGTTAATATGCCCCCAAATCCCAGCACCATATAATGCAATGGATTGGCACTTTGCAGCGTATATTTGAAGCAGTTCGACTTGGGTTTTTTTTCCTAGTCTGTTTGAAAATTTCACTAACGCCATGATCGCTCTTTTAAAAAGATGTCTCCTGGCCTCTACCGCCGGTTTCCAACTTAGGGCATCATCTATCATGATGCCCAAATAGGGGTATTGTGAGGTTCTTTCAATTCTTTGTTCTTTCAAGAAAATGGTCTTAGCGTGTTTTTTTGCGCCACCTACCACCATAACAAAGGTTTTTTTTACATTTATGTGCAGGTCCAAGGCAGCCATGAATTCTGCATATTTAGTTAGTAGTTTCTGTAGTTCAATTGGGGTTCGGGCTAAGATGACGGCGTCATCCGCGTAGAGCAGGGCGGGGATCAGGCGATCTTTTGCCTTTGGAAGGTCTCTACCCCCCTTCAGCATACACTCTTCGAGACCGTTGGTGTATAATGAAAATAGAAAGGGGGCGAGGACACAGCCCTGCCTCACTCCCCGCTCTACCCCGAACGGTGCCGTCAGTTCTCCTCTTGTCCCAAACCTCACTCTCGCTGTGGCCCCACTATAGAGTTCCCTTAGATAGTCCAAAAGGGGGGGATCTACCCCCATGTTGCTTAGCAGTGTCCAAAGCTTGGAATGTGAGACGCAGTCGAATGCAGATGACAAATCCACGTATGTCATGAAAATTGTCCCTGTTTTTGCGAGGGTATACTTAGATGTAAGCAAGGAGAGATTCAATACTTGGTCGATAGTTCCAAATCCCTCCCTGAAGCCAAACTGTAGGTCAGAGAGAATATTTTCATCCGCTACCCACTGTTGCAATTTGCCAAGGAGGACTCTGCCGACCACTTTGCCTAGAGAATCAAGAAGGGAGATTGGGCGATAACACTTAACGTCTTGCCTATCCCCCTTCTTGAAAATGGGGACCATTATTGATGATGACCATGAGTCCAATAATCCGAGTTCCAAAGTTGACATGCAAACTCTCGTAATTATTGGGGTCCAGAGGTCGGGAAGGAATTTGAATAAGTCGACGGGAACCCCATCAGGACCGGGAGCTTTTCCAGGCCTACTTAGGGATAAGGCTTTTTCGAAATCTTGTAAGTCTACTTCCAGTAAGATAGGGAAGGTGACTGGATTGTGAGCAGACTGATACAAGTCACAGTTGGATGTAGATTGAAAGATTTTCGAGAAGTGGCTCGTCCATGTGGTCTCGTCAATGGCCACATCTATTTTTGGTCCGCTGGGGTCGGTTAATAAGGGGGATTTAACTATTCTCCAGAAAGCCTGGGAGTCCTTCGCGAGTGCACTCTCGTGAAGTGCTTTCCAAAGGGATGTTTTTAGTTCTTTTTTCCTCGTCTTTCTGGCAATAGTATATTCTCTTCTGAGACTTTGGATCTTTGTTGGATCTCTATTAGTTTCACCAAGGGCTTTCCTCAACTTTGTTTGTGCTTTCGTGCAGTCTCGGTTGAACCAGCCCGTGGTCTTTAGCTTCTTTTGGTCATGGGATCTGGTTAACAAATTTTTGACATATTCTATGATGATGTTAAAATTTTCCAAGATTTGGTTCGCCTCCGCTTGGGGGTCAAGACAGATCAAAATGTTTTTATATGCTAAAGTGACAAGTCTCTTCGTAAGGATATTAGGGTCCACTTTATTCCATTTAATTGTGAAGCCATTGGTCTTGTGCAGCTCGAGCCTGTTCTGTGATAAAGTGTTGGCTATAGTTACCATCAGAGGGTTCGAGTGATGTAATTGGAGACTAAGGCTAAGGGCGGAGTGGTCACTAAGGCAGTTTTCCACGATTTTAAACGTACCGATTAGGGGTTTTAGGACTTCTGTAATTAGTATATAATCCACGGTAGTCTTGTGGCCCCTTCCTCTATATGTTGGCTCAAGTTTATTGGTAGTTTGTTGAACGGGGTTCAAAATAAGGAGATCCAAGTCTGATAATATTTTGTTCATAGCAGACCCCACTCCTGAGTGGGTGAAGTGAGTTAAAGGGATATCTGACTCGTCTACTATTCCACAGACGTCGATGTTTGGACATGGATGGAGATTAAAGTCACCACCCCAAATTATATAAAAGGTGTCCGCTTTCTGTTTATAGTGAGTATGCTCTGTTAGCTTGTCTTGGATTTGGTCAAGAATGACCAGAAATTTATCGGGGTCCAAGTTGTTATATGTGTTTACTAAAGCTATGCGAGTTTTTTTCCCTACAGAGAACGTGAGGATCTGAAAGTTCGGGAAGAGGTCAGTCTTAAGGATCTTTATATCTACAATTGTATTGGCCAAGTAGATTACCAGACCCCCTTTAGGTCTACCTGAGGTGCTGGGAAGGGCAGGAGAAGAAAAAGTTCTATATCCCACTAGATGAAGGGCCGCTATTGCCCATGTTTCTTGAATAGAGATGATTTGGTAATCGTTCAAGAAGACTGCTGCCGAACCATCCTCAATCTTGTTCCGGAGTCCAGCCACGTTCCAGAAAATCATGGAAAGCTGGGTGGGTTCAGGCTGCTGGGCGACGTTAGGATTGTGTGGAGTAGATTGGGTAGACACTGAGATTGGTTGTGAGAGTGCTAATGTGATTGATGGAAACTCCGGTGATTTAGATGTTTGTCAATCGACCATTTCCAGGCCACTGAACCTGTTCGTGGTCGGGAAACCTAACCAGTGTTGCCCATTACTGGTACTTTCATAGTTGGAACCGAAAGGTTGGTAAGGTGGTCTCTCCCATTGCTCCCAATTTCCAAATCTATTTTGGTTTTGAGGGCCCACGATCTGCCATGGGACTTCTCTCTGTTGATAGTTTGGATTGGGTGGGTACCGAGAGTTAATAGGTTCGGTAAATCGCATTACGGGATTAGGGGCGGCGGGTTCAAGCTCCCATGGTTGCGGGATTGGCTTCCTCCACATGTTGTCAGAGTTACGTTGGTAGTTGTTGTTATTAAACCTTTTCGGGTAGAAATAAGACAGGGGTCTTGTGACAATCCCCCCAGAGGAGTTGTTACGTTCCCAAGAGCAAATATATTCAGCTATGTTGGGATCTTCAAACGTGATGACTATACAGTCTCCTTGGATTGTTTTTTTCCTATATCCTACCCACGAGGTCCTGGATACTGAGGCGATTTTACTTTTCCAAGGTGGCGGGACGGGACGATTAGTATTCAACCAAAACTGGACCTTGTTCTTTAGTGACCAGTTTAGTTCAGTCCCTTCACCTGTAAGTTCAGGGACCCCCGTCATGACTACCACATATGGGGTAGCCTCAGGTGGTAGATTAAAAGTGGGCGCTTGCTCGCTTGTCGGTCTCAGGGCATTATTTGTTTGAGATGGTTTAGGGTTTGTTGGTGCCGATGATTTAAGTGCAGGTGTTTTGGGAGCAGGAGTTTTTGTGGAAGTAGAATTTGCAGTAGATAATGGTTGGGAACTAACTTGGGAAGGGATAACCAAAGGGATGGACGTTGACTCCTTAGGAATTGTAGAGTTTGTCGGAAGGATCGTTGTGATTTGTTTTTTTGACCGTGGGGGAGGTGCAATTGCGGTTTTCTTGGGAACAACGTGTGTGTGATCTAGGTTTACAGTGGGCTTGGTTTGAGATTGTAAGGGTGTGGATTTTAAGGAACCACTAATTTTTATTAGCTGCCTCTCTATATTACTAAGTCTGGTTTCTAGAGGGCGTATGTGGGAGTTTAAAAGAAACGCTATCTCTGTAATTAATTTTGCTGTTTCTCGTTGTCTTCCTATGTTTTCTGAAATTAGTGAATCTGGCATTAAAAAATCACAGGGATCACGCGGAACAAAGTGAGTTGTTACCACGTTATTAGTTGAAGGAACGGAGTGATTAGTTACAACTAGGGCGTTTGTGTCAGTAGGCAATATTGGAAACTTAGATGTTATGGTTTTTGTAGTGTGGTCCGATGTGTTTTTAGTGTTGCGTTTTTTTACAGCCCCCTCCCGCTTACCTCTCATTTGTCTGGTTTCTTCGGGTGTGGGGTCGGGAAAAATATCGGGGGTATTCTCAAGGTCAGTTTCTGAGAGTGATACAGATATTTGTGATGCTGACAAATCGACATTGTTAGGTAGACTAAGTCTGTTTGTCGTCACCGCCGTTTGCATTGTTACTGGGATTACTTCCGGGGTTTTTGCTGTAGCAAGTAATCCCATTGATGAACGACGCGCAATTGCCAGTTCTGTTGAAACTCTGCCCTCGATTAAGCTTATGCTCTGGTCTATAAAAGTATTCGCTTTGGCCAAAAAGTCATCCATTGGACCTAGTATTTGATCACCTATGCCGTTCTTTTTAGATTTCTTTTTCTGCTTAGTGGATCTCGTGTTCATTTTACAAGGGTTGTATACCTGGGGATGGTGGTAGCTTGACCGAACGTTGAGGAAATCAGGTTGTTTAATTGTGGATACCTGTATTGATGGGGCCGAGAAGTGAGTGTTAGGGTGGTGGGCCGGACCGGACTCTTCCGTACTCCAACGGCCTCGAACGGCCCTGTCTTTGCCCAGTCTTAGCCCGGGCTGCGTCCCGCGCTGCGGGAGTGATTCGGTGTTAAGTAGGTGGCGGTTTGGGCGGGGGGCGGGCCAGCAGGGAGAGCGGACCGGAAGCTCTTCCGTGGTCTCGCAGGGACTTCTGGGAAATGAAGTCCCTGCACACTCGCAGCCTCGCTGGTGCCTCACACCCCTTACCGCCTTTCCGCCGAGGTCCTCACTTGTGCACGGACACAGCTGCCGAGACAGGGGCTCTCCTACGAAGCGGCGCCCGCGAAGCGGGTGCGGCGAGTCGTCACTTGGGAGCCTCACACGCCAATGCAGTAAGTGCGCTGTGCAGTCGGTGGCCTCTTCACAAAACAGTAAGTGTCCCACTAGACCGGGATTGCTAGTGCACTTTTGAAGACTTTAGATGGGCGGGGGGCGGGCCAGCAGGGAGAGCGGACCGGAGGCTCTTCCGTGGTCTCGCAGGGACTTCGGGGAAATGAAGTCCCTGCACACTCGCAGCCCCGCTGGTGCCTCACACCCCTTACCGCCTTTCCGCCGAGGTCCTCACTTGTGCACGGACACAGCTGCCGAGACAGGGGCTCTCCTACGAAGCGGCGCCCGCGAAGCGGGTGCGGCGAGTCGTCACTTGGGAGCCTCACACGCCAATGCAGTAAGTGCGCTGTGCAGTCGGTGGCCTCTTCACAAAACAGTAAGTGTCCCACTAGACCGGGATTGCTAGTGCACTTTTGAAGACTTTAGATGGGCGGGGGCGGGCCAGCAGGGAGAGCGGACCGGAAGCTCTTCCGTGGTCTCGCAGGGACTTCGGGGAAATGAAGTCCCTGCACACTCGCAGCCCCGCTGGTGCCTCACACCCCTTACCGCCTTTCCGCCGAGGTCCTCACTTGTGCACGGACACAGCTGCCGAGACAGGGGCTCTCCTACGAAGCGGCGCCCGCGAAGCGGGTGCGGCGAGTCGTCACTTGGGATCCTCACACGCCAATGCAGTAAGTGCGCTGTGCAGTCGGTGGCCTCTTCACAAAACAGTAAGTGTCCCACTAGACCGGGATTGCTAGTGCACTTTTGAAGACTTTAGATGGGCGGGGGGCGGGCCAGCAGCGTTAAAAAGTCAACTGACTGCACAAAGGCAGTATCCAATTAAGCAAGAAGCTAAAAAACAGGTCAGGGAGATTTTAGATCAACTTGAATACCAGGGGGTGATTGAAAAATGCACCTCTTAAATTAACAATCCTTTGTTTCCTGTCTCCAAACCGGACGATTCATATTGTCTAGTCTTGGACTACAGACACCTTAACTCATGTTCCAAAACATTTGCAGTACAAAATTCGCATAGTGCTGCACTAATGAATAACATAGTTCGCAAAAAATATAAAACAACATTAGACATATCTAATGGTTTCTTTTGTCAAAATATTGCACCAGAAAGCAGATACTTGACCGCTTTCTCAGTAATGGGGTCTCAGAAAAATTTCTGTAGGCTCCCACAGGGATTCACGAACAGTCCAGGACTATTCTCAGCCAGAGTAACAGAGTTACTACAAATATATGATGATGAGGCATTATCTCACGTCGATGACATATATCTAACAGACGACAACTTGGAGACTCACTTGAAAAGGGTGAACACCATAATACTTGGGTTCGCTGCAGAGGGTTACAAATTCAACTTTAAAAAGTCAAGAATTGCCCATCTGACAGTATTATTTTTAGGATACGAATTATCAAGTGAAGGGAAGAGCCTAGCGGACAACTTCTTAGAGAAGTGTGCTGTAGTCCAAGCACCAAAAACGCTGAAGAACTTACAATCGATTCTAGGCTTCCTGAATTTCGGAAGAACTTACATTCTAAAGTATGCGGAGAGGGTTAAACCTCTCTACGAACTAATTAAACCTGATTTTAAACCAATCAACTGGACTCAAAAACACACAGAAATTTTGAGATCATTGCAAACAGACATGTTAGCAAAAACAAAATTATATACACGTGACAATACACAAATCCTTGTAATCCGAGTCATCCCAGGAAGAAGCGGATTCACGTACCTGACCTCTAATGAGGGAGAAACGGTACCAATAGCTTACCAATTTCATTTGTACACACAAGCAGAAAAAACATTCAGTCTCACAGAAAATACTGTGAAAGCAGTGCAAACTGCTATAGCTAAAGAACGAGAACTAGCACATGGCAAAAGGATCAATGTCCTCACAGCGGAATCCGCCTTCGAGGTGCTATTCAGCCCAAAAACCCTGCCTACAGTGTCACTGTATCCGAAATGGATACAGTGGGAAGATTCTCTTGCTGCGGATGACGTGAAATACTATTTCGCCCCGCACATGAAAAAACTGAATGATTTAACTTATGAAAAAGAATATCCTCTGCCAATCGAAATTCTTCCTCTACAACAATACTCCTGTATAATCTACACAGACAGATTTGTACAGCATTACAACGTAGAAAATAAATCCTACGATGCAGCCTGCGCGATTGTTAAAGGTCGCTGGTTGTGCGGTAAATTCAGACCGAAAATAGCAAAAACTGAATCACTGAGAAAATGTTCGGCTCAGCGAGCTGAAATCAGATCTTTAAAGATGTTGCTTGAAAATGCAGAACGTGAATTCCCGACACTAATCGTGTGCGATTCGCATTTTTGTGTCAACTCTTACAATAATGAGTTGCAGAGCTGGATTCAAAATGATTACAAAGATGACACAGGTGCCACAATCAAGCATAAAATGCTTTGGAAACAGATAGTTCTTTTACAGAAAGAACTACAAAAGACTCACATGATACACACTCTGTGTCATCAACGTGATGGCGTTCACGTTGCAGGGAATTCATTGGCTAATACAACCACAGCGGAAGCAACTAAGCCGGCTTCCGTAGCCACAAAAAGCGTTCAGAAAAATACATAGACGGGGAAACCATGCTGGCAGTAAAAACGTCCTTAAAAAGCGACTGTGCAGCACTACCCGTGAACTATCCACTCAATTATGCATACGTAATTGATGCAAACTCTGTTCCTTTTGCTTGAATCCCTGGAGTGGGGAATAGGGTAATTCCAAAAATGAACCGGAGAAAGTTATTAATAGCAGACGCACACATAGGTGAAGGTCCAAGGCACAAACAGATGAAGGAATCTCTGACTGAATTACAATCAGAGTACTGGTGGCCGGGGATGAGCGTGCAACATCCAATATTTGCAAAAAACTGTCAAGACTGCAGCAGAGATCGCAGTAATGAACCGGTCCAGTCTGTTGCCCAGTTACCATTTATAGACAGGGTATTGCTGTCTATATGCAATCCAGCGTCCTATTAATTGTTTAAAGACTACATTCACTTAGAAAATGTGGCCCCAGCGCTCGGCTGACGCCAAAACTGTTATAAAAGACCTGCAAGTCTTTATCGGCACATACGCAATTGCCATGTTCCATTCTGACCAGGTTCCTGCTTTCAGCTCTCGAGCTTATAAGGAGGCCATGGCCAGTATGGGCGTTGGGTTGCGATTCTCTTGTCCATCACACCCTGAGGGGAACAGTGTAGTGGAAAGAAAAAACCGAGACATAAAGCAATCTATAACAGCGAAGGTATTAGGTTCGGGTGATGGGTGGGTCAAACATTTAATAAGTGTCCAACTTAGTCTAAATAATTTGCCAAGAAATTATCTAAAAGGTTTCAGCCCGTACGAACTATTGTTCGGAACTAGAATGCATGTTCAGGACCTTGATAGTCAGGCTTCAGTGGTAAAAGATAATAATAAAGACTTTGACATCAAAGATCGTTTGGCTGTTTTACATGACTTGAATGAAACAAGAAAATCCTTAAGCAACATAAAAATAAAGCAACAGCCAACTACCACTGAAGACACACCACCTGTCCCAGCAAGACCTGTCTGGATTCCAAAGATTGGGGATCTAGTCAGAGAGAAAATAGCGGTGAAGAAGGAATTTGGGCCTTCTTACAGAAAAGCAGTACCTGTCTTGGCAATCAACGGAACAAGATCAGTAGTACTACCGCCTCTTGCTGGTAAAAAGGAGAACCGAGTTGTATCAATCGACCTGGTAAAACCACAAGCATGTGGCCTATAATCAACAGTAGGCCAAGTGGACTTCCAAGAAACAACAGAATACCCAAATTTGCAACAATCCAAGAGGTTCAAACTGAAAGACTAATCACATTTGATAAACCTGCAGTGCACAGATAGGGACTATGCAATAATGCCATGGAACTCGTGCCTCTTGAAACACAGTTTGAAACAGTTCGTCATGAAACACAAGTCTACAATGATGTGGCATCAGAATGTGCTAACGAAATACAATTTGAGAAACAAATTCCAACAATTGACAGAACTACCTCTGGCTACTTCATCAACTTCGATACCTTTTCTGAAGATCAAAACGATCCTGAAGTGAGACCAGAAACATACAGCCAGATTCATGAAGCTACCATTTTGCGATTAGCAAATAGCGAAAAATAGCGAATCGCTATTTGAGAGTCTCAAAATGGCATTCATGATAAAATGCGAGGAAAAATAGCGATTCGCAATCGATCGCAATTGGCGATTGCGATCTAGCCGCAATCGCTAAATAATCGCAGTTTCGGCATTTTCCCATGCCGAAATTGCGATATCGCAAATTGCGATATCGCAATTTGCGATCTCGCTAACTGCGAGATCGCAAAAACGGGAAGTCGCATTTCGAGCCCACTGATGACATCACAACCAGGAAGTAGGCTCACCACACCCACAAACAGAACACAGAGCCAGGGAGTGGCAGCAGGAAAGTGAGGAGCTCCAAAAGCAAGACCCTGCAGCACCCCAGCCTGAAGGAAAGTTTAGAAAGATGTCCCAGGATGCAGCAGGGAGCAGTGGGCAGGAGAGGAAGAGGAAAATGAAATTTTCTGAAGCTGAATTGGAGCATGTAATTGAGGGGGTGTGCAAGGACTATGGCAAGCTGTTTGGGAAAGACTCTCGGAGGGTGCCAGAGCCCGAGAAGCGCAGGATCTGGCAGCGCATCCGCGCCAAGGTCAATTCTGTCGGTGTCACCCAGCGCTCCATTGACGACATCAAAAAGCGCTGGTACGACCTGAGAGGACATTCCAAGGATCAGATTGCTTTGAGGCTTGGGGACCAACTGGGCACCGGTGGAGGGGAAGCATTAGCCACACCTAACACCCCATTGGAGAACCTGATCGAGGAGACCATAGCGCCAGCAGCCTGCGTGTGGGTCCTTCAGCTGGACTCCTCTCGACCCAGCCAACAACAAAGTCAAGGTAAGTGCCATGCGACTGCGACCCAGTCCCCTAACAATGCCCTTACGTCCTGAACTAGCAACATGACATCCCCAAATATGCAGACCAAGCTCACCAAAAAAGCCCAATTGCATTGTGGTACTTGTAGTGTAATCATGAGCCCGCAGTCAGCCCAACAGTGCCAGAGCACTCATTGCCAAGTCTAACCAAAACCCAGTCAGGGAAAGCAAGGCTGCGTGCATGTGTTAACATTTCCTGCACAAGACACATCACATTAATCATGCACCCTTTCACATTACAGGTGCAGGTGATCAAGCCAGCACGGACAGCGATGCGCTACACATCGCTGAGAGCCCGGAGGACACTGAGGGTGAGGGACAGTCCTCCCAACAACCTGGCACATCACAGCAACCAGCAGTGCAGCCAGCATCACCCACAGCACCAACACCCCGTGCCGACAGGGCCACCCCTGCAGCCACTGCAGTGCAGCCAGCACCACCTACAGCACCAACACCCCGTGCCGACAGGGCCACCCCTGCAGCCACTGCAGTGCAGCCACCACCACCAACACAACCACCACCCCGTGCCGCCACAGCAGTGGTACAGGCTCCACCACCAGCGCCTCGGAGGCAGACGAGACACACACCTGGTGGCACGTCACAGACCAGCGCACAGAGGCGCCAGCAGCGCCAGGGCCCAGCAGGCACCGGCAGGGCACTAGAAACACCCGACCCAGGCCTGGTCATTGAACGCCGCATGCTGGCGGTGCATCGCATGCAGGCACGCCACATGGCAGCAATGCTTGAACAGATGCAGGCAAACTGACAACATATTGCCCAGATGACAGCAGCTGTGAGACAGAACAACCAGCTGCTTGTATCCCAGCAGGACATGACCCGTCGACGCCACCGCCAACTACTGGCCTGCCTATCGGCCTACACTAGGTCTAATCACGTTGTTGGCCACGCCACATCTCAGCTGGCACGACGGTCACTTGCTATGCAGACCCAAATGGTGCAGTGTTGCCAGTATGTGGCCAGGTCACTCGACCTACTCACTGCAGCTGTGCTTGGCAGACAGGCCACTGGCCAGGAAGAAGCAGAGGGGGGTGACGACGAAAGTGAGGCTGCGTCGACCAATAGCAGTGCCTCCTTACCACCGTTGCCTGCACCTTGCCGCAGCAGCAGGCCAACATCAGGAAGTAGGGCCAACACCGTCCCTCAGGATGCGGAGAGACGACTTGGGGCGTCTCATCGTCAACATCGCTGCGGACTGTAAAACTATGAGGGAGGCCATGCAGTCGACCCCTGCAAACCCCCTACCCCAGCATGGGGAGGTATGGAGCAATACACTCCCCATCAGACAATTTGTTACTTGAAGGCCTATTTATTGTGATGTAACATTAAAGAAGAAAGGTCAAACTTCATACACACTCATGTCATTATTTCATTCGTCATGCATGGGTGCAGTGTTGTGATAGTGGTATGTGTGCACTAGAAACAGTTTGTAGTGATGTGGTTGCGGCGCCTGTGTCCTTCCGCAGGATCTTCTCCGCGGGCATGACGTACATGTGGAGGTGGCCGGTCGTCCCCTTCAGATTCACTGCCAGAGATGTCGACAGGTATCCGGTGCTTGGTTGCCATGTTATGTAGTATTGCGCAGACAGCCACAATGCGGCAGCACACTGCTGGACTGTAATACATGGCCCCACCTGTCTTGTGCAGTATGCGGAACCTGCTCTTGAGCAGGCCAAATGTCCTTTCTATGCAATTCCTTGTCCGTATGTGTGCAGCATTGTAACGCCGTTGCTGGGGTGTGGCAGGGTTGAAGTAAGGGGTCAGGAGGTATTCACGGAGGGCGTAGCCACTGTCACCTGAATGAGAGGAGCAGATGGTGATTGGCTGTGCTGCGCAGTTACTTCATAGCAATGTGACATTGTCAACAAAGTGCACTTACCAAGTAGGTGTCCTTCCCCAAACTCTCCCCTGACCAGTCGTGAGTGGAGGCCGCTGTGCCGGAATATGAAGGAGTCATGGGTACTCCCTGGGTACTGGGCAACAATGTCAGTGATGTATGACTTAGCATTGCAGACCATCTGTATGTTCAGAGAGTGGTAAGACTTTCTATTGCGGAACATATACTCTGTGGCAGCTGGTGGGCAGATGGCGACGTGGGTACAGTCTATGCATCCAAGTACATGGGGAAAATGGGCTACATTGTAGAATTGTAGCTTGGTCAAGTCCAATTCCTGTTGGCTCGTGGGAAATTTGATGTGACGGTGTAGCTGGGTGAGCATGGCGTCAACAAAAGTGTGAAGGCAGCGTGACATGGTGGGCTGGGATATCCCCCCAGCAGCCGCTACTATCCCCTGGAAACTCCCGGAGGCCAGGAGGTGCAGGCTACACAATACCTGCACATGTGTAGGCACCGCATTGGTACGGCTTGTTGGGTGCTGCATCAGGGGGTCAAGGTCCTGTATTAGCTGCATTATCATTTCCCCATTCAGCCTATATTTTGCATATATCTGCTCTCTGGTTTGGCCCAGCAAGGTGACCCGCTGGAGGAAAATTGTGTCCTGGATCCTGCGTCTCCTCTGTGCTGCTCGCTGTAGCCTTCGACGCCTCACCACCATGTACATTCCTGGCATTGTGGCACTCCAAATGCTGCTGCTGAAAGTCCTTATGTGTGATTGGTCAGGCCTGAACCTGTTGCTGATTGGCCAACGGTTTTTCAAATGTAATTTTTTCATTGCTTTTATGGTTACCACATGCTTTGAGTTGTCCTTAATTTGCGCGGCGCAAACAGCGATTTTTGGGTTTTTCGCTATTAGTGATTTTTTATGAATGTCGATTGCGATTATATAGCGAATTCGCAATTTATTTAGCAGAATCCGTGGTTTGTCGCATTTTCCGATTCGCTAATGCTCGCCTACCGGGATTCTGCGATTTTTATTGCGAATTCGCTATTATGTGTTAGCGAATTCGCTATTTTGATGTTGAATGCCGATTACGTAAATTGCGCCCGCAATTGCATTTTCGCAGCGATTGCGGGCGCAATTTCACTTCATGAATCTGGCTGAAAGACTTTTAAAGAAAAAGCAACAGAACTCTTTCATCAACTCAAGGAAACTTACCTTATTTCTTCATGGTTAGAGTTTTGGTTTGGGCTAGGTGTATTTTTCCTCCTGCTTTGGCTAATCATGATACTTTGTTTGGGAAAATTCATTGAAGGGAAATACAGCTCAATGGACACAGCAAGTCAGAACATCAACTTAGTCCTGAAACCACACAAATCATCTCACGTGAAGAAAAGAGGACTATCATCAGTAAATGTCACAGCCATTCCAATACCCGGCGGGGTAGTGTGGGACAAGACTGACTATGAAGTATAGGACCCAGTCGAGATCTTGAAATATCCTCACCAGTTCAAGGTTTCATTAAGTGACTTTGTTAAACCAAGTACATTCTCTGATGATTGGGATTTTGAAAGTATAAATAATATGATGTCTGATTTAGTGTTGTCAGCAAGATTTACAGAACATGATTATTTACAAGGTTTGTCTAATTATGAACAGATGTACTGCTTTTCACATTACGCAGACCACTACTTACATAAATCTGCACAACCTAGAAATGTTTTTAAATATAACCAATGGGAACATTGTGCTACTCCACCTTAAAGTAGTTCGAAAACATTCTATGAGAAATTCCAGTACTTCTCAGGGTTTAACACAAGTGATGCAGAAACGTTTTATTATAAACTGTTGGATAAAACAGGGTTGAAAACAATGCTGACAAATACTAAATTGATATATTCAGAAGCATTTTATGAAAAAATTATGACATTTGGTTTTGATTTTTGGAAAAATAACATTGAAACAAAAACAATCTGGTTTACGAAAGATTGGCAGGTACAAGGCCTAGAAGCCTTATTTTGAGCCTGCATGATCCCAGAACAAATAATGTTCTTAAATGATACAATTCACCAAACAACCTGTCTTGGCCTAGCTAAGATTAAAGACCTTAACAAACCGTCTATTCCAAAGCCAATACCTGATAATGCAACAACAGAAGTTGAAATAGACGTATCAAAAATTTTACATCTAAACAGAACACATCCTGATTGGAAAAAGTGGTTAATCTGGCCTACTGACACGAATACCTGTCAAGATAGATTCCTGAACAAAACACAGGGGTTAAAAATGACCAGACCAGACCCTAGATACTCCCAGAGACAACATCCAGGGATAGTAACAACACACAGTGTAGGGAAACTGTGCCTTGAATGGCTAGAATCATCCACACTGGCAGAAATTAAGCAACACTTAACTTTACTTAAAGATGGTGCTGACTTGCGTGATTTCATTATGGGACCACGCAAACAGCGCCAAAAACGCTTCATAGCGGCCAGCATATATGCGGCATACAACGAGGCTTGGAAAGAAACTCAAATTGAAACAGCTGAAAAATACGAGAAATTGATCGTATTAATTTTGAAAAATCACTTTCTGTCGTGGACAATGGGTTAATGACTCTGTCCTCCAGAATATATTCACTGGACAGTATTGTACCATCTGCCATCGATATAATAGATAAAGACTTGCTAATGTAACAGCATGGCCAGTCGCAATTGCGTTCTATTGTACAGCTAGGCTGGACGCTGCAAAATCTTCGTTCAGGCTATGTGCTATGGCGTTTAATCAACACAACGTCATTGTTTTCCATCTTTAACCTTACTGATAAACAAATCAGCTTGGCACAGAAAGGAGCAGACTATACAATCCTGAGCATCGAAAAAACTTGAGAGATTACCATTGACAATGTCAGAAAGACCTGTCATTGAATGGATAATACACGGGATTATCACAATTCCTATAACAACTTTCCAATTTAAAAATTGCCTTGAGTATATACCGACTGGCCAGTATGAACAATATGTACAATAAGTCAGCATGGAAATTACCATATACACACACATGCAATAGTGACAGTAACAAAAATGTATTTCTTAGTGGTGAAAAGTGCAAACATTCACTAAGCGATATACTTTTGTGCCAGGGTATTAATTTACACGGGGCTTGTGAAGGAACTTCAAACAACCTTTCATGCCACCAACATGTCACACCTGCAACGCAGATAGAGCCCTTCTTTAGGCAGCTTTCTAACGGGAGTTACATTCTAATAATGGGATCACAGCTGTTGGGGCTTGATGCCAGGGAAAGCATATCTCGTAAGCGTAACTTCCATGGTCACTTGCTGTATGCAAGCATTGTTTCCAAACGGCCCTGGAGATTCCGAGACGCCGATTTGGCCTCCTTTGAATGTCTCTTCTATATGAATTGATACTTTAAGCAGAATGAAGTCTGTGCTTTTACAGACAACAGTGCCCATAACGTCATCAAAAGAGATGTATGATCTCCAAGTTGCAAGGACAACATCAGAGATACATGACCTTTTATCAACAAATTGCCGTGTGCATTTCACAGAAATGCTTAGCCAAATTCTAAATATGTCAGATGCCGTAGGTATCTCAAACGTATTTAAGACGATTTTTTCGGGACTGTTAACACCATTCAAAGCAATCCTGGGAATTATTCCTAATTTTGTCCATTCAGTCTTTGGCGGCATACCCCTGACTTTGGGACTTGTAGCAGGCATTTTATTTTTGACCCTCCTGCTCCGATATGGCAAGCCAAAACACAGACATGACTCCGGCAAGGATGGAAGAAACGATCCTAGCAGTACGCTACCGGGACCGCATAACTAGAGTCCTTGGATTGGCCAGGCTGAGAGATCTGAACATGACCTGGTTTCTTTCATTCAGACCTATATGGCAGACCTGCATCTTACCGGTGCTTCGATGTATGCTATGCGGAGAAGAATCAATCCATACCCCTATAATGACATAAACGATCAGAGCCATATTTCAGAAACTCGTCTCTGCAGCTCATTACAGTAGATGACACAGCAGAAGCCACTATCTTAGATTCCTAGATTACACACCGAGTTCTTTCAACA
This sequence comes from Lissotriton vulgaris, assembly GCF_964263255.1. Lineage (NCBI taxonomy): Eukaryota > Metazoa > Chordata > Amphibia > Caudata > Salamandridae > Lissotriton > Lissotriton vulgaris. The sequence continues at coordinate 478,060,538 of NC_141693.1, forward strand.
GATAAAACCCCCAGCAACCTGGAAAAGCCCCACTTGCTATGTTTTGATTAGTAATAGAACTCTAATGAGCATTGTAAGAACGACCGGTTCTTAGTGACATCTTTATTGACGTCTTATGTCCAAAAACTTACGTCAAACAAGGCACCTTCCAGGTATAAATAATACCAACGTTGCCTTAAGCAAACACAGCGGTGGTGGTGGTGAATACAGGAGCAGAACAGCTGTCCCTTGCAGAGCCCAGCAGATGCGAGAAGCCCACGGACGCTGCCCCTCCTCCTCCTTGACGCGCTGAGAAAGAGGCTGTCTTCTCTCCTGCCGAGAAAATCCAGCTCTGGCGTTTCCAGCCTACCCTTGTGGGTAATTGGGATATCGAGTCCTGAGAGGAGATACCAGACCTCCAACATTCTATTCCAGAGGTACAGTGTTGACTAAACCCTTAGAGAGAATTCTTGAAGCAAACCCTTGGCAAAACCAACTTAACCTAAATTGCTACTTACTTACTCCCTCCCAAGTATTAGGCTTAGGTCAGGTACACTGGGGTAGGCGTAGTTAGAAGCACCAGTTGAGGACGGTAGCTAAATGTATATATGAATGTATATATTTTATTCATTTTAACCATTGCATGGCTAAGAAACCATATCAATGCTTTTACAGTATTATTTCGCAATCCTCCTTTTACTGTACGCACTTTTTATAATAACAAGTCTTGCAATTGTGGCAATTTATTTCTCTTGCATGAGAAGAAAGACTGTTCAATAAATAATACCTTTTAATGAAAACGCCCGTCTCTCTATTCTCTTCATCCTGGTGAAAGTAATTCTTGCACAACTGACTGAGTGAAATAGCTGTCTATTGTTTCACACGACTCTAGAGATTGACTCTTATTCTAAGGAGCAAAGTTGTCATGTTTATGCGGTTGTTGGAAAACTGAATCCCTTCTTGTCTGAGCCAGGGAAGCTGATCACTTCCTATTCAGTCAAGAAAGTTTCCAGTGACCTCTGAGCTAGTTGGTACAAACCCAATTAAGTGTAACATAGTCAGTAGAGACCTGGAAGACCGCACTTCTACGTCTACACTGCTGTTTATGTTATTCCAATGCACAGGGCCTATAGGGAAAATAGGAACTACACTACAATCCCTTCAGTATGCTTCCTTCAAAAACATCTTTTATATCACTTATAGATTTAGTTGAATAATCAAATTCAAGCTGCAAGTGCAAAGGCACACTTAATGACAGTCTACACTGCAGACAGCACAGGTCACAATTTGAACTATAATGTCCCTAAAACATACATATTTCGATAATGTATTCCATACAAGTTTCATCTGTTATTTCAATCATGATTACACATGATGCAGTCCAGGCTAAGATCTACACTGCGGACAGCAGGGTTTACAACTTGAATTCAGCTTTGCATCTACACTACAGACAGTAGTGAATTCAGCCTTGATTTACTTAATGCAGAGACAATTATACTGTATGTATTCAGATTTTGTTAAAATAAGTGAAAAAAGCATTCTTTTATAACTATTCTAACTACTGCCTTTTTATGTACACTGCGGACAGAAGGTTCACAACTTGAATTCAGTTTTGGATCTATACTACAGACAGCATTAAATTCAGCCTCGATTTGTTTAAGGGAAAGACAAAAAATACTCCTGTGGCACTGCTAGTATGCGCAAGCACCTTCAATCCCTGTATCCTGTGAACTATGCTCACAAAGAATGCGGAAGACTGCGTCAAAATGTACCTCCACCACCGGTAATACCAAGTACCTCTGGGGCATCACCTTCAACATCGCCACCAGACATAGGTCCCCATTTTGAGAAATTTAAAATGCACTGCGTGAAGTGCAATTGTTTAATTTGTTATGGGGAGAAATCAGTAGACCTAGTTTGCAGAGCGATTGATAACCATCGATGGTAGTTTGTTTTTTTTTCCCCTCAAAGTTTGTGCTGTCCAGTATGCAACAGTCAATGCTTTGAGTGCAGCCCGTTCAGACCAAACATCATCGCAGGGTGAGCACATGCTAAACACCAGAAGCCCACTAACTCAGTCTACCCTAAATAATCGCCACATGGCCTTATTAAGGCAAAAATCAGTAGTCAAAAGACATTCTTACCAGTGCGGTCTGCCTGAACCACTCATCATCGCAGGCTCCACACAAACCGCCCCTACCTCAGTGCACCACAACTCATGAACCCTTTACAATAGAATCTTCTGTGTATTATTTCACGTATAGTGCTCCTACCTTACTACAGCAGAAGTCATAAACTGTTTACGATTGAATATCTGTGTATGGTATCATGATTACTATTCTACTTGTTACCAACAGCAAGGTAATAAAATGGAGTGGAGCACACATGCCCGTACCCACTTCAACTATCTATCTGTGTCTGTGTATTTATTATGTTTGTAAAATGCTGCTCCTGCGCCCTACCACAATATATTGTGTTGTAAATAGTGTATGCAACCATCTTACCTCTGCCAGTAACAAAAACATTGAATATATAACTTTCTCTCGCCCATTTTACAAATACGAACATACAAACTGGATCATTATGATACTGCAAACAAAATGTATAGTAAATTTATGTGTGTGCTCTTGCTCGATTTTTTTTTAGCATATTTATATAGAGCAAAGTCGACCCAAAACTATATCAGCCATTTACATAAGCACCGTATTTACAGTACATTTTCAGGCACGTGTAGATTACGTCATTTCTCTACAATAACAGGATGTGGACGCGACTCCGATCCTCGAACACTGATTTCCAGCAACAAGTTCGACAGTATACCCAAATGACCACATACGTATATATATTAGCTGCCTTTCATGTGCCAAAAACTGCAACTTAAAGCTTTCATAGCCCTGCATTACCACATCTACAACACTCCACTGAATGTACAACAAACATTTATATTTGCAGAAATGCGCCATGTCCACCAAATCAGTTGATTTCTCATATAGCTCACAACTGAACCACGCCCATAGCTCCGGAGTCATCATTCACAGCCTCACGCAGCACTGCCATATGTCAGTCCAGCCCACTCTGCTTACGCTTCCGGGAAAACACAACAACACTACATGGCCCAGATTTCCATTGTAGTGATTTCTTAGTTCCAGGTCTAGTTGTCAGAATGGCACACACATACTCCCTCATGGCTGGTATACACCCACACCAAACCCATCCAGCACATGCGTCACAACAGACGTGACCCTACCAATATAAAAGACGGGGCGCACGTACTCTACGCCATTTTAGCGTTGCTTTAATCGCAAGCGCTGTGATGGCCCGTCCTGGTGGTACAGACGCCGCAGTAGGCCTGAACTACCAAACAGGGGGCCGACCACCACATGCGTGGCCTCTTTTGTCACTGAGTTAGTGGTACCATAAGGACTGAGCAGGTGAGGAACCTGCGATGAAGATAGGTGCACGAGTGTGTCCTTTGCCATAGTGATATCAAGACTCAGCACCAAATGTGAGACTTCTTGGTGGCAGAGCGGGACTGCATGATGTAGAATGTACCCTGTCTCCCAAAAGGTGAAAAGTGAGGCTTGGTTGCACAGCGGAGGGAGTGGATGGGGTGCAGCAGACTGGATACAAAAAGGCGACGCAGCGATTTAGGTGTACTCAGTCCTATATCCTGTATCTTATTGCATTTATATATTTTTTGCTATAGCAGGAAAGTTTTGTATAGTCGGTCAAAAGTCCATCGCTCGTGATGATTGAAAGCACGTTGAACACTGCGCACCACTTGTTTTCTATAACCAGATGGAAAACATTACTACTCTACTAATTCTTCATAAATCGAAGCCCATTAAACAAGTTGAAACTGTACAAATAGTTGTATTTTTAATGCAGGAGGGAAGGTGTGTGAAAGGGTGATGTTATTCTACTCCACATTAAAATAGTAACAATTAGCAATCATAACATCTTTCTTTTACTATATTTTAGATGTAGAGCTTCAAAGTGCACTATGTCCCGAAAGGTGAGCTGCGAATATTCTTTTCAGTCACTCTCTCACTTCCTCTCTCCTTTGATAAAGAAATGACACACAATCTTATCTTGCTTTTTATCTAACAGGTTGTGTTTCACAAATTAGCGTCCCCCCAACACCTCCAAAGCTCAACGTTTGAGGATTCTGCGATGATGCATGGCCATCGTAACAACGGATGAGAAGGCTGCTTCGACACGTGGTGGACCCTCTTTGAATCACGCCAATGGCACAAGGTGATTAAAGAAAAAATGGTTCTGTCGGGTATAAACAACAGTAATTTCTCCAAACAATCCTTTTTTCAATTCTCCAAAAAGAACCAACAAACAACCCCCCTCTGAAAAGGAAGAAATCAAGGCAGGTCCTTACAATAAATGAAAAATGGAGAACCTGCGTGTTACTTTATATCGTCTTTATACAATTCAAGAAGTCATTTCTATACATTCTATACAATAACTGTCAATATATCAAATATAGTGCTAAAAATAGTGACAATAGTGAATAGTGAACAAGTGACATAAACAAAATATATCCAATTTAAGTAAATTCTAGACATAGAAAAACTATACAAGAATGTACAGAGTCTTATTTCATGAAGGCCATCCGCCGATATAAATTGTTTAGAACCCTATAATTTTTCGTTGGAGCTCTAAATTTATGAGGCCTTTGGATAGATGTCGATGTTTCGACCCTTGAGACGCCAATGTATACGGTCGCAGCGGGTCTTTCTCAAGACAGAAATATAAGGCACGACAGTCTACAGAGTAAATGAAACAAAAGGAGATAATCAGGAGTTTTTTTTTTAGGATAGTTGGTTCAACTAAAGTTTAGGTGCAGTCAGAGTACTCACCCTAAAGTCCAAGTGCATATAAGTCACATGGAAACAAGTGGCGAAACCGTCCTTTTGTCTGAAAAGAGGAAGGGAAAAATGTATAAATCCCTAGACTTGCTTTAAACTTAAGCACAAAAGATTTCATTAGTGCATACAGTATTACGTGCATGCACTTCTATTGTTAAGCTGGCTGGTTGGCGTCATATTATATAAACGCATAAATGCCTCGGTAATTGTAAAATAGCGTTGTCCCAGTGCATGATATTACTGTGAACAACCCGCTATATCAGAGCCGTGAATCAATGCCTTCAATTCAAAATGTGACCGCTAATTCGCTGATGGGCGTCCCATTATGTTAACGCACAAGTGCGCAAATGTCAAGAATATATATTTTTTTAAAATGGCGATCTCCTGGTACGTGAGATTTCTAAGCGCAACTCGCCCCAGTGTGAACAACCGAGTAAGTCAGGGCATGTGGTTTTAACCATCAACTGTTTGCCGGCCTGGTACGGGGGTCAAAGCTTACAGTGAAAAGTTAGCAAGATCACGCTCTATTCGACCTGCTTCTCTGCTCACAAAACGGCTGTTAGCAATCAGCTTACCGCAGTGGCCCGGAAGCCACGTATAAACGTTGTAATGTTTGTGCGTCCGTACGTCATTTGTTACTACGTTGTTGCCCCGGTAACAGCACTTTAGAATCGACGTGTTACAAAACTGTCAACCACAATAAAAAGTTGTATCTGGCGGAAGCGCAGGTTTCTGGGGATGAGCACCGGGCTTTTGAGTATCCTTTCCCATTCCTTATCATACACCTGCCTGCCCATGTCCTGCTCTCATTTATCCCTGAGTGAGATCAAGCTAGCCCCTTTGTGTATCCTCAACGACCCCGCAAACCAACGTATCAAATGTCTGCCCCTCCCCGTGACGTGTAAGTATTGCATGGTTAGATGTTAATCGGCTTCTGATGTCTCCCTACTTGGCAGTCATCTGTGCCACTATAGATCGGTGCAGCAGAAACCCCCCAGGGAGAAGCCCGTCTTCCGAAACCAGCATTTCGTACGCCACTGACGCAAAGTCCCGAAAGAGGTCCCCTAACGTCTGTATGTCCGCCTCTTTCCAATGATCCAGCAAGGGCCGTGTGAGGACTCCTACGCCCCCCAGAAAAGCCTCCAACGGCACCGCAGGCGTGTATGGAAGCACCCTTCGGGTAAGAAAAAGGGCCCTACGGAAGCATTTATACGCTACTGCCAGCAGTAGTGGGGTGAGTCACGCAGGTGTCGCCAGTGGGTGGGAAATCCTGGTGACTCGCTCCAATGAGTACGGCGGCTCCGCTGTGGCAGTATCCTCTCTACCCCTGTCCGCCAACCAGCGGGCGACCCATTGAAGCTGCACTGCCAAGTAATAATGCTCGAAACAGGGAGCGGCCAGCCCGCCGCCGCCCGCTGGCAGAAACAACTTCGTGAGCACCAACTGTTGCCGGGACGCGCCCCAAATAAAGTCCTGCAACATCTCGTTGAGCGGTGTAAAGAAGGAAGGTGGCACATAGAGAGGCAGATTGGCAAAGTAATACAGGAGCCTGGGAAGCAAAATCATTTTAGCAAGGGACACCCTACCAGTTGTGGTCAGAGGAAGGGAGGCCCAAAAGCGTACCTGTGATCTAAGTGCTGTCACCGCTTTACCCAGATTACCCTCTAATACATTAGCGAGCTACCTATAGACCTGGATCCCTAGATACCTGAAGGTATCAGCCCTCCACTGGACCCTCGTGTCACCCAGACAGTACCTTGGGTCTTCTATCTCCGCATTGAAGGCATAAAGGCATGACTTGCCTGCATTTACTTTGAGCCCTGAGACAACCGCAAACTGCTCCAGCAGGTGGGACAGCCTCTCGGGTATGTGCGCCACATCTTTTACGAACACTAGCAGGTCAGGTCGTCTGCATAAAGCGAGACCTGATGAGCCGCATCCCCAAGGGGAATCCCAGCTCCCAGCGTCTGCCGCAGTGCCGCCACCAACGGTTCCACCGCTAGCGCGAACAGTAACGGGGACAGCGGGCACCCCTGATGAGTGCCCTGGCTCACCACCACCGACTCCGAAATATATGGGCCCAATCTCACCCGAACCACTGGGTTCTTGTATTAGAGCTGAACCGCCTGCAGGAAACCTTCGCCCAGGTCAAAACGCAAGAGCACCTCAGCCAGATACCTCCACTCCAGGCAGTCAAAGGCTTTTTCTAAATCAATTATCAGGCACCCTGCCCTCGGCCACTCCCTTGGTGCCTCCGTCGCCACCCGGAAGAACCTCCTGAGGTTCAGGGATGTGGACCTTGCCGGCACACACCCGTTCTGATCAGGGTGCACTAGGTGGGAGACCACCGCCGCCCCGCTAAGATTTTCGCGAAGATTTTATAGTCCGCATTGAGCATAGCCAGCTGCCTGTAGGAGCCTAAGGCAGTGTGGTCCCGGTCCGGTTTGAACAATGAGACCAGAAACGCTTCCCGCATGGACGGGGGAACGAACCTTCCTCCATGGCAGTGTTAAACAACTGAACGAGTAGGGGCGCCAGAGTATCCCTATTTGCCTTGTAGTATTCTGCGGGCAGGCCATTTGGGCCAGGGGTTTTCCCCGTCGCCATATCCCCAATTGCATCTCCAAAGTGAGCGGAGTGTTAAGTGCGCCCCTATGGTCTTCAGAGGCCACAGGTAGGGCAAGAGCATCCAGAAAAACGTCTAGCGCGTGTCTGGGGCCAGTGCCGCGAGACTGGTATAATTGCTTGTAATGGTCGGTCAGGGCACGGTGGATCTCCGGCTGTGTGTATACCATCTCTCCCTCCGCAGTGCGCAGCGCTCCTATGGGGGGTACTACGCCCCTCGCTCTGCACCAACCAGGCCAGCAGCCGGCCCGACCTGTCTGCCCTACCGTGTGTCCTGGCCATGTGTGCCACGTAGTTATGGCAACGCAACTGCTCCATAAGTTTTGTGTGTGCAGTGCGTAGATCGCTAAGCGCGCACGAGTGTTCACCCGTCCCCTTTCCCTCCCTTTCGTATCGGAGGAGGTCTAACTCCAGTCTCGTCAGGGAGGGCGATAACTTTTTACGTATGTTCCATGTAGCCCCCAGGCAGTGCCCGCGGATAGTCGCTTTATGTGCCTCCCACTCCACCAGCGCGCTGCTCGCCGTCCCTTCATTTGTCTCAACGTAGGCTAGAACGGCCGTGCCTAGTGAGGATCAGAACTTGGCATCTACAAGTGCAGCAGGCTGCAGCCGCCACGTGGGTACCGGCGGGGAGTCAGCCTCCCAGCTGATCCAGAACCACAGGGGATTGTGATCCAAGTGCGTTCTCCCTAAATATTCTGTCTTAGCTAGAAGCGGGAGCAATGATTGGGTGCCTAGCAGAGAAGGTTGTACTAAAGAGCTGCCCCCTCAAGCGCCTGCGCAGTTTATCTATTTCAATCCGGGTCATGTGTGTTTCCTGGAGTAGGGCAATTCCCACCCCATGACGTTGTGGGTCGGAAAATATTGAATAACGACGAGAGGGGGTGTGCATACCGCGGATGTTCCACGTCACTATGTTAGTGTGTGTCATGTGTCAGATCCATTCGCACGCGCGCGGGGTCAGGGGATCGCCCCGTGAAGGGTCTGGTAGTGCCAGTGGGAGAAGGAAGGCCAGTGTGCTCCATTGAAAACCTGTGAACGGGTGCAAACAATATAACAAGGAGGGCGAAGCCCCAGTGGGGGATACGTCCAAACTTTAACAAGATCCACCTCCACATGGCGAAGTTAACCCAGCGTGTCTGCTGTTTGGGTGTGTGTGCCACCAACAATCCTAGATTTCTACAACCCTACCGCTTATCGCCTGGGAGCGCGGGAGGTGCTTCCGGGTACCCAATGCCTACATCTGCGCCTGGCCAGCGTGTGCCGTCTGCTAGGAAGCCCGGTAGGTAATTAAACTGTTGGGCGCGTTAGACTTAGCCTGGGAATCACTACCCCCGCCCGGCAGCCCACAATTCCCCTCCGGTCATGCAAGTATACGGAAAGGAATGCAAACATAGCTTAACAGTTCACTCAGCAGTGATATGAGTAAGGCTTTACAATCAAGTGCCAGGTGAAGAGTGAGGTCCCATTGGCGTGGGCCACTAGACATATCACATAAGAAAGCCGGCTGTTTGTGGTGTTTGTGATCGCATCATCAGAGAGTACAGTTGAAGGGGATGACGGGCTGCTCATGTCTGGCTCTCTGCATTTCTGGAAGGCCTGTCGGCCACCATGGACAAGGCCTCAGTCCCTGACGGAGCCCCAACTGGGGCTCGAGACTTCTGCTTGCCTGACGCCAATTGGGCTGCTCTTCTGGTTTATGAGCGGCCCCTTCCAGTCACCTCACTGGAGCGAGCCCACTTCAGGGACATGTAAGCCGCGATGGCGGTCGCCACCCCTGTGGAAGCACGTCGTGGGGGCACGCACCGCCTGGGGGCTTGGGCAAAAGCAGGTCGAGGTGCCTTGCTTCTCTGAGGAGCCGCACAGCTTCAAGAACGCAGTAATCTTCCATCGCCTTAACTACCTGGCTGTACTATTCTCCACACGACAATCCTAATGTACCCTATACTAGCATCCTACCACTGCTAATTCCCACACCTTATCGGCCTAAATCCCAAAAAGTGCACTAAGCTACGCTGCTCCCAGCCACTAGGTCACCAAACCTAAAATCGTAGCTGTGAGTGGTGTGAACCCCCATATATAATTTGGGCTATACTGGGCTATCTTTTGAAGAAGCCCAAAATGCACACAACATGGCCGCTAATTGGCCAGCCCCACCCTCTCCCAATCTGCCTGGGGGGCATACCTAGCAGGCTTCGACTGCCCCCCAAACCCTTCTTCTAGCACCAGCTGATATAAAAAGAAATCAACTGTTCTTTAATGTTGCCGAAAGTACATTGAATATATTTGATGTGCGGTGCGTCCCAGGCCTCCAGATAGTGGCCTTCACTTCCTGTGCGGGGTCTTACTGAAGTCTAAAGATCTGGACATAGGGGGAAAGTGAACCTGACATGCGTAACTTCCCCTATATTAGTATCTGCTTCACCCCAAGGACTGGCAGTTTTTGCATGCAGGGGATTTAAGAGAGGCTGGGGCCAATCATCGGAGCAGCAATCTGGCAGGCGTGTTTAATTGATTTCCTTAGAGATATAGCCTTCTTGCAAGGATAACAACATGACAGGAGTGCTACATACATGTGAGTGAATGTATTTTTATTTTAGTGCTAAATATGAATGATATCCTTTGCCAGAGCGTGATTTTATATTTGTCTCCTCTAATGGTGAAGATCTGGCTCAATGTCTGCAACCTACTTGACCTTCTGCATGAACCACCTCATGTCTGGTGTGACTTAAATGTGGAGTGGATGCAGGTTGTCAGGAAAATGTTGAAACCCTCTGCCCCCTTTCTTCCACTGGCTGATGAGTTCCAGAGAGACTTAGGTGACTCGGGCAGCTTTACTATGTTTTTGCATTGGGGTTTCATTACTTTTGTGACGGAGCCCCAGCACAAAATCATTTATGGTATTACTAAGCCATGTGAAGCCACCTTTGCATGGTTTAGTAAATGCAACGTAACGCCCGGCAGCACATTGCTATGGTTGTGCACTGCAACTTGCTTTGGAGAAGCATTCCATGGGTGGAGCACGGACATTTTCGTGCATCCAATCATAGATTTTGGCACATTCCCAGATTTACTAAAGCCAGTAAACCTCGAAAATTATGCCTTGAAATTCTACACCTTTCCAAGTGAGGTGTAACGAGGAGAAATATCTTTATTTCTCCTCATTATTTCTTCTTCCCGCATATGATGTATCCTGCAGCACACATATAAAGTGTAGTGTGTCTCATAGGATTGTTTTTGTGTAGGTGGGTATCACAAAAACAATCCTGCCCGTAATGAAGGCGCCATTGCCCCATGGTGCAGGGCTATCTTCGTTGGTACTAGGCAGCCTCAAATGCACCAGTGCAGGGAGAGATGAAGAGTGAAACATTTTTGTAGATATGGCGCTTTTCTGCTCTCTCCCATTCCCGCAATGCAGTGCAGCAACTTGCCTTGTTGCACTGTGTTGTGTGAATTCAAAGTAAATCTGCCTGTTTGTGCTACAGCTTGTAACACAACGGAGTGTGGTCCTGGGACGAGGGGGCAGCTGGACCAATAAATGCAATAAACTACGGGAAGTTGCTGGCCCCACTTTTTAGGTTTCGACCTGGCGAGGGGCAAAGCCCCTCCCAGATCGAAAACTATTGTCTACAGTAGGGATGTTTGGACCGCCTCTGTCTATCATTGGCTAGCTCCATAAATGGAGGCTAGCCATTGGGAGACAGAGGCTGTCAATCGCGCTTTCTCTTGAAAACGCGATTCGGGGGCGTTTCTGGTGCTTTTTTTAAGCCCCGCCCCTTTGTCCCGGGCCGCGCTGCGATTGGCTGCCGGCCCGGGACACCCCCGTGACGTCATTCCCGGGCCGCGCTGTGATTGGCTGGCCCGCCCGGGACCTGACTTGTTTTCTCTCGCCACTCAAACTGGAGGCACAGACAGAACTACGGTCTGTTGTGTTTATATCTTCTGCTTGAAGCTCGAAACATGTATGTACCCTTCTCGCAGCACGCTCTCAGAAATTTCGGAACTGTTATTACTTGAGCTTGTAATTCCTGAGAGCTGTTGCTGGGAGGAAGTGAGAGGAGCAGTGTATTGCTGCTGCATTGTGATCTGGGTGTTTCATACATGAAAACTGAGCTTCAAGAAAAAAAGATATTCTGTTGGACTTTTCTTTACAGGGGCCTTACCTCCCGCCGGGGTACTCTTAAAATCGGATTGCCTGTGGTATGCGTCCGATTATAAACGTCTCGGGATTAGGACTCCAAACCGACTTCAATACACGGACGCTCCCCCACAGAGTGTCGTGCCCGGCGCTCGGGGCTTCTTGTTTTTTCTTCTCCTTGGTTCCCCTTCTACAGGTGGTGCAGTTTTGGAGCAGAGACGGAGTCCAGTGAACGTGAGGGCGCTCGGAGATGCTCGTCCGGAAGCAGTGCGGAGTCTTCATGCGCGGGGCAGCAAAGCCCCGGTGAGGGCAGGGACAGCGACCTAGCAGCAGGGACTGTGGCATGGCGAGGTTATTAACGGTGAGCCTGGCGGCGCGTTGATTATTTGTAATTGCACAATATGCTTCTATGCCAGGTCCCTTACGCTGGGCTGCTGCTTGGTAACTGCGGTTCAATTTACATAGTATCATGCTCTGCCTGTTGACTGGTCACTGAACGTTCGGTTCTTCTGGGAGGGAAGGTGTGTTCTCCGGAGATGCGCATGGCGCGCGGACGTCTTTAGATTGATGTTTGGAGTTTCAGTAGACGGCTCGGGGGACAAGGGCACCGGCAATGCAGTTCTAGAGCATACCGGGGTTCAAATCCTGGCAGAGGGTAGTCTGAATTCCGCTAGGGGAGAGGATGTGGCCTAGCGGGTAGGTGTGACGACTTAGGTGTAGACACCAAAGGTTCGAGCCTCCTATCAACTCGCAGAAATGTAATGGGCAGAGTTAAATTACATTTTATTTTACACGGACGCGGAAAGCTCGTGCTGATAAGAATGAGATAAGAGCAAAATAATATCTAGAATATTTTCTTGAGGCTTGGATTGTTTGAGCAAATTGTGGTGTTCCTGACGATAGAGAATTATCTGTATTATTATTGTGCCGTACGTGGCAGACCAGGAAAAAATGCACAATCTTGTCAATTTACTGAGCGCAGATATCCACCTTATTTACCATGTAAATATAATTTCCTGTTTGCGAAGCTTGGCACGATTGTAGATCTGTTTCCTGCTTTTTTCTGTGCACGCTCTTCTTACTGAGAGTGACTATGCTGCCATAAGTACTGATAAAGAGCTCAAATATTATTGTGATAAGATGCGCAACTCATTCAGTATGACTGGACAATAAATACCCCCCACAAACTCAGCATCAGTGGTGCCCGTGTGAAAGAGTTGCTGGGATGGTTGGATCAGGGAAGATGTTCGATCTGCTAGTACATGGGTTCCTTTTGTGAGTGTGAGTCTGGGATTAGCGGGGGAAATCGTGCTTGGTGATGGTTCTGATGTGGGTGCTTGCACCGTCTACACGTTCCACATGAACGTTTCACACTGTTAATGTTTATAATGTTCCTCACCAAAAGAATGGTAAAGGGATTTAGCTCAATGGTAGAACGAGTGCCTTGCAGGTAGGAGGCCCGGGGTTCAATACCCGGCATCTCCCGATTTTAGCCAGGTTTATATTGGAATTTGGCAGAAAGCTAGGCTGACTTCAGACCGAGGAAGGTGAGCGGCCCGCATAAATTGCAGACGTTTGCCTTGTGAAATGTTTGCATCAGGGATATGTCATTGTACACATGTTGTGCAGTAACGCACCCACACATGTAACATATATTTTTGTATAGCATGGCACGCCGCAACAGTTACAAAGAACCAACTTGTCAAGCTTCTTAGTTGCAGATGCTCACCCACTAGAAAGAGACTGGTTTGTCAACGTAGAGGTCACGCGTCCTGGCATACCTCAGTTATAAGTATCTTGTTTTTAATTTCACACATGAAATGACTGCTATGTGCCCCATTGTTCACTGAACAACGGCATTGTTCTACCCCGAGAGAGCCGAGACCCCCATTCACGGAACTCGAAGCGAGTATCAGAATGGCACGCGGCAGTTAAATCACTCCGATTTCACCTCCCAGACATCGGTTCAAGTCCAGGTCGAGGAGCTAAATTAAATACACGTGGGTAGTCCTGCTCTGCGCTTGTTTGTATTTAGAGCCCTGAGAGGCTCTGGGGGGCATTTGGTGAAGTAAATGGAGAGTCAGGGCGGCCCCGGATGGCAGTGGGTCGCCCCAACGCTGAAGAGAGCCTGTTGAGGCTCAGAGGGGCCATTTTTCAGGACGTCGTGCCCCAGAGGGGGGCTCCAACGACCCCATATTTATAGCTGGCGAATGCTTTTCCCTCGCAGCTGAGGTAAGGGGAAAAATGCTTTTAGATATATGTATGTTGTGTGCGTGCTGGCAGTTTTAAGTGTGTTTATGTAAGAGTGTAAATGAGTAGGCAGAGTGTGTGTTTGTATATGTATAAATATGTATGTGTAAGTGAAGGTCAAGTGGAATGTAAAGGCACTTCCGCTACCCCAGGCATTTTGGTGAATTGACCTTGGAGCCGCATCTTAAGCGGACTGCAGGCCACAGGGACTAGGTGACGCAAACAATGCTGGAGAGCGGTCAGCAACCCGGAGAGTGACGTCAGCAGAACGCAATCCACCCAACGAGTCCCCATCATGGGGTGTGCCCTTACTTGACCCATCAGGCGTAGATAAACGTGCGAGTGTGTGCTCTGAGACCCCTGTGTATGGTGAGGTGAGCTGGGCGCCTCGCGTCCCTTTGACCTTTCTTCTTTCTTACTCCTGGCCTCTTTCATCCCTTCCCTTTTATTTCTGCCCTCTCTCTTGCTCTCCCACTCTTTTCTGCCCTCCCACTACTTCTTACACTTTCTCATTCCTGCACTACCTCTGTATCCTGTCCTCTCCTCTTTGCATATGCCCTCTCAACATGCGCTATCACTGCACACAGCCTCTCTACACACGGCCTCTCTGCACATGCCTCTCTCCATATGATCTCTCTGCACAGGTCCATGTGTAGAGAGGGCAAGTGAAGAGAAGGCATGAGTAAAGAGGGCGTGTGCAGAGAGGGTGTTTTCCGGACAGGGCAAGTACAGAGAGATCAAGTGCAAATAGTGCATGTTTAAAAGGGCATGTGTAGAGGCTATAAGTTGACCAGTGCTTATGATGAGAAAGTGAGTGCAGGTGACAACAAATCTGCAAACTCCAATGGTGTTCCTTATGTGATGAGAACAAATCTGCAAACTGCTATGGTGTTGCTTTCCTGAGGCACTGTCAACTTTTTCACACATTTTTTCCTCTTTCTGTCTACATTACTACACGAATACCTGCCCCCTCTCTCCCTTCTACCCTCTCTCTTTCTTGCCCTACATCCTTCCTTCTCACTCCCTCCCTTTCCCTCTCTCCCACTCTCTCCCTTTCCACCTCTCTTCTGCTCTTTCACTTTATTGTCCTCAATCTCTTTTTTCTCTCTCCTTTGTTTCAATCTCACTTCCTTTCACCCTCCCTCTACATCTCTCACACTCCTGCCTTTCACTCTCCATCTACATCTACATTTTCTCCTCACTTTCAATCCCGCACTCCTTATCTTTTCTTTCAACACTCTCTCGCTTCTGCCCTCCTTCCTGCTCTATTCTTTCCTGCCCTCCGTATCTCTTCTGCCTTCTCTCACTCTATTACCTCTGCCCTTCTCTCTACTGTTATCCCTCTCTCTTCTGCCTTCTTAGTCTCTACTGCCCTCCCTTTTCCACCTCTTTCTTTCACCTTCATGTCTTCCATCTCCCTCTCTCTCCTCCTCTAGCCCTCCTTCTCCTTTCCGCCCTCCCTCTCTTACCTGCCGCCCTCTCCTTTCTGCCTTTCTCACACTTTCCTACCTTCCCTCATGCCCTCACACTCCTTTATGCCCTCCCTCTCTCCTGCGTCTATTCCTTCCCTCCTGCCCTCCCTCTCTATCCTGCACTTGCTTCCTTTTGAGCTTTCTTACTCCTGGCCTCTTTCATCCATTCCCTCTCTCTGCAAATAATTGCATTATAAATGCACTCCAGATTTCTGTGTAAAGTAAAACACATCAACGTTTTACACATAATTCAATGAAGATACAAAACACCATTTATCAAAAGCTCAAACTTTAACAAAGGGAGTGCAGAGTAGGGAGTGCATAGAGCAGGGGGAGTGCAGAGTGCATAGAGTGCAGAGTGCGTGCAGAGTGCGTGCAGAGTGCGTGCAGAGTGCATAGAGGGTGCAAAGTGCATAGGCAGTGCAGAGAACATAGGGAATGCAGAGTCCAGAGAGAGTGCATAAAGAGTGCATACAAAGTGCATAGGGAATGTATACAAAGTGCAGAGTGCATAGGGAATGCAGAGTGCATAGGGAGTGCATACACAGTGCAGAGTGCATAAGGAGTGCAGAGTGCATAGAGAGTGCAGAGAGAGAGTGCATAAAAAGTGCAGAATGTATAAAGAGTGCAGAGAGAGTGCAGAGTGCATAAGGAGTGCAAAGTGCATAGAGAGTGCATAGGTAATGCAGAGTGCATAGGGAGTGCATAGACAGTGCAAAGTGCAGAGAGAGTACATAGGGAGTGCAGAGTGTATAGAGAGTGCAAAGTGCATAGGAAGTGCAGAGTGCATAAGGAATGCAGAGAGTGCATAGGGAGTGCAGAGTGCATAAGAAGTGCAGAGTGCACAGTGCATAGACAGTGCACAGTGCATAGGTAATGCAGAATGCATACAGAGTGCATAGGGAGTGCAGAGTGCATAGACAGTGCAGAGTGCATAGGGAGTGCACTCTGCACTCTTTAGGCACTCTGCACTCTCTATGCACTCCTTATGCACTCTGCACTCTCTATGCAAAGTGCTGCATAGGGAGTGCAGAGTGCATAGGGAGTGCATGATAAGTGCAGAGTGCATAGGGAGTGCAGAGTGCATAGGAAGTGTGGAGTGCATACAAAGTGCACAGTGCATACAGAGTGCTGCATAAAAAGTGCAGAGTGCATAGGGAGTGCATAGGAAGTGGAGCGTGCAGGGTGCATATAGAGTACAGAGTGCATACAGAGTGCTGCATAGGGAGTGCAGAGTGCACAGGGAGTGCATATGAAATGCAGAGTGCATAAGAAATGCAGAGTGCATAAAGAGTACTAGGGAGTGCTAGAGAGTGCCAAGTGTCTGCAAAAAAAAGGTAATGGCAATGTAAATGACAATGCCATTTACTTATCTGTTTTCGAAACAAAAACATAAATACAAATTTTGGCATATACAATGCCAATAACTCTAACTTTTCCAAAGGCGAAACCATTGCATTGTAAATGCTTGTTTATTTTTTGTCTCCAAAGTTAAGAAAAAACGAACAAAGACTAATCTTCTGTTTGTTGGGTATATTTATATTTACCCTTATGAATTTATCAATTCAGTTTTCAAATTTTCATGAGTGAGAAAAACACTGTACAATAAATACACATTTACACATATATACACAAGGACTTCACATTATACATATATACATTTTATAGACAATCTTCTTCTATAATGCAATAGTTTTTATCCACAAATAATTACTCTTTGCAAGATAAATGTCAAATTGGGATAACCACAAAAAGAATAAGCAAAGAAATTGCTAAGAGAAAGATCAAAATCAAACTTTGAAAACTGAATCAAAGTAGCAATTAATGAAATCTCGTTGTCTTTCTTTTATGTCTTTGTTCGTTTTCTCATAACTTTGGAGACAAAAAAAAAGTGGGAGGCCAGCAACTTCCTTAGTTTATTGTGTTTGTGCTACAGCGGCAGAGAACAGAGGCAGACCATATTTAGTAAACATGGATCTGTGCTCGCACTGTGCAATGCAGTGCAGCATCTTTTGTTGTTGCACTAATAAATCTGCTTCATACTATCTTTAAAAGGGCCTGTTTGAATATGGATGATTTCCAAAAGTAAACGTTCTGATTTTATTAACATAGTGAATATACAGAAGAAGCCCTCCGTTTGTATTTCAGAGGTAAAATTCATTCTAGATGATGTAAGAGGCTGCCAAGCAGTAGATGAGGTGATATGAGAATGTTCAAGTCATGAACACGACCAAGCGGCAGTGTGCTTAAGCCATGATCTCATGTGATGATAGATTCCCAGTGGGAGGGTGGGAGGTTTCTCTTCAAAATATAAAGTTATGCGAAAAGGTTCTAGTCGAGCCCTCAGGTGACGTTTCACTGAATGAATTAAAAATGGGGTTTGATGATTTCCTCTTAATGAGTTATTTTCTAAGTCTTCAGTTGAGCAAAACAAGGTAAAATTGCTCTGGGATGCTTGTCCGATATACTCATGGGGTATGTGCCAATTTTCACTTGGCAGGATATGAAGGCTTCATGCAGGGCGGCTTTAGGGCAGGGTGAATGTTGCACTGGACACTGACCTGGGGAAGGGGGCACTGACCTCAGGGAGGGTGCTAGGTTTAGCAATAACGTATGATTTAAAAACACCTGCTGCAGTAACTTGTGTGTCCAATTTTTAAGCAGCATTAAAAATGTCAAGGTAACTCTTGTTAGAGAGAGATATCAGAGTTTTTTCTAGTGGCACTTTTCACTCGCCATAAGGTAGTACACAGATGTAATATGCCTGTGCAAAGAACTCTTGCCGTGCTGATCAAAGGCCTGTATTTTATTTGGATAGCTGAGTGGATTACTGCTTTTGCCGCAGGGATCCTTTTGTCACCCTAGTTCATAAGATACAACCCTAAGGCATGGCCAATTGGCTGAAAATGGTTTATGCATAGCTCTGAGGCTCCGCACCATCCCATCTGTAATCCTGCACCATCTCATGACCCTGGCCTTCAGTGGTCCTCTGCTGCAGTGGGGGTCGAGACAATCGGGCCTCTGGAATCACCTGATGCCGATCTGGGTGGCAGAGCACGACAGATGGCCTTAGACAAGATGGGGGATCCGTCTCTTGAGCCCTGAAGCACTGTGGGCTGGCCATCGGCTGCCTGCGGCTCGGGACTGGGACTGGGGTGTGTGACCTCACTGGGGCGGAGTACTTCACACGGAACCGGGTACTGCTGACGCGAGCTGGAGCCGGCAACCGCTGGTGACATGAGGCAGAGCGATTAGGACCCATACCAGAGTCCGGAGGTGCATCTGGGGAGAGGCGGATACGAGGGCTGCCCTGGCAGTGTGCTGGAGCCAGTGACTGATGGTGGAAAATGGTAAAGTGTTTGTGACCTATTCTGGGGTCCGGAGGGGCAACTGTAGCACAGCTGGGTGGCACCCAGAGGTTACAGGAGGCCTCGGGCTTGCCTAGAGACAGGCCCTAGCCAAGTGGGGGCCGTGAAGCCTCCAGGACCAGTACTGCAGGTCTGGTACCTTGAAAAATCTCCTCGACCTAACTGCAACCTACTTGACCTCCGTCTCTGAAAGCGGAGCAAATGGGACAAGATAACAAGATTTAAAGGCATCTTTATTGCTCAATCACTTTGTGAGCAATAGAAATGCCTTTAAATGTTGCTATCTTGTCAAATTTGCTCCATTTTCAGAGACAAAGGACAAAAGTTAGTTTGTCTTCCTACTCTCCAGAAAGGGCGAGTTGGACCTAAAAATAGCTCGACCTCACTAAATTATTGGTCGCGTGGATTTTTCGAGCCCTGGCTTCGTTCTCCAGCAAGGTACTGGCAGCTGTCTCAGCACAGAGAAGAGACCCAGTTAGTCCCGTCTCTTGTGGGACCTGCCCTGTCGGCCGCTGGGGCAGCGCTGACTGTCTGATGCGCACAGCGGGCTGTGGATCAACTCTTCTGCGCCTCCTCATGCCGCACTGCATGGCCTGTGTGAGACTGTGCCAGCTTGGAGGTGAGACAGTGATGTGATGATATGTGGCCCCTCATGGATGATTGGCCCCTTCTGGACCTGCTGAATCAAAGGTCGGCAATCACGGCCCCGGCCTGGACTCTCTGAGAGGCTGCCCTTACCATCAGCTGAGTGCTGTGGGGGTAGAGAAGACCCCCCCACTTGGTCTGGAGGTAGCTAATGGATTTTGGGGGCCTCCTTCTCTGGCTGGGATTGGTGGCTTGAATGCTTGTCTGTAGCACCGGTCACCTAGCACTGCCACGGCGTGGATGCTCTACGGTAAAGGTAGGCGAGGCCAGGAAGAGATAGATATTGTCCATTTGGTTGTGGTGATTATCCCAAGACCGGCGGCTGCTGCTGACAGGGGCATTAACATCTGGACTTTATCCCCCCTGGAAGGTGACGACATACCATTTAGAAATTCTTTGACAGTTGTCCGCTGCCTACACCTGGTCTATTGCCTCCCATTAGCTCTAAGGTGGGGAAAACGAGGCCCAAGCAGGGTGCCTTGCAGACAGAGGAGACCCCTCTGCCTCCACCTGGGAGTCAAAAAGCTGGGCATTAGGATGATGTATCGATACACGCCCATCTTGAGAGGGTATTGGCTGCTATCGCAGACACCAAAACTACGCTCCAGCAGGGCATCAGAGCTGTGTCTGTGAGGTTGGGCCTACTGAGGGTGGAGCACCATAAGATATCAGACAGGGTCAAAGCTACAGGCTGTTGCCACTATAGTAACCTCGTAGAAGTTTGTAAACACTAGGGATGAATCCTCTGAGCACCGTTCCATGAACCCTGACCCAGGTAGTGCAGCCTCGGGAGGCAGGAACTTTTCTGTTATTACCCCGCAATCAATTGATGACATTGTCTAACGAGGACTCACACTGGCTCTCCTTCCGATGTTGCTACAGACTCAGACTCTTCTTATGGATGGACTGGTGCGGATTTGGGTCTTCTGTCTGAATTGGTTTGCCACCCGCCCTTGGATTGCCCCTATTGAGACTCAGTAGGGTAATCTCCTTTAACAATGTCTTCTTCCTTTACAGGTTTGAACGGACAGCCTTTGCTGGACTGCTTTTGGGTGTGGGAATTTATGGTTGGGGATCTTTTTTTCAGTTGCCTGGGGGGTTTTGGTTGGTTCTGAGAAGGCCAGGAGGGCGGGGAAGGACTCAAAGCCGGAATGTGGGAGGTGGATACTGGCCTGTCACCATGGTGAATGCACACTCAGCCATAAAATTATTGACCTGGAACGTGCGGGCATGAGTTTGGTGTCCAAACAGCATAGTATACACCGCTATCTATGCGGCCTGGATGCAGAGGTTGTTATGTTACAGAAGACCCACCTCACTAAGGAGCAGGCTTTCCATCTGCGCCCTAGTTGGCGAGGCCATATATTCCCCACCTCTTGCTCACATGACATGGGACTGCCCAGGGCTGAGGTATTTCTAGAAGGCTGTTGTTGCAATGCTTAATGGGGTTCTGGAGGGCTCTCTCTCATGTACGACAGAGGTTTGTCTACTCGACCTGTTCCCAAGACCCAAATCACGCAAGATTGGCACCAAATTCCTGGACGTAGCATTGGTTCTTGCAAAACATCACATAGCCCTGCGGTAGATGTCCAGGGCGAACCCCACAGTCAATGCCTGGGAAAGCCATGTAGAGGCATGGTCCAAGGTTGGAGTGGAAGATGCCTGGGTTGGTGAGCTAGAGCCTTCCCCCTGACCGCCCCGTCACACCAGCTAGATACTTGACATTTTTGTTGATTCTCCTGCTATGTATTTTCTCATCCTCCGACCCCCAGGTGCCCATCGGGTAACTTTGTGGTTTTGTTGTTTATTTGTAATTGTGTATCATGGAAACAGAATGCATGTTTTAATATATTGCTGGCATTATCAATATGTCTGTATCGGCAACCATGGCTCCCGGAGAACCAGGATATTATAGACGGATCAGCACACTGAGGTACAGGTGTAATATCATGGAATATGGCGGTTAATAACATGATACCTCCCATACTATACACACCGATATAGATTGTAGTTTTGTTATAGACTGCCTGTACATAGATGGTATTACTCAACCATTGGTTGCTCAAAGTCAATATTTGTCTAGCAGAATGCTGATACTCCATTAGTGCAGTAATGTCTCTCATATGAATCTACACCTGTGGTGTGCATGGAGGTGTGCTCCTGTTATCATTTACATCATTGCATTGTCTCATCATAAATGCCAATAAAAATATGTTGAAAGAAAAGACACAACTCTAATGTAGAACAGTGACTGTTACAAACTGTAATCAAAGAGGTGCATGTGCATAAAATAGGTTAGGACATTATGCTTTTTCCCCCAGTATTTCATTGTCTATCCTAATGTTGCTGAAAAGGGTTTGTTTGGGTAGAAATACATTCTTAATAGTAAAGTCATTCTTTACCAGTGCTTTTAAACAAATGACATGTATGTGAGAGAGTGTCTATGGAGAGATGAGTGATCTACACTGATATGTGTATGCACAATCGCAATAAAAAGGGTTAGGCTGATGTCAAAAAGAGAAGAGACCATATAAACCCTTGTTTTTGTTTTTGACATAAATTTTTATGTTTATGAAAAGGTTAATCCAATATATACAAAAAGTGATAAAACAGTAGTGCGTGGTGTCCCCAGTGAGACTGGAACCTAAAATAATAGTGACATACTTGTGACCTATGTGCGTGGTTTCCAATTTTTCATAAAGTTGACCAATACAAAATATACAGAGTATACACCGCATCTTTACGCAATGAAGAAGGCGCAGGTTACTGGTTCACTTAGTTGTTTGTCGAGAAAGTGATTGTGCAGCCGTGTGATGGATGTGTGCCACAGGTCAGTGAAAGAAATAAGAAAAGGATACTCACATGGGCATTATTGTGGCACTGGGCTCCAACAGACCTAAAGCCGGCCCTGGCTGCATGCATTTGTATGGGCTGATTCAGAAAAGCATGTACGAGTATGGGAAGTAGTACTAAAGGAGTAGTCATTTAATACTCCTACATGCATTTGTGAAGTGGCCTGAAACATCCAACCTTTTATTTGTGAAAGTGCAAAGAAAGCATGGTCCTTTCTATTTGTAGACGAATATTACCCGAATATTCCCTATTATTTCCATTCTCATGTAAGAGTAAGTAAAAGGGCACTAAAGGAATAGAGCTTTATCCCCAAGATTCACTGGCGTAACGAAAATGGAGGGGGCCTCCCGGCAAGGTATGTAGAGGGGCCCCCTCCGGGCTCAATTAGGAGCTCTGCGGACAAAGTGCAGTGCCGAGGGGGCCCCCTGGAGCTTCGGACCCCCCGCACCACGTGGACTGCGGGGGCCTGTGTTACACCCGTGCCAAGATTAGTAGTACAGGGGCCACACCAGCACAGCAGGTTGGAAGATATCGATTGACTGGGCATAATTGCCACTAGGGAAAAACCTTGAAGACACTCCACCCAGTGGGTCTGGAGTTACAGAAATAGAGCCCACGGAAACTGTAGGTTCTTTGATGGCTGGCGATTGCTACAATATAATTATATCAAGTGTATCCTACTTTCCGAAGGATAGTGGGGGGTAGCCCCCACTTGATCCCTGATAGGCTAAATAGAAACCATATGTCAGAGGGGCATTTGTTCCATGTGACCAGGAAGTACCTTTAGATTGTACCAATCATTTGATTAAAATTCTGTCTTAGAACGTGGCTGGGATCAGGCTCAAGCTGGGGGATACGACTTGGGGGCAGTTCATAGATGGATACAATATTTGTCTCTTCCAGGAGACCTGGAGCACAACACAGCCATAAGAAATAGATATACCTCATTTTTATTCAGCACCCATGCAATTCATTCACCTAGGGAAGACCCTCTGGGGGTTTAGAGATATGACTAAGGACAGTTCAATGTAAAATAAGAGTCCTACCAGTTAAATCATTGAATGTGTTGGCAGTCAGGATGGATTTCTATGGTGGCAACTCCCTGGTGCTGTTCAAAGTGTATATTTGGGTAGATGTTCGGAATGAGGAAATCAAAGCCATAACTATACTAAAGGAGTTCCTCCTAGAGTACAATGGCAAATGAGAGATCATAGTAGATGGAAACCTTAACTCAACTTTTGAAACCCCTTGTGTCCTCTCACCTAAACCTATGATCTGAACAGGATGTAAAATGGATGATCCACCCTTTAGATCACCCTAAAGTGAAATGGTCTCCAAGGGCGGCAGAGCTATTTAAAGATAACCGTAAAATTTGATCTTAGAGCAGCAAATGGGAGAACTATGTCAGACACCAAGGCCAGACAAACATGTATTAGATCAAGGCACTCCATTCGTATTGACTATTTTTTAATCAGTCTGAATGGTTGGTCATTTGTGCTTGATATGACAGTTATCAAACAGACTGACAGTGGCCACAATGCCCGTAGTCTGTCGCTGTTGTGAACGCTAGCTAATGCCCCCCCCCCCCCCGAGTTTAAGATTGTGCTCTAGTTAGGGACATTGCAATAACAATTATAAAGCTATCAAGATGATGGACAGCCTCTCCCCAGGAGAGAGGTTTAGTTCTGGATAAAGTCCATTAAGCGCATTTTTAATAATATAAGAGCCCTTCTGATGCAGGACAATAACTGTGTTCCTAAGATCCTAGAGGAAGTCCAGTGGGACACCAAAGCCTGTAGAGTGGTTAAGACATGGCGTTTGCCAGCAGCCAAAGCCCATACTATGCTCTAGCTTATGCTGTATAGGAAAAATTGCAAAAGATAATTGGCAAAAGACAAGAAGATTTGGGAAAATGCACTCTGGGAAGAGTTCTCACTTGCTATGAATGTAAGATTTTGGAATATTTTGGCAGTGAGAGAAAAAGGTGGCAGGAAGGCAGTGTTTACTTCCCATTTTAGTAATCTGTATTCCTTTGGTGAGGATCCAGCATGGGTTGGTATCGATCCCTTGCTGCCAGTCAAACTAAGGAACCACACAACTTTGGAATGTGAGAGCAGGAAGCTGGTAGAGGCAATAGATCTAATTTACCAGCAAAACCCCCAGGACCTGATAGAATCCCAGATCAGCTCTTTATGTCATATCTGGAAGTTTGGTGCACCTATATTAATTATCTCTCAAACCTTATCTTAAAAGGAATGAAGATCCCTGCCTGTTGGCTTTCTGTGGAGATTATTCCAATTTATAAGAAATGCCAGCACAGTGTCCTGGCCTCCACTTTGTTTTCACTATATATTAATGAAATAGTAAAGGGCTGGCTAGGGAAGGTTGTGATTCACCTAAAGGGGCGGACAAAAAAGTACTCGCTAAACTTTTTGCAGATGATAATCTCATGATCTCCAGATCCCTTAAAGGTCTACAGCTGCTCCTGAATGGCTTTAACAATTTATTAAATGAACAGTGAGCTTGAGCTTAACAGCTCTAAAATCAAATTTATGGTTTTTAATCCTTCAAAAAGTAAATCTATACATCTAAGCTATATGCCAGTAATGACCCTATAGGATAGGTTTCTAACTTCGACTATTTGGGGTTAAGACTAACATCAAAACTGGAGTGGTCCATGCAGGTGCAAAAATCTCAAGATTGTTTTTTTGTCCTCATTTGCCACCTTGGTTTTGCTTTTATGATGAAATCCAATGGTATACAAGCGGAGTGCTGTCTCAGATTAAAATATCTGGCAGGGCTTAGCTTGTCCAACTGTACTCTACCCTCAGCTCATCCAACTTCAACCATATGTAGGCATCAAACAAAAACCAGTGAAAGGTGGAGAATCTTGCCACAATCGTGTCAGGCCCCGGATTTAGTTTTAGTGGCTTAATCATAGGACCCGGAAAAAAAAAAAAAAAAAACAGAAGCTTAATGTGCCCAGACCAATAAGTGCCAAAACGCTCTTTTATTTGAATTGCCGACCCTTCCCAGATCTAACTTGGAGACATCCAATATGGAAGTGAACCAATCTTCTATTGTAGGGGGTAGAGAGTCTTTCATATCTCCCTTCTGGCCGACAAAATTAGATAGAAAACCAGCTTCTTCTCCAGACTCTGAACACCATCCAGAATACCAAAGATGACAAGTGGGAGATCAATAACAATGTTCAAGTTCAAGGACGGATGACAGAGTTTTACTTATTGCTTCCCAGAATGCGGTCAGGGAGGAACACTCAAAAAAACATATGGCAGTCCGAAGCGGCCGCTAAACCACACTTAGGGCATGCCACCACGCTACCCGAAGAGAACTTTGAGAGCCTTAGAGGGGAATAGTAGGCTCTATGCATGGAAAAGATATGATTTCTTCGAAGCCAAGATGGTTTCACAACCTCCCACAACATTTGCAAGATGAGGTCCAGAGTTCTTGCAAATTGCTGTCTCCCATAGAGGGAGACCAAAGCTCGTCAGGAAGTGAAAAGACCCCCTCTCTTTTTTCTATGATCAGTTTATACCATGTTGACATTTCTTTTTTTGGCAGGAGATTTATCAACCAAAAGGGATATTAACTGGCTATGCCCACCTAGGGGAAGTTTGTTTCCACGGGTTGGCCTGGAGCTATGTGCATGGGACCAGCTAGATATTTGTATGTACTTAAACCTAGCAAAGTTAGGGCCTATAATGTTTCTCAGGTATTCCCATGAAAATAATTCACCCTCCAAAAATAAATCGCCCCATACAGCCAACCCAGCTTCCTTAATCGGGGCCACCAGACAATCATTCAACTAATCTGGGCTTTCTGGGAGATCCCAGAGCGGGGTCCGACTGCCGTAATACCCTATTTTAATGGCCTTGGTTAGCTGGGCCCACATTTTAGCCATTCCCTGTAGGATCTTCAGCTTAATCTTTAAAAAAAAATTCGGGTCTCCGAATTTTAACAAGAACCCCGATTGGCTGACACCTTCTCCTGTAAGGAGGGTGGAATACAAAGACCCCACCCCATGCTCAGATGGGTTTTTTAAGAGCATTCTGGCATGAGCATTCTGGCATGGGACAGTTGGAATGCCCAGGCATAGGTCTGAAAATCTGGGGCTGCGATTCCCCCCTTATCTCTGCGCCTCCTAAGCTTCTTCCAAGATATCCTTGCAAGACGCTTATTCCAAATAAAAGAATTAATGTCAGACTGCAATTTATTAATTAATACAACATTGTTAAAGATCCAAAAGAAAACCAATTCAAAGAGAGCTAACCCAGCCATAGAGAATTTACAATGTGAATGCACTGGGAGCCATCTTGTATGGCTCAGAGATATGGGGACATACAAATTGTAATATATTAACTACAGCGGAAAATATCTTTATTACATCTCTTTTCGCTCTTCTGTAGAGTTCACCCCTGAAGCATTTGCAACTTTGCATGGCATTTAGAAAAATCTCTCTGAAATCTAAATATAGGCTACTGCTATATTGGAACAGACTATGGTGTTCTACTATTTTGGGAGCTTATCACGAACCCCTAAGGGATCTTCTGGCCTCACCAGGTGACCATAAAAAACATTGGTTAATGCATGTTATAGATACACACAGGAATTTGGATTTGGAGAGGCTTTGGCTATGTCAGGAAAAATTCAATTCAATCTCCACAATGGAATGCAAATCACAATACTGGGAGCACGTATCTGTAGTCAATATTCGTAGAAGTGGCGGTACGTTACCTACAGAATTTACACATTTTGTATTGCTCCTTGTGTGAGAAAAAGTGATTGATGGAATTACACATCCTCTGGCTCGAAAATTGTATTTACAATTTAGGTATCAGTCTTTCCCCAAGAAAGCCTTCTGTATTAAGTGGACTCACACAAACATTGTGGGAGATGATTGTCCAGCCTGTGGAGGGCCTTCGAAGACCATGCCTCCTATTTTTTTCTTTGTCCAGCCTATGGTCACCAGAGGAAAACATGTATATTGCCCCTGTGTAGAAACCATTAGGCACTTGGAGGCACTTTGGGGCATATTATGAAGGACGGCGTTAAAAATGATCGCCGGTTAAAGCAGGGATAATGGGCTTGATAATATGCCCTTGAGAATTCCAATAGAAGTCCATGTCCATGGGCTATTGGAATTCTCCAGGGCATATTATCAAGTGCATTATCGCCGCTTTAGCAGCAGTTTGCTGCCGCTAAACCGGCAATAATTTTAATGCCGTCCTTGATAATATGCCCCTTAGTATTCTAAAAACAGACAACTCTACGTTGGTTGTTTTAGGTGCTGCGAGAGATCCCATGGCTGACTGGTTCTGGTGCTCTAAGTGCATCGAAACAAGTGACTAGGAGCTGTTACATTATCTCAATGAGAGGAAATGATTAAATCCCCAGTGGTTCGATCAAATTAGTAGTTGTATGCAAATGTTGCTTTAGAGCGAATACATATAATTATTGGTATGTTAGGTATTCATTGGGGAGAGTGAAATCGAAAATGTGCACTTTACTGATTAGTGGTTCACTGCTATTTTGCACATGCCTCGAAGGCATAACAATTTGGGACTTATGTGATCACTAAGAAGAATTTGCACTTTATCGGAAAATTTGCAAAGGCGTTGCACAGTTGTCTTGGGGACCAGCAGAATCTCCTGCCTGTATTGAATTTTGATTGCACAGAATATTTCCTTTTTTCCTGATGGATGGCCAGCAGGGTTCCTACACAGAATAATATGCTATTCTATGCATAGCATTGTAAATACCTACAGGTCTTCCTCCACAGTTGAAGATTGGCATGAAGTTTTATATGAAATTACCTTGACTTAAGTGTATAATATTTCTATATTTGATGCCTTTGATTTGTTTGGCTGCTATGTATAATGGGTTGTACTTTTATGATCATTTGAGATTGAAATAAAGTTATGAAGATACCACTTTATGCACTCTGAAATGTCTTGGCGAATTAACTCTATAGTTTGAATATTTGTTTTAATCGTTGCTGCTCATGGTTATGAAAATTAAAGAAGAAATGTGTGATGTTTCTGATTTCTGTCTAATAAAAATATTTCTCTTCATAGTAAGTTGTTGACACTGAGACCCAAACAATATCCACAGCAAAGCTTTTACGTATTCATCCCTAAACTATGAATGTCTGTGATAAAGGTAACTATATTGGAGTAGATTATGATAGAAATCAAACAGGAAATTTGAAATAACTCAGAAGTTCATAGCAGAGCAAAATGTGGATTTGAAATTCTCGAAATGATGAGGAAGGATGTGATAGGAAGGAATTGGTTTACATATAAATAATAGATTAATAACAATGACCGCAATTAATTACATTTGATGTAAACTACACAAAAGCCACTGCTGTGTTCTGTAAGAACGAGATCCCAGAATATTTACCCAGAAATATGCCAGAAGGAAAACTAATCTCACCGAAACAAAATGCAATAATAATCTATTATTAAAAACATCTGCAAACACCTTTGAAATACATCTCAAGTTCTATCACCTGAAACAAAGGCTGCATCATATAAAAAGCCTATTTGATATTTTTAACATGTAGTACATGTAGTACTAAATATATTCAGAAGAACACATATCAAACTATTTTAATATCTTTTAGTTCAGCTTTTGTCTGATAAGTCTTAAGCAATATAAGCCACTGAAACACAAAGGACAGACTCCGTGAAAATAGTATAAGCGGTCAGATGTACTAAGGTTTTGCGTCGGAGTTGCGTCACCTGTTCACAATCCTTTTGGGCATTTTGCTAAGCCACACAAAGCCACTTTGCTTGGCTTTCCGTTGTTTAGTAAATACAATAGAATGTGTGCTGCCTTGCATTACCGTGCACTGGGAAGGCGTTGCATGGATAGAACCTTGCCGTTCCCTTGCATCCAACCATGAATTTTGGTGCGTTTCCAGATGTACTAAAGCTAGTAAGCCTGGGTACACCTTCCCCAGTGAGGTGTAATGATAAGAAATATGTTTATTTCTCCTCGTTACTTCCTCTTTCTGTGTGTCCTGCATTCTGAAGGACATGTAGAAATAGGAATATGCATCTAAGGTATTCCTTCTTCCAATAAACAATCTTGCCTGTAACACCGGCAGCCTTAAGTGCACCAGCGCAGGGAGAAAGCAGAAGACTGCTCCATCTTAATAGATATAGCAATTTTCAGCTCTCATCCATTCAGGCAACGCAGATCAGCAACTTGCCTTTCTTTACTGCAGAGTGTGAATTCGTAGTAAAACTGCATCAAAATGCTTTTGACTTGTGCTGAACAGATTTTCTGAGATTTCATTAAATGAATTGCCAGACATTGACCTTAAAGTTTAGCCCTACTCTGAGCACTCTAGTACTTTAAGGGCCATATTCACAAGGAGCTATTGTTGAATTAAGAGCACTTTATCGCAGCCAAAGTCATGATCAATTACCTCCCCATTCACAAGCTGGTGCTAACAGCCCACAGCACCAGTTTACCCGCAATAGCAGCCGCAGAAAACATCACCACAGAGGACCCCCGCTACTATCGCTAATGAGATGCAGAGCATATGGTCATGTCGGAACTGGGGTGGCAGAGTGGCTAAAGAATGGTGATGGATTAAACCCAGATCAGTTGACTGGGGGTGAGTGTTTGATTTGCTCAAGTGCTCCGTCCATCATCCCCTTTTGTATCGCTTTGATCCCCCTTAGTTGGCAGGGTATGCTCATACGTGAGACCCTTGCTCACTTTGCCATTGCATTCAAGATAGCCTGGCTGATGGGGATTTTGAATCTGAAACCGGTCCCAAGATGCTTGTTTCCGGTCCAGCGAAGACATGGCCTGGCAGTTCGTGCTGGACTGTTACCATGAGGCACAGGGTCAGACTGATTTGCATATGGTCATGTCAGAACTGGGGTGGCAGAGTAGCGCGATTCTGGCATTCGCACTCCAAATTGCAAAACACTCCTCCAAAAAAAGAGCAGAGGCCACGTAGGGGAAAACAGGGAGCATCTTTATTAAGCTGTCCTCATTATCGGCGGATGCATTTTGGCATGAATGTTGCCTTCCTCAGCGGTTAGAGTCAAGGGAGGGGTGTGGGCGAAAGTGTAATTTGTAGAGTGTCCTGCCGCACACCGCTAGGCTAGCATCTGACTCCACCCCCATAGTTGCTGCTTTGGCTCACCTGTTGCTGGGAACCTGCTGTGTAGACTACATGTCCCAGAATGCTGCTCAGTGGCATGGTGAGTATTGTGGGGATAATCAAATGCTGGTGCGGACTGCTGGGCTTCTCACAGTCGCTCACACCGATGTCCTGCATGTCTCTATAAATACATTGTCCCCTCCAGTCCCCTGGACTACATCAACCCCTGAAGCACATGATTTGGAATGGTGGGGGTAAGTCTGGAAATCCAGCTCTCCCAAGGTGGAGCGGCATCGCTCCAACACCGCTAAATCTTCACACCAAACTTCGAAGGTGGGCCTGGGAACATTCAGTACCCTGAATTGTAGAGAAGACCGCCGTAGCAGAAACCAGCAAGTCCCAGGCCAGCTTGTGATGCGGGGGCCCCTGTAGCGCGATTCTGGCATTCACGCTCCAAATTGCAAAACACTCCTCCAAAAAAGATCAGAGGCCATGTAGGGGAAAACAGGGAGCATCTTTATTAGGCTGTCGTCATTTTCGGCGGATGCATTTCGGCATGAGTGTTGCCTTCTTCAGCGCCTAGAGTCATGGGAGGGGTGTGGGCGAAAGTGTGATTTGTAGAGTGTCCTGCCACACACCGGTAGGCTAGCATCTGACTCCGCCCCCATAGTTGCTGCTTTGGCTCACCTTTTGCTGGGAACCTGCTGTGTAGACTACAGGTCCCAGAATGCTGCTCAGTGGCATGGTGAGCAATGCAGGTATAATCAGATGCTGGTGCGGACTGCTGGGCTTCTCACAGTCGCTCACACCGATGTCCTGCATGTCGCTATAAATAAATTGTCCCCTCCAGTCCGCTGGACCGCATCAACCCGAGAAGCACAGGATTTGGAATGGCGGGGGTAAGTCCAGAAATCCAGCTCTCCCAAGGTGGAGCAGCATCGCTCCAATACCGCTAAATCTTCACCCCAAACTTATATATATATGTATATATATATTTTTTTTTAAATGTCACTGAAAAAAACACAGGT
Organism: Lissotriton vulgaris; assembly: GCF_964263255.1. NCBI lineage: Eukaryota > Metazoa > Chordata > Amphibia > Caudata > Salamandridae > Lissotriton > Lissotriton vulgaris. The sequence goes on from NC_141693.1 coordinate 478,091,922, forward strand.
TACAGGAACGTTATAGTTAGGCTGACATTTCACTTCTACAAAACCAGAGAAATTCAGCCATTATTGTTAGCTATAACTCTCACCCCCACAATGCACTACTGATGATATCACATATGACATCACTCATGACATGGTAAGTGACATCACTGATGACTTCTCAAATGATAGCATTGATGCCATCATCCACTGACTGTGAGTATTTCTCAAAAGTTTAGGAATGTTATATATAGGCCAATGTGTATTGAAGAATGAATGCGTGTATGAGTGTTTGTATCGATGATTCAGTGGATGTGTGACTGACTTTAAGTGAGTGATTATATGTGTCTCAGTGAATGTATGGGTGAGTGACTAATCTGTGTGAAGGTCTGTTACAGTGTGTCTGTTGGTGTGTATGTGGCTGCATGGGTTGGTGAGTAGCTACATGAGTGTCTATATGGGCGACACCGCCGGTGTGTGAGTTGTGTGCGACCCCACCCCCATATGGGCTATACATATGTATATATTCTCTGAAAAACCATAGGTTTCAGGGACGTTATAGTTGGACATTTCACTCGTACAAAACCAGAGAAATTCAGCCGTTTTAGTTAGTTGAGCTAACTATAACTCGCACCCCCGCAATGCACTGCTGATGATGTCACATATTACATCATTCATGACATGATCAGTGACATCACTGATTACATCACTGATGACATCTCAAATGACATCACTGATTAGATAATCCAGTGACTGTCTTTCTGTAAAGTTTAAATATGTTATATATATATATTCACTAAAATAAAAAGCATAGGTTTCAGGGACGTTATAGTTAGTTGAACATTTGACTCATGAAACCGGAGAAATTCGCCTGTTATAGTTAGTTGAGCTAACTATAACTTGCGCGTCCTCAATGCAATGGTGATGACGTCACATATTACATCACTCATGACTTGGTCAGTGACATCACTGATGACATCACTGATGGCATCTCAAATGGCATCACTGATGACATCATCCAGTGAATGTTTGTTTCTGTAAAGTTTAAATATTGTTCATATATATCTATGCCAAGGTGTATTAAAGAATGAGTGGATTTACAAGTGCCTTAATAGCATAGCAAACTGCTTTGCTATTTGGAAGACAGAGCAGGAAACCTGCTCTCTCTTCCAAATAGCAAAGCAATTTGCTTTTACACAGGGGAGCTGCCTCTTAGCAGCTCCCCATGTGGAAAAGCAATGCCGGCTCCTGCAAGAGGCGGGGAGCCGTCGAGACCGTTCGAGGATTGGGACCCCCCCACGGTCCCCAACAGAGAGGGCCAGCCCTGGAGGATGGGGTCCCTGGGGCTACAAGGGGCCCAGGAGGGGGGAAACGCGCCCCCTCCCCAAATGTCAAATAAAAGAAATTAACATTTTAAAAAGCTGGCCCCGGGGGATGGGCTCCCCGGGGCCATAAATGGCCTAAGGAGGTGGGCAAGGCAGCCCCCTTCCTAAATGAAAAATATTTTAAAAAGGGCCATGCCCTGGGGATGGGGTCCCGGGGCCGATTATGGGCTCGGGAGGGGGCAACGCCTCCCCCTTCTCAAACTTTTAATTAAAAAAATTAATTAGGGGGCAGGCCCTGGGGGATGGGGTCCCCAGGGCCAAAAAATGAGAAAAAGAAGGGGGCTGTGTAAAAAAAAAAAAAGACTGGCATCGTGCTGTAGGCCACGCCCCCTTCTTGCAGCACTCTGCAAACACGCCCCCTGGCACGTTTGCAGATGGAAACAAATTCCCTTAGAATAGTGGGGGTCCCTGGGGGCAAACTAGCCCACAAGGAACCTCCAGTATGCGTCAGGGGGCTGCGTTGCAGAGAGGTGTTCTGAGGCCACGCCCATTTTTACACCTATCTGCAACGCAGCTCTCTGGAGCTTAATGGAGGTAGCTGATGGGGTAGTTGCATCCCAGGGACCCTCAGTATTCAACAGGAGTTTATCTCACAACTTAAAATGCGCCATGGGGCGCGTTTGCACAGTGGTGAAGGGAGGGGGCAAGGCCTGAGGTGACATGTGTGCAAACACGCCCTGTGGCGCGTTTTAAGTTGAGGAATTAATTCCTCTTCAATCCTGAGGGTCCCTGGGGGCTAAGTAGTCCACATGGTACCTCGAGTAAGGGTCACAGAGCTGCGTTGCAGAGTGTTGCAAAAAGGGGAGTGGCCTCTGAACACCTCCCTGCAACGCAGCTCTCTGACACATATTGGAGGTACCTGGTGGGCTAGTTGGCCCCCAGGGACCCTCAGGATTTAGGAGGAATTAATTCTCCAACTTAAAACGTGCCAAAGGGCGTGTTTGCACACAACTCACCTCAGGCCCTGCCCCCTCCCTTCAACACTGTGCAAACGCGCCCGTGGCGAGTTGTAAGTTGGGGAATTTATTCTCTTTCAATACTGAGGGTCCCAGAAGGCCAACTAGCCCAACAGGTATCCCCAGTATGCGTAAAAGAGCTGCGTTGCAGGTGTTCAGAGGCCATGCCCCTTTTTACAGCTCTCTGCAACTCAGCTCTGTGGCGCATACTGGAGGTACTTAGTGGGCTAGTTTGAGCCTAAGGACCCTTAGGATTCAAGGGGACCTAATCTCTCAAATTAGAACGGCCACAGCGTGAGTTTACACAGGGGTGAAGGGAGGGTACGGGCGTGAAGTGACTTGTGCAAACACGCCCTGTGGTACGTTTTAAGTTGGGGAAATAATTCCCCTTCAGTCATGAGGGACTCTAGGGGCCCACTAGCCCACCAGGTGCTTCCAGTAAGTGCCACTGCGCTGCATTGCAGAGAGGTGGTGCAGGCCATACCCCTTTTTACACCTCACTGCAATGGTGCTTACTGGAGGTACCTAGTGGGTAATTTGCCACTAGGGACCCTCGGGATTCAAGGGACTTATTCTCCCAACTTAAAACGGCCCCGGGGTGTTTGCAAAGTGGGGAAGGGAGGGGACAGGGCCTGAGGTGACGTGTGCAAACGCGCCCTGTGGCACGTTTTAAGTTGGGGAAATAATTCCCCTTGAATCCTGAGGGCCCATGGGGGCTAACTAGCACACCAGATGCTTCAAGTAAGCGCCACTGCGCTGTGTTGTAGAGAGGTGGTCCAGGCCGTGCCACTTTTTACACCTCTATGCAACGCAGGTATGTGGCGCTTACTGGATGTACGTGGTGGGCTAGTTGGACTCTAGGGACCTTCAGGATTCAAGGGGACCTATTCTCCCAAATTAAAACGGCCACAGGGCGTGTTTACACAGTGGGAAAGGGAGGGGACGGGGCCTGAGCTGACATGTGCAAACACGCCCTGTGGCACGTTTTAAGTTGGGGGAATCATTTCCCTTGAACCCTGAGGGACCCTGAGTGGTAACTAGCCCACCAGGTGCTCACAGTAAGCGCAACTACGCTGTGTTGCATAGAGGTGGTCCAGGCTGTGCCACTTTTTACATCTCTCTGCAACGCAGCTATGTGGCGCTTACTTGAGGTACCTAGTGGGCTAGTTGGACCCTAGGGACCTTCAGGATTCAAGGGGACCTAATTTCCCAAATAAAAACGGCCACAGGGCGTGTTTACACAGTGGTGAAGGGAGGTGACAGGGCCTGAGATGACGTGTGCAAACACGCCCTGAGGTGTGTTTTAAGAGGTAGTTTTAATCCCCCTGCCCTATTATATACTAGGGGCTTACGGAGGAGGACATGCTAATCACAGGGGGACCCCAGTGCATAGTGTTCCCTAGTGGATGTAGGTGTTTTCACTGTATTCTAAGTGTCTTTTAATATAGCACTAGCTCTAGGACTGGTTAGTCAGAATCTGTTACCACCAGTAACCGTCTGAAAAAGTGGAGGGTACTGGATGATTTGAAAAAAAGCTTCTTTCTGCTCTTCTGTTTGTTCTTTCTGCACATTTTCCTTCTTCCTGCACTTTTCTTTGTCTTTGAGGACTTCTGTTGCTTCTTTCTGCATTTCTTTTTTTTCTTTCTGTGGGTTTTCTCTTCTTTCTTCACATGTCCTATCTCTGTAGGCATAGTTAGAAATTAGCATTTAAAAAAACTTTGAAATTCACTGAAAGAACATAGGTTACAGGCATGTTATAGTTAGAATATGGCTCCTGCCCTGCCATAGCAAACAGCAGTGTCCCGGGGGTGGGCACCCCGGGACACTGCAGGAGCTGACCCTGGGGGCTGGCGGTCCACAGGACCACCACAAGGCTCCAGAAGGGGGGGCCGTGTGGACACGGCCCCCTCCCACCATCTACAAAGCCCCAGGTCTGGGGGGGTCTGTCACGGCCCCCCAATTGAAATATTTGTAGACCTGTGAAGGTGGCGGTCCCCGGTGCATGTGGGGGCTTGAGCCACCCCACACAGAGTATGTTTTTTTTTAAATAAAGCCCAGGGGGGTGGCGGTCCCCAGGGATGCACGGGGGCAGTGTGCCCCCTCAATCAAAAATAATTCAAGCCCAGGGGGTGAGTGTTCCTGGTGCTTGTGAGGGCATTAGAGCCCCCCAGCATTTTCTTAACCAGCCCAGGGGGGGGCAGGCCCCGGGGCTGCGGGGGGCAGTGTGCCCCCACAATTAAAATTAAATCAAGCCCTGGGGGATGGTGATCCCCGGGGTTTGGGGGGTGTTAGAGCCCCCCAACATTTCATCAACCAGTCCCGAGGGTGGCGGTCCCCGGGGCTGCGGGGGGTGCAGTGTGTTTCTACCCTGCCTCCTTTTTGCTTTTTGTGAGTTTTTTCTGCTTTCTTGTGCCTCGGTTCTAGCACAAGATGACTGCCAACACTTCCTGGTTTGGAGTGTTGACAGCCAATTAGCATACAGCTCGTGCTCAGCAGGGTGTGTGGATCCAATGCAGCCATAGATATATATGTGATTTTACTTTTGATTTTCTCAGCAACTACTGAACAGATCTACACCATTTAACAAAAAGGCATGACTCTGAACCAAGGGCTACCTCTTTGCCAAATTTGGCGTAATTCTGTTCAACAGTTCAGGCTGTAGCTGCGATTAAATGTTCCTACGGGAAATTGCACAGGGAAAACATGTTTTGGCACCCCCTTGTATCTCGGCCCCCGCTTGATGAATCACCCTGAGACTTTCAGGGTAAGAGCGGACCGGAGCGGGCCATAAGTTCAACCGGCACCAAAGTTATTCCAAATAGAATATTGCGGATTTCCTATGGATAATAGGTACTAACTATAACTACCTCCTGTCGATATATATATATATATATATACCAAGGTGTACTAAAGTACGAGTGGGTGTATGAGTGTCTGAATGGAAGATTTAGTAGGTGCTTGACTGCCTGTATAGTGAGTGATTAAACTCATCTTATTGAATGCATGGGTTAGTGAACAAACTGTGTACATATCTATATCAGTCTGCCAGTTGGTGTGTAAGCAGCTGCATGGGTTGGTGAGTAGCTACATCAGTGTCTATATGGGTTATTGATTGATTGGAGTATCTGTATGGGTGCTTGAGTGTTTGTGTGGGTGGGTGGGGGTGTGTGACTCTGCATAGATGTGTGAGTGGGCAATTCACTGGGTGTATGGGTTCAAGAGTGCATCTGTAAAGGGATGTGTGGGTGGGTGAGTGTGTGTAGGGTGTGTTGGTGAGTGAATGGATGTCTCAGAGGTACATGTGTGAGTAATTACATATGTGATTGGCAGTATATGTGAGTGTTGGAGTATGTAAATCACTATATGTGAGAGTGAGTGATTTTGAGAGTGGCTGTATGGATGAGTGTGTGCTTGTATAAAAAATTAAGTATGTGTTAGTATCTGTCTGTATCAATACGTGATGTGGTGTGTGTATAACTGTATAGGTGAGCAAATGGGATTGTGAATGATTCTTTGCATGATTGACTAGGTGTGTGAGTAACTCTATGGAAGAGAGGTGATGTGTGAGTATCTGTATAAGTGTATGAGTGCAAATGATAGTGCTGTATTGATAAATGACTGCATGAATGAGTGACTGTATGGGTGAATGAGTGGACGCGTGTGTAGACCTAGGAATCAGTGAATGGCTGGTAAACAGTCATAATATCAATTCCAAAATATAGAATGGACATAATATCGAAGTAAAAATATAGAATGGACAAAATATCGAATGGACACAATATAGTGGTTAAAAATATCGAATTTAAGGTAAGTAATATCGATTTTCAAAATATAGAAGTCAAAATATCGAAGTATACAATATAGGCATTAAATATATCGATTTTTTAATATTATCAATTTTTTTTAAGTGTTTTGTATGTTAGTATATGTGTGAAAAGTGTATATTAATTTTTGTAATGTATGTTTAATGTATTTTAAGTAATGAATTTTATATTATTTAATTTTTGCGTAATTAAATTCTGTAGCGGGTTGTGGGTTTATGGGGGAATAGGGTGGGAAGTAATTTAATTATATTAAATTAAATATTGATTTTTAGCAATTAATATTCATTTTTAATTAAATTTTGCTTTTTAGTTCTGTAGCGGGTTCTGGGTTTATAGGGGAATAGGGTGGGAAGTAATTTAATTGTAATTAATTAAATATTTTTATTTATTTATTGGTATTCATTTTGAATTTATTGTTATTTTTTAAATGGTAATTAATTTTTATTAATTGCCAATTAATTTGTATTAATTGATTAATTGTTAATTATGTTAATTTTCTAAATTTATTTTCTGTAGTGGGTTGTGGGTTTATAGGGGAATAGGGTGGGAAGTAATTTCATTGTAATTAAGTAAATAATTGTTTTCATTCATTGGTATTGATTTTAAATTTATTGTTAAATAATTTTGAATTTGTAATTAATTTTTATTAATTGGTAATTATTTTGTATTCATTAAATATTTGATAATTATGATGATTGTATTAATGTATTTTCTGTAGTGGGATATGGGTTTATAGGGGAATAGGGTGGGAAGTAATGTAATTGTAATTAATTACATGTTAAAAATTCTTTTTGTGTATTGATAATTAATTTACTGTTAATTTTTAATTGGTATTAATTTGTATTATTAATTAGTTTTTGTTATTGAAAATTAATTAGTTGTTAAATAATTATGAATAGATTATTAATTTTTAATAACTAATATGTAGTTGTATTTCTAATTAATTATTGCATGATATTAAATTGGTTATTAATTTCAATTAATGTTTTATTGGGATTGATATTTAATTATTTTTAATAATATATTAAATCATTACTTTCCCTACTGTTAAACTCACTGGAGTGGGAATAGTAATTTTCACCCTCCCGCTATCCAACGCTTTCCCTACTGTTGCACTCTCTGGAGTGGGAATAGTATTTTTTACCCCTAGCTATCCAACGCTTTCCCTACTGTTGCACTCTCTGGAGTGGGAATAGTAATTTTTACCCCTACGCTATCCAAAGCTTTCCCTACTGTTGCACTATCTGGAGTGGAAATAGTAATTTTCACACTCCCGCTATCCAATACTTTCCCTACTGCTGCACTCTCTGGAGTGGGAATAGTATTTTTTACCCCTACGCTATCCAACGCTTTACCTACTGTTGCACTCTCTGAAGTGGGGATAGTACATTTTTACCCCTACGCTATCCAATGCCTTCCCTACTGTTGTACTCTCTGGAGTGGAAATAGTAATTTTTACCCTTCGAATATCCAACGCTTTCCCTACTGTTGCACTCTCTGGAGTGGGAATAGTAATTTTTACCCCTACGCTATCCAACGCTTTCCCTACTGTTGCAAGCTCTGGAGTTGGAATAGTAATTTTTACCTTCCCGCTATCCAACGCTTTCCCTACTGGTTCACTCTCTGGAGTGGGAATAGTAATTTTTACCCTTATGCTATCCAATGCTTTCCCTACTGTTGCACTCACTGGAGTGGGAACAGTATTTTTTACCCCTACGCTATCCAACGCTTTCCCTACTGTTGCACTCTCTGTAGTGGGAATATTAATTTTTACCCCTACGCTATCCAACGCATTCTCGACTGTTGCACTTTCTGGAGTGGGAATAGTAGTTTTTACCCCTACGCTATCCAACGCTTTCCCTACTGTTGCACTCACTGGAGTGGGAATAGTATTTTTTACCCTCCCGCTATCCAACGCTTTCCCTACTGTTGCACTCTCTGGAGTGGGAATAGTAATTTTTACCCTTACGCTATCCAACGCTTTCCCTACTGTTGCACTCACTGGAGTGGGAATAGTATTTTTTACCCCTACGCTATCCAACGCTTTCCCTACTGTTGCACTCTCTTGAGTGGGAATAGTAATTTTTACCCCTACGCTATCCAACGCTTTTCCTACTGTTGCACTCACTGGAGTGGGAATAGTATTTTTTACCCCTACGCTATCCAACGCTTTCCCTACTGTTGCACTCACTGGAGTGGTAATATTAAATGTTACCCTCCTGCTATCCTACGGTAAAATATTGTACATTTTTTATTATTAATAACTTAAATTAATTATATCTTAATTTTAAGGTTATTTGAGTATTTTTAAGTATGTTTTAGTTAATTATATTTATTATTTCATTAATTTTAAATTACTTTTAAGACATTTAAAAAAATTCGATATTTTGACTGACTATATTTTTTACAGACTATATTTTGGATTCGATATTTTTGTACTTACCAGTTTGTAGATAGGAATTCGATATTTTGGCATTCTATATTTTGATGACTATATTTTGGTAAGTCTATATTTTGTCATTCTATATTATGTCAGTGATACGGGCCAGCTCCCGCCCTGTCATAGCAAGCACTGCTTTGGTTTGGTAGAGTCAGTTACCACCAGTATCAGTAAAAACTTGGGGGCACAGGATAACTTTGAAACAAGGCCTCTTTCTGCACCTCTGTTGGTTCTTTCTGCATATCTCTTACTTCTTCCTGCACTTTTCTTCATCTTTCTTCACATGTCATATCTCTGTAGGGGATTACCAAAATTTAGTCACCAAAATATAGAATGCCAAAATATCGAATTCCTATCTACAAACAGGTAAGTACAAAAATATCGAATCCAAAGTTTTTACTGATACTGGTGGTAACTGACTCTACCAAACCAAAGCAGTGCTTGCTATGACAGGGCGGGAGCTGGCCCACCTGGGGGCTCATTAAAATGAACCATGGGAGCCTGCGCTTAATTAAAAAAAAATTCTGGGCAGGATTCGTGCACCCAGTGCGAATTCTGCAGAATCTTTTTTAATGCTTTTTTTGGCCCTAGGGTCCCTGTGGGACCCCCTGAGCAGGCCTAGGGGGTTAGGGTGTTTCTACCCTGCCCCCTTTTCTTCTTTTTACCTTTTTTCACCCTTTTTCTTGTGACTCGTTACTGAGTCACAAGATGGCTATCAACACTTCCTGGTTTGGAGTGTTCGTAGCCAATCAGAGTGAAACTGGTGCCTGGAAGGGTTTGCAAATCCTCCTCATTGCTCAGTTATATAATTTTATTTCTTGAATTTCTCAGCAACTACTGAACGGGTTTACACCATTTAAAAAAAAGGTATCTTTCTGAACCAAGTGCTACCTTTTTTGCCAAATTAGATGTAAATCCATTCAGCAGTTCGGGCTGTTACATGTTCCAATTTTCCTATGGAAATTACCACGGGGATAATGTGTTTTGGGCCCCCCCCTTTTTTCTCGGACCCTGCTTGATGCTTGATTCGCCAAGGGGGGGCAGAGAAAAAAGGGGGGTCCCAAAACATGTTTTCCCCATGTTATTTTCCATAGGAAAATTTAGACACGGCTGCAGCCCTAACTGCTGAACGATTTTACACTAAATTTGGCAAAAATGTAGCCCTTGGTTCAGAAAGAGTCCTTTTTGTTTAATGGTGTAAATCCGTTCAATAGTTCCTAGGAAAATTTAGCCAAGGTTAGAGCCCGAACTGCTGAATGGAATAACACCAAATTTGGCAAAAACGTAGTACTTGGTTCAGAAAGCATCCTTTTTTTTTAAATGGTGTAAATCCATTCAGTAGTTGCTGCGAAATAAAAAATATAAAAATGTTGATATCTAGGGACGCAGTGGGTTCGCGAACTCTCCCTACCTGTGGTTGGCTGCCAACACTCCAAACCAGGAAGTGTTGGCAGCCATCTTGTGACTCGGAAGAACTGAGTCACAAGAAAACAGTAAAACAAAGTTAAAAGTGAAGAAAAGGGGGCAGGGTTGAAACAGCCTGACACCCTAGGGCTGCAAAGGGGGGACCCACAAGGACCCCCCCCAATAACAATTTTTTTTTTAAATGTCTGAATGCGCGCTGGGTGCGTGAATCCAGATGAAAAAATAAAAATAAATGAAGCAGGCACCCCCACTTCTTTTAAATGATCCTGCAGGTGGGCCAGGTCCCCGGGGCAATCATATAATTATACTGCCACCTCCTCAGGGTTTTGTAAATTAGGTGCGGGAGGGCACTCGGCCCTTCCGCAGCCCCGGGGAACACCACCAGCTCGGGGCTTTGAAAATAGAGGGAGAGCAGCAGCACAGCCCCCTCTTGGAGCACTTGATGGCCCTGGGGACCACCACTCCACAGGGCCGGCTTCTGCAATGTCCTGGGGTGTCCTCCCTGAGACATTGCGGTTTGCTATGACAGGGTGGAAGCATGGCTTCCACCCTGTGATAGCAAACCCTGGTTTGCTTTAAGCGAGAGGAGGAAAACCTCCTCTCACTTCAATAAAGGAAAGGAGAATTGCTTTTGGGCAAGAGAAGCTACATGTTAGCAGCTCCCGTTGCCCAAAACCAATGCCGGCTCCCGTAGGAGGTGGGGAGCCGGCGAGAGAGTGGAGACATTGGGGCTCCCACCACGGTCCCCAGTGGAGAGGCCAGGCCCCGGGGATGGGGTCCCCGGGGCCAGAAGTGGTCTGGGAGGGGGGCAACACAGACCCATCCCCTTTAAAAAATATATATATGTGGGCATGCCTCGGGGGATGGGGTCCCTGATGCCAACGTAAACTAATGAAAGTGAACAGTTAAAAAAAAAAATAATTGGAGTGGCAACACTAGCTCGGATTTCTGCACCTCCCCCTAGTGTGAACACGAAGGGTGTGCAGCTCTCAGTGCGCCCCCCTAGTGTGAATACGAAGAGTGCCCTGCTCTCAGCGCGGCACTCGAGTACTTCTCAGGTGTTTAAAACACTGAGGGGCATATTCTCAAGGACACATCACCAAGTTAGCAGCACTTTATAGCAGCCAAAATGGTGATAAATGTAACTCACCATTCACAAGCTGGTGCAAACAGCCCATATCACCAGTTTACCAGCGATAGCAGCCTCAACAAACATCGTCACAGTTGACTCCGGCAAATATTGCTAATGAGATGCAGAGTAGGCGTTCCCGTGCAAAAAGCAGCAAACATACTACTTCACAACATTCTCAATGATCAGCAAGATCAGGGAAGAAAACACTAAACAGGCGATAAGGTGCGTTAGCTCCAGGAAGTTTACACCTGCTCTGCCCTGGTGTAAAGTCAGACTACAACCTGCAATATGAAAGGGAGCCCATCCCACAGCCACACCTGAATGACAACAGATGCCATGGAGCCTTAGATCATGCAGCTCCGACACCCAAGAGTGCCCTGACACCCCCGCCACCACCATCTTGTCTGCTATCCCCCCTGACCCCCCCCCAACAAATAAATGTGACAGCAACCGTCCGAAATCTGGTAGATAGCAAATCGGCTGATGTCGCACAATTATAACAATGAAAAACCATGTGAGGTTGGACAAATGAGAATCGCAGTCATCTATTTACTTATATATAAAAGATTTTATTTACACAAAACAACAAAATAAAAGTAGGTACAATCATGGCATGTCATCCTTCTTCAGTCTGTGAATCACAGCCTGCAAAACAAAAAGTAAGATAGGAGTGTGAGGGAGAGGAAGAGAGACAGAAAGAGAGACAGAGAGAGAGAGAGAAAGGAAGAGATGGAGAGGGAGAGTGAGTGCCGACAATGCGGACAAAACCCTCACAGCTCACCTTTCCACCACAGGTGTGTCTGCAAGTACGTGTCAGGACATACTGTAGCCCTCAAGCTCACTCATCTGAAACATAGTATAGAATCAGTAATGTACATACAGCTGCACAGGCCTTCATCGCTGTGCCTCCCCTGCGCACTGAGGCTGCTGCGCCCCATCCCCTCCCACCGCCCAGAGGAGACTGCTCGCCCATGCGCACCCAGGCTGCTGCACACCATTCACTCCCACCGCCCAGAGGTGACTGCCGGCCCCTGAGAACCCAGGCTGCTGCACACCATTCACTCCCACCGCCCAGAGGTGACTGCCCGTCCTGCGCACCCATGCTGCTGCACACCATCCACGCTCACTGCCCAGAGATGACTGTTGGCCTCTGCACACCCAGGCCTCACTGTTCACCATTCCGTTATCAGTGAGTCTCCAACCACATGCCGGGACATACTGCGGCCCTCAAGCTCACACATCTGAAACGTAGTATAGAATCAGTAATAGCAGAGTACATACAACTGCACATGCCTTCATCACTGTGCCGCCTCAGCGCACCCAGGCTGCTGCACCCCATCCATTCCCGCTGCCCAGAGGTGTCTGCCCACCCTTGTACACCCAGGTTGCTGGACCTCATCCACTCCCGCCGCCCAGAGGTGTCTGCCTGACCCTTCGCACCCGGGCTGCTGCACATCATCCATTTCCACATCCAAGAGGTGTCTGCCTGCCCCTGCGCACCCAGGCTGCTACACACCATCCACTCCCACCACCCAGAGGTGTCTACTCTCCCCTGCGCACCAGGCCTCACTGCTCACCGTCTGCCACCTGCGTGTAGAAAAGAGGGCCCACCATGTGCCGCAAAATGCCCGGGGTCCGTGGACAGGGCACCCTCCACATCATGCAGCCCCGCTCTGCAAGCCATCAGGTCTCACATTTGGTGTTTGGTCTTGATTTTGCCAAGGCAGAGGACATACCAGTGCACCCACGATCATCGCAGGCTGCACACCCCCTCAGCACTTGGGGTGCCACTAACTCTGTGACCAGCAAGGTCATGCCACGTGGTGGTAGGCCCCTGCTGACCGATGGCTCAGGACTACACTGCGGTCCAGCAGGGCACACAAAACGTGAGCTGTCTGGACCACCGGGATGGGGCATCATTGCAGGCTGCACACCTGTTCAGGACTTACGGTGCCCTACCTCAGTGCACTGAAAGTCACTGTCCCATGGCGGTGTGCCTGAGCCGGCCGCAGTGCATCCGGTGCCACCAAGTCTGTGCCCCAAAAGTCATGGACTCTCTATGATTGGGTAACATGGTGCGGACACCATCATGTCACCTCTCGGCGGGTAGAATGTGCAGTATGTGATGTTGCAGGCCCCTGGGCCCCCATGCCCACATGCACACCACACGGATACACCCTGAGAGAGGTCGGAAATGGCGTTGAGCATGTGCGCCGGCCCTTTTTATTGGCAGGTTCACGTGTCCTGTGAGGCCTGTGCTTGATGGGTGTGGTGTGGGTGTAAACCAGCTGTGAGGGGGAGGCTGTGGCATACTGACAACTAGACCTGTGTCCAGCAGATCACTACAATGAAAACCTGGGCCGTGTAGCATTGTCGTCCCTCCCTGTAAGCGTAAGCGGAGTGGGCTGGCCTGGCGTATGCCAGTCCTGTGTGAGGCTTTGAACAATGACTCTGAAGCTCGTGCTTGGTTCCATCCTGGGCTGTATGAGGAATCAACTGATGTGTGTGTCCCTATTGTAGTGCTGCTGCCACCCGGGCCACAACCGCCAATGTGTCGCCCTGTGACCCAAGTCCCACAACATGGCCAACATGGAAGGTAGGCGGAACCACTGACGGTACATTCATCCATACTTCCACACATAAAAGATTGTGGTCATGACACATCTGTATGGATATGAATGTTTATTGCACATTGAGTGTAGTGTTGCAGCTGTAGGAATACAGGGCCATGCAAAGCCCAAAGGGCTTTCAGGGATGTTATAGTTAGTTGGACATTTCACTCGTACAAAACCAGAGAAATTCGGCCGTTATAGTTAGTAGAGCTAATTATAACTCGCGCTCCCGCAACGCACTGCTGATGATGTCACACATTACATCACTCAGGACATGGTCAGTGACATCACTGATGACATCTCAAATGACATCACTGATGACATAATCCATGTGAAAATCTAATCCACCTCCTCACACTCTAATATAACCTTTGATACACCCACCGTAAAATACAGATTACCATTTTTGAAACCATCAACACACCAATACCAGTGCCTACATACGCACTCACTGATTCCTAGGTCCACACACACATCCTCTCATTCACCCATACAATCACTCATACATGTAGTCACTCATCAATACAACACTATCATAACACTCATACAGCTATACAGACACTCATACACAATCACTCATCCAGAGTTATTCACACACCTAGCCAGTCATGTAAAGAATTCACTACCTCAACTATTCATACAGATACTAACATATACTTACTCTCTTATACAATCACTGACACAAGCACACACTCATTCATACAGCCACTCTCACATATAGTCATTTATATACTCCAACACTCACATATACTGCCTTTCAAATATGTAGTTACTCACACATATACCACTGAGACATCCATTCACTTACCAACACATCCATGCATACACTCACCCACCCATACAGCTATTTCCACATGCACTCTTGAACCCATACACCCAGTGAATCATCAACTCACACAACTATGCAGAAAGTCACACCCCCCACCCACCCACACAAATACTCAGGCACCCATACAGATACTCACACAACCAATAAATAACCCATATAGACACTCATATAGCTACTCACCAACCCATGCAGCAGCTTACACAACAACAGACAGACTGATACAGACATTCACACAGTTTAGTCACTAGCCCATGCATTCAGTAAGACACAATTAATCATTCACTTATACAGTCAATCACACACCTATTAAATCCTCCACCCAGACACGTATACACCCACTCATTCTTCAATACACCTTGGCATATATATAAAACATATTTACACTTTATAGTAGCACATAGTCACTGGATGATGTCATCAGTGATGTCTTATGTGATGTCATCAGTGATGCCATCAGTGATGTCACTGACAATGTCATGAGAGATGTAATATGTGACTTCATCAGCAGTGCAGTGCGGGGGCGCGAGTTATAGTTAGCACTACTAACTATAAAGGCCGAATTTCTCTGGTTTTGTGCGAGTGAAATGTCCAGCTAACTACAACGTCCCTGAAACCTATATTTTTTTAAGTGAATTTGTAAGGTTTTTTTACATGCTAATTTCTAACTATTACATGCTAATTTCTAACTATAACGTCCCTGAAACCTATGGTATATATATATATATATTTATATTTGGTGCAATATATATATATATATATATATTTGGTGCAATGTGGTCTCCTCACAGGATCGCTCACCAGCGGGTGCCGGCTTTGGGCCAGACCAGAGGCCAGAGACAATTTTTATGACAAAAGACTCCGCACTCAGCAACTCCAGTTCGTACGTTTATTCAGTGCCCAGTCTAACACCAACGCGTTTCAGCCTAGCGGCCTTGCTCACGGTAGGTGTAATTACTCTCCTGCACCTGTTTATACTTTTTTCCATTTCTACTACTCCTATTGCCCTCTGGGACATGTAGTGCTTCATGTTATACAGGAATTCACCTTTGCTAGACATTGTTCTAATTGTAAGTGGGATACATTTAATTGATGTTGTAACTCTGCACATTTCCAAAAATAAATGCATATAGTACAATTGCATATATTCACATTTTAGGGTCTTAGTCATTTCTAATTGTAGCACAGTTCCTTGGTTATGTCAATTGTGATTTTCATTTAATCATTTATGACACTTCATTAACCCCTTCCATGCTCATGACGAGCTGAGTTCGTCCTGAGGCACAGTGGAGATGTGCTTATGACGAGCTGAGCTCGTCATGAACAATGGGGTTCAATCAGGATCAGCACAGCAGGGGAAAACCATCAGCAGCCAAGGTGTTAAAGTATAGTACTTAAAACAATAACAACATTACCAAGAGTTCGATATGTATCTTAGTGAAAATAAGGATGAACGGTCTGATCTTCGCACATTCCTAGACATAACATACATGCATCTGCGGCCAAGTTCTGGCTTTAGGCGCGTTTTATATTGCTTTGCACAAGATCATAGAAACACACTTGATGGTGCTTCTCATGCAGAGAGCTAGTGGAAGATGATGTGATCCCTTACCACTAGAATCGTGAGGTATGGGGCCGCCCTGCTAAAACCCAAAGAGACCTTCTTAGATATAATATAATATACTGGCTAGGGAGGGTGAGAATTAGGTGTTACTGAACCCTATTCGTTTTAGCATAATACCATGCATTCACATTTTGTGTTCTACGGCTAGTGACTATGCTGATTACTTTGTTTCTTATAGTATGTTTCCTTGTATTAGCTAAGATACTGCATTTGAGAACACTGCATTAGTGAATAACTATTTCAAATATGCACGTGTCCTCTTTTACTCCTTGTTCTGGATTCGAATGATTGTATAACAAAAGAGTGTTCATGTGTTCCACGTTACCTGAGGTGTACTACGTCCATGTTCTGGTTTGTCTAAGCATTGGGAGTTTGTGATAACCAATGAGACACTGTAGCTAGTCTAGTAGGGGATTTTGGGTACTAAGGTGAGTTTTGGCACACCCTAATTCACTGAGGTTCCAAGTCTCTATGCACAATTCTGTATGAGAACGGAATCCCTGCGACATGGCGCCCAATCGTTGGTGGTCTTATTACATGACGCTTGAGTAGTTCAATGTTCCGTCCTTAACCCCTACAATCAATCAATCAAGAAATTTGTAAAGCGCTCTACTCACCCGCTAGGGTCTCAAGGCGCTGGGGGGAGGGGGATTCGCTACTGCTCGAACAGCCATGTCTTGAGGTGTTTCCTGAAGGAGCGATGGTCCTGGGTCAGCCGTAGGTGGGTGGGGAGGGAGTTCCATGTCTCGGCCGCCAGGTAGGAGAAGGATCTTCTTCCGGCGGTGGATTTGCGAATACGTGGGACGGTGGGAAGGGCGAGGCTGGGGGATCAGAGCTGGCAGTGGGTGTGTAGAATGTGAGGAGGCTGTTGAGGTATTTGGGGCCCATGTCGTGGAGAGCCTTGTGTGCGTGGGTGAAGAGTCTGAACGTGATCCTGTTGCTGACGGGGAGCCAGTGCAGGTCTTTCAGATGGGCAGAGATGTGGCTGCGATGAGGGATGTCCAGGATGAGTCGTGCAGAAGCGTTCTGTATGCGCTGGAGTCTATTCTGGAGTTTGGCTGTAGTTCCAGAATAGAGGGTGTTCCAGTAGTCCAGTCGGCTGGTGATGAGGGCCTGGGTGACCGTCTTCCTGGCTTCGGTGGGGATCCACCTGAAGATCTTTCGGAGCATGCGCAGGGTGTTGAAACAGGATGACGAGATGGCGTTGACTTGCTTGGTCATCGTGAGGGATGAGCCAGGATGATGCCCAGGTTGCGTGCATGGTCCGTGGGTTTTGGGGCGGTGCCCAGCGCAGAGGGCCACCAGGAGTCATCCCAGGCAGAGGGGCTGGTCCCAGGATGAGGACTTCCGTCTTGTCTAAGTTCAGTTTCAGACGGCTGAGCTTCATCCATTCCGCAACGTCTTTCATTCCTTCCTGGAGGCTGGCTCTAGCGGTGGTGAGGGAGAGGATCAGCTGGGTGTCGTCAGCGTAGGAGATGATGTTTAGGTTGTGTTGGCGTGCGATGGCTGCAAGAGGGCTCATGTAGACGTTGAAGAGGGTGGGGCTGAGTGAGGATCCTTGAGGAATGCCGCAGATGACTTCGGTGGCCGTGGATCGGAAGGGGGGGAGTCGGACTCTCTGGGTTCTTCCAGCGAGGAACGAGAAGATCCACTCCAAGGCCGTTCCTTGGATTCTGGTGTTGCTGAGGCGCTGTATCAGGGTGCGGTGGCATACGGTGTCGAAGGCTGCTGAGAGGTCCAGGAGGATGAGGGCAGCTGTTTCCCCGTTGTCGAGCAGGGACCTGATGTCGTCGGTAGCTGCGATGAGGGCAGTCTGTGGTTTGCTCAGAAGCCGGACTGCGAGGGGTCGAGGGATCCGTTTGTCTCAAGGAAGGCGGAGAGTTGTTTGTTGATGGTCTTCTCGATGACTTTGGCAGGAAAAGGGAGGAGCGAGATGGGGCAGAAGTTCTTGAGGTCCGTGGGATCCGCGGTGGGTTTCTTCAGGAGGGCACTGAGCTCGGCATGTTTCCAGCTCTCCGGGAAGGTGGCGGATGCGAAGGAGCTGTAAATGATGGTGGGGTGCGATGATGGAGTCGGCTTTGTTGAAGATGTGGTGCGGACAGGGGTCCGTTGGGGAGCCGGAGTGGATGGTGTTCATCATGCGTGTTTTGTCTTTGGTGCTGACCGAGGTCCAGGTGCAGAGGGTGGTGGTGGGGGGCGATGGTTCAGTGGTTGAGTGCATGGTCTATGCGCCGAAGCTGTTGTGTATGTCGACGATCTTGCGGTGAAAGAATGAGGCGAGTGAGTCGCAGAGGTCTTGCGAGGGTGTGATGTTGTTGTTGCAGGCGCTGGGGTTGGAAAGCTCTTTAACGATGCTGAAGAATTCCTTGTTGTTGTGGGTGTTGTTGTCCAGTTGTTCTTTGAATGTTGTCCTTTTGGTGGTGCGGATCAGCTGGTGGTGTTTGCGGGTGGCGTTCTTGAGGGCTGTCATGTTTTCTGTTGTCTGGTCGCTGCGTCAGGCTTTTTCGAGGGTGCGTCAGGTTTTTTTTGAGTTTTTGAGGTCGTTGGTGAACCACAAGGTTTTCTTGCTGCCGGGTCTGCTGGGAGGGTTCTTCAGTGGTGCAAGGTTGTTAGCGCAGTTGGTGAGCCACTGTGTGAGGTTGCGGGCTGCTTCGTTGGGGTCCGTCGTGTTGGTGGGAGGGTTCTGGCTGAGGGAGGTGGTGGGCTGGTTGGCGGTGATCTTGCTCCAGCTTCTGCGGGGAACCTGTTGCGGGTGGTGGTGGGTTGTGGTTCTCCTGAAGTTGAAGTGGACGCAGATGTGATCTGTCCAGTATAGCCCGGTGGAGTGGCTGAAGGAGATGTGCTTGCTGGAAGTGAAGATGGGGTCAAGCGTGTGGCCGGCGTAGTGGGTGGGTGGGGGTGTTCACCAGTTGCTTGAGTCCGAGGTTGGCGAGGTTGTCCAGCAGGGCAGCGGTTTTGCAGTCGTTGTTGTTCTCCAGGTGGAAGTTGAGGTCCCCTAGGAGGATGTAGTCTGAGGAGGTGAGGGTGTGCGGACTGACGAAGTCTGCGATGGCTTCGCTGAATTGTGTGCGTGGTCCAGGGGGTCTGTAGATGAGAGTGCCTCTGAGGGTGGTCTTGGGGTCGGTGTGTACCTGGAAGTGAAGGTGCTCGGCGGCGGTGAGGGTGTCGTCGGAGTTGGTTGTGATGCGGATGGTGTTTCTGTGGACGATGGCGATGCCTCCTCCGGTTTGGTTGACGCTGTCCTTCCGGGTGATCTTGTAGCCATCCGGGATGGCTATGGCGATGTCGGGGGCTGAGGAGGCGTTCATCCAGGTTTCAGTGAGAAGGCGATGTCTGGTGATGTTGTGTCGAGGAGGTTCCAGAGTTTGACGGCGTGCCTGTGGACGGAGCGGGTGTTGAGCAGGATGCACTTGAGGTGATTGTTGCTGGTGCTTGGCTTGGCGGGTGCGGTGCAGGTTCGGAGGCAGGTGAATTTGCAGGCTTGGCAGGTGAAGGGTCCGTGGGTGCGTTTCGGGGTGGCTTGGTGGCAGGCGGGGTTCTGGCCGGCGTTGAGTGCGTGGAGGGTGGTGGCGTCGTAAGTTTGTCGAATGAGCTGCCATTGTCGAGGGCCAGGTGTCCTGGCACTGGGCGCAGTCCAGGCGCAGACGGGTGCAGACGGGCTTGCATTTGGCGCGCCTTCGGTGCACAATCGGTGCGCCCGCTCCGCATTTCTGCTGCGCGTACGCGCAGTCCTCGCCATAAATGGCCAAGTGGGAGGGAGGGGCAGCTGGGAGGCGGGAGCGGGGTGGCTGATTGGAGGGGGGGAGAGGGCACAGAGGAAAAAAGGGGCGGGCCGCAGGGGAGCAGCAGCGGGGAACTGGGGGGCTCACAGAGCGGGAAAAAGAAGACGGTCGCGAAAAGGGCAGCGAGGGGGTGACTAATACAATGCAGTGACACAAATACAGGGCACAGAGATAAAACAATGCAGTGATACAATTACAGGGCACAGAAGAGCACAAAAAACAATGGAAGTACTAGAAACTGAAAACTTAGCAAGGGTGGCGGCGAACTCGGACAGCAGCGGTGAACAGATGGGCTCACTCACGGGGGGTGGCGCGTTGTGCGTGGAGCGACCGGCCCTGCTAGCAGGGTTAGAGGTCACAGCTCACCACCTCGCAGTCCTCGTCATAAATGTCCAAGTGGGAGGGAGGGGCAGCTGGGAGGCGGGAGCGGGGTGGCGAATTGGAGGGGGGGAGAGGGCACAGAGGAAAAAAGGGGCGGGCCGCAGGGGAGCAGTGGCGGGGAACTGGGGGGGTCACAGAGCAGGAAAAAGAAGAGGGTTGGGAAAGGGCGGCGAGGGGGTACAGAATACAATGCAGTGACACAAATACAGGGCACAGAGAAAAAACAATGCAGTGATACAATTACAGGGCACAGAAGAGCACAAAAACAGTGGAAGTACTAGAAACTGAAAACTTTGCAAGGGTGGCGGCGAACTCGGGCAGCAGGTGTGAACATATGGGCTCACTCATGGGGGGCATGCGGTGCGTGGAGTGACCGGCCCTGCTAGCAGGGTTAGAGGTCACTATAGTGCAAGAGGCCCTGCGTCCACTACTGAAGGTGACAGCGACTGACCGTTATGTTGTTGTGGAGACAGCTGACACTAGAGTAGCTCCCCCTGACAGACTTTATGAAATAGTCCTATTCATTGAAGGTGACAATCAACGTACCATAGAAGGGGTATTTTGGGAGAATCTTATGACTACCTATGACATTTTGTTAGCGGAGGCTGACTGGCCCCCACCTTTTGTGCTCGCGGCTCCGAGAAGGGAGGAGGTAATCCTCCCTAGTTTCGCGCACACTGTCTCGAAGGAGCATGCGCTGAATTTTGCAGAAGAGTGGGCTAAAGCCCTTGCGCTGGCTCTGTACCTTACACACTGTGGATGGGATATATTTTCCTCACACCACGAAATTCCTTTGCAGTCTATGCCTCAGCCTCAACCTCAATATCCCATAAAGCGTAAAGCTAAGTCTTCCATTGCAGAAATCCTTGAACAATTGGAATATCAAGGAGTGATTGAAACTTGTGAGTCACCAATGAATAACCCTCTTTTTACTGTGTCCAAGCCTGACGGTTCATATCATTTGGTATTGGATTACCGGCATTTAAACTCGCATTGCTGTACCTGTGCAGTACAGAATACTCACAGCTCTGCTTTAGTGGATAGTCTTGTGCGTAAGCGGTTTAAAACCACGCTTGACATTTCCAACGGTTTTTATGCCCACCATTTGGATGGTCTGAGTTCCCAATGGACCTCCTTTACTTGCGGCGTTGTCCATTAACATTTCAAACGGTTACTGATGGGCTACTAAAATAGTCCTGGAGTGTTTGCTGCCCGCATAGTCTCTCTCTTAGAGAGAGTTGACCCAGATGCTTGTTCGTATGTGGATGACATTTATCTCACAAATGACGAACTGTGAGAGCATCTGTGTCGAGTTGACCGCTTAATTTGTAGCTTTGCAGACTTCGGTTATAAATTCAACTTTGCAAAATCGCATATTGCGGAGTACACAGTGTTGTTTCTGTGCTATGAGCTCAACAATGAAGGTCGAGGATTAGCTCCTCACTCCTTGGAGAAATGCGCACAATTGCGCGCTCCGACAACTCTGACAAAATTACAGTCTTTACTGGGATTTATGAATTTCGGGAGGACATACATACCTGAATATGCCCAGCGTATCAAGCTTTTGTATGCTTTGATACAACCAACTTTTACCAAATCGAACTGGCTGCCGGAGCACTTGGCTGTACTGCAATCTTTGCAGGCTGATCTGCTAGCTTCTAAATACTTATTGACTCGTGATAACCACACCAACCTGGTGATCAGAATCATCCCTGGGACGGTGGGTTTCACATACCTTACTTTTAACGAAGGAGACACAGTACCTATTGCTTACTAGTCACACTTGTACACTTCGGCTGAAATGCGATTTTCCACTGTGGAGAAAGTTTTGACGGCTGTACAGATGGTGATTCTGAAGGAACGTGCTCTGTCACAGAGAAAACGCATGTTGGTTGTTACCCCATGTCCTGCTTTGGAAGCAGTTACGAAGGCCAGTGTACCTAATTCTAAAGCTTTGCACCCTCAGTGGATACAATGGGCAGCATCATTGACGTCTCCGGATGTCACATTTGTTTTTGATGCCTCCTTACGGTCGCAGGAGTTTTTGCAATATGAATTTGGTCATCCTGCACCTTTGGCTATGCGGCCTTTGGAGGATTTCCATTGCATCATATACACTGATGGTTCGGCGCAGGTTGCGCATGGTTCTAAACACGCCTACGTTTCCGCATGCGCCATTGTGGTAGGTGCCATGGTGAACGATGAGTTCAAGTCCAGAGTCGTGCACACGCAGATTCTAGGGGACTGCACGCACAATTAGCAGAGCCTTGTGCTCTGATGCTTACATTGGAGTATGCAGATCCTAGTGTGACAACCTTAATCGTAAGTGATTCACTACTGTGTCCAGTCCTACAATGACAACCTCTTCTTTTGGATTCAGAATGATTTTCGTAATTCCAAGGGTAGCACAATAAAACATAAAATGATCTGGGTCCGAGTGGCTGAGCTTAAAGAGCAATTGCCACTCGTGTTTGTAATTCATACTCTCGGTCATCAGCGCGTGGGAGTTGACGCTGTTGGCTACTCGCTTGCTGATGAAGCAGCGAAATCAGGGGTATTGACTTATTTAGTTGCAGCAGTTACACGGTCCAAAAGTAAGATTGATGATGATATCTTGGTGGCTGTTGCTGCCACTGAGAAGGGAGGTAAATATCCTACGGGGTTCACTTTGAAGTACACATACCACTTAAGTCCCGATAAGGTTCCTTATGTGAAAATTCCTAAAGTTGGTGAGAGATTGATTCCCAACTCGGATCGCAGACATACACTGATCACGATTCAGAAAAGGGGGTGGTGATGAACAGAGTGTCTGAATTAAGCAGACCACTCTTACACAGTCCAAAGATCAGGGCTTGATCCATCACCATTATTTATCTCACTGCACCATCCCAGCTCAGAAGCTGGCTATATGCAAATCAGTCTGTCCCTGGCTCAGTGCATCATGGGAACAGGGCAGACTAAACTACCAAGCCAATTCTTCACCAGAAAGGAGACAAGCTACCGGGGGCCGGTTTCTGGCATTTCAGCCGTCTTCGGCCCGGCTTGCTTGAATCCTGATGGTGCAGTGAGAAAGGGACTCATGTCTGAGTATACCCTGCCACACCTATAGTGGCCAAAAACGATTCAGAAAAGGGGGTGGTGATGAACAGAGTGTCTGAATTAAGCAGACCACTCCTACCCAGTCCAAAGATCAGGGCTTGATCCATCACCGTTATTTATCTCACTGCACCATCCCAGCTCAGAACCTGGCTATATGCAAATCAGTCTGTCCCTGGCCCATTGCATCATGGGAACAGGGCAGACTAAACTACCAAGCCAATTCTTCACCAGAAAGGAGACAAGCTACCGGGGACCGGTTTCTGGCATTTCAGCCGTCTTCGGCCCGGCTTGCTTGAATCCTGATGGTGCAGTGAGAAAGGGACTCATGTCTGAGTATACCCTGCCACACCTATAGTGGCCAAAAACGATTCAGAAAAGGGGGTGGTGATGAACAGAGTGTCTGAATTAAGCAGACCACTCTTACCCAGTCCAAAGATCAGGGCTTGATCCATCACCGTTATTTATCTCACTGCACCATCCCAGCTCAGAACCTGGCTATATGCAAATCAGTCTGTCCCTGGCCCAGTGCATCATGGGAACAGGGCAGACTAAACTACCAAGCCAATTCTTCACCAGAAAGGAGACAAGCTACCGTGGACCGGTTTCTGGCATTTCAGCTTGTTTCCTTCCCAGTATAAGAATTGGCTTGGTAGTTTGGTTTGCCCTGTTCCCATCATGCACTGGGACAGGAACAGACTAATTTGCATGTAGCCAGGTTCTGAGCTGGGATGGTGCAGTGAGCTATAAAACGGTGATGGATCAAGCCCTGATCTTTGGACTGGGTAAGAGTAGTCTGCTTAATTCAGACACTCTGTTCATCACCACCACCTGTTCTGAATCATACACTGATCACAGCGGCCCATGAAGGTGTTGCGTCTGCGCATGCGGGCATTTCAGCCACTCTGTCTCAGTTACAACAACGTTTTTGGTGGCGGGGACTGTACAAACAGACGCGTGACTATGTCCTTCAATGTGACATTGGCCAGCAGATTAAGCCTTCAACCTCTACGCGTCCGCCCCAAACACAGTTTTCATTTCCAATAAACCATTAGGTTGTGTTTATTTAGATCACTGTGGTCCTTTTTCTTCTCATACTGCGTATAAGTACATCTTAGTAGCAGGTAATTCATGCACACGCTTTGTATGGGTGTGGCCTCATCACAGCGCTGATTCACGGACTGTCATAAGGGATTTGCGTGTCTTTGTAGGGATTTTTGCCTGTGGTACCTTCCATTCGGATCAGGGTCCTGCTTTCACCTCTAAGGGGTATAGGGATGCCATGGTTTCGATGGGGGTCCAAGTCAAGTTTTTGTCTCCATACCGACCTGAGGGTAATAGTGTTGTGGAACGAATGAACCGTGACTTAAAGCAATCACTGACAGCTTGAGTTATAGGCACTGACAGAAACTGGCTGGCCCATCTTAATGGCATGTAGCGTGCTCTTAATAATCTCCCTAGAAGGTCTCTGGGTGGGCGGACCCCATACAAAATGCTCTTTAGTATCAAGATGTATGTACCGGACCTTGACGGTCTAAACTGGGTGGCTGTTGCTGCCTCCTTTGACATAGATGAACATTGCAATGTTTTACAGACTCTACAAAAGACAAGAGACAGTCTTGCAAAGGAACATTTGCCCTCCACTTCGGATGATGCGTTGCAGATCCCGGTAGTTGGCTGGCTACCCCAAGTTGGAGAACTGGTTCGGGAGAAGATCGATAACAAGAAGGAATTTGGTCCCTCATACCGTGCTCCGGTTCCCGTGCTTGGTGTGAAGGGCACATGAACAGTCATATTGCCACCACTTCCAGGTCGTAAGGAAAACAGGAATATCTCCATTTACAATGTCAAGATACACAGAGTGGCCGATTCTTCTTAGTATGACACCAGCAGTCTCATGTCCTTTGATGGTGAGAAATTCTGTATTGGCCACTGCTTCGGGTCATGCGCCGGAGGTGGCTCTTGTGCCTGCAGTTTCGAGTCCTTTATTGAGTGCATTGCCTGGTACTCAGCTTGATGAAACTGACTACACCTACCCAACTGACTTATCGATGCCTGATTTGAAATGAAATTAAATGAAAAATTATATTTGTATAGCGCATAGACTACCCGCAGGCCTCGCAGCGCTTTAACTGAAATCCATGGCAGTGAGCTGGGGTGATTAACAGGCTCTTCCGAACAAGTGAGTTTTTAAAGACCTCCTGAATGATTTGGAAACTCCTTTAGCAACAGAATTTAGATTTTCCTTTGACACTGTTTCTCACACTTCAGTAAATCCCACAAGGCTTAGGGCCTATGCAAAATTGTTTAAAAAACATTTTTTGATTCCCCCTTGGACTTACATTTGGTTGGGGCTTTTTTCGCTTTACCTTTTTATTTCAATTGGTTTTGTGTTTTATTTTTTCTGATTCATCAATGGACACTATGTCGAGGAGAGAATATGCCTTCGACATCTGAATGGAACATTGGCTCCCCATTCCTCGTCGCATTCTGCCCACAGACTGAAGAGAGACTTTGCTTTTGTTAACATCACTGCTTGGCCTGTCCTGGATGGGATAGTCTGGGATGCTGTTAAGTTACAAATCCATGGCCCGACTGAATTTATTAATTTTCCTAATGTGCTTAGAGTTAACATGGGGGATGTGGTTAAACAAAACATACGTTCTGATGATTGGGATGTTCAGGCCGTAGAGGCTTTGTTTGCTGATTTGAAATATTATCCTGCCTTTTATGCTGAAAATTTATATTTAGAATCTGCTAATTATGGTGATTTGTTTTGCTTCCAACATTTTGGCAATCACTACCTACGTAAAACTAATTCCAGGAGGAGTACTGTAAACTATACACAGTGGGAGCATTGCCCAGCTCCTTTAAGAGGCAGCTCTAATACATTTTTGAAAAAGTACACTTATTTTACTGACTGTAACCAGTCCTATCCCGCTTCGTTTTATTTTAGAATGACAGAAAAATCCATGTCCAAAGTTAGACTTACTGGTACTAAGTTATTGTACTCGAAGTCCTTTCTAGACCAGCTAGTTGTTGGAGGCTACGAGTTGTGGAAGGAAAGAATTGACCTTAAATCAGTTGGGGGTTCTAAAAGTTGGCAGGTACAAGGCACTGAGGCTTTGTACCGTGCATGTCTCATCCCAAATCATATGTTGTTTTTGAATTCTACCATCTCACAGACAACATGCTTTGGATTGGCTACTTCTAAAAAATTAAATGATCCTTTCTTCCCTGATTTGGAAGAATATACAGGTTGGGAAAATTGTACAAAATTTTCGATTAGAGAGTTGCAATCTCTATTTCAAAATTCGACCTTTAACATATCC
This sequence comes from Lissotriton vulgaris, assembly GCF_964263255.1. Taxonomy (NCBI): domain Eukaryota; kingdom Metazoa; phylum Chordata; class Amphibia; order Caudata; family Salamandridae; genus Lissotriton; species Lissotriton vulgaris. The sequence continues at coordinate 478,118,713 of NC_141693.1, forward strand.
AGTTTGGATCCCAAGAGTTGGTTGATGTGGCACAGAAGTACAGATTCATGCCAGCATCGTTTTTTGGGTCTGACTTATGGCTTTACACAGGTCAGGGTAGATCCCCGTTTTGAGAGTGACCATTCTGTAACCACTTATTCAGTAGGCAAATTGTGTCAGAATTGGCTCAAACACTCTACATTGGCGTGGGTCAAACTGCATTTGTCTAAACTGACTGACGAGGTTGATTTGAATGATTTCATAAAAGGCCCGGCTAGAGGTAGGTCTAGAAGATGGATATATGCCGTTTATAATGAACTCTGGAAGACATCACAGATTGAAGCGGCTACCCGCCTTAGGGCTATTGATCAAGCTAATTTAGAGAAAGTGCTTGCAGTAGTGGATAACAGCATTAACACACTTTCCTCCCGCATCTACACATTGGATAATATTGTGTCATCTGTTGTTGAAATTGTACAGGATGATGTGTCTGTTTTGTACCACGGTCAAAATCAATTGCGTTCTATTATTCAGTTTGCATGGACCCTGCAGACGCTGAAGGCCGGAAAAGTGCCTTGGAATTACATGAATGTCTCATCTCTTTTTGCCCATTTTAATTTGACTGAGAAGCAACGTTTGCTTTCAATGAGAGATGCGTCTTAATTTGGGGAATTAATTTCTCTTCAATCCTGAGGCCCAACTAGTCCACCCGGTACCTCCAGTATGGGCCAAGGAGCTGCGTTGGAGAGAGGTGTTCAGAGGCCACACCCCTTTTTGCAAGGCTCCGCAATGCAGCTCCGTGGTTCTTACTGGAGGTCCATGGTGTACTAGTTGTCCCCCAGGGACCCTCATGATTGAAGAGGAATTAATTCCTCAACTTAAAACGCGCCACAGGGCGTGTTTGCACATGTGTCACCTTAGGCCCCACCCCCTCCCTTCACCACTGTGCAAACGTGCCCCGTGGCGTGTTTTAAGTTGGGGGATTAACTCCTCTTGAATCCTGAGGGTCCCTGGGGTGCTACTAGCCCACCATGTACCTCCACTAAGCACCACAGAGATGCATTGCAGAGAGGTGTAAAAAGGGGCGTGGCCTCAGAACACCTCTCTGCAACGCAGCTCCCTGGCGCAAACTGGAGGTTCACGGTAGGCAAGTTGGCCGCCCCCAGGGACCCCCAGAATTCAAGGGGAATTAGTTCCTCATCTGCAAACGTGCCAGGGGGCGCGTGTGCAGAGTGCTGCAGGGAGGGGGCGGGGCCTCCAGCTCAATGTCGGTCTTTTTTTTATTGTTGTTTGTTTTTAGGAAGGGGGTCTGTCTGGCCCCCCTTCTTTTCCTAATATTTTGGCCCTGGGGACCCCATCCCCCAAGGCCTGACCCCTTTTAAAAAAAATGTCATCTAAATTTAGAAGGGGGCCACCTGGCCCCCCTCCCGATGCCATAATTGGCCCCATCTCCCAGGACCTGGCCATTTTTTTAATGTAATTTTTGGAGGGGGGCTGCATAGCCCACCTCCTTAGGCCATTTATGGCCCAGGGGATCCCATCCTTCAGGGCCAGCCTTGCCCTTATTTTTTTTTATAATTGCGGAGGGGCCGTCCGGCCCAACTCCTGGGCCCCATGCCTCGGGGCTAGCCCTCTCTGTTGGGGACCGTGGGGGGGTCCCCAATCCCCCCACGGTCCCGCCGGCTGCCTGTGTCCTGCGGGAGCCGGCATTGTTTTTCCACATGGGGAGCTGCTAAGATGCAGCTCCCTTTGTGGAAAAGCAATCAGCTTTGGTATTTGGAAGAGAGAGCAGGTTTCCTGCTCTCTATTCCAAATACCAAAGCAGAGTTTGCTATGGCAGGGTTGGAGCCGCAAGGCTCCCGCCCTGCCATAGCAAACTGCAGTGTCCCGGGGTGGGCACCCTGGGACACTGCAGGAGCCGGCCCTGGGGGGTGGCGGTCCCCAGGGCCATGACAGGGCTCTAGGAGGGGGGCTGTGCGGCCCCCCTCCTAACGTTACAAAAGCCCCAGGAGGTGGTGGTCCCCGGGGCTGGGGGTCCATCATGGACCCCCCAATTTTAATATTAAGAGCCCCGGGGGAGATGGTGGTCCACAGGGCATGTGGGGGGGGGGCTCGAGCCCCCCACACACGTATTTATTTATTTATTTTTTAAAACATACGCCCCGGGGGTGGTGGTCCCGGGGCTTGGGGGGCCTTTGAGCCCCCCACCCATGTTTATTCGAAGCCCGGGGGTGGTGGTCCCCAGGGCTGGGGGGCTGTGAGCCCATCCCACCAATTTACTAGTAAAGCCCCAGGATTGGCTATCCCCGGGGCTTGGGGGGCCTTTCAGCCCCCCCACCCATTTATTTTTTAAGCCCCGGGGTGGCGGTTACTGGGGCTGAGAGCCCCCGCACATATTTTAGAAAAGCCCTGGGGGTGGCAGTCCCCGGTGTTTGGGGGCACCAGAGGGGTCCCCTTTACGTTTTAAATATTGCCCCCGGGGGCTAAATAGTAACGAAGCACGGGAGCCTGCGCTTGTTTTTTTTTTATGTGGCTGGATCCGGGTCCTTTACAGAATTTCCTGTAAAAAAAAAAAGAATTATTTGTTTGGCCCTGGGGGTCTTTGTTGGACCCCCTAAGCAGGCTTAGGGGGTCAGGGTGTTTCTACCCTGCCCCTTTTTCTCGTATTGCGCATTTCTTTTACTGATTTCTTGTGCCTCGGTTTTACCAAGGCACAAGATGGCTGCCACACTTGGTTTGGAGTGTTGACAGCCAATTACCATAAAGCTCGTGATCGGGAGGGTGCGCGGATCCTGCACGGCCCTAGATATCGAAACTTTTTTAATCTTGATTTTCTCAGCAAATACTGAATGGATTTATACCATTAAACAAAAAGGGATATTTCTGAACCAAGAGCTACCTTTTTGCCAATTTTGGTGTGGTTCCGTTCAGCAGTTGGTTCAAGGAAAAAATGGTTTTTAGATGTCAGAGAATGGGCGCACTGCCAGTATGGAAGCACTGTAGGACAAAGTGGGAGGTGGTGCAACTGGGTGAGTGGACAACCATATAACCACTCAAAGGAGAAGTCAGCAAGCTGTACTAATCCAATGCTATAGAATGAAACATACCCTATGCACACACTCAATAAGTACAAAATGGTCACAATGTGGCCTAACACAAAAGTTCAATATAGTGCAGAGAAACAACAGTAATATACAGTAATTGAAGTAATTAATGAACATGTGTTGAAAACGGTCTTTTTCTCCTTGTTTTAATAAAACATAACTTGAAAACAACCAGCCGACACTTGTTTCATCGCATCTCGCGAATCTTCAGGGCTGGAAACAATACAGAAAAACAAGGGGCTATTCTTAGGGATATGTACAATTGTAAATGGCAAATGATAACCTTAGAACCACTTAGGGCCAGCCGTCGAGACAAGCATCAAATGGGATAACTTCATGCATAGATGTATACCCTTGAGATGGTTTTAGGAAGACATCTTTTAGTGTGCTAGGGTGCCCGCAGATAAGTCATTCACTATATATCAGTCTTGTGTGCATTCCATGCGGTTCGTTGAACGGTTGTGCACATTGACACCCCAACAGATTGTGTGAGGCCGTGTGAGTGATCTGTGATTTTATGCTCAAATAGTTGATAGTGAAGTGCTAGACTAAATTCTACAGTGGTGTGAAAGATCATGCGTACAATAAGTGCACCGTGGTTCAAAATGGAAAATTCCGACACATACCTCAAATGGTTGTGCTTGGACCAAGAGGTCTAAAATTTGAAGAAAAATGAAAAAGCCAGGAGAAGGAAAAGAGGCATGGAGAAGAAAGGGAATAAAAGAAGAAAGGTGGGAAAATTAGATACAAGGAAAAACACAAATTACTCGAAGCTGAGTGCGTGACTATGCACAGACTCAAGGTCTATCTGATTCATCACATCTAAGAAAATGTCAGCCTTATGGGCGAACTTAGATTGAAAGTTGGGTTGCGAAAATAATGTATAAAGCAATAGGCTCACCGCTCTTCCGGTGATACTTCCGACCCGGAAGGGCCCAAGACCATCAAATTTCAATAATCAAGTGAAGTAAAAAAAGCTGCAATAGAGTTGAAGAAAAATAAATTCAGATGTGTAGGAGAGTAAACTAGTGAAGCTTGGTTATTTGTCATTATTGCTGACGGAAAAATTAACATGTCCCCACTGGTGCTTGTAATACCTATGCTCCTCTAGTCTACAGACTGTGGTTGACAAAGGGTGATTATATGCCAGAAAAACAATGCAACATCTAGCTTAAATCAATGTAGGGATTACAATGGGGTAAGTTGTCAGATTTACTAGTAGGGAAGAGGAATCCTATATCTTTCACATTTAAACATCGCTCTATTCTCAACGTCCTACATTTTGTGAAAGTAACGCCCCTACATGTGCAAAAAAATGAATAGAAAAGATTTATTTAAATCGGATTGTCAAGTTACCTTACAAGCGTAATGCGCTTTTGTGGGTCACCCGGGAGAAGATATACTGATAAAAATAGTGTTGGTTCACTCAGTATCTGAAATATGATGTACACGGGTGATATTAGGGAGAGATATTGATGCGTGGCATAAAGCATGCATTTAAGAAATATAAAAGAAATTGGCCCAGGTTGCTTACCTAAGAGTTCCTAGATCGAGGACTGATAGAGGTCGCTCTATGGCCTCGTGTTAGTTTAAAGTCTGTAAGAAAACAGTCAGAGCAGAAGGTTTTATGCTCTGAAACCAAGACTATGATGAATTTAAGCCCCTAGAGAAACCATTTGCTTACGCTACCTGAAAGACGTCTTGTTTCTTTCGTTTCTCCCGGGTCTCTGTGTTCGAAGTGCGGACACGTGACCCGGAAGTATCTGTTACTTTTAAAGCGTCCGGTCCCCTTATGACGCGATCGCAGTCTTCAAAGGAAAGATTTAAAGAGATAGTAACACAGAGGGGAAGCCGGGACAGTGATGTGCACAAATCGAAAGTGTATTGACAAGTCAAGTGCTATATCCAGGCAGTAATATCTCGCCGAGATAAACGTGGGCATATGGTTAAGAAAGAATAGTTCTTGTTTTTCACAAGGTGATATCTGTACATGCTGTTGGGGCATAACATTATCGAATATTTCGTGAAAAAGTGCTTATCAATTTTCGTGACACCGCCAAAATACAGTGTATAGTGGGAGATTGCGAGAAATTCTCATAGATGCCACGCAAGCATGTATATATGCTCAATGCCAACATGATACCGCCAGTAAGCAGTGTTTTATGGGTATTTGCTAGAAGATGTTGCAAAAGCCTGGCATATAAAGTCATTTGACATGCAGGTTGTGGGAGACGTGTAAACGATATCTTCCCAACCTCTCTTACAATTCTAAAAACCTTGCTCGGTTCCATCATGTGAAAAAATATAACAACATATGGTATATACAAGATGTTACTGTAATTTACATTGCAATTATCACGCCCATATGCAAGCACATATTGCATTTCATACGGTATTGTCAACGAACTCAATATCCAGTAGATACCTCCATGACAAACAACATATTCAATAAATGTAAAACAATGTGTAGAATTCATCAAAAAGTTGCATCCTGGTTGGCGTGAGGACAATATGTATGTCTGGTATTTCACTGGTATTATTCATAAATTCAGTCACCCAAGAAGAATTGAAGCTCAGAGTCGAAGTTAAGACCTAGACCAACTGCGTACATTTTCATGATCCACATGGCTTCTGTGCGTCTCAATTTCAGTTCTCTATTACCTCCTCTGATTCCCAAGTTGACTACATCTATGCCAAAGAAGGAAACCGCTTTCTCATTTTCAGAATTTTGGCATCCTGCCACATGTAGGGCTACAGGATACTTAGGGTCTTGTCTGAGGATTGCTCTCATATGTTCCGAGATTCTATCCTTAAGGGCACGTATAGTGCTCCCTACATATTGTTTTCCACACTTACATTCTATGATGTATATTACATATTTGGTAAGACAGTTAATGTTGGTGTTTATAGTAAAACATTCGCCTTTGGGATTTGAAAATTGTTTAGTGTTATGCTTTGCCCATCTGCACATGGCACAAAAACCATATTTGAAAAAACCTTTGCTTCTTGTAGAAAGCTAATCTGTTGCGTGTAGGCCATGCGGTACAGTGGGACTCAATCTATTTCTGAGGGAATTGCCTCTCCTGAAACAAATCTGGGGCCTGTTTGTGATAAACGGAAATAAAGATTTCTCATTTTTCAATATCCCCCAATGTTTGTTCATGCTTTTTCTCAAAGTGTGGTGAAAGAAATTAAATTCTGTGATCAACCTAATTGTGTTATCTGCAGCAGGAGGTTGTTTTTTAGGCTGCAGAATGTCTGTTCTCACAGTTTTGTTAATTCTTGTTTCTGCCTGTTTGATGATATTGTTGGCATAACCTCTTTTTAAAACCATCTCAAGGGTATACATCTATGCATGAAGTTATCCCATTTGATGCTTGTCTGGACGGCTGGCCCTAAGTGGTTCTAAGGTTATCATTTGCCATTTACAATTGTACATGTCCCTAAGAATAGCCCCTTGTTTTTCTGTATTGTTTCCAGCCCTGAAGATTCGCGAGATGCGATGAAACACGTGTCGGCTGGTTGTTTTCAAGTTATGTTTTATTAAAACAAGGAGAAAAAGACCGTTTTCAACACATGTTCATTATTTACTTCAATTACTGTATATTACTGTTGTTTCTCTGCACTATATTGAACTTTTGTGTTAGGCCACATTGTGACCATTTTGTACTTATTGAATGTGTGCATAGGGTATGTTTCTTTCCGTTCAGCAGTTGGGGCTGTAGACCTGTCTAAAGTTTCCTATAGGACATTGCAGGGGGAAAGCACATTTTGGGACCCCCTTTTTCTCGGCCCCCGCTTGCTGTATCACCCCAAAACTTTCAAGATAGGAGCGCACGACAGGAGCGCACGGGAGCGCCTCACGAGTTTTGAAAATTTCGCAAAGATTTGTCAACCGGCGCGAAAGTTGTTGGGAATAGAATGTTGCAAATTTCCTATTGAAAAAAGGTCCTAACTATAACTACCTACTATATATATACATACACACACACACACACACACAAAACACCCCTCCAGTAGGAAAGGAGAAGAGGCCACTTAGGGAAACTTTAGGAGGCGTTTAATTAGGACAGCAAGGCAAGATGCATTTCGGCATTGTAGCCTTCCTCAGTTGCCGCTGCTACCGCAATGTGACTCCACCCACGCCTTTTATGTGTCCTGCATTACCTTCATTGGAAGGTGAGTGAGTTCCAACCCTAAGTCACATGGGCGTTCTCCTAACGTGACTCAGATAATACTTCAACTCCCAGAAAGTACCGCATTGCTTGGAGAAGGAACACAATGTTCAGTGTAAAGGTGCAGTAATGAAATGGGATTTCACGGTGAGAATGATGTCCACGAACTCCCTCAGGTCCCCTATACGTCCCATCCCCCAGTATCCAGGTCAGCCGGGACTTGAGACGATAATGTAGTGATTTCGGCTCCTCGTGCAGTCATGTGCTGCACCTGGCAGTAGTCCCTATTATAGTAAAATGTTCCCTGAGGTCCAGTGGACTTTTTTGCCCCGGGGGCAGATTAAGGGTAATCAACCCCATCCTTTCCACAGGGGGGCAAACAGACTGCCAAGATCTTTCTTTGGGTTGGGGTATGGCCATGTCTATGGTGGGTAGCCTCCACCTCTATAGTTTAAACATCATTATATTCCCTTGTGTCTAGTGGGATTTCTACCTACCTGGGTATCAGATCAGAGGTAATTACCCCACCTGCCCCTCAGGGGGGCAGAACGAGTATCCACCTTGTTGCTAGAGTGGGGGCATGGCCAAACCCCTGGTGGGCAGCTACCACCAATATATTATTTCTTAGAAAACTGTTTACTGTTGTCTAGTAGGCTTCCCGCCCCCAGAGGGGGCAGATTGGTGGAAAACTCCTCCATACACCACCCAAGGGAACAAAAAGACAGTCAAAATATTTATTTGGGTTGGAGGCATGGCCATGCACATGGTGAGCAGCCCCCACCCTTATTTATATATTTGCGTTGTATCACCTGGAGTCCAGTGGGTTTTCTGCCCTACCAGGGGGTAGATCAGGGGTAATTACCCCCATCTGCCCCCAGGGGGGAGGAAAGACTGAATTGGTATGGGGTGGGGTGGGGACAGAACAAGCCTTTGCCCAAGGGATCACTCCCTCAAAATCCCTGGTGTCTAGTGGGTAGATCCCTGCTTAAGGATCACTCTCATGTGGCAATCTCCAGGAAGGGATACACTGGGCAGAGCTATCATTGGAAAGGGGAGATTCTTTCCTTTCCAACAATACCTCTCCCAAAGGAATCAGTACCCGCGGGACTGAAATAGGCCCCAAACAGCGATTCAGTGAAAATAAAACAAGCCAGTCATTTCATTTTACTTTCACTTTACTGCAATGACGACAGGGCGCCTATTGTGCTGATCGTCATTGTAGCTCGAGGTAAAAATTAAATAAAGGAATCCCTCTGGTGCAGGGCTCCAGAGGACCCTTTATACCCCTCCCCAGTGTCGGATAATGGATGACAGAAGCACTTAAGGAGTTAATGCACGGTGGACAGAAACAACAGCACACAACTAATTACTGCTTTTTAGTATTTTGAATTATAAGGGATTTACCAATCTTTCACGTGATGCATGGCAGTAGGCAAAGTTGCTACGCTATGCTGCGTCAAAGCGAGAAAGAAAAATTCTCCATATTTAGAAATATATGGAGAATTTCTACTCTAACCTTGCGCTGGTGCACTTTGCACAGCCTATCGCCAACACAGGCCCTCTTGCACCATAGTGCAAGGGTGCCTGCATTACAGGCAGCATTGTTTCCATACAGGAAGGGACAATTTCCTACACAAAGAAATCCTTAGAAACATTTTCCTCTTTCTAAGTGTGCAGTAGAATGCTGCACACGTGGAAAGTGGAAATAATGAGGCGAAATATATTTTGCTTCATTACGTCTCACTGAGGAAGGTGTAGCATTTTGACAATTTCCCAGGTTTACTAGCTTTAGTGAATCTGGGAATGCACCAAAATCCATAGGTAGATGCATGAGAACGCCCATGCTCCACCCATGAAGCTCTTTCCCAGTCCAAATGTAACATAAAGCAGTGCAAGCAGCTGCATTATGTTACATTTATTTACAAAGCCACGCCAGGCCACTAGTATTAGATGTTGCATGGCTTTGTGATTTCGAAATAATCCTTTGTTTTTCCCTGCGTTGACTGACGCAAGAGTGACTCAAAGGCTTAGTAAATTTACGCCTATATGTCATTTCGGGGCATATTTACTCAAAAAATTCAGGGAAGCAAGCAAAGTCTCTGCACTGTGCTGCAATGCATGAAACGTAGAGAGCAGAAATGTGCAATATCTACAAAAGGCGCCCTTCTGCTCCCTCCTTGCGCTCAAGCACTTAAAGCTGCCTAGCGCCAATGCAGACACCCTAGCGCCTTGTTGCAAGGGTGCCTGAAGTACGGGTAGGATTGTTTTTGTGCTGGAAGGGGAACTTTCCTGTACAAAAACAGTCCTGTTGCTATGTGTGAGGCAGAATACAGATAGTCTTCCCAGTTATGCCTGGGTATGGAAGGTGCATTATTTTGGTGCAATTTCAGGTTTACCGACCTTAGCAAATCTGGAATTGCAACAAAATCTACAGGAGGATGCATGGGAACATGAATACTCCACCCATGAAATGCCTCGGTGATGCAAGGTATCGCAAGGCAGTCTATGTACTGCATTGTGTGACTTTGTATTTACTAAACCGCGCACACCCATGCAAAGTAGCTTTGCGTGGCTTAGGAAATGCCAAAACTGATTTTGTGTCCATCCTGCGCCACAAAAGTGATACCGATTCCGATGCAAAATCATAGTTAATCTGTTTATTCGCAAATTAAATATGTACTATGGGCCATATGTATCAAACTCCCGTTTTGTGGTTCTCAATTAGTGATTTTTCATGAATCGCAAGTTGAGAATCGCAAAACGGTATGTAAATAAAAAAAAATAGCAATTCCGTAAAATTGCTAATTTAATTGCAAAATTTCAAATAGCGACTCCTTATTCCAAAAAATCTCAATTTTGCGAAAATCGCAAATTTGAGAGTCCGAAACTCAGGTGCAGCTTGATGACATCACAACCAGGAAGTGTGACTACCCATGCAGCACATGAGTTTCTGAAGCACAGTGAGAGAGTAGGAGTGGAGGTGAGGGAACTCTGCAATGCAACAAACAATGGCAGACACTGGAGACATGGCCAGTCAAGACAAACAGCAGCAGGGGGAAACACAGAGAAAACGAAAACAAAAGTTTTCTGAAACTGAGCTGGAGGTCCAGATCCAGGTAATGGTCATAAGCCACGAGCACCTCTTCGGAAAGAAGTCCTTGTGGGTGCCTGAGACACGCAAGAGGAGGATTTGGGCGATATCCAGCGGAAAGTAAACGCAGTTGGCGTCACCCTCCGAAGCATTGAAGATCTAAGGAAGCGCTGGTACGATATGCGCCAGCGCTCCAAGGAGAAGGTCGCTGCCAGGTTGGAGCAGGCCAAGAAGCCTGGTGCTGGGACCTCTACTGTCACTGACTCCACACCACTAGAGGAACTGGTTAAGGGGACCCTGCTTCCAGAGAGTGTAATTGGCGTTGCAGACCTGGACAGCTCCGACCCCCCGGTACCAAGACAAGGTAAGTTGGCATGCCATCACACCCCTGATATCCCTCTACTACCCCAACACACACAGGAGCGATTCAAGGGTAGAACAAAACTAAAAGTCCAGTGCAGGTACACAAGCACACACAGCAATGCATTATGGGAGATGGTGTTCACCTGCACATTACAGTGGTGCATTTACACCCAGTCAGTCCCTAACAGTATGTGCGCATCAGAAAAGGCAAAATACAGACAGGACCCATGTAACTCCAAACAGTGAAATGTAACAAGTGCAAGTCAGGACAGAAAATTAAAGTGTGCTTTTACGTCCACAGCACGGCACACAACAGCCAGGACGTGACAAGGGCCCTGGTACAGGGCACATCTGCTGTGGATGAGCTGCGGGCAGCTCGCACCACTGGCCCAGGAGTCCTCACTCCAGCAGATGAGGACGCCCAATCTGGCAGGAGCAGCATCACACCCCGCCCTCCCTGGATAGGCACGGTAGTGGGCATCACAGTAGGGCTTCTGGGACAGGAGAGGAGGGCACTGCGCACCCCAGCCAGGGGCTACACCCCGACAGCGCTGCATTTGAGGTGCACAAACTTGGACAAGGAGATGGGTGTATCAACCCAGTTTACATGGACACTTGCTTCTGATTGTTCAATCGCACTCTGATACTAACATGTGCTGGGCAATGGACGATACCTTTGTGTGGTACACAGGCTGTGTGCTGTCATTTATCCTTAAGTTAAGGAAATAAAACACAGCCTCATAACTGATATTTAGCTGTCATATTTTCTTGCCTAGAAATAGTTCAGTGTAATCTCATCTCCCCTCTGGCGCCCAGCAGCTGCACCAATTACACCAACTGGCATGTGTCCTGGCGCTGGCCCCTCCTCATCTGATGAATCCGATTCACTGAGCTACAGTGGTGTACCTTTCCTGGTGGCGATGTTGTACAGCACGGCACATGCTACCACTATCTTGCAACAGGTCTGGGGGTTGTATTGTAGTGCCCCTCCACTCTTATGTAGGCATCTGAATCTGCTCTTGAGTATCCAGAAGGTCCGCTCAATGGTACATCTGGTTGCTATGTGGGCAATGTTGTACCTCCACTTCCCAGCATTGCAGGATTCAGGTAGGGAGTCAGTATGAAATCACGGACCGCGGACGCACTGTCACCTGTGGGGTGGGAGGAATATGGTTAAACACTGTCCTGCCGATGCTGTCCTTTACTAGTGTGTCCTTTGTACAAATGCAATTACCTAGTAGGTATCCCTCACCAAACTCCCCACTTGTGAGTTGAAGGTGTATCCCATTGGCAGAAGATGAAAGCTTTGTGCGTGCTGCCTGGGTATTTTGGGACAATGTTGGTGATGATGTACTTGGCATTACACACCACCTGTATGTTCAGGGAGTGGTAGGATTTGCGATTCCTGAACACATGCTCTTTCTGGGAGGGGGTGATATGGTGACATGTGTCCCATCTATGCATCCAATGACGTGTGGAAATTGTGTAATTTGATAGAACTCCTGCTTGGTTTGGTCTAGTGCCTGTGGTGTGCTGGGGAAGTGGATGTGGAGATGCAGCCTCTGTACCATGGCATCAAGGAACGCGTGGCAAAAGCGCAACAATGCACTCTGTGAGACCCCTCCTGCTGAGGCTATCACTCCCTGGAAGCTACCTGATGCCAAGAGGTGGAGTGAGCACAGGACCTGGATGTGGGTGGGGATGGTGTGTGTCCTGCGTGTGGTGTGTTCAAGTATAGGTTTGAGCTCCTCAATTAATTCAAGGATGCTCTCTTCATCCAGCCTGTAGTTTGTATGGACCTCCCCCTCAGTCCCCTGGAACAGGGTTATGCGTGAACAAAAGATCCTTTCCTGGTGACTCCTCCTCTGTACAGCAGCTCTGAGTTGCAGCCTTCTGGGTATCACATACAGCCCAGCCATTGTGAAAGAAATCTGTTGCATGGTGGGCCTCCTAAAATAGTTTGCACCTGGTTACCACCTGCTCAGACTTGGTGATAGTTGCGATTCTCAAAATTGTGAATTTTGTGAAATCGCAAATTGCAATATTTTAATGCATTCCGTTTTGCGAATTCGCAAATTGCGTGATCGAGAATTGCGATATTCGCTATTGTTGAGCCACCTTTTGCGAATCCGCAGACAAATCGCTTAGTAGTATAAAGCACAAATTTGCTAATCGCTGATTTTGCGATTAGCAATTTTGTGTACAGAATGTGTCTCTTACATAGCAAAGCTTTGTTTTGCGATCGCAAACACCATTTTTTTGCGATTCTCAGTGTTTGAGATCCCAAAATAGCTTCATACATATGGTTCTCTGTCCGATAGCACCTATGCAAATTGATCTGTGTGTCTTTTATAGCCTTTATCAGTAAGCAAACTATTTTTTGTTTTTCATGGCATAAGTGATGTATGTGAATTTAGTGAATAATAATACAATTATTGATCTTCTTGAGAAATGGAAGGAGCAGCATGAGTCTTGCCCCAAACATTTAGTAACACAACTATCTGTATACTAGATTACAACGGTGTGCACAATCAAATGACAGTTCTGTAACATAAATGTGCAGATTAACATAATTCCATTATAAATATATAAAGTAAATGTGTTCAGAGTAACACAAATATTCCTGTAGTAGTAGCACATTAGAGTTAGAATGATGCAGACGAATTCACTAAAATGCATTTTATTTCAAGTAACACTATTGCATGGTTAAAATAGTTATGTCTTCCTGTGAAATGTATTACGTTTATACAGTAGCAAAAACGGGCCCTGACGTAACAGCATTTTGAAGAAGAGGTTATTAAATCCTGTACCCAAGTTGGTGCATGAGGGGACAACACATCAAACAAACAAGAGGCACCATGCAGTTTTTCATTTGGACAAACATGGTAGTGATACCAGTGTGTTCCTATAGTCTTTCACCGTCCATGTCCACTCCAGTAAAACACACAAAAGGTGATGGGATGATGCTTGCAATAGGTCTAACCACTGGCAATCACTCAGAATAGCATGCCAACAGATAATTATTTGGACCACCAAGCCATCTCAGATTAGGCCTAGCAATTTCCAAATCATTCTTTACCCATCCTCAATTGGAACAGTCCAGCCAGAACTGCCGAACCAGAGCCTCACAGAACTGAAACATAAGCAAATCAAGATCAGTTTCACCCTGACTGAGGATCTTTAGGCACACGTGGCTGAGTTTGAGTAGCATAGTGAGAAAAGGACCCACGTCTGGGCATTTAGGTGCTACATCAAACACACACATGGTGTTTGGAGAAGGGCTGTAATAAGTCTAACCACTGGCAATCGCTCGGGGTAGCATTCCGACTCATTGTGTTTTTGCCCACCCTGCCACCTCCTAATTGACCCAGCCGAATGCAAATCAAACATGATTCCTACTTCAATAGGAGCAGTCCAGCACAAAATGCCAAACTAGGTCCTTTATCAATCAGAACACAAGCTCCTTAAGACTAATATCACCCTTATGGGGGCTTTTCAGTCTGGTAAACTTGTTTCTATTGCCACTTCGGATGTTACATCAAACACATAAAAGGTGATAGGAGAATGCTTGTAGCAAGTCTAACCACTGGTAATTGTGCGGGATAGCATTCCAACCCATAATTCTTTTTCCACCATGCCACCTCAGATTATACCAGCCATATGCAAATTAGTGTTGACCTAGCTCCAATGGGAAGAGTACGGCCTAAACTGCCAAGCCAGGTACACTTTCAACCAGAGCAGAAGCAAGACCTGGTTCGCTCTGACTAGGGAACTTTAGTCAAGTGTGATTTAGTTCCATTGGCACAGTGAGCAAGAGAATACCATCAGGGTATACCCTTGGCCACTTAGGTCTTTACATCAAACGCACAAAAGAGTATGGGAGAAAGCTTGCAATAAATCTAAACACTGGCAATCGCTCAGGGTAGCTTTAAAACCCACCATTATTTTGCCCAACATATCACCTTATATTAGACCCAATAATATGCAAATCAGTCTTAATACTGCATCATTAGGAACAGTCCAGCCCGAGATGCCTAGCCAGGTGGTCTCTGAAGCAGAACACATGCAACCCAAGACATGTTATCCTTTAATTGGGGCACTTCAGTCGGATGCCGATTGGTTCCATTGCCACAATGAGAAAAAGATCCATGTCTGGGCATACCCTTTGCCACTAATGACATGAGGCAAACATATAAAAGGTAGAGCAGTCCAGCCTAAATGGCCAAGTCAAGACCTCTCTGAACTGAAAGACATGCAACCCAAGACAGATTTCACACTAAATGGAGTGCTTCAGTCAGGTGTAGCTTGATTCCAGTGGCCCAGTGAGCTAGGGACACATCTGGGCATACCCTTGTCTACTTAGGCTGTTACATCAATCACACAAAATATGATGGGAGAATACATGCAATAGGTCTAACCACTGCTGATTGCTTGGGACGGCATTGCCACCCATCATTCTTTTGCCCACCACACCATTTCTGATTAGACTCAGACATATACAAATCAGTCTTGACCATACTCCAACAGGAACTGTCCAGCATGAAGTGCCAAGCCAGGTCCTCTGTGAACTGGAATACATAGAAACCAAGATGAGTTTTGGCCTGATACGGGATCTTCAGTCAGGTGTAGTTTGGTTCCAGTGACACTGTGAGCAAGGGACCCAAGTCTGGTGATAGCCTTCTCAATAGCCATGGCTACTTAGTGCCTTAGTACAAACACACACAAGGCGATGGAGGGTTGCTTGCATAAAGTCTAACCCCTGAGCATCATTCAGGGTAGCAGTCCAACCCATTATTTATTTGCTCACCATGCCACCTTAGATTAGACATCAGCATATGTAAATCAGTCTTGGCTTTGCTCCAATAGGGAAAATTCCAGCTTGAACTGCCAAGCCAGGTCCTCTCTGAACCCAAAAATATGCAACCCAACACGAGTTTCACCCTGATTAGGGTTCTTCAGTTCTGGGTATCTTGGTTTCAGTGGCACAGTGAGTCAAGGACCCACGCCTGGGCATACCCTTGGCTATACAGGACATTACATCAAACACACAAAAGGTGATTGAACAATGCTTTCAATAAGTCAAACCACTGGTAATCACACTGGTAGCATTCCAACCCATCGTTCTTTTGCCCACAATGCCACCTCAGATTAGAACTAGATAAATGCAAATCAGTCCTCGCACTGCTCCAATATGAATGCCCAGCCCGAAATGCAAATCCAGGCCTTCTCTGAAACGGAGCATGAGCAGTCCAAGACCGGTTTGACACTGATTGGGACTCATATTCTGATCAGGGGTTGCATAAAAAACTAACCCTATGATTATGCACACACATGTGAGGGACGGCGGAGAAACAAGATATACCGCCTAACACCGCTAAATTTACCAGCACGTGCATGAGGGTTTTTTATTGGGACTACTCAGAACAGTTACGGCATACCCAAAGTTATGCAGGACAAGTGATCCTTCCCCCCCTGATCAGAATATATAACCTTAGGAAATTGGTTGGATCACAAATTCCTCCTTCCCTCCACACTGATTCTGACTGATTGGGACTCTTCAATTTGGTGTAGCTTGGTTCCAGTCGCACAGTGAGCAAGTGCCCCAAGCGTGACCCTGCACTTGGCTACTTAGAGCATTACATCAAACACACAAAAGGTGAGAGGAGGATGGATGCTTGCAATACATCTTACCACTGGCAATCACTCTGTACCATTCTAACCTATCAGCCCATCATTACACCTCAGATTAGACTCAGCAATATGCAAATAAATCTTGGCCCAACTCCAATTGGAATAGTCCAGCCCATACTGCCAAGCCGGGTCCTCTCTGAACAAGCACAGAAGCTACCTTTGGTGTAGCTTGATTCCAGTGGCACAGTGAGCAAGGGAGCCACATCTGGCCATACCCTTTGCCACTTAGGGAGGTACATCAAATACAGAAAAGGTGCTGGAAGGACTCGCAATAAGTCTAAACTACCGGCAATAGCTCAGGTATCATTCCAAATTATTCCCCCACCAGACCACCTCTGATTAGACCCAGTCATATGCAAATCAGGCTTGTTCCTACTCCAGTAGGAACAGTATAGCCTGAGCTCCCAAGCCAGGTCCTCTCTGAACCAAAACATATTCAACCCAAGATGGGTTTCACCCTGGTTAGGGCTCTGCAATTGGGTATAGCTTGATTAAGAAGCATATTAGGCAAGAGGCCAACGTCTGGCATTCCCTTGGCCATTTATGGGCATAAATACTAACATTCCATGCAACGCAGGGCAGCAAGCAAAGTTGCAAATGCTGCGTGAAAGAAAGACCACAGAAATGCACCATATCTAATAAGATTATCATATTTCTGTGGTCTCCTTGCATTGGTGCATTGTTTGCTGCCTCCCACAATGCAGTCACCCTCGCACCATGAGGCAAAGGTGTCTGAATTGGATGGTTTTGTGCAGGAACAAATACCGTCCTGCACCAAAACAGTCCTCAAAATAAATGTCCTCTTTCTATGCATGCAGCGGAATGCAGCATGCATAAAACGAGAAAGTAATAAGAAGAAATTAAGATATATCTCCTTGTTACGCCTGCATCAGGGATGTAGATTTTTGGTGCAATCCCAGGTTTACTCACCATAGTATATAGGGGATTGCATAAAAATCCATGAGTAGATTCTCGGGAGCACCCATGCTCGACCTGTAGAACGCCTCCCAGACGTAAAGTATGTGTTGCCTTTGTATGGCTTAGTAAATACCAACAAGGATTTGGTGTTGGGTTGATGCCATAAAGGTCACGCAGACTGGATGCAAAACCTCTGCAAACTTGGGTCCAAAGGCATTACATCAAACACACAAAAGGTGATTGGAAAAAGCTTGTAATAAGTATAGCCACTGGCAATAGTTCCGGGTAGTATTCCAACTTATCACTCTTTTCCCACCATACCACCTCAGATTAGACCCAGCCATGTGCAAATCAGCATTGACTCTGTTCCTCTAGGAACAATTGTAGCCCGAATCGCCAAGTCAGCTCCTCTCTGAACGGAAACACAAGCATCCAAAAAACTACTGTTAGCCTGACTGGGTCAAATACATCAAGTGTACCATATGTTGCAGTTGCACAGTGAGCAACAGACCCCCATCTGAGCATACCCTGGGCCACTTAGGGTGTTACATCAACCACACAAAAGGTAACAGGAGGATGGTTGCAATAATTCTATCTAATTGCAATTGCTCGGGGTATCATGCCAACATATCATTCTTTTGCCTACCATGGAACATCCGTTTAGACTCAGCTATATGCACTTCCGTCTTGACTCTACTCCAATAGAAATGGTCCAGCCCAAACGACCAAGCTAAGACCTTTCAGATCCACAAAACAAGCAACCCAAGGTCATTGTAACCCTGATTGGGGATCTTCATTCAGGTATAGCATACTTCCAGTCGCACAGTAAGCAAGGAACCCTAATCAGGGCATAACCTTGGCCACTTATGGCGTTACATCAAACATACAAAAGGTGATGGGAGGATGCTTGCAATAAGTCTAACCACTGGCAATCATGCAGGGTTGCATTCCCACCCATCTTACTTTTACCTACCCTGCCAACTCAGAATAGACCCAGCAATATGCAAATTAGTCTTGACCCTGCTTTAATTGGAACAGTCCAGCCTGAGTTGCCTAGCCAGGTCATCTCTGAAGCAGAACACATGCAACCAGAGACCAGTTTCACCCTGATTGGGGCTCGTCAGTCAGGTGTAGCTTGGTTCCATTGCCGCAGTGAGCAAGAAATACATGTCTGGCCATACCCTTTGCCAATTTTTTTTTCTGTATTTGTATAGCGCACATATCAAGCCCAGGGGGGTCTCAAAGCGCTTGTACGCATACCGCTGTGGATCCCATCCTGGCTTTCCCTGTGAAGTGCCCACTCCAAGGCACCCCCAAGGTGAAGCCAGGCATCCCAGTGTTGTTGGGGCCATTGTGGAGATTAAGCAAGCTATTGCCCAGAGTTGCAGAGTGGGACCCATGATTAGAGTAGGCACCGAGGCGAGAATTATCGAGTCCGCGGACACTGAGCCCAAGATCCTGCCGCGTCGGGAATTGAACCCTGGTTCCGGGCCTGACCTCTGCTTCAGGGTCTGCCGCTTCTAACCAGTGAGCCACACTTCTCTACATGACATCAAACACACAAAAGTTTATGGGAGGATGCTTGCATAAGTCTAACCACTGGTAATCGATCTGGGTAGCCTTTTCAACCATCATTCTTTTGCCCACCATGCCACCTAAGACTAAACCATACTATGCAAAATTCAGCCTTGACCCTGCTCCAATAGGAACAGTCCAGCCCAAATTTCAAGGCCAGGTTCTCTCTAAACAGGAACTCAATACCAGATTTGCTCTGATTGGGGATTTTCAGTCAAGTGTAGATTGGTTCCATTACAATAGTAAGCAAGGAGCCCATGTCTGGGTATACCCTTGGCCACTTAGTCAGCTTTATCAACCACACAAAAAGTGATTGGAGAATGCTCGCAATACGTCTAAGCACTGGCAATTGCTTGGGGCAGCATTATAACCCGACAATGCCATCTCTGATTAGACTCAGATGTATTCAAATCAGTCTTGCCCCTGCTCTACAGGAACAGTCTAGCTTGAACTGCCAAGCCAGGTCCTCTCCAAACTGGAACCCATGTAAACCAAGTTCAGTTTTGACCTAATTGGGGTTCTTCAGTCAGGTGTAGCTTGGTTCCAGTAGCACTGTTAGCATTGGACCCACATTTGGGGATAGCTATGGCCATAGCCTTGGCTACTTACGGACACCTCACTGCACAAAACAATCCTAAGAATCAATTTCTTCTTTCTGTACGTGTAGCAAAATGCACCAAGAATAGAAAGAGAGGAGGAGGAGCTACGTCGTGATCCAAGATGGCCGCATAAGCTCCCGGCTCCGCCGACCTCCGTCGGCGGCCCGACTATCCTGTCGACTATCCTCTACCCACGCCCCGTGCCTGGCTGTACGAAGGTTGCCTGATGCCAATGGTGCTTTCCCGGATTTTCTATCTTCTTTAGCGACGAAGTTATGTTGTGTTCCATTTTCGGCCTACTCCCGGGCTGCCGCCGGGTCCTCGATTTCTGAAGCACCCGAGAGGGACCTTATCAACATCGGCTGTGGGACCGCGATTGTGGCCGGTCTTCCAGGTCTGGGAAAAAAGTTTCTGCTTTCGACTCTTGTCCTTGTTGATGGATGGAGAAGAGACACTGCTGGGATCCTCCTGCACCGCGGCTGTGGGTTGTGTGCCTGCCCCCGTTTCACAGTCCCGGGGCAGACGGGCTGCACCCATGGCCGGTGTCTGTCCTGAGTGCGCCAGTTTGGGATGCCCTTGCTGTTGCGATCGCCAAGTGTGTGCCCGTAGCCCGGTGCTGTGTGCTGGAGTTTGTTTTCCCCTCCTTCCTCTGAGCCCCGGGATGGAGGGGATGGATGGCGCACATTCATTGAGGTCCGTAATGGCGGCGATTGGGGCGCTCCGCTCGCAATTCACCGGCGCTTGTGTCTCCCTGGCGGCGAAACTGGACGATGTTTGCTTGCGGCCGGCCACGGTTGCTGCAGTGCCTGCACAGAAATCTGCGATCCAGACAACCGATTTGACCCTCCATCTGCGGGGGCCCGAGCGGCAGCCCGATTTTGTTCATTTGAGAGTCGGCCCCACCTTTCCTTCATCTACTGCAGCGTATGGTCTTCCCTCTACATCTCCTCTTCGATGGTGTGTCGTGGTTGGAAATCCTGTTCCCCATTGCCGAGTCTCACGGTCCCGTCGGAGAAGATCGCCATTTTCCTTTGTCTCGGCCAGTCTGCGCAACGGATGCCGCCATTTTGAAACCGAACCGTGCTCCGCCTTCACTGCCCTGGTCCACCATGGACGCTTTGATTGCTTCTGGTCTGATGTGGCTTGGTTGAGATGTGCTCCGGAAAGGATTCGCACTGGTCAGGGCTGACTTTGACTTTGGAATTTTCTTGCTCTTTGCCACTGCTTTGAACTTTGAGACGCTTCCTCGGTTTGCAACTGTTACGACTTTGGCGATATAACTCCTCATGCCGCTTGCAGGGTTAACTTCTAATTCTCTGGGGTTGCTCCGTTTATTCTTGCCGGGATTGTACCGAATACCTCACCGGGCAGGGGGTTCGGGGGGGGGTTTGGTGACTGTCCTCCCCGTGCTAATGCTGACTGATTCTGCTTATTGATGATGATTGTGCTATGGGGGGGATACCGCCTGCGGGAGGTATCAGGTGTCTGGGGGCTTGTTTGATTTCTCCTCCTCCACTTCTTTTTAATACCTTCCCTTCTGTGGGGCAGTTCCAGGGCGACAGGCACCCTGTTAGTGGGTTAGGCCGTAGCCATTACAGGGGTGCAGAGTGGCGGGTGTGGGGGGGTTTGATATTTTAGTTTGTTTTGTTCTATGGTCTCTATCGCTCTTTTCTGGCTTTGGGAGGGTTCTTTCCCCTTTCGTAGAGTTGGCTGTCTCTTGGTCTTGCACCTTTCTTTTTCTTTATTCGGCTTCTCGACAAGCCTCTGTTTTTCAGTTCTTGGGGGGTAGGCTTTTTGGGGTGATTTTTAGAAATGTGGATCATTGCAATGTGGTTTCCCGTCCAGTATTATCGCCATGGCTGCTTGGATTGTATAGTTGCTTTGGTTATAGACTATCTCCGACTGTGATTGGGGTTGGTCCCAATCGTCTCCTTTGTGCTCCTATCCTGTGAGGTGCGATGCCCTTGTTGTTGCAGCCCCTACTCTTCTTCTAAAATTTAAAAATGAATACCTCATATCCTGTCTGCCAGCCCCACAACCGCATTTGATGTACTTTGATATATCCTGTTTCCTGATTGGCTTCAGTTTCTCCTGTTTTATTGATTGCTTTTGCGGCCGGCCATGACGGTTGTGGGCCTGCGCATGTATCTCCTTCTTTTCTGAATAAAGGTTTTCAAAAAAAAAAGAATAGAAAGAGAAATTAACAAGGAAGACCGGTTTCACTCTGTTTTTGCCTCTTAAGTCGGGTGTGGCTTTGTTCTGGAGGCATATTGAGATAGAGACCCAAGTTTGGGCATGTTCATGGCCACTTACTACAATACATCAAACACACAAAAGGCGATGAGAGAGTGCATGCAAGAATTCTAAAAAATGCAATTGCTCGGGGTAGTGATATAAACCATCATTTGTTTGCCCTCCATAACCTTCTCATATTAGACGCAGTCATATATAAATCAATCTTGTCCCTGCTCCAATCGGAACAGTCCAGCCCAAACTGCCAAGCCAAGTCCTCTTACAACAAGATTTCAAGCAACCCAAGAGCCATTTTGCCCTGATTGGGGCTCATTAGTAAGAATTAGCTCGGTTTCAGATTCACTGTGAGCAAGGAACCCACATTGGGATATACTCTTGGACACTTAGGATGTTGCGTCAAACACACAAAAGGTAATGGGAGGATGCGTTTCATAAGTAAAACTACTGTCAATCACTTGGGGTAGCCTATCAACGTATTGTTCTTTTGCCCACCATGCCACCTCATATTAGACCCACCATGTGCCAATCAGTCTTGATCCTGCTCCAATACAAACAATCCAGCCCAAAGTGCTAAGACAGGTCTTCTCTGAACCAGAACATAAGCAACCCAAGACAATTTTATTCCTGATTGTGCATGTTCAGTCGGGTGTAGCTTGGTTCCATTGCAATAGTGAGCAAAGACCCATGGCTGGGCAACCCCTAGCCACTTAGGGCGTTACATAATAATACACACAAAAAGTGATGGGGATGCTTGCAATAAGTCTAACCACTGGCAATTGCTCAGGTAGCAGTCCAACTCATTTTATTTATTTATTTATTTATTTATGTATTATAACACTTGTAGAGCGCGAACAAAGGCCCTTAGGCATCTCGGCGCTAGATAACTGAAATGTTTTTCCCATAAAGACACCAAAAAAACTGCAGGGTTCATCAGATGTTAAAAAGCCAGGTTTTAACGCTTTTTCGGAAAGACCAGAGGGAGGAACTGGTCCTTATCGATTGAGGGAGTGTGTTCCACAATCTTGGTGCCGCCACCAGAAATCGTCTGTCACCCCAGTTGACTGTTTTGGTGCGGGGGACCACCAGATCAAGGGAGCTAGAGGATCGCAGTGTTCTAGACGGGCAGTAGAGGATTAAGTTCTGGGTAAAGAACGCTGGTCCGGCATTATGTAAGGCCTTGTATATCAAGCACAATGCCTTAAACTTTATCCTCTTTTTCACCGGAAGCCAATGAAGTTGTCTTATGGTTGGTGAGACTGGTTGAAAGAAACTCATTGTTCCTTTCCCCATGGTGCAACCTTGATTTAGACCCATCCATATGGAAACCAATCTTGACACTCTTTTGATAACAGTCCAAGTGTCAAGCTAGGTCTTCTCTACACCAGAACATATGCTACCCCAGAAAAGTTGCTCCCTCATTAGGGCTTTTAATTCTGGTGTGGCTTGGTTCCATTGCCACAGTGAGCAAGGGAACCACCTCTGTGTATAACCTTGGCCACTTTGGGCGTTTCATCAAGCACACAAAATGTGATGGGAGGATGCTTGCAATAATTTTAACTACTGGCAATCGCTCATGTTAGTATTTCAAACCATCGTTCTTTTGCCCTCCATGCCTCCTCAGAATAAATGCAACCATATGCAAATCAGCATTGAACCTTCTCCGATAGGCAGCCACGGTCGGTAGTAGGAGTTTCTGCAGGGCGGTCACGTGGGGAGGGGGAGAGGCAGGGTGGGGGATAGTAATGTATGGATTACGGAGATTAACAGGTAAGTAACATATAAATAAATAAAACAAATTTTGTTGCGTGCACTGCATCACCAAATGTAATGCAGTGCGCGCAATGAAATTTGTTTTATTTATTTATATGTTTACTTACCTGTTAATCTCTGTGATCCATACATTACTACCCCCCACCCTGCCCCTCCCCCTCCCCATATCACCGCCCAAGAGAAACTCCTACTACCGACCGCGGCTGCCGATAGGAACAGTCCAGCCCAATCTGCCAAGCCATGTCCTCTCTGAACTGGAACATAAGCAACCCATGACTAGTATCGCCCTGATTGGGGCTCATCAGTCGAGTGTAGCTTGATTCCCTTGACAAGGTGACAAAGGGAAACATGCCTGGGCATATCCTTGGTCACCTAGGTTATTACATGAAAGACACAAAAGGTAATCGGAGGATGCTTGCAAGAAGTCAAACCACAGAAGAATCGCTCAGATTACCAGTCCAACACATGTTCTTTTGCCTGCCATGCCACCTCGCATTAAACCCTGCCATGTGCAAATCAATCTTGATTATACTCCAAAAAGAATTCTCCATACCAAACTGTTACGTGAGTTCCTCTGTAAACCAGAACATAAGCAATACTGGACCGGTGACACCCTGACTGAGGATGTTCCATTGGGTGTAACTTGGTTCCAGAAGCACAGGAAGCAAGCGACCAATATGTGGGCATACCCTCAACCACTTAGGGCAATGCATCCAACACATAAAAGTTGATAGGAGGATGCTTGCCACAAGTATAACCACTGGCTATCGCTCAATGGCCTTCAAACCCATCATACTTTTGCCCATCATGTCCCCTCACATTTGTTCCAGCCATATGAAAAACAATACTGACCCTGCTTCAATAGGAACAGTGCAGCTCGAACTACCAAGTCAGGTCATCTCTGAACAGTAACACAAGCAAAACAAGACCAGTTTCACCCGGATTGGGCCTCTTCAGTCGGGTGTAGCTTGATTCCAGTGGCACAGTGAGCAAGTGAGCCATGTCTGAGCACATCTCTTGCTGCTTTGGGTGTTACATCAAACATAGTTAAGTGTGTCGTCCTAACTGGGATGTCTATGTCTAGACATGGGTCCCCTGCACAATTTGCCACTGGAACCCAACTGTATATGTCTGATTAGCACTAATATAAGTAAAACCAGTCCTGGGTTGCATTTTTCCAGTTTAGGGATGACCTGGTCTGACAGTTCAGGCTGGACCGTTCCCATCGGAGCAGGGTCAAGACTCATTTGCTTATCGCTGGATCCAAACTGAGGTAGCATGGTGTGCAAAATAATGGTGGACTGGGATGCGGTTTGAGTATTTACCAGTTGGTAACATTAATTAAAGCATTCTATCCATTATTTTTGTGCAGACTTAATGTCCACTCCAGCATCAGGAGGAAACCAACTATAACAGAACTAAAATAACTAAATTGAACGCAAAATAATCCAATAAAAGTTAGTTGTTAAAAGTAGCTTACTTTTCTAACTTGTTAAATAAGGAAACAATTGCTCAACATATTTTTTTATTTTACAAATAATTAGAATGATCTTTTACAGATATTATTTATTAACAGAGATGGTTTGCCATCACCAATGCCATAGTATGCAGATTACTCTCAGACAGATACAGTTATGTACATTAAATCTAGAAAAGCAGTTGGTATGATCTGCTATTGTTATTGATGACTAGAAAGAAACAATTAGCCTACTATTAGTACCTTACAGACTCTCAAAACCAGGAAGGGTAGTTGAAGATAATATGCAATGAAGCAGCAACCCATCTCATGTATTCTTACGAGACGCCTTGCTGACGCCTTACAGAGAAACATGAAACTGAATTGTTTTCTCTCAAATGTGATTAATACAGGTGCTAGTGAAAATCCAGTGGCCTTAGATATTATTTCACCTTGAGATAGCATTAGCTTCAGCTTCCATCACCAACATTGTGTGAGGGACCTGCTAAACCTCATACTGAGGGAGTGAATTGGGAGTACTGCTTCAATAGGTAAGTGGCACTGTACAAGCACCAGCAGTTTCTTCGTGAGGGCAAGGGGTAATGGTAATGAAATGATTTCATTGACATATTATTTTGTACGTTTAGCAGCGCAGCAGCCTGCAACTAGGATTAGTGGGAGCATGTCCTCCTCTGCTGCCGATTGGCAGCAAAGGAGGACTGGAGGAGCAAGATAGATCCTCCAAAGTGTACATGTCACTTGGACCAGCTCTTCATGCTGCTGTCTTAGACAGTTTGGTGGAAACCAAGCACAGGCCTAAAGGGCCTAGAGGAGCATCCAGCCAGGACTCTGCAGCCAATCCTGGTGCTGCTCTCATGCTGGTGAGAGTAGCGCCAGGGTTGGTTACTGGAACTTCCTGGAGTCTTGGAGCCTGAGGAGCTGATGGAGGAGGGACCCAAGAGGACGTTCGACGTGCAGCAGAGAAGGTAAGTGACTTAATTTTTAAATATTTGCCACCCACCTTGCCTACAGGCACACAAATTAGTTGTACACCAGGTCTCCGAGACTGGTGCAACTCGAGCTTGAGCACTAGGAGACATAAAACATTGCACAATAGAGAATATTTCTTTGGAGTTATTGTTGGCCTGATCAATATGTAAAGAAAAATCACAACTTTTGCGGCTGCTATAGCGGTGTAGTAGGGTATTTGTGTAGCTCTAAGTGTGTGTTTTGCTAGAAGGCAGGAGCCGCTAGAACGCCATTCCCTTTCCAGTATTTTGCATTCATGTTTTAAGGTTTTCAGCTCTAAGGAAAACCATGGTCTAGAGGGAGAGTCTCTAGCCAGCCTACAGATGGTGCAGAAAGAGCAGACACTAAAACAGAGATCCAGTCAGTAAACCTGGGCAGATTTCCCTCAAGATCCTGCTGGAGAGGAGGCCGAGATGGAGCCAAAGTGCTGGAAAACTGGGCAAGGTCAATTTTGCTAAAAGTTGGTGGGCGATGGCAGCCGGCCAGCATAGCAGGCTGGCTAACTTCTGAAGAAAAACATATAAGAAATTGATCTGACCAGGAAACCGGGGAGGGCTTGACCACCTGAATCGGGAAGTTAGAACAAACAGGGTCTAAAATATGGCCCCCCTGATGGGTAGGATGAGTAACCCATTGTGAGATATGAGCCAGTTGAAGGGAGCTGAGGAAGTCAGCCGAATCTCCAGCATCAAATTGGTCGAGATGAACATTTACATCTCCCTAAACCAGATAGCGTAATGCTCGCTGAGCCACCGCATCCCCACAAGATTTAAGAAAAACGTCTGTTGGATCGGGGGACGATAGTTAAGAGAGCTCCTTAGTGTGAAATGGGGTGAAATCTGTATACCGAAGTCCAACGCCTTACACTCAGCCCACATACTGGAGGTTTCACTATAGAGAACCCAGCCAACCCTGTGCAGAATAGCCAGGCCGCCTCCTCTTTCAGCTGGGCGGTCCCGCGATGAAGCTTATAGTCTGCTGGTGTTGCCAACGCAACAATGGGATTGGAAGAGGAATCCAACCAAGTCTCTGTGATGAACCGCAGGTCCAGAGAATTGTCCGAGACCAAGTCGAACAAATCAAAGTAATGCTTCCTCAGTGATCTAGCATTAATAAGGGCAGCTCTGATATGCAGGGCCTTTGCAACTTCATTAGGCAGACTGCTTGGTGAAATGGCTGGCATCAGTGTGAACCCACAATCTGAGCAAACAGAATCCAACTGAGTGAACATAGAGAAACCTCTGTGCAAAGGACAAGGAGGAAGGCCGGAGTGTCTTTAGGAACTCACCCGATAGCTGCAATACATTATCAGTAGAGGGACCAACTCGGTCAGTATAACTGGCCCTGGCCGCTGACTTGCCGCTGACGGGCTTTCCTTAGGTGCGACTTCGGCGCGGTACCGGCACGCCAGCTGCATGTCCGAGTAGAGGCCATTAAATAGCGTTAACTGAGGGCGGCGTGCAGCGACTAGAGCGCTGACCACAGATGGCGGGAGGCACAACAAGATGGCCGCCGCTGAGAACGAAACTGGCCTCAGAAAACTGCTAAGTGCAAAAGAAACGGAGTATAACACACTCCGAGCGTATGCGACCTAACGGCAATAACAACTTCACAATGCACAATTTAATAACCCCCCAATAAGTTCCCAAGTCAACAGGCAGCTAAAATAAGGAGGGTTTAAAATTAATGTGATCTAGCTCATTGTTCAAAGGTGTCCCTGACACATTGGTTGGGACTAAGTAAGGACTTTTTGTCAAAGGTGCCTATTCATAGCTCCTCACACTAATAATAGCTTTGGTAACCTAACCCCATGCTTTGTGAAGCCCGTGAACTTCTGTAAGGCCCTGAACAGATTGCTTTGACTAAGTCCATTCTAGACAAAACTATCCTCACTAAGGCTCCTATCAGAGTTGTTTAAAAAAACAGCAGTAAGTCTCAATTAACTTATATTGAAAGTAATAGGGCCACATGCATAAACCTATTTAGGAAGTGCAAACGGTGCGAATCGCAAAATTCGGCCGTTTGCGATTCCTAAATAGGTTTTTGGGATGCATCAAGCATTTTTGGTAAAATCGCTATTTTTAGCGAATTCCAAAAATGCGATTGCTTTTAAGGAATCGCAAATTTGCGATTCCTTAAAAGCAATGCATGATTACTTTTAAAATTGCGAATTCGCAATTAGGGGGTGCAAATTACCACGAGGTTGAACCTCGTGGTAATTTGCGAAAATGTGTTAAAATGCTCAAATTTGCATTTCAAAACACTGTGATGTTACAGACACACATATCCTTAGGACATGTGTATTTTGAAACATGCACTTAAAAATACATTTCAGGGGTGCAGGGAGGGTCCTTTGGACCCCCCCTGCACCCATGGAATGCATTAACATTTTGCGAATTCTAATTTGCGAATTCGCAATTCCTATTGATTCCTATGGGCCTTTTGGCCCATAGGAATCAATGGGAATTGCGAAATCGCAAATTGGAATTTGCATAATATTTGCGATTCAGTAAAAATTGCGATTTTTACCGAATCGCAAATTTTATGCTATTTTAATCATGCATCCCGTTTTGCGATTCCTTATTTGCGATTCCCTAAAAATCGCAAATAAGGAATCGCAAAAACGGACTCTGATGCATGTGGCCAAATATCTTTAATATTAACAAACCTGGTGATACCAGTGTTTTCTTTATGTAGTAGCTCTGTTGCGCATAGCAGTAAGACATAATTTTCAAATGACACATGCTATGCAACTTTGAATTATTTTAATTTATAGTAATATTTGTGGTCATTAGGTCTTCGGCACTAACCATATGAAGCGTTGCGTCTCTTCAGACATATTAGTTTTGAGGAGTAGCAATACGTTTCCTGTGGCATGAACTCAAATTGCTTTTAGTGAGGAAGAATGTACAGCTTATAATGGGCACAAGCTTGTATTTTCAACTGTAGAGTAATAATGTTTCTGGAGAGTTGTAGGTCTTGAAGCACTGGATTAGTTCAAGAGCTCTCATTCGAGCTTGCTCTAACCCCTGTGACTTTTTAATCTCCAGACCATGAAAATGTTAGCCCTTCACAGAGACCATTTAAACGGCTTTGTCACTTGGATGATTCTTCGCTCAGAGACAGGAACCTTTTTGAATCCATACAAGTAGCGTAGAAAGGTGATGTTACCACCTCATTTTTACTTATGTATCTGTTTTGATGCAAGGCAAGATGGCTACCATTTTCTTGAAAGCAATTCTTGATAATTGATAACAGTATGAAATTGAATAGTTTTAATATAAGTAATTAGGGAGAGAATGCTGCCCTTAGCTTTCATCATGGATGTCGGTTAGGGGTTTTCAGAGTAACAGCTACTCCCCCTAAGTTGCCCTGGTTCCCTAG
The DNA here is from genome assembly GCF_964263255.1 of Lissotriton vulgaris. Taxonomy (NCBI): domain Eukaryota; kingdom Metazoa; phylum Chordata; class Amphibia; order Caudata; family Salamandridae; genus Lissotriton; species Lissotriton vulgaris. The sequence goes on from NC_141693.1 coordinate 478,148,100, forward strand.
AACCGCCCCTGATACCCACTATCTCAGAAGTTGTGAAGGCAGGAGCAGAAATTTAGCATAGCTCCAAAAGCCAATTTCACATACTGTAGTTTTAGCGCCTAACACTCACCAAACTCCTCAGCAGGAAACTGAAAGTTGGAAGGCTTAGAGTGCGCAACTGGGTCAATCCTGTGATGCCATCAATAGGTCAAAAATAAGCGTGAAGTGACTTTTGCTAGCCATCAGATTTTGGTGAATCGGTATTTAATGCTTTCATTGGGTTGGTAGCCATACAATCAATAACTTCCTAAACCCCAGAAGAGTAACTTTTGCCACCTTGTGCCAAATTTCCTGAAGTTGCATAGTGTCAATTTAACGGGCCTTTCCAGTGAATGATGTCAGAATACACCTTAAACCGAAGCAGACATCTCAAACTACACAACATTCTAAAATGATTATTGTTGGTGATTGTTAGTGCAGTAAAATGGGTAAAGACAACTGTTATTTTCAACACTGAAAACCCCTTTAAAGGCTTTTATATCTGGCTCCCATAAAAGCCTTTACAAAAAAAAAAAGGAACCACTGGTATTATATTCAGGTCACACTTACTGAATCTGTGGTGAACACTTTTCCCCTAACACTGGAAAAAATATTGCGTGTTCGTAATATTCTTTATATTAATACATATAATCTTATCATACCTTCTTGTTAAAGAAAAAAATATTCTGAATTGGGACGCGCAAGCCAGGAAGGGGTGAGAAAAGCACAGAGGTACAGTAACACGAAACACCTTCTGGTAATATCTCTCATCCCCTTATCTCCAAGGATATTAAAAGTATTGAAATGCTAAATAGACCTTAAATGTCTGGCTATCATTTTCATTAAACCAGCTGGGAAGAAGCAGGGGAAGAAAAGAAGGAGGCGGACACTGCGCTTTTCTATTTGTATTAGAAATCTTGATTGCTCGATATTAAAAGCGCTAATGTCCCTAATCCACTAAAGTACAAGGTTGTGTTTTTTGCTCATTCCCTGCCGACTTGCAGAAAGAAAAATACAGTGCCTTTATTTTTCTCCGTAGGCAGCCGCAATATCATTAAGATGCTCTGACAAGGTCCCAGGCTCGCTGTTTTATTATTGTGCTGACAGAGTACCCGGAAACATAGGACTGATTTCATTGTTTTCATATCATTAAATCAATATGGCTCCTTTCCTATTGGTTGCGGTGCTAAGTGATGCTCAGTGAGGTGAAAATAGATTTTTAAATATCTTTAAAAACTAAATGATCCTGTTTATTGATTTCTTTTTCTTCGCTATATCAAATAAAGCAAAGCAACGAAGTAACGAAAACTCAGGCGCAGAATCCACACGAACGGTCATAACATCCCCTTCTAACCGATAAACTAGACACTAGAAAACAATGTATTATTATTAATATTATTATTATTTAAAATTTTATATAGCGCGCAGTTACCCTTGGGCATCCCAGCGCTTATCCAGACACCATCAGATAATAGAAACGGCCAGATTAGTGCACTCAAGCAGGAAACAGATAGGTTTTAAGACATTTGCGAAAACGCAATGTACAAGGCTTGGCGCGCAATTTTAAAGGGAGCGAATTCCACAGCTTCGTCGTGTTAACTGAGAATCTTCTCCCGCCAGTGCGGGCCCTTTTAACTCTGGGGACTAAAAGAAGGTGTTTTTGGTCAGAGCGCAACGTTCTGCTCGCCTTATAGGGGACCGCCAAATTCTTCAGTATTGGGGGGCCTTTCCCCTGAAGGATTTTATGGGCTGTACTCTCTCCCGCACTGGGAGCCAGTGCAGCGCCTTTAGGGCAGGTCTGGCTGACTGCGTCCTAGGAATGCCCATGAGCAGCCTTGCCGCCGCATTTTGGACCTGCTGAAGTTTATTAAGAGTGGATTCAGGAGCGCCCAAAAAGATGGCATTTCTGTAATTCAATCTAGATGTGATCAGCCCCTGAATCAGCAGCTTCCTTGATGTTACAGGTAAAAGAGGGAAAGTTTTACGGGCAGACCGTAACAGGGCGAAGCACACTCCTGCAGTTTTCTTAGCTTGGGTCCTAAATGACAAGTCTTGCTCTAACCAGACTCCCAAGCTCGTGATCACCTCTTTAGAGTCCGGAAGGTCTCCCATACAACTCGGCCAGCTGGTCAAAGGGAGTAGAGGAGTTTTGCTCCCTAACAGCATTATTTCCGTCTTCGAGCCATTCAGCTTGAGAGCTGATTCTTCCATCCAAGTGTGAACGTCCGACAGGCAGGAGTGCAGTAGGTCAGGATTCTCAGCCAGTTGGGATAAGGAAACCACCAACTGCGTGTCATCCGCATAACTGACGATCTTAATGTCATACAGGGCAACTATGTCCTCCAGGGGGGCCATATATACATTAAAAAATTTGTCGGGCTGAGGGAGGAGCCCTGTGGCACTCCACACTGGAGGGGGGTCGATTTCGACCGATCGCTGCCTTCCCAGACCTGGTAAGAAAAGACCTCAGCCACTGTAGGGCAGCCCCAGACACCCCCACCTCTGCCAGCCGCTGAATCAACACCTGATGGTTCACGGTGTCAAACGCCGCACTGAGGTCCAGGAGGATCACTGCCACTGACCCTCCTGAATCCAGAATGCGTCTGGTTTTGTCAACGACTGCCAAGAGGGCAGTGTTGGTACCCTGACCTGGACGGAATCTGGTTTGCGAAACTCGAAGCAATCCGTTAGACTCCAAAAAGCCTGACAGTTTTTGATTGACCAGCCTTTCAGCGATTTTGCCGAGTCCCGGCAACAGAGAAATGGGCCTGAAGTTTGCCAGGTCCGAAAGATCTAAATTAGGCTTCTTTAAAAGTGCCTTTACAACTGCTGTTTTCCAGCTCGTTGGCACCAAGCCCTGGGCAAAGGAGGCAACATTAAGTCTGTAACGGGAGCCACGATGGAAGCTGCCACTTGTTTAAGGAACTTCATAGGGACCGGGTCCATGGGAGAGCTACTTTTCAGGGATATCAAGGCCTTCAAAACTTCAGCCACTGATACTGGGCCAAAAGTATCTACATGGGTAGCTATCTCACTGGCCTGTGTTCCTATGTTCAATTTACCGTTGTCCTGAAACAACAAGGGCTGAGGCAAGGTATTTAAAATCTTCTCAATTTTTGTATGGAAGAAATCTGCTAGCTCCGTACATTTTTGTTTATCATAAGTGACCGCAGGCTCGGGGACTTTGAGAAGTTCTTTAACCACTTTAAAAGTCTCTCTAGAGGAACTAGAGGCAGATTTTATGCGCTCTTCAAAGAATGGGGCTTTTGCCTGTCGAAGAGCAGATTTATAGCCCCTCATCGCAACACGATATTCGTCCCTCCTGGTTATCTCCCATTTCTTTCTCCACAACCTCTCCAGCTTTTTACATCCCTTCCTAAGGGAGCGAAGCTCGATAGAGTACCAAGGAGCAGATCCTATTCTTTTCTCCCTCTTTTGCACTCTCTTTTTCGGAATAAGGGCGTCTAGAGAGGCGGACAGCCAGTGGTTAATATTAGCATCTCCCTTAATTGGGTCCGAATCAACGGGAAGGGGCATGTCTTCCAACTTGGAGGTCCAGTCATTGATCGATAACCTGGACCAGGCTCTGTCCACCAAGAACGCCTGCTTGGCACTTGTGGGCCGCGAGTCGACTTGCCAGAGTGCTGATACCAAGAAATGGTCGGACCATGGGAGGGGATAAGCTGGCCTGACCATAAAGCGGGGGATGTTGGAGAACATTGGGTCAAGTAAGTGTCCCTTTTCGTGCGTGGCCCCAGCATTGATTAAGACCAGCTCTCATGCTTTCAAATCGCCCTGAAGATCTTGGGCTACTAAATCAGCAGGATCATCGAAATGGAGATTAAGATCTCCCAACACTATGAAATTAGCCGTGGATGAGGCCAAGGTCTTCACTGATTCCATTAGGGAACTCGCAAACTTACCCACACCGCCCGGAGGCCGGTAGATCAGAAGGCCTGATAGTGATACTGTAGGAGATATCCGCAACGAGAAGTAGCAGCTCTCACAGTCCAAGATTGATCCATTGAGAGCCCTACATACAAATGAGACCCTATATAGAATAGCGAGGCCACCCCCTCGCCCCTCAGGTCTATCAAGATGATAGACAAGAAAGCCCGGCGGGAGGGCTTGCACGATGTCAGCATCGGAACTGGAAGTTATCCAAGTTTCCGTCAAAAACAAGATGTCTAAGTCCAAATCTGTTATAAGTAGGTTGACTTCTGCTGAGTGCCGTGGGAGAGATCTGCAGTTCAGTAGACCTACCAACAAGGAGTTCTTACCTTTGTCGGGGAGAATGGTCTCGCTCGGCCTGGAGACTGTTGGGGGAGTCGGGCCTTTATAGGCCGGTTCACAACCGACGATATGCATGTGACGTAATGCTATAAGGTCGTTTCGGTCGTATATCCGCCTAGGAGCGGATTTTTTTTTTAACAGAGTGCCAGGCCCTAGGCCCGTCTTGGCCCGGACGGGCATAGACGGGCTGGACTCTGGCGTGACTCCGGCGCTGAGACGGCGCTTCCGCTGCGCGTCACCGCTGCACGTCTCCATCGTAGATTTAAGTAGGGACCGTGCCTCGTGTGAATAAACACTAAAGGGCTCCCGAGAATGGCGCCTGCAGAACGTCCCGAAACTACCCCCAAGATGGCGGCGGTCGTATCAAGCTGCCTGAAGACCCGCGAAAGGCGCGATGAGGGTCACAACTTATTGTGCAAGTGAGGGCTAGTCTAAGGTGAGCCTATTTTAAAAGCAGGGTATAACAACAAAAAATAAAAATAATAACTAGTGACAAAAACGGGATACTGATTTTAAAAACGCGCGACTAAGTCTGCACGGAATGCCAGCTTAGTAAAATGTACTCTACGCCAAATAACATAGGTCAATACCGCTATCCGCTTCACAGCGCACAAACCTTTGTCCAGGGCTGGCCAGCGAGCAACACTCTTCTTAAGTAGGGACCGCGCCTCGTGTGAATAAACACTGAAGCGCTCCCGAGAATGGCGCCTGCAGAACGTCCCGAAACTACCCCCAAGATGGCGGCGGTCGTATCAAGCTGCCTGAAGACCCGCGAAAGGCTCGGTGAGGGTCACAATTTATTGTGCAAGTGAGATCTAGACTAAGGTGAGCCTATTTTAAAAGCAGGGTATAAGAACAAAAAATAAAAATAATAACTAGTGACAAAAACGGGATACTGATTTTAAAAACGCGCGACTAAGTCTGCACGGAATGCCAGCTTAGTAAAATGTACTCTACGCCAAATAACATAGAGCAATAGCGCTATCCGCTTCACAGCGCACAAACCTTTGTACCACATTAATTATCAATGAAAGTGCTAACAGAGTGAATCAACTTTAGAATGCTGTGTAGAACTTCACAAGAACTGTAAGCGAACACCCTCCCCTTCTACTCCTTTTCAAGGCACCAGGCTAACACGCAATATGCCGTTAACTTTGCCTATATATAGACCAGCCAACCAGCATTCCGCACTTTGGGCCAGATGTAGGTCGGTCGGTAACGGCCGAAAATCAGTATTTTCGGCCGTTACCGACCGGTATTTCAGAAATGGTATCTAGGGGCATTATTTTACAGAATCGGTAAATTTACCGATTCGGTAAATTTACCGATTCTGTAAAATACCGAATCGGTATTTTTACTGATTCGGTAAATCTAAGATGTAGGTGGGACTCTTCTGAGTCCCAAAGGCCCTACAAATTCGGTACTTTAACACCCAATCCAATTGGGTGTTAAAATACCGAATTCAGGTGTGCATGCACACCTAGCCATGTGACAGGCAGACATGCCCTTAGGGCATGTCTGTGTGCCACATGGTGCACATGCCTATTTTTGGGGTGCCAGAGGGTGTCAAAGTGACACCCCCTGCACCCTTGCAAAAGTCGGTATTTACCGATTCGGTAATTACCGAATCGGTATTTCCCATTCATTCCTATGGGCTTCACAGCCCATAGGACTCAATAGGGAATACTGATTCGGTAATTACCGAATCGGTAAATACCGAATTCTAACAATTCGGTATTTTCACATCTGGAAATACCTACATCTCCCCCCTTCATATTTACCGACTATGAAATACAGAATCGGTAAAATTCGGTATTTCAGAGTCGGTAAATATGATTTACCTACATCTGGCCCTTTATTCTTGCAAGAGGTTTAAATGCGGCACCCTTGAAACCAAGCCGCTACAGGGCCATGAGGAAAAAAATCACACAGAACTTAAAAATGTAATGCATTATACCTAAAGGAACACAAGCTTAGCTACAAAGTGAGGGCTGTTTCAAGATCCAGGTAAAGAGGTAAAGGGGAGCAGAAATGACAGGAGGGATGAAGGAATTAAAACAGACAGGAAAATGGGGCTTGCCAATTGGGGTCTCTCATCCAGGACCGGAAAGGCCTTTTATTCCACCGGGTATTCCCAAGGTGGGCTGCAGTTGGTCCCTCTGCCACTTTTCCCAGCTCCTAGAGGTTAACTAGAGCAGACATGGGGAGGCTTCAAGAGAGAAAGAAGGTGAGAGAGGGAGGGAGGAAGGAATGAAGGAGGTAGATATAAATCTATCAGAGAGGGGAGAAAGACAGAGGAGAGAAGAAAAGAGTCAGACTGGACGAGCGGTGTTATAAAGACTGAAGGCAACAAGTTGTTTAAGCAGGTTTACAGTACACTCTTTAGTCCAAGCACTGGTCAGAATGGAATGTCAACAGTACTCGCAGCAATTACAGCAGTAAGGAAGGTTCCATTGTGACAGAAGGAGCGGGAGGGTAATGAAGAAATGGGACCAGGAAAGAAAGGTTATGCATTGGTATGATCCAAGTTATGGTAGTCCAATACAATTCATCTTGTCATCAACATTTTGAAAGGCATAGGACTACGTACAATATTAACACTAAGAAGTATGATGAAAAATAAGATTCTATAATACATTTGGCTGAAAATAGGATCGTGTATTACATTAGATGTTATTGCATCGTATAAAATTGAATGAGATAAATGCATCAGAACAATAAAATTACAGTTGTCACAAAACCCTTGTACAGATTTAATACATTTTGAACTCCTTTTACCGTTCGGCTACCCTTCTTTCCCTTCTTGTTCTACGTGTTTCCTGAATGTTGTTGTTGTGTTAGCTTGTTCTTGGTTAGGTTACGTAGAGTTGGAATTATGAGTTGTATTCCTAAATTTGGATAGTTTATTTATTCCCCAGTTCTGACCATTCTCTAATTTGACAACATTCTTTCCCACCCATGTTACTCTTAAAGGTTTCGAGAACTGACGACTCCTTTTTATTCTGTTTCCAGGTACTTTGATCTTCACCCTATCTAATTTCTTGAAACTGGGACCCACTGTACAGTTTTTCTCATTATATCTCCTTTTATATGCGCCTTGATGTCTTTGATTTTTTTCCATTGTTTGTTCCCCGGAGACCACAACCTGTTTCGCTCCGCTAAGCCACTTAGCATATAGCTTGGTGTTGGGTTGTCTTCCTTTAAGAGAAATGAAAGGTGACACACCAGTAACAATGTTAGGGGTGGTGAGGTATGGCCATATAGTTTCTCGAAGAGCTATAGCATTGGGAACATAGTTTATTTTTGCTCTCTGCTTGCACTCTTTGATAATTCATTTCATAGGTTATACCAAACTATTTGCTCTAGGACAGTAAATGACTGTTTTCATGTGCTTTATGGATACATTTTCTAAACGTTCCTGCATCTGGTGTGACGTGAATTGTACCCTGTTGTATGTTATTAGAACATCTGAGATACCTTCTTCAAAAACATATCTTTCAACAACTTTATTAGTATACTAGGAGTAACGTGTTACAACCCATTGTGTGTGGTAGTCTGCTAGTACCAGTGTGAACCGTTCACTGAGTGATTTGTAGTTCAGTGGTCCAATAATATCAAGGGGTATTTGTGACTATTGTTTGTTTGAAATCTCAACTGGAAACATTGGGGGTTTGCATGCACTCATGATCTTGTCACTGTTGGCACAGTCTCTGCAATTTTTAACATATTCTTTTACTGTTGCATTCTTTTGAGGACACCAATATTCGCAAATAATTTTGTTTTTAGTGAGGCTGTGTCCTAAGTGTCCCTTGTGGGCTAGCTGAGTTATCATTTCTCTCATAGCTCTGGGCGGTACAATCTTTTCTTCCCTATAAATACATTTACCAATCTTGCTTAATTCCATCCTTACTTCCCAGTATTTACTTATACGGTCAGGTAATTTGTTCTTATTTGTGGGCCAACCTTCATGGATGTAGAAATGAAGGGAATTTAATTTGCTATCATTATTCATACTTTGTACCCATTCCTTATACCCAAAACTGGACAAGGTTATTTCTAACACAGTAGCCTCAGGAATTTCTTCCACCTCATCACTTGGCTGTTCGAAGGGATTCCTGGAGAGATAGTCGACTACACTGTTCTTTGATCCTGGTAGGTATTGTACCCTGAAATTGTATTCTTCTAATCCCAGCGCCCACTGAGAGATTCTAGGTGTCATTCTTTCTGACCCTCTAGTAGTGAAAGCCTAGACTAATGGTTTATGGTCTGATTTTATGGTAATTTGGATCCCCTGCAAAACATGTTTTAAATGTTTTACCACCCAGTAGGAGGCCAATGCTTGCTTTTCCACTACTAAGTATTTGTGTTAAACTCCTTTGAGAACCCTTGATGCAAATGCTATTATATGTTCCATTCCATTTACTTTCTGTGTATGCATATCTTATTATAGCCCTTTGTTATTGCCATCCTTGATCAAGTGGGAGGTGTGTTGGGATCAAACTTTCCCAGTGGTGGAGAATTGTTGATAGCATTCTTTATTTTGTGGAGGGCTACTTTACAATTCTCATCCCACATAAATTTAGAATTATTTTTAGGAGGTTTCATAAGGGATCAACTATGTAGCAAAGCCTACTACTAATTTTGAATAAAGCTCAGCAAGACCTAGGAAGGACTTCAACTCATCTTTGCTAGTGGGTACAGGTGCCTACCTGACCGATTCCACCACATCACCTTTAGGTTTGATGCCTTCTCGTGATTTTGTGTGGCTCAAATATTCTACAGAGGTTACCGCTCCGCAATATTTTTCTCTTTTTATGGTTAATCCTGATTCTTTGAGTTTGCTCAACATTGGTCTCAGTGTGCCCTCATGTTCCATGATGTTGTTTCCAAAAATCAGGATACCATTTTGGAAACAGATGGTTTTGGGAATGTTCTGCAATAAATGTTGCATTATTCTTTCAAATGCGGCTACAGCCAAAGCTAATCCAAAAGCCATTCTTTTGTATTGGAATGTTCGTAAAGGAGTTATGAAGGAAGTTAGTTATCTTGAGGTATTGTCTAGCTCTACTTGCTGGTAGGCTGAGGAAAAATCGAGAACACTAAATTAAGGCGCTCTATCAATTAGCGTTAAGATTTGGTGGATTTGGGGTAATGGATAGTGATCCACCAAAATGTTGTCATTTAAATCTCTGAGATTCACAGATAATCTAATTGGCCTTTTATTTTTAGCCAATTACAATCGGGGCTACCATACTGAGCATTCAATTGGTTCAATGACAGTTTGAGTAGTTTATCTAATTATTCCTTAAGTGGGGTATGAAGTACGTGGGAAATGGGCCTAACCTTATGTACTATTTATTGGTGTTACTTTAGACAAGTTTAATGTGATGTTGATAGTTTGTCAGTAGCTCTAATTTGTCTGAAAATACTTCGTGAAATCATTACATATTTCTTTCCCACACATACAAGGATTTATCACAAGTAAAGGATCAGCACTGTAAGGATCTAATTTGATACCTAAATCCTTCTGTCTTTGCATAGATTCTCATCTTCACACTGCCCCTAATGGTATTGCGTCCCCACTGTATCCACCAGGTCTGATGCCCGCTGGTTCTATTAACTTACTGTTATTAGAAAATATAGCATCACATTTTTCTTTACCCAATAAAGTGTATGGGGAGCAGGATTTATGAAGACTTTTACTGTTTCATTATCTAAAAATATCTCACATGAAGGAAAATTCACCTTATTGTTTTCTTCAGTCACTTGAAACACTAACTTATTTTCTTCTTCAGTGTTGTATTCAATCATGTTTACTTGTTTGCTTTGTAAGCTATTACATACTGTGGCAAAATGTCCTTTCTTGCCTCTTGGCAGTGTATGTAATTAGCAAGGTGACCGCATTACCTCAACAAAAACATTTAGTTTTTTCACTTGTTGCAACTTGTTTGAGGACATCATCATTTTTACTAGTGTAGGGTCTATGAGAGTCCTCAGGTTTGTATGGAGCTGGACTCCCTAATTCCTTCAAAACATTAACTTCAGTGGAAGGTGCTTTTTGTTTTTCTATATTCACTCTTATCTCTTTCATGCATGTGTTCAATTCCAACTGCTACGGCAACTGATTGTTTCAAATGTAGGTTCTGTGTAAGACGTTTTTCTTGTATTTTGAGATTGTTGGTGCATCTGGCCAACTGATCCTGAATTAGGGAGTCTGTAAGGGAACCAAATTCACACATATTCGATAAACCTCCTAAAGTAGCAATGTGTTAACTTATTCTGCTTTGCTTCAAACCCTTGTAAAAATGTGTCTTTCAAGGACTATGCTTATTCTTTTACCAAAATGAGTTTGTAATTTATTGAAAGTGGCTTGTTACAAATCTGATATGTCATCCTCCTTCTCTCCTTCATTATCTTCAGTTAAATCTTCCGATATTTTCCTTCCATCTATCCACAGGTTGTGTAGCAGAATGAACTGTTTCCTTAACGATTTACACTGCTCACCCCAATTGCAATTAAATACAATTCAAATAGTTTAGTTCATTGTTTCTAGGGTAGAATGGGTTCTCTCTCTTCATTCAGAAAAGGTAGGGGCTGAGACAAGCTTGCTTCTGCCATTGTATGTAGATGAATAGTCACAATATCACAATACAACTTTTTCACTTATACAACAGAAGTTACACATATAATGTGACCTTTATGTACGGTACATATAATAACAGTAAGTACAAACTATCTACATAGGTAATCAGACAAAATATCGAAAAAAAAATATCGGAAAGACAAAATATCGAAGTAAAAATATCGTAGGACAAAAATATAGGTATGCAAAAATTTCGGATACAAAAATATCGAAATAGAAGAGTATGCAAAAATATCGACAAAAAAAATATCGAGTGTCAAAATATCGTAAAAAAAAAATATCGTGTAGTAATGGAAATAATCTATAGTATAGGAAAAATCAAAATAATGGTATGGGAAAGTTATAAAAAAGCTGATTTATAATAAATAAAACAAAAATTAATAAAATATTTAAAAATACATATTTATGTTTAGGAGCGGGTTATTGGGTTTATAGGGGATAAGGGTGGGAAGTAATTTATTAATAATTAATTAATATATGTTAATAACAAATACTAAATTATACGTATTATTTAATTAATTATAATTAATTAGTTAATTAATTAAGATCATATAGTCTATATTATTAATTAATAATTAATTGATAATTAATAAATATTAATTATGAAATTAGAATTATATATTTTAAACATTATATGTAGATAATTGTTAATTTAGTATTTATATATTTAGTAAAATAAAAAATTAAAATAATTTTATTTCTGTTTTAGGAGCGGGTTATTGGGTTTATAGGGGATAAGGGTGGGAAGTAATTTATTAATAATTAATTAATATATGTTAATAACAAATACTAAATTATAAATATAATTTAATTAATTATAATTAATTAGTTAATTAATTAAGATCATATAGTGTATATTATTAATTAATAATTAATTGATAATTAATAAATATTAATTATGAAATTTGAATTATATATCTTAAACATTATATGTAGATAATTGATAATTTTGTATATATACATTTAGTAAAATAAAAGTTTGCAAAAAATTTTTTAGTAGTTTTAGGAGCGGGTTATTGGGTTTATAGGGGATAAGGGTGGGAAGTAATTTATAAATAATTAATTAATATATGTTAATAACAAATACTAAATTATACATATTATTTAATTGATTATAATTAATTAGTTAATTAATTAAGATCATATAGTCTATATTATTAATTAATTATTAATTGATAATTAATAAATATTAATTATCAATTAACAAATATATATTTTAAACTATATATGTAGATATTTGTTTATTTTGTTTTACTACAAGTAGGAAAATACATTATTAATAAATAATTGTTTTAGGTTTAGGAGCGTGTTATTGGGTTTATAGGGGATAAGGGTGGGAAGTAATTTATTAATATTTAAAAAAATATTTAATAAATGTACATATTTTTCCCTACATTACACCTAATTGGCAATTAATTAATAATAATTAGTTCAGTAATTAATATTATATAGTCTCATTTATTATTTACTCAATTCGTTGAGAAAAATTAATTTTTATTGGTTATTTATTTTTTTTTGTACTTAATTATCTTTTATTTAAGGGGTATTAGTTGAGTTATGGGTCAGTTTTCAGTTTTTGGAGAAAGGGGTATTTGTTGGGTTCAGGGTCAGTTTTCAGTTTGTGGAGAAAGGGGTATTCGTTGGGTTCAGGGTCAGTTTTCAGTTTGTGGAGAAAGGGGTATTTGTTGGGTTCAGGGTCAGTTTTCAGTTTGTGGAGAAAGGGGTATTTGTTGGGTTCAGGGTCAGTTTTCAGTTTGTGGAGAAAGGGGTATTTGTTGGGTTCAGAGTCAGTTTTCAGTTTGTGGAGAAAGGGGTATTTGTTGGGTTCAGGGTCAGTTTTCAGTTTGTGGAGAAAGGGGTATTGGTTGGGTTCAGGGTCAGTTTTCAGTTTGTGGAGAAAGGGGTATTGGTTGGGTTCAGGGTCAGTTTTCAGTTTGTGGAGAAAGGGGTATTGGTTGGGTTCAGGGTCAGTTTTCAGTTTGTGGAGAAAGGGGTATTTGTTGGGTTCAGGGTCAGTTTTCAGTTTGTGGAGAAAGGGGTATTTGTTGGGTTCAGGGTCAGTTTTCAGTTTGTGGATAAAGGGGTATTTGTTGGGTTCAGGGTCAGTTTTCAGTTTTTGGGTACAGGGCTAATTTTAGGGTTCTGGGTCAGTGTTCAGTTTGTGGAGAAAGGGGTATTTGTTGGATTCAGGGTCAGTTTTTAGTTTTTGGGTAAAGGGCTAATTTTAGGGTTCTGGGTCAGTTTTTAGTTTTTGGGTAAAGGGCTAATTTTAGGGTTCAGGGTCAGTATTAAGTTTTTGGGTAAAGGGCTAATTTTAGGGTTCTGGGTCAGTTTTTAGTTTTTGGGTAAAGGGCTAATTTTAGGGTTCAGGGTCAGTTTTAAGTTTTTGGGTAAAGGGCTAATTTTAGGGTTCAGGGTCAGTTTTTAGTTTTTGGGTCAAGGGGTTATTGTTGTGTTCTGGGTCAGTTTTAAGTTTTTAGGTTAAGGTCTATTTTTGGGGTTCAGGGTCAGTGTTCTGTTTTTAGGGTAAAGGAGTATTTGTAGAGTTCAGGGTTAATTTATTTATTTTGGTACCTAGTTCTACAGGATAAATATATATGTATTTGTCATTTAATCAATTACAGGATTTGTAACATATATAATATTACATCAAGTTTAATTTACTGTACATTACTGTTGGAATAATCTATTGAAATTAATTAGTGTATAGTACATATTAACATTTGCTGTAGAGTATAGTAGGAATATTAATATTTATGTTATTACTGTGCTACATGTATTGTAATTTAATGTACACTGGATGTTGTATATTCTTCATTACATTATTATAGTCCAACATATACTCAATTGTAATATGCAGATATTTATTTTTTATTACATTTATACTTTTTAGTAAGATAATAAAATACAATATTCAGCATGATTTTATTAACTTTAATTTATTTACATTTTAACAAATAACATAAATGCATAATAATATCTTTTTATTGACATTTCTTTTGAAATAAACTTTTATAAGCACAATTAATAACAACTATACAGAACCATTATTATTTATCTTCATTTTCATATGACATTAACATTCTTTATTATCTCTTTCACATATTGTTTTGTCAGGAAAAAATTGCTAATAACAATAATATTTTTCTGTAAAGCTTTTCTCACCTTCATTTGTGAAGATAACATTTGTACAATATAAATAAACATTTTACATTTTTACAAAATAAATTTTTTCTTTTTGTGACAATGTACTTACAATTTTTAACATTGTTAACATAAACATCATTTTTTTCATCATATTACATTATTATATTAATGTACATTTTTATCATGATTTCTTTGTAGGAAAAAAATATATATTTTTTTCTACATAACATAAATTAATACTTAATTTTTAACACATTTAGTTCTGTATAGATATTATATTTTACAAATGGGACTATTTTATTTAGTTTTTGGTGCTTTCTTTTGTAACCGGGTTTGGTCGTTTTGGGTTATTTTGAAGAAGGGCTGATCGCGGTTGGGAGACACTTCACGTCGCTGCAGGTAAGCTTCATTTTATATATTATATGTGTATTAATATTATGGTTTGACACTAGTGAGCTTATATTTAGTGCTGTTGAATGTGAGGGAGCTATGTTTCACATTTAGAAATAACATATTTACGTATGGTATATACACGTCGTGTTAGTTAGTTTACTAATTATTTATAGACTTCATTTAAGTATTTTAGGGTATATCGAACATTAACTCATCAATGTTAATATGTTACTCTGTCATTATTTGTTAAATATTGTGGGTGGGAATGTCTGTTTTCTATGTTTTTTCCTAGGTGTTCGCAACATCGGAAGTTCCGTTTTTTTTCTAAAGGAAGTGTTAGTTTTTCTAATCCTACAGTGATTTACAAACACTTCTTTACAGTTTTTCGGGTTTTCCAGAGCGATTCTTTCTTTTTTTCCACTTTTTCGGGTTTTTTATGGTAGTTCGATGGCTAAGGACCGCGTGGAATTCCTAATTGTGGAACAGTTGTATTTTTACATTTTTTTTTGGGTTACTTTTGCTCTACCTGGATTACTTTGGTGGTAATGGACGTTCTTGGATAGACAACTAAATTGGTAAGTGTTTGCTTTCTATTTTTTTTGTGGGTGGGTAATGTCATATTTATTTCGGAATTGATTTTAACGTATTATTTTGTTTTAATGTGTGCATATATTAAAATAATATCATTATATATTGCATACATTAAATACTTTAAAAGCTCACGTTACATTTTTTCACATACTTAGGTGCTACATTTGGTGTTTTATTACAGTTTCGGCTTTATTTACAGTAGTGTTTTGGCTATGATGTTTAGGTATTCTATGCCTTTCGTATTAGGGTACAGTTTAACCAGCTCTTCCAGGTACTTGTGCATTTGTTTATTTTACTTGGATGTTTTAGGGACAATTTCGGTAACAGATTGGTCCATTCGGAATTCTTGATAGCTCTGTTCTTTTTGTAGGCATTTTATGAATTTTTCGAGACTAGGTTTGCTTCTGCCAGTTGATTGGACAAATGCATTGTGCCAACCTTCAACGGCATTGTTAGTTTTTGACTCCCCGTTAAGGGTACTATGGTACACATTCCACCAGGGAATAAGGAATTTTGGATTTCTCCTGTGCCCAGATCTGTGGAGTCTGCCTACCCAGGTGTCCTCGAAGTAATCAAGAAAAGGAGTTAATCTAGCCTCGTTTTGTTTATAAAATGGACTGTCTATGATAATATTGTAATGTTCAGCTACATCTGTTGTAGGGACATAGGCAAGTGCTATAAGTTTTTTTATTTGAAAAGCAAATGAAGAATTTGTAGCATATTCGACACTTAGGGTAGTTTTTTGAAGGTGTCGCCATAAACACTGGTTGAAATGATAATAGCACCCTTGAATGGAGGTATGTGGGTGGATCTTTAGAATAGTGGAGAGCATTGCATGCTCAAAATCAAGAATGATTTTGTCCGGAGAGAAATCATTGTTTTTTTGTTTTATGACATTTAATAATTCCATATAAGTAGAATTGTTTTTGTTAGGCAATAGTGCATATAACAAAGGGATATTGCAGTTGTGATAGAGGCCATGTATGGTGTATAATTGGAAGAATGGTTTGGGACAGATGTTAAATGTCCCATCCATCATCCAATATTGGCTTTGCTGCAGTTTCACTAAATTCATACTGGTACCAAAAATTATTAGTCTATTTTCATTGCTTTCGTTGTCATAAATTATAAAGGGTTGTTTATTTAAAGTTATTATTTCGTTAGCACTAAAACTAATATCCTGATATGTTCTAGGACATGGTGTTGAAGAAGTTGTCGCTTTTTTGGTCCGTGCTATTGTTCTTTTTAATGATAGGATGTTTGGCATTTGGGTTGAGGCTGTTTTGGGAATTTTTGGAATGGCTTCTTTCAAAATTACATTAGTTTGCTTTTGGGATCCAGTACTAGCTTCTTTTATACTTTCCATGGCTGTTCTGACTTCTATTTCTGTAATATTAGGTGGATGATTATGTTCCCTAGTATATAGTACTGTAGCTTCTTTTGTTGTTGCTCTGCCGTAGCACTTGTTGGAATAATATTTGCTACATTTCCAATTCACTTTCATGCCATATTGTTTTTCCTGTGTGTACGTGTAACCCATGTAGCATAACAATATTTTCCTTTTTGGCTGGTCACAAACTCGGCTCCTTCGGTCATTTTGTACTGTGTATATCTATAAAATATATATAATAGTTAATATCAATTTAAATGTGATCAATAATCTATGTTAGTGATAAGTAGGAATGTTTATACTTACGTGTTTTACAATGTACAGCTAAACTTTGGACTTTCTTGTTTCTTTAGTTGAGGATAAATATTTTTGATGTTGTTGTAGCTGTTCAGAGAAATATGAAAGTAGTATATTATTTATTAATGTTTAGGTAAATTAGCAATTATAAAGCTCATTTTTACTACAAAGATGTGTCTTCATTATTCACATTGTGAAGATACTTACATAATTTTTGTTGTTGGTATTTGGCAGGTCTAATTCTTTCTTCAACTTCTGTAGAATACTTTGTAGTGTTATCTATAAAAAATAAGGAACATATGAGTTACTTTAATCACCATGTTGGTAGGTTTTTTGAAACATGTGGTAAATATGTCATTTAATATACTTACTTAGTTATTAGTTTTACTGCTGTTTAGAATGTGAAGTTCTGTATGTTGTCTGTATATCTATTCACTGTGTTTGCTCTGTAAATAAAGAATATGTCATAGAAAATTATTAAAACAGTTAGAAATGTTAGAATTGTTTTCACACATTTATTGCATTTGCATAATACTTACTTACTAAAATGTATTTTAGAAATACTACTGGGGTCCTTAGTTAATGAGGAGTGTAGTTTTCAGAAGTCGAATCTACAGAGAAAAAAATATATGTTGAGGAAAACTGTTATTTTGTAAGTTTTTAGATTTTTGACCACAAAATTACACAATGTAACTTAACTTACATAGTTATTCGATTCTGTGTTCCTATGCTTTCTTCACACTTAGTTTGAGAAGAAAATTCAGTTGTTGTAGTATCTAAAAAAATAATAATATGTTATTATTTTGGATGTTAAGTACTATGAATAGCAAAGAGCCACCGGGTATTTAGCATGAAAATAATTAGGAGTACTAAATATGCAGTTTCTATTTCATGTAATTACTTATGACAAAGTATTTTAGATATAGTTCTGATGTTTTTAGTTCTGTAGTAAAGCAGATTTCAGTAGTATAATCTATATAGAAAAATAAATATGTGGGAGAAAAATGATTATTTCATTGTGTTTAGATTTATGTGGACATAATGAAACAATGTGCCATTCTTTAAATATATTTTGGCTTCAGTATTCCTATGCTTTGTTCACAGTTATTTAGAGTAAAATATTCAGTCCTCGTGGTCTCTTAAACAAATACTAGCAGATAATTTATTAGCATGTTAACTGCAATGAATAGCAAATGGGTACTGGGTATTTAGCAGGTAATTAAGTATTACTAGCAAATGAAGCACTTTCTATTTTATGTACTTACTTAATATAAAGGATTATAGATGTAGTACTGTAGCCTTAGTTCTGTATTAGTGCAGTTTTCTGTAGCAGAATCTATAGAAAAATAAACAGATGGTGTGCAAAAGTCATTATTTCTGGGTTTTTAGATTAATGTGCATAAAACGAAACAATGTTATATTACTTACATAATTTTCTGATTCTGTATTCCTATCTTTTGTTCACAATTATTTGGAGTACAATTATCAGTAGTGGTAGTATCTAAAAAAAATAATTTTATATCATTATTTAGAATGTTAAGTAGTATGAATAGCAAAGGGCCACTGGGTATTTAGCAGGTAAGTAAATACAAATAGAAAATAATGTAGGATATATTTTATTTACTTACTTAGTAGATGTAATAGTAGGTTTTCACTCTCGTTCTTCTACTTGTTGTGCAGCAATTCTGATAGAGATGATTCTCCTTCTGTGACTTTTGGCAAGTAGTTTGTGCTTACGTTTTCATTGCTTATATAGGGGAGTGTCAGTAGTAATTACTTTACTATTGGTTCATTTAAAAAATTAGGCTTGTGATTGGTTAGTTAGTAGATTTGAATTTCTGTTGACATTAATTAGTATTAGAATATAAAATCAAAGAATAATTAGAAAAGTATACACAGTACCATAGAATAATTTTATATGTGTAGGTGACATATTTTTAAATGAATTAAAAAAATATTTGATTTTATGGTGTTTGTATAGTAGTAATAAAAGTGTTGTATGTTATTTTTGATGTGAAAACATATCAAGCGTTCATTAATTATGTAAAGAAAAGGTTTACAAAAGTCGATATATTTTTAAATCCGATATTTATGTTCACGATATTTTTGATTTCGATATTTTTGTAAGTGTCATTAAATTTTGCAGATTGCGATATTTTTGTTTTCCGATATAAATGTGGTCGATATCAAAGTAAACGATATTTTTGTATGTCGATATTAAAAAATCGATATTTGTGTAGATATATAGTTAAGTATAGGATCCCGATATTTTTGACAACGATAATTTTGTTCCGATATTTTTGTACTTCGATATTCTAGTTTTCGATATTTTGTCAGACATTCATCTACATAATCATGCTGTAAATCTGTTTGCATTAACACCTGTAATATGAACTTTATATTTAGTATAGATAGTTCACAGTAAATTCTAAATAGTTAGACACTAATGCTCAGAAATAATTCTTCAACAGTCATCGTCAGTGAGCACACTTTGCTCCAGATGGATCATGGTGTACAGAAATGTAGGAAAGGGGTTTAAACTTGGCTTTAAATCATCCTGCACAGTGCTCCTGTATGCATCTCTCTAACCAAATGTACTTGAACCTTCATCTCCCCAACCAAATGTACTTGAACATTCAGTTGGAGAGATGCATGTAGAAGCCTTGCATAGGATGGTTTAAAGCCAAGCTTAAACCCCTGTCCTACATTTCTCCACTCCATGATGCAAATGAAAGGTGGAGGTTTTGATGTCACTTGTAGAACGGGACACTGAAGTGACAAAACGTGATGATGGCGTTAACCACCAAACCGCACTAAGCAGAGATTAAATACACCACAGTGTGTGAACATGTAATTTAGGGTCTCCGAGACAAAAAGTTCTGAGACTCTGGTATTGAGACTTATGTGTTTCATTCCACCCCCCTTTCTGACAGATAACCAGTACTTCTTGGGAGCTGAACAAATCACTGCTTATTACTCCCTCCATTTTTTTGATCAATACTATTTACACTTCATGGCAGTACAGAGCCTTGCAAGGAATTTAGGCGGGTGTGCAACTTCAGTGGATTTGTTATCTGACTGAAGAGGCAACTTTACTCTTGCTCCACCACAGTTTAAGATTGAAAAATGTAATTAATAAAAATGTTCTAAACAAACTTAACCACTGGAATTCCATTCAGTAGCATTTATTTAAACTGTTTTCAGCTATTCTGTGCCATTTACTAAAGGATCTAACATCTGTAGATTAACCCTGGTCTGGCCCAAAAAGGAGATCATAAGTCATATTGCTAGTCCATATTCCAAAAAGCTAAGCAACTCTAGAAATGTGTTTTCCTTTTATACCTCATCAGTGATGAGCAGCTTAACCACAACTAGTCCTAACCTGTCCCAACAACAAGAACCTGTACACATTTAAACCACAACTGTCACACAATGTCAAGCAAATTGGTTGCACCCTGGACACCAACTTCAACCCCATGGTACACATTGTAAAGAAAACCAAGACAGCCTGATACAAACTCTCTCTACTAAAGGAAAGGAAACGAGTCCTCCCCAGAAAAAAAAGTTTTCAATACTCAAGCCCTCTTACTATTGTATATGAATATGCAGTGCCCAGCTCCAAGGCTTCTCAGCATCCACAAAGGCCACTTCTTAAAGGCATCCTACACCGTGTGCACGAATCATCTATAAATCTGTCTGCATCACTTACAAAGCCATTACGACCTGCATCATTGCCTATCCGGTTGATAAGCTTACTGTCTCTAGTGGTTCTCTGTGTACCTACAACCAGGGCACCATCAGACTGTAGACTAAGAAGTGCAAAAAAGAAAGGACAAGCCAAAACACCTTTTTCATCCATGCACCCAGGATGTCAGAGGATAACCAGGTATCCATCAGGACCACCTCAACCTGCTTCAATTTAGAAAAGATCTGAAAATAGAGCTCTTAATCAACACCACATCACAACAAATAAAAAAGTCCACTTCCATTCACAAAACCCAGCTGTCATTCTAATTACAATTTGACTGTATTTTTGCTTTTGACCTTGTACAATACTTTGCCACCTTTTGATTAGATTTTTGCTGTACAAATTCCTAAACTTGTAGCTATAGTTACCGTTACTGGCCATTGACTAATACATAAATGGTCTCATTCTCAGCACCCAGTCTTTATTCAATGTGTTGAATCTAATTGCTTTAAAAAAGAATGTCTTTCCTTTTAACAGCATATTTATAAGCACTACCAAAACATTAAAAAGATCAGAAAGACTTGTAACACTTATATTCATAAACATCTTTACATTTTGGCCATACATAAAGAAAAGCGTTCAGTTATGTGAACTTGCTCTACATACAAGTTTATTTTCATAATATTGAAAAAAAATGTTTCCCGAGTTCCTGGCAATCTGTAAATTGGTGTCAAAATTGTAATCATGGTATTTGCCTCAACTAGTTATCACCAATTCCGTTCCAAATGACACAACACTCAATGCAGTCCCATATAAGGGCTAGTATCAATTGCCAGGATGTATGTTCAGTTCTCAATTAATGTTTCTTGTGAAAAATCATTTGTCCAAGTGGTGTGCAGCTGCTCCTCCAATATATTCCTATGTGTTTCAGTCTCTCCAAATGGGAATATAGGGCCTGACAGAGAGTTTGGAAGAGAAGTTACTCTGTAACAATGTAATGGGTATCCCATCTACCTTATTACAAGTGTTATGAACATGTAATGAAGTGAAAGAATATCTGCCACATGTGCCAAACTTAAATGAGGTACAAATTCAAATGCTCATAAATGCTCACTGCAGCAAAATAGAGGGAGGATGTGTTCTAAAAAACCGTTTCTACTTCTGAAAATGCACCATAAGCCCAGCACGTTCTAAGAATAACCTCAGTGATCTCACCTGTACAAACATTATGCACATATTGATGGTAATTTGTAATAGTGAGAAAAGAATGTTTAGGGAATTTGTCAATCACAAACCTTACCCAAAGATAGCTGTCATTGTCAACTAGGGCCAAATTTGTCATTAAAGTATACAGGTCTCAGTCTTGCACTTAAGATGGCCACCATTGCAACTGTACTCACAAAGTTTTGCATGCAGGCTTGGAGCACACTAGAGATTGTGTTGCGGATCCCTCACCAGACAATGCGGTTAATTGCCGCTTGGCAGAGTAGTGGTCACACCAATATTAGAAACAGCATCTAGGAGGATAGCAAGTCATCACATTTTGGCGCAAAAATACCAGATGATACAGAAGTAGAAAGCATACAAAGGCTTAGGTGTTCCAGAATACACAGATACATGGATCTCAATTATGGATTGTACATTTTAGACTGGCGATCATAGTGTGAAATGGCAGGGCACAGGAGGGCGTGAACTGCCCTGGCCATTGGCCATCAATAGTTCGACCCTCTGACGCAGTACCAAAAATTATTCAAGAGATAGTAACACATTGCAAAATGTCTTTCACTGTCTTTGGCGTACATCATTCCTACTACTGACCATTGCTAGTCTCCGGATATGTTCTGATTTTCCTTCCCTATGTGTGAATCTCATTGGCCTGCCATCCACTTCTTCCTCATCTTCAACAGTGGGTGTCACTTCACAGTGTCATTTACTTTAGGATGGATCTCATACTTAGGATTTTTCTGTGTTGTTGGTTGTCATCAGATTATCTTGGGTATTGAAGAGATATTATGTGGTGTTCTGTTTGAGGGTCTGTGTGTGTTTCAATATGTGTGTTTAAATGCTCCATGTTCCTTGCTGGTTGTAGATATGGAACCACCTAGCAGGACTCATGCCATCTGCTTTCTAAATTGTCAGCTATCAATTTGGATGGGTTCAAAAACGATAAGTAGGGTGAAATGGAAGACATGGTGGGCATTCTTTGTTCTTCTTGGACTTGCAGCCAAGGTCAATTGATTTGTATGATCTGCAAGCAGACCAATTATTTTCCTACTGCTTCAGAGACACAAGTACTAATCCAGAAGCCCCATCTCAATCACCAATGAGAGCAACCGCGGTACAATAAGGCAATTGTTTGCCTCCAGACCATGCCTGAAATCTCAAAAGAACTACAATTCCTTCCCTGAGAGATGCCTTCCCATGAGAGTTACTTCTTGAGTGAGTCATAGATGGTCATCCTGGAGAGTTAGTGTACCTAAATTACAACTCCTAACTGCTGATGCTTCAAATAGCTTGCAGTCGTACAAGAAACCATCAACAGGATTTTGACTCCCAAGAAGAGAAACTCACAGAAAGACTGGTGTAGCAATCTCAGAGAAGACACCTTCATCAGTGACATTTGGACCACGCTTTAGGTACTCAGAATAGCCCAATTGATAAGTGACATATCCTTTCCTACAAATATCTTGTTGGGTCAATGCAAGACTATATTTAGAGGCACTTACATTTGGGTAGACTCAATGAACTTCTACATTGAAATGCTCGGCATGCATTACTACAGAGTGTGGGAGATATTCACCCTATGGACCTGTGAATCTAACAGGAGCTAAAGAAAGCAGTTTCATAGACACAGTCTACAGGATTCAAGTTCCTGAAGGAACTGAGTGACATTTTGAAATTGGTCATGATGTAATCATGAATATTCAGGGCAAAGAAAGCACAAGCAGAAGTCTTTGAGAAAGCCGTTGAAGATGACCGCCAAAGGTAGTTGAAGTAGTAGTGCAATAAAGAAAGGAAGAGGCATTGATAGAGAAAGAAAGAAACACCAGTGCCTATTCTTAATTTTAACTGAGTGATGAACACAGAGAACTGTGTAACCTGGGCCTATGATTCCACATGGGGAGTATGCCCAGGGGAAGACTGATAAGAGTGGTGCATTGATGGATCAACACTGTTCTACACCTCATGTTTTCATCGCCTTGTCCTTTGCAAATGCAACACCTGTGATCAGTGGTGACAGACAATCTGATCTTTGCAGAGTGTTTTTTTAATGACATTTCTAATGTGAAAGTTAACTTTCATTCAAAACCAGTTATTCTATGATAGGTAATGTGATGCTGCTTAAGAAGCTGTGTATGTAGGAATATACCCCTAGCAGAGAAGATTTCTGTCAGATAATTTGAATATGCGCTGGCATTTTAATACATAGTAGGCAAACAGCAGAGAGCTGCATATCATTTGATATTGCTTTCTAATACTTAATCACTTATTCAAAGATGAATTCCAGGCTCCCTGAAAGGCTTTAGGGGATTTCAAACCTTATAATATTAAAGATTGAAACTTGGATGATAAGCATTGTTGAAGAGATATAAAATGATATTAATTTCATTAAATGCAAAGTAGAGGATGGTAAAGCGTCTTTGCTTGTTGAATTTCACTCTATAATAGAAAGAAAAAACTGCCCTGGTTCTGCTGAGATTGAAATTCGTCAAGAGGTGCCTTGCCTGGGAATGTGCAGAAAACACATTTGGCCTGACTTTTGCAGAAATCAGTATGGATTGTGTGGCATTGAGACTTTCCAAAAGTGTAAGGCTGAAGACCAGTAATATTTTCCTTCAGTTAACAACATGTAATGGTAGCAGACTTGACTCCAATTAGCCTACACCCCCAGACTTATACCAGACTGCACCCATTGTTAGTACCTCTGCTGAAAATTGGGTATTTTGGTGGTTGTATAAAGATTGGCTGTTCTAGTGGAGGCAGAGTCACAGCCAACGAGCTGAACTTGGATTTGCCACCCTTTGCTTAAAAGATATCTTGAATACATGGTACATAGTGCTTTTGGATAAATCTATGGAAGCATTGATGCCATGCCATGGAGTCATGGCAGTGCTATCATCCTTTATGTCATTTCTGAAGATATAGCTCACAGTGGGTGCTATTATCAGAAATGGTAACTGATACTAAGTAATTATTGGAACACTTGGAAGATTTAGGTAAAAAACAAAGGGACAAATTTATCAATACTTTGCGGTAGTGCAAAGTTATAAAAAGTGGTGCAATCTGCTGTAAAGTATTGATTTGGAATTTACTTTCCAGCACTAACCTTGGATTGGGCTAAAAAGTAGCCCTAAGTTAACACAAAGTAGTGCTCTATGCTACTATGCATTAAGGGGCATCTTAGGGTGCAACGTGGGCGTTCACATGCATCCACCCATGGTTCTTGACACAGAGTCATATCTATTAACAATGGGTGATAGGGATTTTAGAAAACTATTTATGCTTCTCTGAGACAGGTGCAACATACAGACAATGTTTTCTTTTCTTAAAGCTTTTAAAACTTTGCATGTGTGTTACACTTTTCCTGCACACATGCAAAGTGGGAAAATATTTCAAGTTAGTCGGAACATAGTATTTTGTACTGAAAAGTTACTCTCTGTAAAAATTTGGGTTATTGGTTGCGAATGGGGGAGATACCCCATTCAGGCTACAAGCACAATCCTAGTCAGGTTGAACCACAAAAGTAACTAAATTAACTTGTTCTTAACCCTGTAGTAGCTTGGCACAAAAGTGGTCAAGTTTACCTTAGATGCAATGTGTAAAGTACTTTTGTAGCACACAAACAGTTATAAAGTGAAAACACAACACAAGAAAAATCTCAAACCAATTTAGAAAAATGTAATAAATAAAATGACACCAAATCAAAATTATTCGAATCAGCAGAACTTGAGTTATTAATTTGTTAAGTATTTAGTGAAAAATAGCACCCAAAAGATCAAAACCCAACCCTTGGGAATCTGTTCGCACAAGACCAGAGCAAAGTCTTAAGTTAAGGCTGACAATGGAGCGTGGGCTGTATACACGAGGTGGATTGGGGCCGGTCTCCACTAACATACAAAAGTTTAAAGAAAAATGACTTTTTCACCCCTTTTTACCTCCTTCCTTGACTGCATTAGACTGTTTCCACAGTTGCGATTGGTTAATCCTCTTCTACTGGGTCCTATTCTCTTCACACTTACTCAGTAGGAGTCCGAACCATGGAAGTAATTTGTAATTGAATTCCAAACCAAGAATGTCAGGTTTAACACCCTCCCATTTCAACACCAATGTTAGACTTATGTACACACCATTACACGATGGTGCAAAGGTGTGTGCATGGTGCTAGGCAGCCAGAAGATATGTCAGTGCTAGGGTTCATAACAGCGCAGTAATTTCAAGTGTTCAATCTTTTGTTAAATACGAGTCAGTGTTGTTACATCTAAGGGATGGAACATGGGTATAGTTGGTGCCAGTGTCACCAGACCTGGCATCAACACAGTGGCAGTGTATCCCTGCTGCGTGGCACTTACATGTGTGGCAAAAACGTTATAGATTGCCAAAAGGGATATGAAAAGGGACATCATTATTTTTACAGCTAGTTTAGGATAAGTGTTTTAAAAGCAAAGGGTGTTTTGTACGTGGATTAGAAAGGCAAAATGCTAGCTTCCATGAGGGTGTTTCTCTTGCTTCACTGCTTAAAAGGTTATGTGGACACCCAGGAAAGAAAATACAAGAGTGTTTACTTTAGCGAATTGAACAACTCACTCAATCAAGATTTGTTACCAATTTGTTGCGCAATTACAGTTTTCAGTATCTTTGCTTCCCTCCAAGCCAAGCAGAAATGTTGGTATGTTTGGCCTGTTTTCAAAACTATCGACAACATTGTATGGCTCTGCTTGTGATGCTCATATGCTGGTTTTGAGTGTTGCCGAATTCGATAGGAATATCATGCACCAGGATCCACTAGGGATCATCCCTCAGAACCTTAGGTTGAATAAAGTGCCACAGATAATCCTGGGAAGAAATGATAGTCTGAAATCAGAATCTCTTGAGAGAAAAAAACGAATTTCTCAAAATATCTTTACCCTGGTGAAACAAGACATTCTCGCAAAACACGTGTTGGCATAGACGTGGGCATAAATATTCATGTAATATGCACTGTTAGAGGGATGAGGTGTAAACACATTATGTAATAAAAAAGACAATACATGAGAACTGATATTATAGTGTTTTGGGATCCTAGTTTTGTGGCGTGCCTAGGCTGATTTGGACACATGCTTGCATGTATCCCTATTAGACTAAGGAATGCTTCCAGGACAAACAGTGTGACTTCCATATGGGATTTTCTAGTCCTGCGATTGGTTTGTGTAATAGCACGTGATTGCAATTCCTGAAAAGCTGGACTTGGTACTCTGGTGCAACCCCCTTTAAACCATGATGAAGCCAGAATCAGCAACACAACCCTGCTTGCCACTTTGGGAAAGCAAGTCAAACAGTTACATAGGAGACGTCATTTTGAAGGGGGGGTGCCATTCTCTTGTAGTGCTCTGCCAAAGAAGAGTAGGCTTTGGACCTTGGCAATTAATTTGATGGTGATAAGACACATTTTGTGGAAAACAGTCCCAAAAATGTCAAATGAAAAATTTGTGATGCTTAGTACAAAGAACTGTGTTAATTAAAATCAACAAAAGCCAGAAAAGCGGTGAAAACAATCTTTGCAAAAACCCAAGCAGATGATTAAATCTCCACCGACCTTATCAGTAGAAACTATAGACATGGATCTCCAGCAGTTTCTTCCTCAACTCATACATTTTTTATCATATGTGGTATAAGGGTGAAGAACCACTATCAGGCTTTGCCAAAGATCTGCATACACTGAAGATATATGTCCTCTGAGAAACCCATAGTAGTAGAATTTACTTGATGAAGCTGATCTGTGGGGAGCAGTGAGGTAGGTGCTGGGGCGCCTCAGGCTACACTCTTTTTGGGGTGGCGGAGGTGAGCAAGTCGTGTCTGTTGACTACCACCCTCCCCTGCAAGCAAGTTGTCCGTCGTCTGACAGCCACTGCTAGCCTGCACCGGGCGGCAAACTTAGGGGCCGCCCTGGGTGGCAGTAGGTCTAGCTACTCTACTGGTGAGGAGGAACCATTTTGATGATTTCCTTCTGATCCTTTCTCACAAAAAACAGTTCCGAGCACCAAGAAGCATGCATTTTCTTGCTTGGGTTGCACCTGAAACTGTAGTAAAGCAATTGCCATGATGACTTCCAAGTCAGTAACTTATTCCACCCAGCACAATGTTATCCTTACACGATTCAGCACCATTTAGCACTTTTTACATATATTTAAAAGGGTGCTCCGGTTTGTAGAGTAAATAATTTAATTTAATTTAAAATCTTATATAGCCCGCAGCTACCCTAGGGCATCCCGGCGCTTCAAGACAGCATCAGATGGTAAAGGGGACAGCATCGAGGCGTTATGCCGGAAACAGGAAGGTTTTAAGACCCTTGCGGAAACGCAGTGTGCAGGGCTCAGCTCGGAGGTTTAGGGGAAGCGAGTTCCAGAGCTTTGCCTTGTTAAATGAGAGTCTTATCCCACCAGTGCGGGCCTTTTTGACTCTAGGCACCATCAAGAGATGTTTCGTATCTGACCGCAGCGTTCTGCCCGCTTTGTAGGGAGTCACTAGATTTTTTAAAATAAGGGGACCTTTGCCTGCAAGAATTTTATGAGCGGTACAGAGTGCTTTAAAGGTCACTCTCTCCCGCACGGGGAGCCAATGCAGTGCCTTCAATGCCGGTTTCGCAGATTGCGTCCTCGGAATGTCCATGAGCAGCCTTGCCGCTGCATTTTGGACCTGTTGAAGAGTCTTAAAGGTTGATTCAGGGGCGCCCAAAAAGATGGCGTTGCAATAATCAAGTCTAGATGTTATGAGACCCTGAATCAGCAGCTTCCTCGATGTCACCGGTAGTAGGGGGAAGATTTTCCGAGCCGACCTGAGCAGGCAATAACAAACTCCTGCTGTTTTCTTGGCTTGGGTGCGGAAAGACAAGTCTGGTTCCAGCCAGACTCCAAGGCTTTTGATCGCATCTTTGGGGGTCGGGGGATCGCCCAAACATCCCGGCCAACTAAGCGGCGGGAGAAGGGTAGTTTTACTCCCCAGCAGCAGTATCTCCGTCTTTGAGCCGTTTAACTTGAGGGAGGAATCTCCCATCCAAGTGTGAACATCTGCCAGGCAGGAGTTCAAGATGTCAGGATTGTCGGCCAGATGTGATAAGGAAACCACTAGCTGCGTATCGTCAGCGTAGCTGACGATTTTGATGTCATATGGGGATACTACGTCCTCCAGGGGGGCCATATAAACATTAAATAATGTGGGGCTCAATGACGAGCCCTGTGGCACTCCACACTGGAGGGGAATGGATTTGGATCTCTCAGGGCCATCCCACACCTGGTAGGAACGATTCGAAAGAAAAGATCTCAGCCACTGCAGGGCCGCCCCGGAGACCCCTACCTCAGCCAGCCGTCGGATCAACACCTGATGGTTCACAGTGTCAAACGCCGCGCTGAGGTCCAGGAGGATCACGGCCACTGACCCTCCTGAGTCCAGGATGCATCTTGCCTCCTCGACTACTGCCAATAGGGCCGTGTCTGTGCCCTGACCTGGGCGGAATCCAGTTTGTGATGGTCGAAGGAGTCCATTCGACTCCAAAAAGGCTGACAACTGCCTGTTGACCAATCGTTCAGCAACTTTACCGAGGCCCGGCAAGAGCGAGATAGGTCTAAAGTTCGCCAGATCGTTGGGGTCCAAATTGGTCTTTTTTAAAAGAGCCTTAACAACAGCCATTTTCCAGGTGGGTGGCACCACACCCTGAGCAAAAGAGGCGTTCATAAGGTCTGTTATGGGAGCTACAATGGACGCTATTACCTGCTTGAGAAACTTCATGGGGACCGGGTCCATGGGAGAACCACTTTTAATCGACGATAGAGTTTTGGCAACGTCGCTCAGTGATACTGGACCAAAGGTGTCAATGAGGAAAACGTTCTCTCTGGTCCGAAGTCCCACGTCCTGCTTGGCAATGTCCTGAGATGGGTTCGGCTGGGGCAGAGAGCTTAAGATTTTCTCAATTTTTGTGTGGAAGAACTCAGCCAGTTGTGTGCTTTTTTGTTTGGCATGCAACACATCAGGCTCCGGAACTTTGAGCAGTTCTTTGACCACTTTGAAACTCTCCCTAGAAGAGCTTGAAGCAGATTTAATGCGATCCTCGAAGAATAGGGCTTTCGCGCGCCGCAGGGCGGACTTATAGCCCCTAATTGCAGCCCGATATTCTTCTCTCCTAGAGACTTCCCAGTTCGTCCTCCATAACCTCTCCAACCTTTTACATCCCTTCCTGAGGGTGCGAAGTTCTCCGGAGTACCACGGAGCCGAGCCAACTCGTTTGTCCCTCTTAGGAACTCTCTTTTTAGGGATCAGAGCGTCCAAAGAGGTGGAAAACCAGCTGTTGATATTGGCATCGGCCTTAACGGGATCCGACTCAGGAGGGGGAGGCGAATTTTCCAGTATAGAGGTCCAATTATCGACTGAAAGTCTGGCCCAGGCTCTGTCCACTAGGAAGGCCTGTTTGGTCCTTGTGGGTGGTAGGTCGATTTGCCACAAAGCTGATACCAGAAAATGGTCTGACCATGGGAGGGGAAGGGCCGGCTTTGCTGTGAAGCGGGGAATGTTAGAGAACATCGGGTCGAGTAGGTGACCCTTTTCGTGGGTGGGGCCGGCATTAATTAAGACCAACTCGCGCTCCTGTAAGTCGCTCTGGAGGTCCTGCGCCGTTTGGTCAGTGGGCTCATTGAAGTGAAGATTGAGATCACCCAACACCATGAAGTTGGCCGTCACTGCGGCCAGGGCCGTCACTGATTCTACCAGGGAGCTCACAAAATTACCCAGTGTGCCCGGGGGCCGGTAAATCAGCAGACCCGATATTGATGTTGTCGGGGATATCCTGAGGGCGAAGTGACAGCTCTCACAGTCCGCGAGTTGGCCACTATACGTCCTGCAAACAAACAGGCTCCTGTATACAATAGCGAGGCCGCCCCCTCGTCCCTCTGGTCTGTCCACCTGACAGATAAGGTAGCCCGGTGGGAGAGCTTCCACGATATCCGCATCGGAACTGGGAGTTAGCCATGTTTCCGTTAGAAACAAGATATCTAATGCCAGATCCTGGATGAGTAGATTGATTTCTATAGCATGACGTGGGAGGGATCTACAATTCAGTAGCCCTACAACCATGTCATTCTTCCCTTTAGTAGCGGAGTGAATCCTCTCAGCTCCCTCAGCTAGGAGGGGGGAATGGGAATGTATAGGCGGATCAGCTCTCTGAGGCAAAGCATGCCGAAGGGCCAAGAGTTCATCGCGCTCATAAGCGCGCCTCATGGAAGTAGGTTTTGGCAGAGTGTCATGCCCTGGGCCCGTCTGGGCCCGGACGGGCACAGACGGGCTTGTCTTTGGCGGGTCTTCGGCGCGGGATCGGCGCGTTCGCTGCGCGTCATCGCTGCGCGTGTTATGCATCTGAGAGTTTTATAGGGGCCGCGCTAGCCTTCAGCACCGCCTGCCTCCCCTCTAACCAATCCCTGTCCTGCACCGGCAAAGGAACCCGGAAGTAGGAAGCGCCCTGCACCCTCCACGTCAATCAAGCCGAGTGCTTGCGGTGGACCGGGGTAGCAGGAGCGACAACTAACACTACAGACAGGTAGGTAAAAGTGCAAACGTGCTTTTGAATCAGTTTGAAAACACAGTGTCAATGTCAGCATTAAATTTTTAAAATAAGATCAAACGAAGTGTAATTTAAAATCAATACACAGCGAGCAGTTTCCCCATCCAGGTCGCGCTAGGAGCTGTAGCATGCGCGTGTCTTTAGGACGAGTGTCTGGATTTTCTGGGGCTTTGTAGGGCCCGCGCTAGCCTTCAGCACCGCTGAAATAGAACAGTGAATCAGTGGATGATGCCATCAGTGATGCCATTTGAGATGTCAAGATTGGTGTAATCAATGATGTCATTGAACATGCAATAGGTGATGTAATATGTTAAGTCATACAGAACTTCACAAGAAATCTTACATTTACAAATGTGGAACTGATCCATTTATAGTAAGAAACCTATAAGGCAAAATATATCCATGTTGCAGAAAAATAATACAAATATGCAAGTGCACATTTCCGCTAACCCTGCCAATCAACCAACCCCTTTTCTACACTCACTATTTTATGCAGTCCAATAAAACAGAGAAACTTTTTTTGTAGCCCATTTATAAACATGAGTTGCCTGCTTTGTGAAATGTAAGCCTGGGCAAATAATTTTTTCCACTAGCATAATCTTGTGTAACTTGTGGCATTCCATGTTACAATTGTTACATGAAATACTCAAGATTACACAGTATCAAGTAATTAAGAGTTCATTTTAGTATAAATTCTATTGCCTGAGTGTTAGAAATGGGATCTCTGGTTGGCTAAGGCTTGCACCAAAGCCAGGCAGAGACCCCCACTCTAGTTGGGGCAAGGAAGTTACACGCCAAAGATAACCCCTGCTCACCCCCTTGGTAGATTGGCACGAGCAGTCAGGCTTATCCCGGAGGCCATGTGTAAAGCATTGGCAAACGCACACAGCAACAACATCCCAGGCACACTACAAAAGGAACTCCACACAAGGTTACTTCAAAAATAGCCTTTGTATTCTCATAACACATTAGAAGAGTAATCATATAATATACATGGTGCCACCTGACACTAGGTCATATTTACAAGGGATTATATACACCTGACAGGGCCCACTGGACCACTGTCAGAACCATCACAGAGTGAACTTAGTAAAAGTAAAACATATCATAAATGTACAACCAGTAACCACTGGTAATCACTGTACTTAGTATCAGCTTGTAACATAAACGACATTATGCATAGTATCACATCAGGTGCGAATTACATTCTGTTCCAACCTCACCAGCAAAAACAGATTATGCAATCTTCACATAAGTCTAAACGCATTAGACCCTAACCTCCTAAACATGACTCACAGGTGGAGCATAAATCACAGTGTGACAAAATCTCACTAGCATAAACCATAATATGCAAACCAACCTCATACATAAAAACCATATTTAGAGGTATAACACAGGGTACAACAAACATAGCACATAGATTACATTTCCAAGCACCACATAATCACATTAGAGCATGGCGCCCCACAACGCTAACAGTCACCCTGGCCAACTTGCCATCTCAAAAGCGGGCTCAAATGTCCTGTGTCCAAAATGTCAGGGCGCGCTGGCAATGCAGCGGAAGCCAAAGTGTGCCTCTGCGCAAACCGAAACGTAGCAGCTGCCCACTACTTGCTGGGCAGCTGGGGATATCGAATGAGGGCCTAAATGTTGCAGCTGGCACAAATTGCTGCGCAGCTGTTAACCTGAATGTGTGCCTGGGCACGCAATGTGCCCTGTGACAAATATGCGCAAAAAGGTCCGGCTGCCCGTGCTGGTGCCGTGCAGCTGTAAATAACCAAAGCACAGGGGCCAGGCATCACTCCGCCTTCCGGGCCCCCGCTGGAGCTTTCTTAAACATGCCCCAAAAATGTGGCAGCTGCCCACTAATTGCTGGGCAGCTGTGCAAATGAACCCTGCCATCAGCGTGCCTCCTGCGTTCCTCTAATCCTGCCAACATGTCGCAGTTGCCCCCTGACAGACGGGGGAGCTGTGAGTATCCAAAGAACAGGCATAGGCACCTCAGTGCCTACTGGACCACCAAGGGGGCCCTAGCACAAATTATGCCTAGTTGCAGCTGCCCGCTATGTCGGCGCAGCTGTTACCATATTTCAGCAAAAATTAGGCAAGGGCACCTTTGGCCCCAAAACTACTGTACCCCTTGGCAGAGCCATATGGGTTCTAAAATAAACCAGGCCCAATGCTGGAGTGGCCCTCTGGCAGGCTGGCCGTTCGAGAAAGAGGCACTGGCAATAGGCCATGCGGCAGCTCCACTCACCGGGGTGTTGCCTGCAGGCTCCTCCCTCATCTGGGATGCTTTGTCTCCCCTTCACCCAGTCCCTCTCCTGCAGGCAAGGACTTCTCCAAGGCGGCAGGGGCAGGCACCGGCAATGTGACTTGGGCCCCTTTTGCCGTGATCACCAAATTCAGCAGGACGCGGGGCTCTCCCTTATGCAGGGGAGCCCCGGTCTCTTCATGGAAGCCACTTTCTTCTTCCAGCCGCAGCTTCCGCTTGATGCCCTGCCCACAGTCAGGCGCAGAAGCGGCCTGACTTCCGGCCCGCTGCTCGTGTGGGTGGCGGCGGCTCTTCTTCTCGGCAAAGTGCGGGTGGGCAAAAGGTGCCCGAGGCGGGGTGGCACCCGTTATCTAAATACCCAGAACCAGCCAACATGCAGGGTGGGCAGCCGCCATTTAGAATAGCAGGAGAGTGGGGTGGGCACCCGCTCTCCAAAACCGAAAGGCCACATGAAGATCCAAATGCAGGGTGGGCACCTGCAATTAAGGAAAAACGCGGCATCAACAACGGGGTGGGCACCCGCAAGAACCCAACAATGCGGGGGAATCCCTACACTGGGGATTCCCTATAAAAGGGATAGAAGTGCTCCTCCTCAGCTGCAGGGAGCATTGCGCTATGAAAAGCGCTTGTAAGAAATAAAAGTAAAGTGCTCATAGGGCGCTAGAGCAACAGCTCCTTGAGGAAAAGTCCAGGAGAGGTTTCAGGGGCATAGCTGGGCCCAGGGGCCAGCACATAGGGCCCTCCAACAGCGAGGCAGCCCCCATGGCAGTCCCTCCTGGACCCCAGCAGCAGCAAGCCCCTCTCTCTGTCAGGAACAGAACAGGAACACTGAACAATTTCATGGGGTCACAGCCCTATATTTATACCACTTTTCCCTTTGTATCACATCACAGGGCTTGGGGATACCAGTAAGAACTGGTTATGGGGAGCTTTGGAGCACTTTGTTTTGCTCAGCTCCTCTCTCCTTTGTCAGGTAGTGGCTCATGGATCAGATGCAACACAGGGGGTGGCACCAGCATTGTGGAAGGAAGGCACAGTCCTATTCAGGTCCCAATTTCCTCCTATATTCCGAAGATTTCTCCTTATGTGTCAGAGATTGGTCGCCGCATTTCTGCTGACAAAGACCATTGTATACAACCCCAATATTAACAGAATACTTGGCTCTCCCACATTATCAGCATGAAAGTGTCAAAAGTATTGTGACATATGAGGCAATTTGGGTGTGCACTCATAGGCATTCTCCATAACCTTTGGGTTGGTAAATATGTCCAATGGATGTATTTAAATTGGTGCCATATGTACCTCTTGAAGTGTTATCTTAGCATCTACATTCAATTATTTTGAAAAGCCAGAATTTAACCAGGATGTGGTGGGCATCAGCATATTGTTTGTGTACAGTTCATTTTTTACATTACTCTCGCTTTGCATTACACATATTTTCAATTTCAGGTTCGCAGAGATGTAATAACTTGTTCACAATTTTTGGCCATGTTCTAAACTCATGATTAGAACTTCGGTCCGCAGGTTCAAAAGTGAATTGAGGAATTTGCAATATTATAATTATAAAAGCTGCTACTGGGGCTTAAGAAGCAGAACATTGTGGGTAATTAATGTGCTACTTGTTCAACTGCTCCCCTCTTCAACAACGGAAGAGGATGCTTTACAACATTCAGCAGAATACATTTTTATGAAGAAAAAAAGAATTGCAATATGTACAACCGTTTGGCAAACATAGATCTAAATGTCAGCTCCATCTAGTCTAAGAGGGCAAGCTAGGAAGTGCAATGAATGTCTACTGTTTGCCTAACCCTTTCTGGTTTGAACATGGGCAACCTAGGTCCAGGAGGGACGGATCCATGCCATATTTTCAGGTTATCAGTGTTTATGAAAACTATTTCTATTAAGATTCACGGAATTGAAATTTGTATTATGAAATCATACTGAAAATCGAGCACATATCCTAACCTCCTGGACATTTGTTGGACACACTAAACAAGAATAAAACAAAGTTTAGTTAGAAGAGAAGAAAACGGAGGGGTTAGAAATCATGCAGTAAGCCATGGTGGGTAAACCATTGCTGAAATTTTACATCACTGCCACTCGTATTTTGGTGTTCTACTAAAATGAGAGACTGCAAATGTTAGCGTTGTAGACTATCCTCACTGCATGTGATTGGGTTCAGAGTTAAGGCATGTGGCATACAGCATAAGCACTTTCACACCCAGTGGGGACTAGTGGGACATTTATGTCTACAACTCTTTAGTGGAACATTATTTAAAATAAAAACAAATAGAAAATGCATTGGAGCACTGTGAGTCCATCAACACACTCCAGAACCCTTTATTTCTTTTATGATGTTGTAACACATGGGGGACATTGTCCCCAAAATATATATCCTTGGCTACGACAATGAACATCTCTGGATGTATTGGTATGTGGATGCTTGAATGTCTCTAGAAGGTAGCCTTTTCTTTCTTGTGCATGTATAGGTGATCTATTTCAATTTGGGTATGGGTGTTGTGTATTTCAGAGTGCATGTACTGAACAAATGCTGCACCTACCGGTTTTGTCAATATTTATTCTAAGTTGTTACATAACCTACTTGGTTCTTGTCTCGTTCTCAGTTATGGACTTTGCAAAACAGTAAAGTCCTGGTGATTTTGAGGGCGGCAAAATGAATAATGGATAATGGTTGTCTTACAGTAACCATCATTTAAAATAATTATTAACATTCTGTGAATAATTGAGCGTTAACCACAGTGGTTGGCGCGATGCAGGGGGTTATATCATGAAGAGCTGCCGCTGAAAGCAGAGCCAAACAAACACCTTTTTTGTGTGTGCCTAATTTTCAAAGCAACCACACATACACCTCCTTGGAATTACATTGAGTTAATGCATGGAATGTAGACAACACAACTTGGAAACAGTGAGCAGAGATTGCCTCTATTTCTCACTTATACTGTTAAAAGTTCATGCAATAACTTGGAGAAAATCCGAGATACAAGTATGCTGTGCTTAGAATGGAAATACAGAAGTGCGGTACTCACTAGTAAGAGTACTACCGCCGTATCTCGCTGTTAGACAGCACTGCAAAATTAATGGGACGACTCCTGCTGAACAGGTTAGAGTTATGGGCAGAGGAGAATAGCATATTAATCCAATCATATTATGGGTTCAGGAAGAAGAAAGGGACAATGTATCAATGCCTCAAATTAAATGTGTGAATAGGTAAAGATACTCAGGCTATAAACAGGTCAACTGTACATGGCCTTTATGGACCTGTCATCCGCTTTTGACTGAGTGTCCCATTCGAAGCTCTGGTCCATAATGGCCGAAATGGGAATAGACAAAACAATAATAAACTTTATCAGCAAATTGTATTCCTCAGCAGAGGCTAGCATACGTATAGGGATAGATGGAGAGTGCTCCCGCCCCATCACTTTAGCTCATGGTGTAAGGCAGGGATGCATACTTGCGCCCTTCCTATTCTCCCTCTACACGAGTGGTGTGGAGACAGCATTGGTGGGGACCAAGAGCGACGTTCATATCATTAAGTCAGCGCCAGTTCCTATACTTGTGGTTTTGTTGCCTCGAACAGGGAAGGCACTACAGAGGCTAATAGACACTTATGTTAGCTTCAAGGGTAACCTAGATCTGAAAGGCAAGAAAACAAGGTATTTTGTTCGCGTAGCTGGACCCAGATCGAAAATGCTAATGACGTGGTATGCTGAAGGAAGAAATTTGGAAGTAGTCAAATAGTTCACTTATTTGGGAGTAATGTTCGAAGCCAAAAACATATGGAGCAATATGTTAGAGAACCGAGCTCTTATGATGGAGAGAAGCATAGGGGGCATCTTTAGCTTCATTAGGAAATTAGGGTCTAAGCCTATAGAAACAATATAAAAGAAATATTAAGCGAAAACAATTGCAGTTGCAACCTATGGTGCAGCAGTGTGCAGAGTTACTCCGACTTGCAGACATCATCAAATAGTGAACACATTTCTGAAACGTATATTAGTTGTTTCCCTCTCTTGTCCTGTTATTAACTGCCACACTGAACTTGATGTCCCCTTCCTTTCTAATCAGGTCATAGCAGCTCCCACTCTCCTCTGCCACTTGATTTAGAGGAGGAACACTCTAAAGTTGACACAAGATATCCTATTAGACTGTTAACAATTAGATTGGTGCATCAGAATAAAATGGCTGCAATTCATCAAGAACGCCATATACAGCATTGGGCTTCTAAATGTATTTGATGCTCCATTGTCTTGTTCTTCCATTTTTAGAGCGAAGCTGAAAAAACTCATTATTGAAAAGCAGGTTGAGGAGATATGGGAAATAAAACAACTCAAATCTAGGGTGAGACAATATCATTTGATTTCTATTGATAAGATTTCGCTTGAATTATATCCCATTGAAGCTTGGATTCCCCGCCAACACTCATTCATTGAATGATTTGATTCCTTGCCCATGTGACTCCTCATCCACTGAATGTGATCTCCATTTGTTATTTTTTTGCCCATTATATAGAGAAGAGAGGAAAAGGTTTCTCTGTCCCATCCTATGTAAGTAAGGTCTGAGACAATGTCAACAAGCACTTTTTCTCCTAAAACAACTTCCTGACACATATATCTGTAATTGTGTGGCCAGGTTTATACAAAGTGCCTTAAAGACCCATCAAAGTCAATCATGAAGACAATCTGATACAATTTATAACCATTTTACAGACTTGACTGTAATTTTTAAGAATTTTTAAATGTATTTCTGATTTTCTGTGATAATAGAACACTTGTTATGCTGTTTTCTATAACTAGCAAAATACACTATTTTAATCTTGACTTGACTTGAAGAGTCAGGCGGGCAACTAGAGTCAAATTTCGGGGGGCTGAAAAATATTTCGGGGGGGGGGGGCTAATTCTTCGAACCATAGACAGAGTGGCTGTAGAAAGGGGTGAACAAACAACAGAAGCCTCATTTACAAGTAAATGGTCTTTTAAAGACCTGTTGAGTACTCGGGTGCGGCTGCAATTAGATGCTCGCCAACCCTCGAAGCTGTCTCCGCCAGGGCTGACACACATGACGGGGGGGGGGGCTGAAGCCACGTGAGCCCAATGCATGTTGCACGCCTGTGATGAGTTCGTATTTGCTCCTGAGAAGTGCTGGTATTCCCCTATTAAATGTATTGCATCATTGTTGAGAAGTGTGGTACTCGCCCTTTCAAATTAAAGAAGTACGGGTACTCAGTACCGGACAGTACCTGCCCGCTTAAAGTACTGTTAGTATGAACCTCAGACGCACCAGATACAAGAACAGGCATTTTGGTTAAAAAAACACATAAATGTTTTACACATTAGCGAATACAAATACGACCTCAACATACACACAGAGGTTGGACCAGAAACTGTTCCTATTGGCACTTTTCCTGTTTTCGACATTACAAGGAAATAGCACCAAATGTGAGAACTGCATGGAAATTGAACAGAAAGACCTATGACATCTGTATGTTCAGCTATATGAGTGTGCATGTGTAGCTAGGTGTGTGTATGTGCGTGCCCGCGTGTGCGCGCGCGCCCGATTCCACAGCCCAATAAAGCCTAATTCCTTTTCCCACGAGTTTTCAAGCATGAAAGAAAAAGTCCTTACATTTAACTTGTTTTCTAGCTTATCTTATTATACTTTCACTCGATGTTTGTGAATTCATTTTCCAGTTCCATGCTGACAAGAACGATAGTGTGACATTAATCAGATGTACTTCTGTTTCTCGCGCTTCCCACAGAATGAACACGCCGATGCATGAATAACTTCCAAAAGACACGTGCCAAGGCGATCTTCCAAATGAAAATCCAAAAGTACTTTTTGACTTCAGGTAAAGGATAGTAAAAGACAGCTTTCAGAAATGGTGGGTCCAACATGGTTTAGAAAATAAAAAAATTGTTTATGAAAATTGTGTGTCGTCACAGTAACCCGAAAACTAGCCACATAATTTATAGTGCGTGTTGAACAATGTGCACCCCTCCCGCACGCGCTGGATGCCTGTCAGAGCTATGGCAGTTGACTTCAACATGTCAGAGTCAGTTGACTGCAGTGGCAGAACAGGGTCAGGTCAGAACCTCTAGGGACAGCCTGGGAGGACTGGCGCGGCGAGCGTACATACAGAGAAGCATCCCGCATAGGCGCCAGGGGACCTGCCAAACAAAACAAAATACAAGGCCGCGACCTCGTTCCCCTTCCGCAGGGAGACGGAGGGAGCTCACGAGCTCCGGGTCTGTCAGTGGGATTAACAGAGAGATCCCACCGTCTCGAAAGCAGCCGCCATGAGGGCCGAGAAGCTGGTACCCTCCGTGTCAAACGTGTTCATGGGCAGATAACATGGAGGCGGCGTCTGGCTCACTAACATGCAGACAAGTGGGCGCACTGTAGCTTCCAACGGCAGAGTTCGGACTCCGGGTCGACTTCATCAAAAACACATTCAGATACACAATGCTGCATTGACATTTCACCTTGGACAAAGGAATGTTCTGAAGAATGGAACAAAATTTATGTTTTTGCCAGTGTGTGTGCATTCTTGTGAAGCATGGGGATTTCCCAGTTGTCAGAGTTAACGAAATGAGTATTTCATTGATGTTTTTTGTAAAGGAGTGGTATTTTATATCCGCTGCTTTTTGATCACGTCAGCCACTGAAATAAGGTCCTTCTGACATAAGGGCAAATGTCAGAAGGACAACAGAAATAAGACGACAAATACACACCATTCACAAAATCAAACTGGGAAACGGAAATTATGACGGAATTTTCAGAGAATATTTTTCAGAAATACAAGAAGGAATGTTAACCACCATCGCCACTAAAAAAATACTCTCGGACTGGAAAAGTCTTAGCACCAAAGAAACAACTCATCAAGAATCCCCCCTATTACTCTACCTAAAGCTAATAGCACTAAACTGTACACAAAAGTGCTGGATGGAATGCTTAAATTAATCTCACGCCCTGCTAATCACTGGAGCCCGCCTTCCAGTCAATCATTATTTTGCAAACCAGGTAACTTCAATTTGGACTCAGCCATATGAAAATACGTCTTGGCCATGCTGCATTAGGTACAGTCCAGCTCAAACTACAAGGCCAGGTTCTCCCTGAACCAGAACATAAGCAACCCAGAACCAGTTTCATCTTGGTTAGGTCTCATGAGCCAGGTATAGCTTGGTTCCGATGACAAAGTGTGCACAGAACCATGTCTGGGCATACCCGTCTCACTTAGGACGACACACTAAAGTATACAAAGAAGTGATGTATGGAATGTTTGAATTAATCTCAGCCACTGGTAATCACTAAGTCTGCATCCCAGTCCATCGTTAGTTTACACACTATGCCCCCTCAGTTAGAACCCAACAATACGCAAATACGTCTTGGCCCAGCTACATTGGGAACAGTCCAGCCCAAACTTCAGGCCAGGTCCTCCCTGAACCTGAAGACAAGCAACCCAGGGTCAGTTTCGCCCTAATTAGGGCTTATCAGCCAAGTGTAGCTTGGTTCCAGTGTCATGGTACCCACGTCTGGGAATACCAGTCCCACTAAGGGTGATGCAATAAAGTGTACAAAAAAGCTAATAGCACAACACTGAGTTGTGTGAAGATGAGGGCCCTGCTTCACATAGGTAAATTTCCATGTGCAGATTTACTCATGTGTAAATGTACTTCTACACCTAGGTGTAAATGTACACTTTTTGGCTATTCAACATTTGAGATTGTAGATTTACACCTAAGGCCCACATTAGGAGAGGTTCATTCTTTTCTGATCCCTGTGCAAACTACCATTTTCACAGGAATCAGAATTACAAGTTCTGTGGTAGATACCTCATGCCTCAAATTTTCCCCCCAGTAAATTTCAGCAGGTGAAACCTGGCAAATTTTACTGGAGGAAAAGGGTTGATAATTACTGATACATGCAGATTTTGGTGCACATAGCAAAGAAATCCACATGTTATGCACCATTTAAAAAAACACAACTTGTAATAGGTGTAATTATCACACCTTTTAAATTCCAATCCCTGAGGAATTGGATTTTAAAAGGCACGATAATAATCGTCTCCCCAGGCAGGCAAAATCGTATAACAGTGGGGAAGCACTCTTTCTGGGAAAGTATGTTGAAAAATAGTAAACTTTATTGTCATTTTAAAAAATATATTAAAAAAAACTGTTAAAAAATGTAAACTATTTATTATAAACCAATTAAACGAAATTATTAAAATGAAATGTCACAGCACACAAACTCATTCAATTAAATGTGTATTAAACAATTATTTGAAAGAGATTTATTTAGTTTTCATAAAAAGTAAATAATATTTTCGTAAATACAAATATTTAATACAGCACCCACGGTAGAATGTTTTTTATTTTTATTTAATGTGCATTCAATTTTGTTAAAAGCTACGTGTAGACTCAAACGAAACTATTTAGTTATTATTTCATTTTTTTATCAAGTTGAAAAGCTTAATTTTATTTTATTTTAACATTTGAATAAAGTTCAATATTAAATGTAAAATCGTTTGAATATCTTTATTCGGCAATTTTTCACCATAAAAGAATACAATACATAAACATTTCAAATACCAATAAAAGATTATAAAATACAATAGAAGCATGGACATCTCAATCGTCAATTACTGGCAGTAAAATCGTCCTCAGCTAGTGGGACCTCCAATTTGTAGTTTCAGTAAACGAGAACGTGTCATCCACGCACTTCCCAAAAACTTAGCCACCCCACAGATCATACTGGCAGATGAAGAATCTGTAGAGAGGATGCGTAGTGCCTGACTGTGGCACCTCAACCCTAATTCCCTACAGACGGGTTTCAACCAGAATTTCCGTGCCCCTTTATAAGCTGGGCAGGCAAAAAACAAGTGAGCCACCGATTCCTTAGGGGCCGCACAGCCCGGGCATGCACGCGAGCGGGCATCTGTATTCAACCATCTCACCGTAAAGTCATGCACCGGGAGCGTCCCATATCGCAATTTTAGGTACAGCGCTCGGTCCAATGGTTTAGTTATTAAGTCTAGAAAGGGTTCCAATTTACGCACGCACTTAATTGACAAAAATTGGTCAGTAAGTGAGCCCAAATTCATAGACCTCGTAGCGTTATTCTGTACCCAGTCCCAGTATAGTTTTTTTATAACATCTTTCGGTGGTGGTGACTGCAACTCCCATGCCTCTCTAAGACCCAAGCTGAAAACCAATTCTTTCAGTTTATTTAGCCATCCTATTTTTTTACAGGTATCCAGTAGTAGTAGTTCATCCAGCCCTTCTGCATACTTTACGAGCTCCTCAGTTCTTCTTAGTCGGGACCAGAATAATCCTTTACTGTTTTTCTGCCCAGATCTAATCTTAGAGGGATCATTGGGGTGGAAGTGGGAAGAGCTACCACTTTCCTAAAAAAGTTATTTTCCGCTCTCATCAAGTCAGAAACCCCTTCAAACCCCCACATTTCGGAGCCATAAAGTGCTGCAGGAAGGATCTGACCCTCATAGATGGTCATAGCTGGGGAGACCGGTTTGCTAGTCGATTCACGGATCTCCTTCAGCGTCACCCCGGATACTCTTTGATGGTTTAATAACATTTTAGACAAATGATCCTTCCAGGTCATGTGGCTGTTAATCCGGACACCAAGATAGTCAAAAGACTCGACCAGCTCAAGGGGGGCGTTGTTAAGCACAAAATTATTTTTAAATCTTTTTGAGGGTGCAAAAGCCATCAATTTGGTTTTCGATGTATTGATAGTTAAGCCTCGGGTAGTGCAGAAGGAGCTAAACCGATTCAAGAGTTTTTGCAAGCCCACCGGGGATTTGGAAATTAATAGGGTGTCATCGGCGAAGAGAAGTGTGGGGATTCTCTCCCCCGCCAGGGAAGGGGCATCCGACTCCTCCCCCTTTAGATGGTCAACCACTCCGTTTACGAATAGGGAGAAGAGGGTCGGAGCCATGACACAGCCCTGACGTACTCCTCTTCGCACTGGGATCCTGTCTGTAAGTTGCCCCTGGGATCCCCATCTAACCCTTGCATAGTTCCCCTCGTGCAGCTTTACGATTAGGCTCAGAAGACCACTGGGAATGCCCATCTCTCCTAGAATTCCCCAGAGTTTTGTACGAGGGACCAGGTCGAATGCAGTTTTAAGATCAATGAAGGCCATATACAAACTGCCCTTCATGATAGTAACCGCCTTCCAATAGATGGCAAAGAGGCGAAAGACCTGGTCCATCGTACCTACCTTCCTTCTGAACCCCGCTTGTAAGTGGGAGAGGATACTAGCCTCCTCTATCCAGTCGCCTACTCTTGAAATGATGACCCTGCCGACCACTTTCTGGATTATGTCTATCAGACTGATGGGTCTGTAGTTCGCAGGGTCATCTCTAGCCCCCTTCTTATACACAGTAACTACCTCAGCCCCTTTCCAGGAGTCTGGAACCTGGTGTCCCCTCGTGATCAGATTCATTATAATCGCTATTAGTTTAGCCCAGGCCTCCAGCTCCGCCATCAACAGATCCCCAGGGATCCCATCCTGCCAAGCGGCTTTTTTAGGGATTAGGTGTTTAATCGCCA
Source organism: Lissotriton vulgaris (assembly GCF_964263255.1). Lineage (NCBI taxonomy): Eukaryota > Metazoa > Chordata > Amphibia > Caudata > Salamandridae > Lissotriton > Lissotriton vulgaris. The sequence goes on from NC_141693.1 coordinate 478,192,228, forward strand.
ACACTACTTCTCCCGTTGAAAATAAAAGAACATTATCATCTACGGGATCCCCTTCACCCAAGCTATTCACCCCAGGACTAGTTGTTTCTTCCGAGTCTCCATATAGGGATGAAAAATGTGTAAACCATTGCTGGCAAGTTATGTGATCAGCCAATGGTTGCGATTTTCTCTGCCTTGTTCTATTGACCAGTTCCCAAAAAAGGTTTGGGTTCCTACTACTCACTGCATTGGAAAGATCCTGCCAATGCTGTTCCTCCCACTCCCGTTTGGCCAATGATAATGCTTTCAGGTAATCCTTCCTGGCCGCTCTAACCAGTGAAGGGTCCCCTGAAAGCAGAGCTTCTGTCAATTTTTTCCTTTTGCTCTTACAATGGTCATTATACCATGCTTTACTAAGAGTAGAGGGTATAGCAGGAGCCCTATTACTTTTCCCCTTCGAGATAAAAAATTGGCCAACTTGATCTATTGTGGATTTATAGGCAGAGTCAAGGGAGGGGTATTGGTGGTTGACGGTCCGATTTTCACCAACCCATATTTCTAAGGTGGAAGACAAACCCTCAACCATTGCTTTGATGCTTCCTATATCGCCCTCATTAAGCTTAGCCTTATCCCATTTTAGTCTACGGTTATTGTTAAATGGGATAACTTCTTTAGTTGTTTTTAGGGTGGCAATCGCTCGCCTGTCATTCAGAACACCCCAATTAAACTTGCAACACAGGGGATTGTGGTCACTATCCTGGCTTGGGACGACCTCCATATCAATCAGGTCCGGCCAGAATCCAACATCCATTAGAATGTAATCGATTCGTGACGGACCCGAAAGTCTATTAAAGGTCCATGCCCCTGACTGGTCAGATATAGTCCTACCATTGAGGGCTCTTAATTTATGGTCCCTAGTCAGTGCATTAATTTGTATGGCCCAAGGTGACCACTTCCTAACAGGGGGCAGGGAAAGAGTTGGAATAGACCATTTTGAATCCTCCTCTTCAATTCCTAAGGGGTCGTCTCCGAGAAGGGGTTCAAATGTACAATTAAAATCACCCCCCACCAGGATTTTAGCTGAACAGGGGCAATTGGCTAAGGCCGAATCCAGGGATGTTAAGGTCAAAGAGGGAGAGTCACCCTGTGTCCCTCTTGCATAAACATTAAAAAGGTCAAGCCTGACGACATCCTCCCCTCCTTTTGCCGAGAGGTGGAGTATATCATTACACTCCACAATATGGCTTGTGACCACCCAGTTCAGATCTATTTTTATCCAGACTATGAGACCGCCCGATGGTCTGCCCTTTCCCTTACTTACTGCGGGCACATAGTGGGTAGTATACCCCGATTTATGTAGCGGAACCAAACTCCATGTCTCCTGGAACAGGCAGACATCAAACTGCTCAATTAATGTGTGCCACTCCAGGATTTCTAACTTCCTCTTTAGCCCAGCAATATTCCAGGAAAGGAGGTTTATTACCCGCCTTCCTCTAGTCATAGAAGTGTAACCCACCTTGGGCAACCTCTCATTAACCACCCTAGTCAAAGGGCACCCCCCCTCCTGGGCCAGTGAAGTGGGGGTTGCAAAGCAACCAACCGTATTCATCACGGGCCCCGCTGGCCTAGAATCCTCAGTTATGTCAGTGGTGGTCACCATATGGTCTATAGATAGACTAACTTCCTCAGTACCAATGCTACCCCAGGGTGGACGAGAATCCTCGTCCCCAGGAAGTTCATTATCATTTCCCCCCCCCCTTGCCCCCAGCTTCAATCGCAGTCTTCCAGCCCTGACAGCTGGGAAAACCGATTGTAGGTATCCAACGGGGTAAAGGGCCTCAGGTGGTTCATACTGGAACCCTGGTTCAGCATATGTCTATGGGGGACCATGGACCAGGCGGAGTGTAGATCAGGCACCCTAGTCAGCTGATGTTCATACTGAGGTTGATTAATATAGGGTGGTATAAAGGGCGGCCTATAGGATTGTGGTCTGTTTGAATATTTAGAGTTGGTAACTTTTGACCTTGGATAAAAGTATGTTAAAGCCCGTGGGATAACACAGGTTTCCCCAATCCCAGGTGGCCAGTTTAGGATGTAATCAACTGCCCGAGGGTCTCTAAAATTGACCACCACTAGGTCCCCCTCAATATCTTTAATTCTACTCCCCAGCCAATTGATCCGTCTAACATGAACTATGTCCCCATCTATGTTTGGTGCTATCGGCCTATGCAACCGCAACCAATGGATAATTTTATTTTTGAGGTCGGCAAATCCCTCCTTCTTATTTTCAGTTAGCTGCGGGACCCCCGTTAGGATCACCACGTAAGGCACAGCTTCTGGGGGAATCTCTACTTGTGGGACCCTTTTATTAGGTATTCTGCTTTTCCCTTCATCCCCGTGTGCACTCTGATTGTTACTCGTCGAGGTCTTTAGGGATGGATTGGAGGGGCCCGCTCCCAACTCAGTGGCTGGTGCTTTAGGTTGTTTAGGCGGCGGTGTGTTATGAGTTGGGGGCACAGCTCCACCCGGAGGCTGGCGAGTTTGCTTAGCCAGAGCAGGGGTGGGAGGAATTCTAGATTTCCTTTGAGGTGTGGTAGGAGGGGGTGTGGGATGTACCGCCACACTTCCTTTATTTTTGGTATGGGTAGACATACTAGTTATGGCGGCTTCCAATATGGTTAATCTAATTTCCACCTTTTTAATAGACTCATTAATGGGTAGAAGGAGAGTTTTCAACAAAAATTCCAGGTTCCCTGACACTGAGGGGGGAAGTAGTGGTAAAGTAATAGGTGGGGTGACTCTGATGTTGTTATCAGGAACCTCATCTTGTGTGGTTGCTAAAGATGGACGATGAACCGGTGAAACAACTACCTGTGGAGTGTGTTCCTGCTCTGCTACTGAGGGAGTCTCAGTTGTAATCGGAGTTTTTATCCCTTTTCCAAAATCAGCGTGCGATGTTTTCGCTTTACCTAATACCACCCTTTGTTTCCTCCTTTTTTTACTAGGGGGCGGGCGGTGGGTCTGGGCTACAGGAAAAATGTTAACTTTCTGCTTCCTAGATTTAGGTTTGTCAGCCACACGACTACCACTAGGGGTGGGTGAAACAATTATAATATTATCCGCGGGCAAACAAGGAGAGGCTACAAAGTCACGAAACAATAGGGGGACTCCATCTTGACTTACGTTATCCTCACTTAGGCCATTCGAATCACCTTCCCGGTTCAATTCAAGTAGACTATCAGTGAGGGGCCTGTGTTTCATATTCTCAACAGAGCGACGCCGCTCTGCCCTACGCTCCGCTAAGATGGAATCCTTTTCTCCCTCGCTCCTCTTGGGAAAGTAATTCTCCAGGGATCCATTTCGTAATCTAGATTTTTTACCCGGGGTTTCTTCTCCAGTTGCCATATCCATTATATAATGAACAATGTCCTCCGGACTGCAAAGAAGGAGGTCAGGCCCAGCCCGGCCTCCTGCGGCCCTGGACGGCCACAGACGGTCCCGCCCTTGTCCCGGGCTTCTCCCGGCGCCCTCCCGCGCGCTCCCGCGCTGCGGGAGTAACTGCTCTTTTTAAAGATGTGCAAGATGTTCTAGGGGGCGTGGCCGGCAGGGAGAGGAGCCCAGCTGACACGGGCGCGCGGGGACTCTTGGAACTTAGAGTCCACCCGCTCTACCCTCGCAGCCCTGCCGGTGTCCCACAAGCCCCAGGCAAGATACCTCACAACTGCTAAGACCGCGAAGCGGGACCCGCGCAGCGGGTCCGGCGAGCAGCAGCGGCTTAGCAGGCAGGATTCAGCGGCAAAGGTCCGTGGCGTGGCAAGAGTTCAGGTCAGTTTCCCGCTGTTGTGGGGGCTGAAGATGATTTTATGCAGCTGTGTTGGGGGCGCGGCCGGCAGGGAGAGGAGCCCAGCTGACACGGGCGCGCGGGGACTCTTGGAACTTAGAGTCCACCCGCTCTACCCTCGCAGCCCTGCCGGTGTCCCACAAGCCCCAGGCAAGATACCTCACAACTGCTAAGACCGCGAAGCGGGACCCGCGCAGCGGGTCCGGCGAGCAGCAGCGGCTTAGCAGGCAGGATTCAGCGGCAAAGGTCCGTGGCGTGGCAAGAGTTCAGGTCAGTTTCATTTGAGATTGTAGATTTACACCTAAGGCCCACATTAGGAGAGGTTCATTCTTTTCTGATCCCTGTGCAAACTACCATTTTCACAGGAATCAGAATTACAAGTTCTGTGGTAGATACCTCATGCCTCAAATTTTCCCCCCAGTAAATTTCAGCAGGTGAAACCTGGCAAATTTTACTGGAGGAAAAGGGTTGATAATTACTGATACATGCAGATTTTGGTGCACATAGCAAAGAAATCCACATGTTATGCACCATTTAAAAAAACACAACTTGTAATAGGTGTAATTATCACACCTTTTAAATTCCAATCCCTGAGGAATTGGATTTTAAAAGGCACGATAATAATCGTCTCCCCAGGCAGGCAAAATCGTATAACAGTGGGGAAGCACTCTTTCTGGGAAAGTATGTTGAAAAATAGTAAACTTTATTGTCATTTTAAAAAATATATTAAAAAAAACTGTTAAAAAATGTAAACTATTTATTATAAACCAATTAAACGAAATTATTAAAATGAAATGTCACAGCACACAAACTCATTCAATTAAATGTGTATTAAACAATTATTTGAAAGAGATTTATTTAGTTTTCATAAAAAGTAAATAATATTTTCGTAAATACAAATATTTAATACAGCACCCACGGTAGAATGTTTTTTATTTTTATTTAATGTGCATTCAATTTTGTTAAAAGTTACGTGTAGACTCAAACGAAACTATTTAGTTATTATTTCATTTTTTTATCAAGTTGAAAAGCTTAATTTTATTTTATTTTAACATTTGAATAAAGTTCGATATTAAATGTAAAATCATAAAATATCTATTAATAATTTTTGTAGAATCAAACACACAAAGACAAGCATATAAATAATTGGTGTTGAGAGTGCTCTATCCAGAAGCAGATTTTCACCTAAACTGGTGAACTGCCTAGAGTTCTCCGTTTCCTTTTTGTGTGTGTATATATATATATATATATGTCCTCAAAAGCTCAACTATTTTATACTTATAAGTTATTGAATATTCTTCCTTATAATTCTAATCCTTTTAATTGCATATTTTAATGAAATTTTTCGCTATTTTGCTGTATGTTTTTCTTACGTGTATTATTGTATTATTGTACTTGATTCTATTTTATTGGCATTACTAAACTATTTTCTGAACTGAAAAATATTACATTTTTTATTTTATATTTTATATTTTTTCAATATATTTATAATATTTCCTTTAATGTATTTTTTTCTCCAAATTTTTGGGGTGAGTGCGCACCCAAAGCGCACCTTACTCAATCACTGCATGGAAACTACCCACCATTTTGAATTGTTTTGTAGGATCCTCGTAGGGTTGGGCGACGGGTGCGTATTTTCATGCGCGATCGCTATGCGACCAGTACGCGACTCCATGCTTATACGCGACACATGCGCATTACTTTACGCAATGCTCGCACGCTTACGTCATATAAGTGTTTGACGCGGTGGGTACGCTACTCCTAAAATGATATATATATGTATTTAATATACATAATAGGGCAAGACATAATCTAACCTAATCATAAAAATAATATATTTTTACTTTTAATAAACTTATATTACTTTTAAATGCAATTTCGCGAAGTCGCATTGGGTGCGTGCTGCCTGTGCCCAGGATGCACACACCCCATGTGACCTGAAAAAAAAAGATTTGGTTGGTTCATAACTTTTCCTATTGTAACTATTGAAGGACCCCACCCATTTCAATCGTTCTTCTTAGAGCTTCTTTGGAGACAGATCTCTTAGCTGAAAAGAACTTCTTTTGGATTATTTCTTTTCGGATATTTTCCAATTTGAGGACACAATGGCTTCAGGACAACTGCCACCACAAGAATCGGACCATTCTTCGGACGAAGAATTTGTTGTGGAACCTCCACCTCCAAAGAGACCTTCCTCAGTGGTGTGCAAGTTTTTTTACCTACGCTGCAGGACAAAAGAAGGTGAATGCCACAAAAGTCACCTGTAAAATCTGTGGTAGCGTTCTTTCAAGAGGCAGTGCCGATAAGAAGTACTTGTGCGGCACTGCTGGTATGTTGAAACCTCTGAACAGTCTGCACCCTGTCAATCTGTCTCAGAAGGAGTGCAGGAGACTTCGAGATAACCCTCCACCTGCAGTGCCAAGTACTTCTGCCAGTTTCTCTTCGCCAGCACGTCCGGACATACATTCCGAATTTGCACAACTAAAAATACACTGCATCAAGTGCAACCAACTTCTGTGCTACGGAGAGCAGTCTGTGGAGTTAGTCTGTACAGCAAAACGAAAACCACCGCTGTTAGACTTTTTTTTCTGGGCTGTTAGTTCCTGAAGTTCACTGCTTTTTTCGTCCTTTTTTCTTTTGAAAAAACAACAAAAAAATCACAAAATTGTTCAAAAATACTACAAAAAAATATATAAAACAAAAAAACAAAAATAAAGTTATTTTCAGAACTAACTTGTCTGGTTAAAGAAAGAGCTATATTTGTATGATAGTGTATGAAAGTTTGTTTGAATGTATGCATAGTACATAATTGACTGAAATAATGCATTAGTACTGTATGGTGTATGTATAAGTGCAGAACTATAAGGAAGTGCTGTAGCATGACACTTTTAGCTCTTTAGCTGCAGTGTGCTGAGGTACTTCCAAGGCAAAGGAATGCACCATATGTACATAAATATGTTGCAAGTCTATGCTTCCCTCTGCACTGCTGCTTAAACTGCAGCCCTGCGGTGACACAAGCACCCTTGCACCATGGTACAAGGATATCTGTGTCATGCAGAATTTGTTTTTGTGCAGGAAGACACACCTTCCTGCACAAAACAAATCTGTGAAGGCATTTTTCTCCTTCAATGTATGCTGTGCTTTTTAGAATACATTCAAAGAGAAAAAATGAGGAGAAATGAAAATAATTCTCCTTGTTGTGCCTTGTTACACCAATTGGAGGATGACGGAGCATTCACACACATGTCCAGATTTATGATTTCTAATAAATCTGGAGATGTGTCTTGTTCTATGAGTGTTCTGTGCAAACACGCACACCTATGGAACGCCCCTTCAACATAGGAGTTTGAAGCACTCCATGCCCTAAAGCCTGGCTCACTGCATGAGTACATGCATACTGACTGAATGATTACAGTACTATAAGGAGAGGCACTGGGCGAATTCATAATTGGTTGACTTTTACTTTAGTGAATGGATTAGTACATGGTACTGAAAGAGTCACTATGGGATTGCAAGAGCAGTCACAGGGTGTTTGCTGCAGTGTATGGATACTGACTGGGAAATTGTAGGCTTGAAACACAATTGTGTACTTAGTTAGTTAGTCAGAGTCCTGCACCCAATGAGTAGAAGTCGTGCACCAAATGTGTTGGAGTCGCACACCCTACACGTTAGGAGTCGTGCATCTAATGCATGCACACCAGGGGGCCGCACTGAGTGCCTCGCTAGGTGCGCAACTCCTAAATTTAACTTAAAAAAATAGCCCCTATCCCTAATTTCTTTTATCCCCGGGCACCCCATCCCCCGGGGCTTATATAAAACATTGGGGAGTGTGGTGGGAGCCCTAATGCCCCCACGGTCCCAGCCGGCTCCCCACGTCCTTCAGGAGCCGGCATTGCTTTTCCACATGGGAGCTGCTAACATGCAGCTCCCCGTGTGGAAAAGCCATTTGGTTTGGATTTTTAAAGAGAGAGCATGTTTCCCTGCTGTCTCTTTCAAAATCCAAACCAAGTTTGCTATGGGAGGGCGGGAGCCGCAAGACTCCCGCCCTCTCATAGCAAACAGCAGTGTCCCGGGGGTGGGCACCCTGGACACTGAAGGAGCTGGCCCTGGGGTGTGGCGGTCCCCAGGGCCCTCAATGGTTCCAGAAGGGGGCCACACAGCCCCCCTCCCACAATACACTAAGCCCTGGCTGTGGTGGTCCCTGGGGCTTGGGGGGGCCGTTGAGCCCCCCACACCCACATATTTTGCTGGGGGGGCATTGGAGCCCCCCAACCATTTATTTTCAAAGCCCTGGGGGGTGGTGGTCCCCGGGGCTTGGGGGGGCGTTGAGCCCCCCAACCACATAATTTGCTGGGGGGGCATTGGAGCCCCCCCAACCATTTATTTTGTAGCCCCTGGGGGTGGTGGTCCCCGGGGCTGGGGGGCCTCTTGGCCCCTCATAAAATGTAATAATTTTGCCCTCGGGATTTGGCTCCCGGGGGCTAATTATTAAAGAAGCACTATTTTTTTTTAATGGCAGGATCCGCCCCCCTGCGTGCATTTGCCGTTTTAAAAAATAAATACAAATTTGTTGGACCCTGGGAGTCCTTTTGGGATCCCCTAAGCAGGTCTAGAGGGTCAGGATATTTCGACCCTGTCCCCTTTATACGTTTTGCACACTTCTTCCTCTGACTTCTTCAGCCTCGCATCTACCGAGGCACAAAACAGCTGCCAACACTTCCTGGTTTCGAATGTTAACAACCACTTGACAGCCAATTAGCATTCAGCGCATGATCGTAAGGGTGTGCTTAGGGTGCGCTCAGGATGCACGAATCGACCGCAGCCATAGATATATATGTACTTTTAATTGTGATTTTCTCAGGAACTACTGAACGGATTTATCCCATTTAAGCAAAAGGAATGAGTCTGAACTAAGGACTACCTCTTTGCAAAATTTGGTGTAATTCTGTTCAGCAGTTCGGGCTGTAGCTGCGATGAACGGTTCCTATGGAAAATTGCATGGGGAAAACACGTTTTGGGACCCCCCTTTTTTCTCAACCCTCGCTTCAAGAATCACCCGAGACTTTCAGGATAAGAGCAGACCAGAGCTGGCTATTAGTTTTGAAAATTTTGCGAATATTTGTCAACCGGCACCAAAGTTATTCCAAATAGAATGTTGGGGACTTCCTATGGAAAATAGGTCCTAACTATGACTACCTACTGGCGACTGCCAGTGGGTAATATATATACTGAAAAAGCATAGGTTTCAGGCACGTTATAGTTAGTTGGACATTTCACTCATACAAAACCATAGAAATTCCCCAGTTATAGTTAGTTGAGCTGACTATAACTCAAGCCCCTGTAATGCACAGCTGATGACATCTCAAATGACATCACTGATGACATCACTGATGACATCATCCAGTGAATGTGTGTTTCAATAAAGTTTAAATATGTATTACATATATGCCAAGGTGTATTGAAGAATGAGTGGGTGTATACGTTTCTGGATGGAGGATTTAGTAGGTGTGTGACTGACTTTTTAAGTGAGTGATTAAATGTGTCTCACTAAATACATGGGTTAATGACTAAACTGTGTGAATGTCTGTATCAATCCGTCTGCTGTTGTGTAAGCTGCTGCATCAGTTGGTCAGTAGCTATATGAGTGTCTATATGGGTTATTGATTAGTTGCCTGAGTATTTGTATGGGAGACTGAGTTTGTGTGTGGTTGGGTGGGGGTATGTGACTCTGTGCATAGATGTGTGAGTGGTTGATTAACTAGGTGTATGAGTTTAAGAGTGCATGTGGAAACAGTTGTATGGGTGAGTGATTGTGTGTTTGGGTCTGTTGGTGAGTGAATGGATGTCTCAGTGTCCAATCAAGTACATATGTAAAAGGCAGTGTATGTGAGAGTTGGTGTATAAAAATGACTATATGCGAGAGTCAGTGATTGTAAGAGTAGCTATATAGATGAGTGTGTACTTGTGTCATTGGTTGTATAATAGAGTAAGTATGTGCTACTATATGTTTGAATAAGTGAGGTGGCGTGTGTATAACTGTATAGGTCAGTCAAGGAAAGTGTGATTGATTCTTTGCCTGACTGACTAGGTGTGTGAGTAACTATGGAGGAGTGCTGCTGTATGAGTGTCTGTGTAGGTGTATGAGTGCATATGACAGTGTTGTATTGATGATTGACTGCATGTATGTGTGATTCTATGGGTGAATGAGTGGATGTATGTGTAGACCTAAAAATCAGTAACTACATATGTAGTAACTGGTATTGGTGAGTCTATGGCTTCAAAAATGGTATTCTGTATTTTGGAGACGGTGTAGCAAAGGTTATATTAGGGTGTTAGAAGGTGCATCACATTTTGATGTGGATGATGTCATCAGTGATGTCATCAGTGATGTCACTGACCATGTCATGAGTGATGTAATACGTCATCAGAAGTGTATTGCGGGGGCACGAGTTATAGTTAGCTCAACTATCTATAACGGGGGAGTTTCTATGGTTTTGTATGAGTGAAATGTCTAACTAACTGTAACGTCCCTGACACCTATGTTTTTTTCAGTGAATTTCTAAGGTTTTTTAAATACTAAATTCTAATCATAATGTTCATTAAACCTATCTTTTTTTCTGTGTTTTTAAATTATCATCCCATTCTCAATCTGGTGAAAACTGAAAATCTCACCGCTTTTCCATCGATACCTTCCTCCAAAAATGTCGCCACAACTAACGTTAATGAAATACAAAGTGCCCGTTCCTGAGTTAGCAGTAAGAATTTACCGTCAGCCTTTAACGGTATGAAGCAGGACGACTATCTACAGTGTGAATTGAAGCCCATCTCAGAGCAACATCTAAAGACCAACACGTCAAAGAGCTAACGATCATGCAGCTCCAACACCTACGAAGGCCACAACACCCACTGCCACCACCCCCCGGACCTCCCCCCGACCACATCCCCCCAACTACCACTGAGGCAGCGCAGAACAGGACAACGTACCTTCCCAAAACTCCATGGCCCCTCAGCCACACAATAGCTGAATGTTGGGAGATGTGGGAACAAAGTATGTGTGAAGGACGCAAGTCACCCATCAATAATATGCACACAATACTAAGTGTAGCGGTGATGTGCTGGACAGACCTCACTATGCAAAGCATAAACCTCTCCATGTGGACATATACTACTGATACTTGTAGTGTTTTGCACAGTGGACGCAACCATGTTACCTCAGGCAATAGGGAAGATCTCGGTATGTAGCTGTGTTGTCCCCCCCTGGAAGCGGAAGGGGAGTGCCCTGGTCCAACGTATGCCACTCCAGCGTAGGATTATGAATAAATAAGCTGGGTCTCTGGGCGTGGTTCACTTGTGGGAAGGCCAACAAGTCTGCCAGAGCGGCGGGCCTCACCCTGCCATGTGGCTGCCGCCATAAACGCAGGCTCCTTGACACAGGCCCCCTGCGGCCCCAGCGGCACAGCAACGTAGACTTATGTCTGTACTGAATACTGCCTTCTATCTACAGTGAGCACAGCAGGGCTCACAATTCAGATGCAGTGCTGATTACAGATGACGCAGTCCAGTAGGAGAGACACATTGCTCCCGCTGCAGCCCGACCGGACCATGCATGATCGCAGGCTGCGTACATGCTGAACGCCAGAGGTACCACTAACTCAGTGCACCACAAATCAACACCACGTCGCCTTAATAAGGCAGAATTCATTAGACAAAAGACATTGCTACCAGTGCGGTCCGCCGGGACCACGTATCATTGTTGGGTGCTTCAGGTGCCACTAACTGTGCAGATCACACGTGGCTGTGGGCCCATCCTGACCGCTGCCTCCGCCCTACACTGGGGTTAGCACGGTTCACAATTCAAGATTAGTAGCGATGCAAATTATGTAAGAGACTAAAATGGGTTAAGAAGACCAAATGCTCCCAATCTGTGCTGCTCAAGTCAACACCACATGGCTGTGGGCCCTTGCTGACCGCTGTCTCCTGCCTCCACTGCGGACAGCAGGGCTCACAATTGTGGTGAGTGGCTATTCCAGATGACGCAGTCCAGTAGCCAAGACACATTGATCCCCGTGCCACCCCACGGACCACGCATTATTGCAGAGTGTGCACACGCTGAACGCCAGAGGTACCACTAACTCAGTGCACCACAAGTCAATGTCAAGTGGACTTAATAAGCCAGAATTCATTAGACAAAAGACGTTGTTACCAGTTCTGCCCCTTCGGACCATGCATCATCGCAGATTGTGCACACGCTGAGCGCCAGAGGTACCACTTACTCAGTGTAGCATAAGACATCGCCATGTGGACTTAATAAGGAATAATTCAGTAGGCAAAAGACATTGCTAACGGTGAGTCCAAATCGCACCACGCATCATCGCAGGTTCCACACAAGATGGTTCCTTCACGTACCACTAACTCAGTGCACCACTTATCATCCCTGGCTGGACACACACTAAATTGCCAATGCCTGTGAACCTGTACTCAACACCACGTGCCTGTGGGTCCTTGCTGACCGCTGCCTCCTACCTACACTGCGGTCATCAGAGCTCACAATTAAATTGACTCTTCATCCATTAATTAAAAGTGCAGTATGCAACTAAGCATAACGCCCCTCAAAACCTACAAAATATCCTTTTAGTATCCTTACTTCAAGAACTTGTTTTATATCAGTTATAGCTTTAGTACAATAACGAAATTCATCTTGCAAGTCCAAATGAGCACTGAATGGCAGTCTGCACTGTGGACAGCACAGCTCACAATTTGAACTATAACGTCCCTGAAACCTACATGTTTCGACAATGTATTCCATAGATGTTTCATCTCTTGTTCGAGTATCGATTGCAGATGACGCAGTCCAGTACACAAAAGACATTGCTCCCAGAGAGGCGAGCCCGGACCACGTATCATCGCTGGCTCCGCACAAACTGATTGCTTCTGATGCCTCTACCTCAGTGCACCACAACTCATGGGCCCTTTATGATAGAATGTTTTTTGTATGATTTCAGATCTGCTGTCCCTACCTCAGCGCACCACAAGTCATGGACTCTTTACAATACACTTGTTTGTGTATTATTTCACATGTAGTACCCCTACCTTACTGCAGCACAAGTCATAGACCCTTTATGATTGAATCTCTGTGTATGATCCGATAATTACTTTTGTACTTGTTTCCACCACCATCCATTCCCAGAGCACTGGCTTACACTCACCCCACATGCATCCAGCGCACACGTCACTGGACATGTGACCATGGTAATAAAAAGTAGTCAAGAGCACGTGCCCGTACCCAGTTCAACTATATATCTTTGTCCGTGTGTTCATTATGTTGGCAAGATGCTGCCCATTGGCCCTACCACATTACATTGTGCTGTAGACAGCGTATGCAGCCATGTTACCTCCAGCAGTGGGGAAAACTTCTCTTATGTAACTTTGTCTCGCTCATTGTACAAGTATGCACGTATAAACTGGATCATTACAGTACTGCAAGGAGAGTGTATAGTCAATTCATAGGTGTGTGGGGATTGGCAGAGTTTTTTTTATTTATTGCATATTTATATAGCACGAACTCCACCCGAAGGTATTGGAGCTCTTTACATGAGCACCGTATTTACATTACACATTGCAGCACGCAGAGATGAAGTAATTTGCCTACAATCACAGGATGTGTACACGACCCAAAGGCTTGTACGCTGGTGTCCACCACCAAGGTCGGCAGTCTAGCAGACGGACCACATAAGTACATATGTTGGTGCAGCTTAGCTCCGAACACGAGCTTCTCTCTGATTGGCTGCCCTCCACTTTTCATGGCCATGTAGTGCTACAGCTAAAACACTCCAGTGAATGTGCAATAAACATTCATATCCACAGCAATGCTTCATGTCCACCATCTTTCATGTGTGAAACAATGAATGAATGTAGGGTCAGTGATTGCCTGTACCTTCCATGTTGGCCATGTTGTGAGACTCCACTCACAGAATGACACATTTGCGCTTACGACCCGGGTGACGGCAGCACTACAACACGGACACCCGAATCAGTTAATTCTGCATATACCTCACGACAGAGCCACGCCCATAGCTCCGTAGTCATTCTTCACAGTCTTATGCAGCACTGGCATACGCCACGCCAGCCCACTCCGCTTATGCTTACAAGAAAGGACAACAACACTACATGGCCCACATTTTCATTATAGTGATCTGCTGGTCACAGGTCTAGTTCTCATCACGCCACAGCAATTCCCTTGTGGCTGCTATACTCCAACACCACACCCATCCAGCACAGACGTCACAGGACATGGGACCCTGCCAATAAAGAAGACCGGGTGCACGTGCTCTACGCTATTTCAGAGTTGCTCACAGTGAATGCAAAGGGGCCGGCACAGGCACACAGCCATGAAACTGTGAATTTCTATCCACTGAGGTAAGGCCATTGTAAGTGCTGAGCGGGTGTGCAGCCTGCGGTGATGGCCCGTCCCAATGGTTCGTACACCTCATCGATTGTGTGCCCTGCTCGACCGCAGTGTAGGCCTGAGTCATGCACCAGGGGGGCTTACCGCCAAGTGTGTGCCCTAACTAGTCACTGAGTTAGTGGCACCGCAAGCACTGAGCGGGTGAGCAACATGCGATGAAGATGGGTGCACAAGTATGTCCTCTGCCATGGCGATATCAAGATTCAGCAATGATTGTGAGACTTCTGGCTTGCAGAGGGGGGCTGCATGATGTGGAGGGTGCCCTGTCCACGAAAAGGTGAGCACTGAGGCCTGGGTGTGCAGCTTCGGGCAGATACCTCTGGGCGGCGGGAGTGGATGGGGTGCAGCAGCTTGGACACAAAAATGCATCACAGTGATTTAGGCGTATACAGTCGTATATACCCTGGCTGTACCCTGTCACATTGCATTTTGAATTTTTTTTCCAATAGCAGGACATTTTTTAGAGTCGGTCAAATATCCGTCGCTCCCACATCTGTAGCAAAGTAGTTGACTATATATTTTTTCATACTTTGTACCCTTAAATTAACCATCAAATGTTGACAACCTTGCCTTTCTCTCTTTTTTTTATAAGGAGGTAAGGTGTGTTATGAGCATCAAAGCATGCAGACACAAGCGTGACATTCCTCTCACAGCTCGTGGCTGCCTCGCTTTGCTTTGGGAATGTTATGTTTTAAATTTGAGAATGTTGGCACGTAGAAGTTAACGGGGGTTCACTCATTCTTCCTTTATACTTGTTGCTTAAAAGATGTGTTCTGAGAATCAATCCACATCAAGAAAATTACTGTGTCTGTCTTTTCATTCTTGCATATAGGACTTTCCTACAATTACTAATTCTCTACTATCTTTCAGATGTGGACCTTGAGGGTGCACTACGTCCCTGCACGTGGTTGGAAACTCAACGGTGGCAGAAAGGTGAGCTGCAAAGATTTTTTCCAGCGTCACTTTCACTCTTTCTCTCTCTCTCTTTCTCTATCTTTTGCTGGACGCATGATGCACAATCTTATCTTCCTTTTTATCTAACAGGCTGTGTTTCACGAATTGGTGTCCCCCCCCAACACCACCAGAGCTCAACACCTGATGCGTGGCCATTATCAACGCCTGAAAAGGTTGCTTTGGCACGTAGTGGACCCTCTTACACACACGCCGGTGGCGGAAGGTGAGTAGAGAGGCTTCTTTCTGCAGCAGCGAGCAGTCACCTTTGGGCGGTGGGAGTGGATAGTGTGCAACAGCCTGGTTGCACAGAGCAGGCACACACCTCTGGGCAGTGGGAGTGGATTGGGTACAACAGTCTGGGTGCGCAGGAATGGGAAGTCACCTCTGGGCCCTGGTAATGGATGGGGTACAGCACCCTGAGCGCAAAAGGTAATTAACGTGGCTTAAAGCCATGTTAATTGCCTTAGCGCTGCCTTGGTAATAGGGCCCCTTTCACGATAAACCTATCCTGAAAGGGGCATGCAGTCCGTATTGCAGTGGGCGTACACTGCAACACCCATTCACTTCGAGATTGCCACCTATTATCAAGCTTGACAATAATAGGTGACAGCACAGAAGTTAAGACCAGAATAATCCTGGTCTTAAGGTGGCGAAACGAGGAGAAATGCTTAATTTCTCCTCGTTTTTTGCTTTTTCCATGTGTGCTGCCATATGCAGCACACATGGAAAAAGCAAAATGCCAAGGTGTCTTTATGTAAGGGAAAGAGTTCCTTCCTATACATAAACAACCCTCTTTTTAAAAATGCCAATTTGTAACTTACATGTGTACTGCATGAAGCAGCACACATGTAAGTTACAAAATGGCATTAAAGGTTTGTTTATGTGCAGGAAGGAACTCCTTCTTCTACATAAACAAACCTTCCTTCCTCGCAGACACCTGCGCTGGCAGTAACTTGTAAAACTTATCGCCATTGCAAGGGGAAATGCTAGCCTGCACCATATCCTTGGTAATATGGTGCAACCTAGCGCTTTCAAAGTGGCGAAGAGAGGCGTAAAGCCAAGACGGCTAACGCCTCTCTTCTCCAATTTGTTGATAATGAACCCCTCTATCTCTTCCTCTCTCTCTCATTCTTTCCTTCTCTCACTTGTTCTCTCTCTCTCTTCCTGTCTCTCACACTGTTTCTCTCTCTTTTCTTCTCTCACACTGTTTCTCTCTTTCTCTCTTCCTTGTTTCTCACTCTTTTTTACTTTCTCTCACTTTCTCTGTCTCTCCCTTCCTCTCTTCCACTCTTCCTCTCTCTCTCTTCATCTCTCTCACTCTTTCGTCATCTCTCTCTTCCTCTCTCACACTGTTTCTCTCTTTCACCCTTCCTCTCTCTTCCTCTCTCTCTATTCCTCTCTCTCTCTTCCTCTCTCATTCTCTCTCTCTTTTCTCCCACACTCTTTCTTCCTTGTGTCTCTCTCCCTTGTATCTCTCCCACTCTTTGTCTTACTCTTTCTTTCTCCATCTTCCTCTCTCACACTGTTTTTCTCTTTCTATCTTCCTTGTATCTCACTCTTCCTCTCTTTCCCTCTTTTTCTCTCTCCTTTGCTGGACGCATGCCAGACCATCTTATCTTTCTTTTTGTCTTGCAGGCTGTGATTCACAAATTGTTGAGGGATGACATGCCATCGCTGTACATAGTTTTGTTTGTTGTTCTATTGTTAGAATAAAAAGTTTTATATGTAAATCCATACATTACTAAGATTCTTATTTGTCCAACCTCACAAGTATCTTTTTTAATAAACTACAACACCAGCCGATTTGTTAGGCTCAAGATTTAAAAACATTCCTGTCACATTTGTTTGTGGGTGGTGAACGGGGATGGCGGACATGGAGCTGCTTCGCAGATGGAGTCTTGCGGGCCCAGGAAGGTTGTTGAGGTTATGCTGGTGATGTGGGAAGAGAGTGCGTTACCTGCTGGTGTGGGGAGAAGCAGCGTGAAAGGAATATCTCTCACAGATAGACCTACAGTATGTTTTCAAAATTGCCTCGGACAGATGCGAGATGACGGACTCAATCACAAAATGGCTTTTCAATGTTCATAAAGTGTGACTTCTCAACAGTTCGCACCCTACGCTCGACTCACAGTGGGAGAACTACGGGCCATCCGCTCCTAAAGGAACAACAGCGTAGTAGCTCGCAGATGTAGAGGCACAACAGCGTACTAGCTCGCAAAGGTAGAGAGCTGCGAGCTGACGCACAGGCTTCTAAAAGCATAGCTGCGAAGAGGTCATGTTGGGTAGAGGGAGTATGAAGGGGGTATCTCGCAGAGAGAGGCCTGCAGTATATTTCCAGTCTTGCTTCACAGATACAACTACAGCCCCGAGAATTCCCACTGGAACAGCATCAAGCCCACCAGTGGTTCGCAGAGGGAGACTTGTGGGCCCAATAAGGTTGTTGGGGGTATGCTGGTGTTATGGGAAAAGGTTGCGTTACCGGCTGATGTGGGGAGAAGCAGCGTGAAATGGGTATCTCGCACAGACAGACCTCCAGTTTGTTTTAATGTTTTTATTATAGTTTTAGCTGTGTTGATTACACCGGCCGTGTGTTACATGGTAGATCTTGGCCACCTGTGTGGTTAGAATGCTGTTTTTTGTTGCCCACTACTTTAGTCCCAGTATTAAAGTGAAGACTCTTTCAGAATTCAAATTGACACAGCCAGGGAGGTAAGGTTCCAAAATGCCACTGCACAGGTGCGCCGCTCATGCCACACCAGGATCTAGCACCCTGTTTCTGTTCCCTGGTTCCGTTACTTGTAAAGTTATAACATTTTCATGCACATTAAATATTCATTGCATGTCTTTCTTTCAATAGTTGTTATAGTTTAGTACCTCTGTTGTAGTTGAAGATCCTAAAGCTCCAGCCTCACTTTGGGCGTCGGTCGCGGCAGTTGCCGCATCTTCTCGTGGGTTTGACCGCACTCAAGGCGCCACTCGCGGCAGCTGTAGCGTCCAGGAGGGGCTCGTGTCTGCTCGTGGCTCCGGCCGCACCTTAGGAGGACACTCGCATCTACTTGCGGCGGCGGCCGCGTCTAGGAGGCGTGTCCTGCAGGGGTTCGCGGCTCCGGCCGCACAAACATGCCAGGAGCAGAAGCAGGGCTCCAGCCGTACCCCCAAACGTTCGGCACCACGACCAGCAGGCACCGTGGAAGACGTCACGTTCCAGCCGCGTCTGAGAGCGCCCCTGGGGGTGCCCGCGGCTCCGGCCGCACCGGAACACTAGGAGGTGGAGGAGGAGCTGCGTCCAGCCGGATCGCGCGGTCCCAACTGCAGCCTGCCTGCCGATCGCGGAAGTCGCTATTACTCCCGCTGCTCCAGCCGCGCCCGATATGCAGGATGACATAGGTCCACTCCGGCAGTCAGTCAGGAATCGAGCGCAGCCAGTCGGCCAGTCGGCGTCTCCTCGTTCATAGCCACAGCTCGCCTGCTCCAGTTTGTTTTCAGAGTTACCTTGGACAGATGCTATACAAAAGGGGATGATGGACGACGCGTTTGAGCAAATCAAACACTCCCCCCCAGTCAACTGATCTGGGTGTAATCCATCACCATTCTTTAGCTCACTCAGCCACCCCAGTTCAGACATGGCCATATGCAAATAAGTCTGACCCTGTGCCTCATGGGAACAGTCCAGCCTGAACTGCCAAGCCATGTCTTCCCTGGACCAGAAACAAGCATCCTGGGACCAGTTTCGGATTCATAATCCTCATCAGCCAGGCTATCTTGAATCCAGTGGCCAAGTGAGCAAGGGACTCACGTCTGAGCATACCCTGCCAATTTAGGGCGAACAAAGCGATACAAAAGGGGATGATGGACGGAGCTTTTGAGCAAATCAAACACTCACCCCCAGTCAACTGATCTGGGTTTAATCCATCACCATTCTTTAGCTCACTCAGCCACCCCAGTTCAGACACGGCCATATGCAAATCAGTCTGACCCTGTGCCTCATGGGAACAGTCCAGCCCGAACTGCCAAGCCATGTCTTCCCTGGACCGGACACAAGCATCCTGGGACCAGTTTCGGATTCATAATCCTCATCAGCCAGGCTATCTTGAATCCAGTGGCCAAGTGAGCAAGGGACTCACGTCTGAGCATACCCTGCCAACTTAGGGCGAACAAAGCGATACAAAAGGGAATTCAAGCAAGCCGGGCTGAAGATGGCTGGAATGCCAGAAACTGGTCCTCGGAAACTTGTTTCCGGTCCAGAAAGACATGGCAGAAGAGGTAGTGTTATTACTGGAGAAAATCTACGTAGCTCACCTTTTTGCCTCCGGTGTGTGTGCCTCATAGTGCACCCTCAAGTTTAGTGATCTGAAAGATAGTATAGAGTTAGTAATAGCAGAGTACATACAACTGCACAAGTATATTTCTGCTTTATACCTTTGGACATTCAGGATAGTGCATTACATCAACTTCACTGCAGGTTGGTGTCTGTGTGCTCTTTTTCCCCCAGAGTATGATACCCCATGCACTCCCACTGCATAGCGGTGAGTTCTCATTACAGCGTACCCAGACTGTTGCACCACATTGACTCCCAGAGTCCGTAGGTGAGTGCCTTTTCTTGTGCACTTAGACTGTTCCAACCTATCCATTCTCACTGCCCGGAGGTAATTGTACATTCCTACGTAGTCAAACTGCTGCACAATATCCACTGTCTCCGCACACAGGTGACATTGGCGTGATTCAAAGAGGGTGCACCACATGTCGAAGCAGCCTTCTCAGGCGTTGTTACAATGGCCACGCATCATCGCAGAATCCTCAAACATTGAGCTTTGGAGGTGTTGGGGGGAACGCCAATTTGTGAAACACAACCTGTTAGATGAAAAGGAAGGTAAGATTGTGCGTCATTTGTTTATCAAAGGAGAGAGGAAGTGAGAGAGTGACTGAAAAGAATATTCGCAGCTCACCTTTCTGTCACCGATGTGTCTTCCACCACGTGCCGGGACATACTGCACCCTGAATCTCCACATCTGTTTGGTAGTTCAGGCCTACATGAGGCATCCGAATCACTAGGACGGGCCATCACAGCGCTTGCGATGGGAGCAACCCTAAAAAGGTGTAGAGCACGTGCGCCCGTCTTTTTTATTGTAGGGTCACCTGTGTAGTGACGCATGTGCTGGATGGGTGTGGTGTGAATGTATACCAGGCATGAGGGAGTGTGTGTGTGTGTGTGTGCCATTCTGACAACTAGACCTAGAAGTAAGAAATCAGTACAATGGAAATCTGGGCAATGTAGCGTTGTTGTGTTTTCTAGGTAGCGTAAGTGGAGTGGGCTGGACTGATGTATGCCAGTGCTGAGCGAGGCTGTGAACAATGACTCTGGAGCTATGGGCGTGGTTCCGTCGTGAGGTATATGATATATCAACTGATTCGGGTGTCCGTGTTGTAGTGCTGCCGTCACCCGGGTCTTAAACGCAAATGTGTCATTATGTCTGTAAAGTCCCACAACATGGCAACATGGAAGGTATGGGCTATCACTGAACCTATATTCATCCATAGTTGCACACATAAAAGATGGTGGACTATCTTTAGGTTGCAGTTTTTGGCACATGAAGGGCAGTTAATATATGTACGTATGTGGTCATTCAGGTATACTGTCGAACTTGGTGCTGCAAATCAGTGTTCGAGACGCGTCCACATCCTGTTATTGTAGAGAAATGACGTAATCTACGCATGCCTGAAAATGTACTGTAAATACGGTGCTCATGTAAATTGCAGATAAAGTTTCGGGTCAACTTCGCTCTATATAATAAATATGTTTAAAAAAAACGAGAAATATCGTGCACTTATGGATTTACTATATACTTTCTTTGCAGTATTGTAATGATCCAGTTTGTATGTTCGTATTTGTAGAATGATCGCGAGAAAGTTGTATATTCGAATTTTTTGTTACTGGCAGAGGTAAGATGGTTGCATACGCTGTTTACAGTGCAATATAATGTGGTAGGGCTCAGGAGTAACATTTTACAAACATAATAAATACTCAAACACAGATAGATAGTTGAAGTAGGTACGGGCACGTGTGCTCGACTCCATTTTATTACATTGCTGTTGGTAACAAGTAGAATAGTAATCATGATATCATGATATTCAAGCATAAACAGTTTATGACTTCTGCTGTTCAAAGGTAGGAGCACTATATGTGAAATTATAGACGGAAGGTTCTATCGTAAAGGGTTCATGAGTTGTGGTGCAATAAGGGAGGGTCAGTTTGTGTGGAACCTGCGATGATGCATGGTTCAGGCAGACCGCACTGGTAAGAATGTCTTTTGGCTACTGAATGTTGTCTTAATAATGGCACGTGGCGATTATTTATGATGCACTGAGTTAATGGTACGTCTGGTGCTCAGCGTGTTGCCTACTGGACTTCATCATCTGTAATTACGATTGAAATAAAAGATGAAACATGTATGGAATACATTGTCGAAATATGTATGTTTCAGGGACATTATAGTTCAAGTTGTGACCTGTGCTGTCCGCAGTGTAGACTACCATTGAATGTGCCTTTGCACTTGCAGCGTGAATTTTCTTTTTCAACTAAACCTAGAACTGATATAAAAGAAGTTTTTGAAGGAAAGCTAAAGGGATATTGAGTAGGTTTGAGGGACGTTATACTTTGTTTGGTACTGCACTCTATAAATAATGAATGAAGAGTCAGTTGAATTCTGCCTGAATACGGCCATGTGGCAATGAATTATGGTGCACTGAGTTAGTAGTACCTTTGGGACTGAGCATGTACATAACTGGTTATGATGTGTATTCCGGGCAGGCCGTACTGGGGGTAATGTCTTTTGACTACTGTGAATTTTGCCTTAATAAAGCCTTGTGGCAATTATTTATGGTGTACTGAGTTAGTGGTACGTCTGGTGTTTAGCGTGTGCTCACCCTGCGATGATGCGTGGTCTGAATGGGCTACACTCAAAGCATTGACTGTTGCATACTGGACTGCATGTAATTTGAGGGGAAAAAAAAGTACCATCGATGGTTATCAATTCTTCAGCAACAAAATGATCAGAATCAGATGATTCTTCTAGTTGTGTAGCCTTTTTTGTCTCCAAAAAAGAAATTCAGGTTTCCAATGAAGAAAAAGTGAGGTTCAAATTGTGACCTATACTGTCCGCAGTGTAGACTGTCCTTAAGTGTGCCTTTGCACTTGCAGCGTGAATTGTAATATTCAACTACATCTATAAGTGATATAAAAGAAGTTCTTAAAGGAAGCCTACTTAAGGGATATTGTATAGGGTTTGATAAATGTTATACTTAGTTTGGTATTGCACTCAGCAAATAATGAATCAACAGTCTAATTAATTGTGAGCTCTGATGACCGCAGTGTAGGCAGGAGGCAGCGGTTAGGAAGAGCCCACGGCCATGTGGCATTGTGTAGAGCTTCACAGTATTGGTAATTTAATGTGTGTGCAGCCAGTGATGATAAGTGGTGCACAGAGTTAGTGGCACCTGAAGCAACAAAGTTCTGTGGAGCCGGCGATGATGTCTGGACCGAGCAGGACGCACTGGTAGCAAAGTCTTTAAAATCAAGTTTTCTTATAAATACTGGTTGATCTTTTACAGGAGTAAGTTGCAGTAGATCTCCAAAAACGATGAAATGTTTTCTTCCAAATAAGACATCTGACTCAATACGGTCATGTGGCGATGAATTATGGCGCACTGATTTAGTAGTACCTTTGGCACTGAGCGTGTAGTTAACCTGCGATGATGCGTGGTCCGGGCAGGCCGCACTGGGAGCAATGTTTTTTGCCTAGTGAATTCTGCTTTAATAGGGCCACAGGGAGTTGACTTGTGGTGCAGTGAGTTAGTGGTACCTGAAGAACTCAGCGTGTGTGCACCCTGCGATGATTCGTGATTCAGGCAAGTCACACTGCTAAAATGTCTCTTGCCTACTGGAATGCGTCATGCGCAATCGCCATTCCACCTGAATCGTGAGCCCTCAAGATGTAGATCGAAGGCAGTAGTCATCACAAACATCAAGAAATTCTTTTTTTTGTATCCTTTAACAAAATCTGAGAACATAAAGTACAATTATCTCTACAATAAAAAAATCAAGGCTAAATTTCATGCTGTCAGTAGTATAGATTCATGAATTGAAGTTGTGAACCCTGCTTTCCGCACTGTAGATCGAAGGCAGTAGTCAGCAGAGATATCGACAAATCATTTTTGTCGCTTATTTTAACAAAATCAGAACACATACAGTACAATTGTCTCTGCATTAAATAAATCAAGGTTGAATTCCCTACTGTCCGTAGTGTATATGCAAAGCTGAATTCAAGTTGTGAACCCTGCTGTCCGCACTGTAGATGGAAAGTAGTGGTCAGCACAGATATTGACGAATAATTTTTATCACTTATTTTAACAAAATCTAAATACATACAGTACAATTGTCTCTGCCTTAAATACATCAGGGGTGAATTTCCTACTGTCCGTAGTGTAGATGCAAAGCTGAATTCAAGTTGTGAACCCTGCTGTCCGCAGTGTAAATCGAACACAGTAGTTGACACAGACATCGAGGAATGCTTTTTTACCACATACCTTAACAAAATCCAAGGACACAGTACAATTGTCTTTGCCTTAAAAAATCAAGACTGAATTTAATGTTCTCTGTAGTGCTGAAGGGCAACTGGTATCAAGTTGTAGACTCTAATGACCGCACTGTAGATCGAAGGCAGTAGTTGACACAGACATCGAGGAATGCTTTTTGTTACATACTTTAAGAATATCTGAGGACTGAGTACAATTGTCTCTGCCTTAAATAAATTGAGGCTAAATTCAATGTTGTCTGTAGTGCTGATGCGCTCCTGGTATCAACTGGTAAGCTCTGTTGATCGCAGTGTACATTTGAAGGCAATACTCAGTATAGACATTGATGAATGTTTTTGGTCGCATCCTGTAACAAAATTGTCTCTGCCTTACATAAATCAAGGCTAACTTCAATGCTGTCCGTAGTGTAGATGCAAAGCTGGATTCAAGTTGTGAACCCTGCTGTCCGCAGTGTAGATGTAAGGCAGTAGTCGACAAAAACATCTAGGAATGCTTTTTGGCATATACTTTGAGAAAATCTGAGGACTGAGTACAATTGTCTCTGCCTTAAATAAATCGAGACTGAATTCAATGTTGTCTGTAATGCTTATGCCAAACTGGTATCAAGTTGTAAACTCTACTGACCGCACTGTAGATTGAAGGCAGTAGTCAGCACAGATATCACTGAATAATTTTTGTCTCCTATTTTTAAAAAGTCTGAGGACATAGAGTACAATTGTCTCTGCCTACATAAATCAAGGCTAACTTCATTGCTGTGCGTAGTGTAGATCCAAAGTTGAATTCAAGTTGTGAACCTTCTGTCCGCACTGTAGATCGAAGGCAGTAGTCGACACAGACATAATTCTGCGGTGCTGTGGCGCTGAGTTCGCAATGGGCCTGTATCGAGGAGGCACGTGGCAGGGTGAGGAGCTTTGCTGTGGCAGAATCTCTTCTCTTTGCAGAAGTAAAACACACCCAAGGTGTAGGCTAATTATTTAGAGTCTTACGCTGGAGTTGGTACGTAGGACCAGCCCACTCCACTTCTACTTCAAGGGGGCAGACAACACAGCTACATGACCGAGATATTCCTAAGTGTCTGAGATAATATCGTTGTGTCCACTGCAATACACTACACGTATCAATAGTATATCTACACAGGAAAAAGATTTTGGTTTGTATAGTGAGATGTGTATATCATATCACCGGTAGTGTTAGCATTGTGTACATTATTGTTGATGTGCGAGTTCCTTCCCTTGTACATAGTTGATTGCCACATCTCTAAACATTGAGCTAGTGTGCTGTTGAGGGGATATATTATTTTGGGAATGTACATTGTCCTGTTTTGTGCTGCCTCTGAGGTAGTAGAGGGGGAGGGGTCAGGAGGGGTGGTTGTAGTGGTGGTGGCGCTAGGTCTTGTGATTTTGTTGGGTTGGAAGTGCATAATTAGTACCTGTATCACATGTGTCTTTAAATATGGGTGTGAGTTAGATGTAATTCACGAAGTACATAGTCAACATCATTACACTAGTTAAAAGTTGATATTAATTTGTTAGTGGTAAGTGAAATTATCGCCTGTTTTTTTAGGTAGCATTACAGTTTTGGTTTGTTGTTGAAAATATGGGGAAGTGGTGTTTTTTTGTTTTTTTACAAAGGGAACGACTAGTTTGTATATCATTAATGTTAGTTGTGGTTCTGGTTTGAGGCGATTTTCTTGGAGGAAGGAATAATTTGAAAAATGGTAATATTTGCAGTTTTTACGACGTTGAGAACGGGATGATAATTAAAAAAGATAGAAAAAACAGATATGCTTAATGAACATTATATTTAGGAAATTTCATTTAAAAAACCTTTGAAATTCACTGAAAAAACCATAGGTTTCAGGCAGGTTATAGTTAGGAATTATCATTTAAAAAACCTCAGAAATTCATTGAAAAAACCATAGGTTTCAGGGGTGTTATAGTTAGTTGGACATTTCACTCATACAAAACCATTGAAATTCCTCCGTTATAGTTAGTTGTACCAACTGTAACTCTCGCACCCGCAATCTACTGGTGATGATGTCACATATTACATCATTAATGACATGGTCAGTAACATCACTGATCACATCTCAAATGACATCACTGATGACATCACTGATGACATCATCCACGTGACAATCAGATACACCTCATCATACACTTGTATAACCTTTCATCACTCACTGTAAAATACAGAGTACCATGTTTGAATCCATTGACACAGCAATACAAGTATCTAAAAACCCACTCAGTGATTCCTAGATCTACACACACATCTAATCAATCACATGTAGACTCACTCATACATGCTGTCAATGATCAATAGAACATTATCACATATACTTATGCACCTATATCGACCTTACACACCAGCATACTTACATTTACTCAGCTACACACTTACTAGATAGTAACTCATACTAAGGGCCTCATTAGGATCGCGGACGGACTTGCGTCCGTCCGCGACCCCAGAGGGTGAGGGAACGTCCTCATGGGCTGCGGCGTTCCCTCATGTGCGATTAGGATGTGACCGCCACCCTGGCGGTTACATCCTGGATATTTAACATCGCGGCGGGTGCTGCTTCAAGCAGCACCCGCCGCAATGTTAAAAGTGCATGTTTAACATTTACATGCACAAAGCTGCAGGCACCGCGTGGTGCCTGCCGCTTTGTGCAAGTAAATGCCGGGGGGGTACCATAGGTACCCCCCATGTGCACCCCCCACCCGCCAACACCCTGGGGGCCCGCAACGGGCCCCCAAAATCAAAAGTACACATGCTTTTCCACGGCGGAAAAACCGCCGCGGAAAAGCATGTTTACAAATGCTTCATAATTTGGCTGGCGGTGTCTGATAGACACTGCCAGCCAAATGAGAGCTTTTCCGCCGTGGTTGTAATCTGACCGCGGCGGAAAAGCAGCGGACAGTAACCAAGACCCACCAGCCATCGTAATGCGGCGGTGGGTCTTTGGTGAGTCCGCAGAGGATTTTCCGCCTCCTCCGGGCCGGAGGCGGCTTCCCCCGGCCCGGAGGAGGCGGAAAATCCTCCATCATAATGAGGCCCTTAGTGTTTTATAAAATCACTATTACAAGTATATAGTTATCCATACAGTCACTCCTGCAATCACTGATTCTTATGTATACTTATTTGTATACAACAAATGTCACACACACTGCCTTTTATTATTCTAGTTTGTTGGACATGTACCATTGAGAGAAATATTTGCTCATCAGGACACCCATAAACATATTCACTCACCCAAACAACTATTATAACATGTAGTCTTAACGTCATATACCTACTGAATCAACTATTGACATATCTTTGGGCAGCCACACACCCCCTACCGAACCACATACACATTAACTCTCCCATACAAATAATCAGTTAACTAATCAATAACTAATATAGACTTTCACGTAGCTCGTAACCAAATGGTGCAGCAGTTTACTGAACAACTGACAAAGTGATACAGCTATTCACACAGTTTAGTCACTACCCAATATATTTAGTGACACACTATAAATTAGTCAAGTAAGCAGTCAAGCACACTGCTACTAAATCCTCCATCCAGACACTTATACATCCACTCATTCTTCAATGCAGATTGCTATTATATAATACATATTTAAATATCGAATCAAACCACATTCACTGGATGATGTCATCAGTGATGTCATTTGAGATGTCATCAGTGATGTCACTGACCATTTCATGAATGATGTAACATGTGACATCATCACCAGTAGATTGTGGGTGCGAGAGTTACAGTTAGTACAACTAACTATAACGGAGGAATTTCAATGGTTTTGTATGAGTGAAATGTCCAGCTAACTATAACACCCCTGAAACCTATGTTTTTTTCATACATATATATATATATATATATATCACCATTTTGAGCATTGGGAGCCTTTATCTGAGGAATAAGGAGTTGGTGCGATGAGTGATGGCTTTGTACTGCAATTCACTTGAATTTGAACATTTCAAACTAACTGGTTTGAACAGCGGCTCACCTGAGAAACACCGGGGCACTACAAGTACCACAGGCCACTGGGTGGCCACGCCCTTGAAGCTGGAACTATTAAAATTATGGTGGTGCCTTCAAACTTTGCCGCTCAATCCAGTTCACAACCGCAGCCCCTGAAAAAGTGAGACTTCACAAAACGCGTAGGGCATGATGGTGGAAGATACGTGGGCGCAGCACATCTCTCACATCGCTTCCTTCAATAAATAATTTTGGCAGATAGTCACCTGATGTTGGGACTTCTCTTCTGCAGGCAAACTCTTGTGTTGTATAGAAAGCGGCCCGCCTGAGCCGTGGAGAAAGTGCCCGGCTGCACTTGTTGCAGTTCTGTGGAGATGCCAAACTGCGTCACCATTTTGAGCATTGGGAGCCTTTATCGGAGGAATAAGGAGTTGGTGCGATGTGTGATGGCTTCGTACTGCAATTCACTTGAATTTGAACATTTCAAACTAACTGGTTTGAACGGCGGCTCACCTGAGAAACACCGGGGCACTACAAGTACCACAGGCCACTGGGTGGCCACGCCCTTGAAGCCGGAACTATTAAAATTATGGTGGTGCCTTCCAACTTTGCCGCTCAATCCAGTTCACAACCACAGCCCCTGAAGAAGTGAGACTTCACGAAATGCGTAGGGCATGATGGTGGAAGATACGTGGGCGCAGCACATCTCTCGCATCGCTTCCTTCAATAAATAATTTTGGCAGATACTCACCTGATGTTGGGACTTCTCTTCTGCAGGCAAACTCTTGTGTTGTATAGAAAGAGGCCCGCCTGAGCCGCGGAGAAAGTGCCCGGCTGCACTTGTTGCAGTTCTGTGGAGACGCCAACCTGCATCACCATTTTGAGCATTGGGAGCCTTTATCGGAGGAATAAGGAGTTGGTGCGATGTGTGATGGCTTCGTACTGCAATTCACTTGTATTTGAACATTTCAAACTAACTTGTTTGAACGGCGGCTCACCTGAGAAACACCGGGGCACTACAAGTACCACAGGCCACTGAGTGGCCACGCCCTTGAAGCTGGAACTATTAAAATTATGGTGGTGCCTTCGAACTTTGCCGCTCAATCCAGTTCACAACCGCAGCCCCTGAAGAAGTGAGACTTCACGAAACGCGTAGGGCATGATGGTAGAAGATACGTGGGAGCAGCACATCTCTCGCAACGCTTCCTTCAATAAATAATTTTGGCAGATACTCACCTGATGTTGGGACTTCTCTTCTGCAGGCAAACTCTTGTGTTGTATAGAAAGCGGCCCGCCTGAGCCGCGGAGAAAGTGCCCGGCTGCACTTGTTGCAGTTCTGTGGAGACGCCAACCTGCGTCACCATTTTGAGCATTGGGAGCCTTTATCGGAGGAATAAGGAGTTGGTGCGATGTGTGATGGCTTCGTACTGCAATTCACTTGAATTTGAACATTTCATACTAACTGGTTTGAACGGCGGCTCACCTGAGAAACACCGGGGCACTACAAGTACCACAGGCCACTGGGTGGCCACGCCCTTGAAGCCGGAACTATTACAATTATGGTGGTGCCTTCGAACTTTGCCGCTAAATCCAGTTCACAACCGCAGCCCCTGAAGAAGTGAGACTTCACGAAACGCGTAGGGCATGATGGTGGAAGATACGTGGGCGCAGCACATCTCTCGCATCGCTTCCTTCAATAAATATTTTTGGCAGATACTCACCTGATGTTGGGACTTCTCTTCTGCAGGCAAACTCTTGTGTTGTATAGAAAGCGGCCCGCCTGAGCCGCGGAGAAAGTGCCCGGCTGCACTTGTTGCAGTTCTGTGGAGACGCCAACCTGCGTCACCATTTTGAGCATTGGGACCCTTTAACGGAGGAATAAGGAGTTGGTGCGATGTGTGATGGCTTGGTACTGCAATTCACTTGAATTTGAACATTTCAAACTAACTGGTTTGAACGGCGGCTCACCTGAGAAACACCGGGGCATTACAAGTACCACAGGCCACTGGGTGGCCACGCCCTTGAAGCCGGAACTATTAAAATTATGGTGGTGCCTTCGTACTTTGCCGCTCAATCCAGTTCACAACCGCAGCCCCTGAAGAAGTGAGACTTCACGAAACGCGTAGGGCATGATGGTGGAAGATACGTGGGCGCAGCACATCTCTCGCATCGCTTCCTTCAATAAATAATTTTGGCAGATACTCACCTGATGTTGGGACTTCTCTTCTGCAGGCAAACTCTTGTGTTATATATATATATATATATATATATATATATATATATATATATATATATATGTCATACAAAAAGCCTGAAGCTTAGGAGGTCACACACAGCTCACCTTCCATCCGGACTATTAACTCACCTTGCAGCCACTCTCCCAATGTGATTTTCATTTGCCAACGCGTTTCGAGTCCCAAAGACCCTTCTTCCTGGGCAGTTAAATGAAATGAGATGCAAATTCGTTTCCCATGTGTTTCAGTTCCTTTATTTCAGTATTAAGCCTTCTGATTGGCCTTGCTCATGTGCTTGAGCCACTTTGCATACTGGGATTGGTAGTCCTTGAAAAAACGAGCTGCACTTCATTTTGCATATTTTTAACATTATTGTCATTTTAAATCCTTTGAGTAAGGTGTGGAAGCCTGGTGCAAGTTCATTATTGATGGCTCACTGCGCTGCCTGAGCCGTGGGGAGGGGCACCATCCCTGCTACTGGAAAGGGAGGCTGTCATCAGAAACTGCTTTTGGTGAACAAACAGCGCAGTGAGCCATCAATAATGAACTTGCACCAGGCTTCCACACCTTACTCAAAGGATTTAAAATGACAATAATGTTAAAAATATGCAAAATGAAGTGCAGCTCGTTTTTTCAAGGACTACCAATCCCAGTATGCAAAGTGGCTCAAGCACATGAGCAAGGCCAATCAGAAGGCTTAATACTGAAATAAAGGAACTGAAACACATGGGAAACGAATTTGCATCTCATTTCATTTAACTGCCCAGGAAGAAGGGTCTTTGGGACTCGAAACGCGTTGGCAAATGAAAATCACATTGGGAGAGTGGCTGCAAGGTGATTTAATAGTCCGGATGGAAGGTGAGCTGTGTGTGACCTCCTAAGCTTCAGGCTTTTTGTATGACATATATATATATATATATATATATATATATATATATATATATATATATATCCACAGTCTTGGCTCGATTCTGCGGTCCAGTGGCGCTCTTATCACCGGTGCTTTGACTACCAAGCAGAGCCCCGCTTCAATATATTCCACAACTCCCTTCTACCATGAAGGGAAAAAGTCAGCACTCACAAAAGTTCATTTCCCAATCCTTTTTATTTCGTTATCATTACTCCAGCAATGCAAAGTAAGAGGTCTATATTCGGAACAATAAAGTAGAAACAACACTACACAGGAAAGAAACTGCTACTAACTCCACCCTACACTTTGAAAGTTTCCATAAGCCATCTGTAAACGAAAATATACCATATGGGGAATTCCTCAGATTAAGAAGAATATGTTCATAGGAGAGTGAATGGGTGAGGGGGTCAGGGGGTCTCAACCCTGCCCCCTTTTCGCGTTTTCCACTCTTGTTTTGTGCTCTCTTGTTCCTCACTTCTCCTGAGAAACAAGATGACTGCTCAGGTGGTCCCAGAAGGATAATAACATATATAAACGTTATCCGCTAATAGAATTAGCATTTACAAAACCTTTGAAATTTATTGAAAATAAATATAGGTTTCACGCCTGGTATAGTTAGGAATTAGCATTCATAAAACCTTGCAAATTCACTGAAAAAACCATAGGTTTCAGGACTTATATAGTTAGGAATTAGCATTTAAAAAACCTTGCAAATTCACTTAAAAAACCATAGGTTTCAGGCCTTATGTAGTTAGTAATTAGCATTTTTAAAACCTTGCAAATTCACTTAAAAAACCATAGGTTTCAGGCCTTATATAGTTAGGAATTAGCATTTAAAAAACCATTGAAATTGCTCCCATATAGTTAGTTGTACTAACTATATTTCGCGCACTCGCAATCCACTGCTGATGATGTCACATATTACATCAGTCATGACATGGTCAGTGACATCACTGATGACATCACTGATGACATCTCAAATGACATCACTGATGACATCTCATTTTACATCACTGATCATATCACTGATGATATCATTCATGTGATAATGTGATGCACCTCCTCACACTCTAATATAACCTTTGATACACCCAGTGTTAAATACAGACTACCATTCTTGAAACTATTAACACACCAATACCAGTTACTACATATGCACTCACTGATTCCTAGGTCTACACACACATTCACTCATTCACCCATAGAACCACTCATACATACAGTCACTCATCAATACAACACTATCATATGCACTCATACACCTATACAGACACTCACACACTGCCACTCATCCATGGAGTTACTCACACACATGGTCATCTATCAACGTATTATTGTAGTATCACTTTAAGATGCTAATAACTCTGTATATAGTATATGCTTGTTTTATTCGGTTGTTTATATCTTTCCTTGTTTTTAATGATTTTAATTAATCAACAAATACATACTTTACTTACTTACTCACTTACTTACTCACTTACTTACTTACTTACTTACTTACACTGGCTCTCATGTATAGTCATTTATATATGCCAACTCTCACATGCACTGTGTTTTACATATGTACTTATTTGCACATGTAGCACTGAGATATCCATTCACTCACCAACACACCCATGCACACAGTCAACCGCCCATATAGCTGTTTCCACATGCACTCTTGAGCTCATACACCAGGTGAATCAACTGCTCACACATCTATACACAGAGTCACACACCTCCCAGCCACCCACACACACACTAAGTCTCCCATTCAAATACCTGGGCAACCAATCAATAACCCATATAGCCACTCATGTAGCTACTGATCAACACATGCAGCAGCTTACACAACAACAGACATACTGATGCACACATTCAGACAGTTTAGTCACTAACCCATGCATTTAGTAAGACACATTTAATCACTTACTCATACAGTCAGTCACGCACCTACTAAATCCTTCATCCAGACACTTATACATCCACTCATTCTTCTATATGTAAAACATATTTAAACTTTACAGAAACACACAGTCACTGGATGATGTCATCAGTGATGACAAATGAGATGTCATCAGTGATGTCATTTGAGATGTCATCAGTGATGTCATCAGTGATGTCACTGACCATGTCATGAATGATGTAATATGTGACATCATCAGCAGTGGATTGCGGGTGAGCGAAATATAGTTAGTACAACTAACTACATAGGAGCAATTTCAATGGTTTTTTAAATGCTAATTCCTAACCATATAAGGCCTGAAACCTATGGTTTTTTAAGTGAATATATATATATATGGGAGGGCCGGTGTATTTCAGGCGTGTGGGAAGGAGTGTTCTCGGCAAAAGCTTACGGCATCCGAAGAAGGCAACTAGCCGAAATGCATCATGCCACTGCTTAATTGTCAATAAACGTGTTCCCGACTGCTCCCCTGGTGTCCTCTGGCTTTCTTCACGAAGGGGTCGAGTTTTCCATTGTTGATGTGCTTGCCAGCAGCACATGAAGAGGATCCGTTCTGTGAAGTGTCCTGCATTTGTTGGCAAACAACGAATTACCCGTGAAACCGGATCTTGCAGGACCGCCTCAAGACCAGATCAGGCAAGTGGCCACTGTCTACGAACAGCCCGTGACTTCACGAGGGTAACAGGATCACGGTACCCTAGTTACATGGCTCGGTCGGACTTGATTACTGGGGCCGGAACGTTGGGGACCTGAGGGAACACTGAGACTGCAACACACGGGGGCACCCCTTGGTTATCTAACCCGCACTGCTTGCCAGGACTTCAGCCTTGTGACATTTGGCTCCACTTGGGTACTCACCTGACCGCTGCATTATGGGAACTGCAGTCTGACTACTTCGAACTGCAGCTGAAACTCGTCAGCGGGTGGAGTCAGCTGACCTTCTTTCACTGGGAGGGCCGGTGTATTTCAGGCGTGTGGGAAGGAGTGTTCTCGGCAAAAGCTTACGGCATCCGAAGAAGGCAACTAGCCGAAATGCATCATGCCACTGCTTAATTGTCAATAAACGTGTTCCCGACTGCTCCCCTGGTGTCCTCTGGCTTTCTTCACGAAGGGGTCGAGTTTTCCATATATATATATATATATATATATATATATATATATATATATATATATATATATATATCCTCGAAAAACTCCTTGCATCCAGACACGAAAAACCAGGAGACAGACCACAGGACCAGATATTAAGTTTCTTCTTTTATTTGCTCAAGTTGTGCGAGAGTATATTCCACCAATCCTGCTTGCTGACAAACGGGTCTGACACATGCTTGGGTTTTCCAACAGAGTTTTATTGCCACCAGGTCGCACATTGGAATCATGCGTTGTCACCACCATCAGCCACTGGCAGACACGTTTCGGCGGTTGCCTTTATCAATGCCGGATGTTGCTGAGGGTTCGAAAATTGTAGGATTTCGCCATAGAAAGAGGCCAGGGAAAGTTCCTCTCCGTTAGTACTTGCCTCTTTAAACCAAAAGGCCCTCGTACATTGTGCAGCTTATCCTGCTGTAGGAAGATGGACAGTCCAAAATTAACAGTCAGGTGCAGTGACCCGCTATTTACAAATGATAATGCTTTTGGCTCTCCTTCTCCTTTATATCTGCAGGAGAGTTTTCCTGGCGGTATGCATCTCTGCCGGGCAGCCCACTTAGCAGTCCATCTGCTCCCTCTCCCCGATTCCTTTACAATGTCCAGGCCTGGGGGGCGCCGCATTGTGCAGTCCAAGCACAAACACCATAGATTTGCTGGCAAAATGTGGAGCTCCAGAACGAGGGGCGTGCCAGATAAAGCGGAGCCGACCTCAGCTGCACATACTCCTCCAATCCCGCTTGCTGACAAACGGGTCTGACACATGCTTTGGTTTTCCAACAGAGTTTTATTGCCACCAGGTCGCACATAGGAATCACTCGTTGTCACCACCATCAGCCCCTGGCAGACGCGTTTCGGCGGTTGCCTTTATCAATGCCGGATGTTGCTGAGGGTTCGAAAATTGTAGGATTTCATGGGGCTATGTTATATAGTCCTACCGAGGGATCCTATTGGCTGGAAAATGTCACCATAGAAAGAGGCCAGGGAAAGTTCCTCTTCGTTAGTACTTGCCTCTTTAAACCAAAAGGCCCTCGTACATTGTGCAACATATCCCGCTGTAGAAAGATAGGCAGTCCAAAATTAACAGTCAGGTACAGTGACCCGCTATTTACACATGATAATGCTTCCCGCTCCCCTTCTCCTTTATATATGGGGGAGAGTTTTCCTGGTGGTATGCGTCTCTGCCGGGCAGCCCACTTAGCAGTCCATCTGCTCCCTCTCCCCGATACCTTTACAACGTCCAGGCCTGGGGGCGCCGCATTGTGCAGTCCATGCACAAACACCATAGATTTTCCAGCAAAATGCGGAGCTCCAGAACGAGGGGCGTGCCAGAAAAAGCGGAGCCGACCTCCGCTGCACATACTCCACCAATCCCGCTTGCTGACAAACAGGTCTGACACATGCTTGGGTTTTCCAACAGAGTTTTATTGCCACCAGGTCGCACATTGGAATCACGCGTTGTCACCACCATCAGCCCCTGGCAGACGTGTTTCGGTGGTTGCCTTTATCAATGCCGGATGTTGGTTCGAAAATTGTTGGATTTCGCGGGGCTATGTTATATAGTCCTACCAAGGGCTCCTATTGGGTGGTATGTATATATATATATATATATATGGATGTACATATATATATATTGCGGGCTATATCTGGAAAAGACCAGGCGTATCCGGTAGCTCGACATTTCGAGAAATGCCACAACAGCAACCCGAAAAGCTTCAGTATTATTTGGTGGACTCAGTCCTTCCTTTGAGGAGAGGGGGTGACAGAGACAGTAAATTGCGTCTTCTGGAAACCCGCTATATACTTGAGCTAAACAGTAAACATCCGGGGGGGCTCAACAGCACGGAGGACCTTTATACTTGTTTATAGTAGGTTCTTAGTTTCCCATTCTTGAGTGGATATTGTATTGCTGAAACGATCTAATCACACAAGTTGTGTTGCAGCAGCCTGCAGATTTTAAATACATAAAACAACACTGAACAAGTTGTATTATTTTTGCACGAGCACTTTATATTTCTTTTTCACTCAGCAACCCGCTAGAAGGTACATAGCAAATAGACTTTTCTGTAATAAATGACTAATAACTGTGCATTCCTCACCCACTGGGGTATAATTTTTGATATTATGCCAGTAATTTAATTGAGGGCTTAGTAAAACCCTTATCAGTCAGCAGTTCCTCTAAACGATTGATAAAACAGCTATATGTTTTATGAGGCAATGCTAAAAATGAACGTTTTACGAGTTGAAATGGTGTAAATATTTATGCGCAATTTGCACATGTTGTATATATATGAAATTAGGAATATTGTATATATATATGTATTTTTTCTATTTTTATACATATGGTTCCACACATATATGTATATATTTATATATTTATATATATATTTTTTTATATTTTTGAATAACTTGCATCATTTTGAACATTTTTTCTTGTAAATAATGAACTACGTTTTGTTCTTGCCTCAATGTATAGAAATGTGAATTTTATCGTATTAACTGACTGGTTGCTTATAGAACACTGATGTATATCTAATATACTGACATAGTTGATTATTGGGAGGTCAATAAGGGCACTGCGCCCAGTAATGTTTTTTGATGTATACCCCTTTAATGTTGACAGGAAGTGCTATTAGTCATGTGACCTAAATGCTATTCAAATAGTACCTTCTTCCTCCTTCTCATGACATGTGATCAAGCCTCGGCTGAGGCGAAACGCGTCATGGCGACTGGTGGGCTGTTTATTCCTCACGAATAAATGCACTAACAACGGAGCACGGAGTCTGTGGCTTTACTCGATCTTTCAGTGTGGCGTGGCGCGGCGTGGCTGTGCTTTTTGCTGCGCTCGCATTGAACTTTACGAAATATATATATATCCGATGTTACCCTCACCGCAGCAGAAGAGCAGTTATTGGCTCTAGGACTCAACTTTTGCCCGGAAAGTTCATTCAATTATACAAACACAAGAGCGGATGTTTTCAAATTTATTCGCAAGCTAAAACTCAGAAAGTTTTTTGCATCCAAAAACGCTGCCAAAAATAGGGAGCGTACCACGGGCACAACAGTAACTAACAGTGCCACTGTTACGGCTACAGATACAGTTCCAGCAGCCCCGGCAGCGAGAGATGCTAGACTCTTGCTCACCCTTTGTGATCTGGGTAACACGGCGGCTTCAACAACGGTGGAGGATGGTGTTCTCAACACACAAAGAGAACTGAGTAATGTGGATATTCGTCAAAAAGGAGCTGGAGAGAGTCCCTTCAAACCGGTAAGCACCTTTTTACCCGTCATGCCTAAAGATGCAATTGACATTTATCACGAGTGTGTGACGGAAGATTTAAAAAGACTTAACCGTAATATACAGGCACAATCCAATAGAAACAATGCTAGGACAATACAATATAATACCCTAATGAAGAAACTTAGTCAAAATCAGGAAGTGGTTATTAACAAATCCGACAAAGGGGGTAATATTGTCTTATGGAGAAAGGAAGAGTACGTGGCTGAAGCCATGAGACAGTTAAATGACCCCACCTGCTATGAAAG
Source organism: Lissotriton vulgaris (assembly GCF_964263255.1). Classification (NCBI taxonomy): domain Eukaryota; kingdom Metazoa; phylum Chordata; class Amphibia; order Caudata; family Salamandridae; genus Lissotriton; species Lissotriton vulgaris. The sequence continues at coordinate 478,229,825 of NC_141693.1, forward strand.
ATCCAATGGGATGGCCTATAAACGAGCCAAAGACAATTTGAAGAAAATGTTGTTGTCTTATAAAAGAACTAATTTGATCTCTCAAGCGGAGTTTGACTATTTGCACAGAGAACACCCGGTGTTACCAAGATTGTATTTGATCCCAAAGATCCATAAGCAGAAAATCCCCACTCCGGGTCGCCCCATTATAGCGGCAATAAATAGTGTGGGGGAGAACATTTCACACTATATAGACTTTTTTCTGCAGGACATTGTTAAAGACTTGCCTAGTTATCTAAAAGATACGGGGGACTTCCTCTCCAAACTGAATTCTATCCAGTGGTGTCAAAATTGGTGTATTTTAACTTTGGACATTGAGTCTTTATACACTTCCATAGACCACAGTAAAGGATTGAATGCCATCACACATTATCTTGGTTCCCGATCATGTGAATACTACGCACATAACAAGATGTTGTGTGAACTAGTGCAATGGTGTTTGAATAACAATTACTTCATGTTTGCTAAAGATGTATGGAGGCAAGTACGGGGTGTGGCGATGGGATCGTGCTTCTCCCCCAGCTATGCATGCTTGCATGTAGGCTGGTGGGAGGAGCGCGGTCTCACCAACACTCCCGGATTTGAGCAGGTTCGATACTGGAAACGGTTTATTGATGATGTGTTTTGCATTTGGGAGGGGGATGAGGAAAGCGCTAGAGTCTTTGTTGATGCTTTGAATCAGAACAATGATAACCTGTTCTTCACGGCCCATATCAGCAGAGAGAAAGCAGAATTCCTTGATGTACATGTTGCCATTTCCAACAATATGGTTAACACTTCATTATATCGTAAACCAACGGCTGGCAACAGTATATTACACGCCAGCAGTAAACATCCCCAACACGTAATCACCAATATTCCTTATGGAGAGTTGCTCAGAGTTAAGAGAATTAGCAGCACTCCAGAAACCTTTGAACAAGAGGCACAGGTCACAATGGATAGACTGAGAGCCCGGGGATATAACAATAAGGTCCTCAACAGTGCACTTAGGCGATGCCGAGCCAAGTCTCGGGAATCCCTTTTGACAAGTGAAACTGTAGAACAGGAATCAGACAATCCGGCTCCCCGACTGATTCTGGCATTCAGTAATCAAGAGAAACAAATAAGATCTATTGTGAAGAAACACTGGTCTGTTCTTCAAACCGACAGTATCTTGGGTGATATTATCCCCAGTGCCCCTATTATAACATACAAAAAAGCACCTAGCATGCATAACTGTCTGGTCAAAAATAATCCTGAACTAAGCAATGGCAATGCTTGGCTCAAACAAAAAGGTTTCTTTAAATGTTCCTCCTGTAGGGCGTGTAAATTTGGAGTCAATACATCTTATTATTTTACACCTTTCAGCCCTAGGAGGAAAGCCATCCGGGGATATTTCAACTGTCACAGTGAGTTTGCAATATATGTTCTGACGTGCACCTGTGGCGTACGTTATGTGGGTAGTACCAAGCTACAGGTGCACGCCAGAATCTTGCAGCACTTACGTGCAATTGTGAACAGTGACAGTACATACCCAGTAGCACGTCATTTCAAATCCACACATAATAATGATTTATCCAACTTGTCTTATTATGTTATTGATGCGGTTGCGCCCCTCATGCGAGGAGGCGATAGAGAAAGACTGCTCCGAAAAAAAGAAACCGAATATATTATTGAATTAGACAGCAAGTACCCAAATGGGTTAAACACCACTGAAGATTTGCATCATCTGTTATAACTTTATCCATCGCAAAATTCTTACGTGGTTTTCTCCATATTTTTCTCCTCAAGGTCGTTCTGAAAATAACAACTGATACCAGATGGCGCCGGCTAGGCATCATATGGGAGTCCAGCAAGGATTCATTTATCACACTGACCTTGTAGGGGTTTGCCTTCATGTAAATAATATCTTTCTTTCCTTTTCTAAAGAATATATTGGTGACTAATGAATTTCAAGTCAACCAACAACTTGTTTTTAACTCACGATTTTGCACTTTCACGATTTGTCCATTACAGATCATATTTTGATTTAACACTAGTGGGTCAATCGAACATCTGTGTTGCCATGCTATAAAAACATGTACAGGTTGATGACATACATCCTTCTAAAGTATTGTCAATAACTATACATTGCTATATGTCCTTTTGTCCATATAAATGCTATGAAATTTCCAAATTAGGAATATAATGAGTGTATATTTGTAGATAAGAAGGGGTTATATATTTTTGTGGTGTATAGATGTGTACATAGGTATAGGTTTATAGAGATATATATTTTTATATATATTTTTTTACACTTTGATATTGTATATAGGATGGTACGTACATATATATATATATTTTTATGTCTTGAGGTGTATATAGATGTATTTGGAAGTAAATGGACATGAGTTAATATGGGATGTATGAGTGTATATACACTATATATGTAGTTGTACAAATATATTATTATATGTACATGGTCATGGTTAAATGAGTTAATAATATTGCATTCATGCAGTTATAACTTTTCATATAACACAGGTTTTAGTTTCAATTGTATATAGAGATGAGCACGTAGTTGCGAAGTGTACGCGTGTTTTTTCTATGTCTATACTTTGAGACCCACGAAAATGGGTGGAGCATCACTGGTTAAAATAATGTATAAATTTGTAACTGACCTGGTGCGCGGTGTGTGACCAAGGGCACTCGGTGCTCGAAACGCGTAACCGGCGAGGGATTCATTAAAAGATTTCCTTGACTACAGCCATTGGGTCCGTGTCTTCGTTTTTTCCACGACAGGAGTGTGGTTATTTGAAGATCGTTTGGTTCATATATATATATATATATATATATATATATATATATATATATATATATATATATATATATATATATATTCACTGAAAAAACCATAGGTTATAGACCATATATAGTTAGGAATTAGCATTTACAAAACCTTGAAAATTCACTGAAAAAACCATAGGTTATAGACCATAGATAGTTAGGAATTAGCATTTACAAAACCCTATTTTACTCGCACAAAACCATTGAAATTTCATATATAGTTAGTTGCACTAACTATATATCGCGCACCCGCAATCCACTGCTGATCATGTCACATATTACATCATTCATGACATGATCAGTGACATAACTGAAGACATCACTGATGTCATCACTGAAGACATCTCAAATGACATCACTGATGACGTCACTGATGACAACATCCAGTGACTGTATGTTTCTGAAATTTCAAAATATGTCTTACATATTGAAGAATGAGTGGATGTATAAGTGTCTGGATGAAGGATTTAGTAGGTGCATGACTGACTGTATGAGTGAGTGATTAAATGTGTCTCACTGAGTGAATGGGTTAGTGACTAAACTGTCTTAATTTGTGCATCATTATGTCTGTTGTTCTGTAAACTGCTGCATGTGTTGATCAGTAGCTTTATGATTAAGTATATGGGTTATTGATTGGTTGCCCAAGTATTTGTATGGGAGACTGGGTGTGTGTGTGGGTGGCTGGGAGGTGTATGACTCTGTGCATAGATGTGTGAGCAGTTGATTCAATAGATGTATGGGTTCAAAACTGCATGTGGAAACAGCTGTAATGGCGGTTGACTGTGTGCATGAGTGTATTGGTGAGTGAATGGATATCTCAGTGCTACATGTCAAAGTAAGTACATATGTAAAACACAGTACATGTGAGAGTTGACAAATATAAATAACTGTGCATAAGAGCCAGTGAATTTGTGAGTGGCTGTATGGATCATTGTGAACTTGTATCAGGGATTGTATAAGAGAGTAAATATGTGTTAGTATATGTTTGAATAAGTAAGGTGTGTATAACTGTATAGTTGAGGAAATGGAAGTGTGATTGATTCTTTGCATGACTGACTAGGTGTGTGAGTAACTTCATGGATGAGTGACAGTCTGTGAGTGTCTATTTACTCTGAGTGTATCTAAGATTATATTAGAGTCTGAAGAGGTTCACCGTATTATCACATGAATGATGTCATCAGTGATGTGATCAGTAATGTCAAATGAGATGTTATCAGTGATGTCATCAGTGATGTCATTTGAGATGTCATCAGTGATGTCATCAGTGATGTCATCAGTGATGTCACTGATCATGTCATGAATGATGTAATATGTGACATGATCAGCAGTGGATTGCGGGTGCGCGATATATAGTTAGTGCAACTAACTATATATGAAATTTCAATGGTTTTGTGTGAGTAAAATAAGGTTTTGTAAATGCTAATTCCTAACTATATATGGTCTATAACCCATGGTTTTTTCAGTGAATTTTCAAGGTTTTGTAAATGCTAATTCCTAACTATATATGGTCTATAACCTATGTTTTTTTCAGTGAATTTCAATGGTTTTTTAATAGCAAATATCAAAACATTTAAAATGTCAAGTACGTGGTAGGTAAAAACATTTTCGTGTGTATGCACGCTGATGTGCTTTGAACGCTGCCCCCCTCCCCTCCTCTTTTCTTTTAGGAGTATTCTCTCTTTGCAGATAGTGAAGGGTAGGTAACGCAGGCCTTTGCCCCCATTGTAATCCGTCGTGCCTGCTTCCCTCTCCATTTGATTGATTGTTATCCTAGCATTTATTGTTTTGGAATTGGTTCTCTTTGGTTCATTCTCTAATAACAAACAAGCACAGAGTCGCAATACTCTGTTTAGTCTTTGCAGATAGTGAAAAATCGTTAAAAAAGCAAAAGGAATCAAGCAAAATCAGTAGGCCACTAATGGGATCTCTTTTTGACCTCGCTAAAATAGAAACATTATGAACAACCCCTCATGAGAAATACGAAACTAGTGAGAGGAACTGAGCTCGACACCATGATGGCTGCAAGACAGCTCGGCTCCGCCACCCACCCCACCCAAAATAACGACAAACTCTATGCAAATATTATAAATATATACAACACACCAGCAAAGTAACCGGTAAAACGTTTTATTAAATAACTATTTACATGGCAGCCTGCTGCAACATCGATCCAAACAAGCCTTTGTATTTGGGGCTCAAAATCAACAAGTAACAGTGTAAAACGTTTTATTAAATATCTATTTACATGGCAGCCTGCTGCAACATCGATCCAAACTAGCCTTTGTGTTTGTGGCTCAAAATCAACCATCAATAGTAAGATTTTCATAGGTGAGTGTAGGTTCATGGTTTTCCATCCACTGACTAAAAGCCTGGAGTGGGAGTGAAAGAACAATAACTAGGTAAGAAGGAAGGCAGAAGTTGTGGGAAGGACTCTGGATATGGTATGTTGCTTGGTCCCTGAGATGCTTCGATGTCACTGCCTTGCACAAATGGCATAAGTCCTGGATGTTGGGTGCCATAGTTGAGGGTTTCCGAGCAGCGCTTGTAACACTGTCTGAAGCTTATTTGCACCTGCTGCAGCTTCACTATTCTCAAAGTAAGTGGGGGCTGTTTGTGGACCTGACTGCATTGGAAAACAATGTGATGCGGTGCCTCCCTGAACCGCTTGACGGAGGCCCCCCCAGATAATTGCGCCTGCTCCACACCTTGTCCCACAATCCGTTTGACCTGAAGACACGTCCTGCGGTGCCCTGGTCCGACCATCACATATTCCTGCGCCAGGAAACGGCGTGGGGTGCACTAGAAGGGAGAGGGGGCACGAGCGAGCCTCCCCCACCTCCCCTGGTGGAGGTTTCTCAGCTACAGCCCAGTGCTTCACTCGACCAGCTGACTTGCGCCCACTCTTGCGACACAGTGCCTCGCTCGGCCAGCTGAATTGCGCCTGCTCTTGCTATTACAACGTCTCACCCGCCATCCAACGGAATTGCACCCAATCTTGCGGTACAGCGACAGGCGGCTGCTACGGAGCTCACCAAATGGCGGTCGGCTCCAAAGACTTGGGCCTGGCCTGCAACGATGGCTCTGGGCAACCGTAGAACTCGGACGCTTGACTGCTAGGGCATGGGCCCCATTCCCAAAAGAGTCCCCTCAGCCTTGAAGATTCTACAACAGTCACTGGGACCCCCGACTCCCGTAGACTTCTGGTGGGGAGCGACTGCCATGATTGCTTGCGGAATGGCCACGACGTAGCCACGAGATGGTGGTGCTCTCATGCTGACGCCAGCTTCAGTCTGAAACATCCAGAAACACTGTAGACTACCAATTCGATCAGTTCCGGTGGAGCCCCAACGTGACCCGGTAGAGAAGAACTTGCCCTCCCCTCTTTGACTGATGGTTCTTGTTGCCTGTCCCTTCTGTTGTCATTAACAGAACTTTTTGGATTTTACTTTTGGTTTCCTAATGATGGAAGGCTTGATCATATGACCTAAAAATAACACTTTTCATTGGATTGAAACATTTTTTTTTCCCAAATGATGAAAGCCCCACCTTTTTTTTTCTCACTCGGCAGTCCAAAAAGGTTCCGTTACATGACATCAGAGGGGACAGGCAACAAGAACCATCAGTCAAAAGAGGGGAGGGCAAGTTCTTCCCTTCCGGGTCACGCTGGGGCTCCACCGGAAATTATCGAATTGGTAGTCTACAGTGTTTCTGGATGTTTCAGACTGAAGCTGGCGTCAGCATGAGAGCACCACCATCTCGTGGCTCCGTCGTGGCCATTCCGCAAGCAATCATGGCAGCCGCTCCCCACCGGAAGCCTGCGGGAGTCGGGGGCCCTGATGACTTTTGTAGAATCTTCAAGGATGAGGGGACGCTTTCGGGAATGGGGCCCAAGCCCTAGCAGGCAAATGTCCGAGTTCAAATGTGTCCCAGGGCCATTTTAGTGGACCAGGCCCAAATCCAAAGAGCCGGCCGCCATTTTAAGAGTCCTGTGGCAGCCGCCTATCGCTGCACCGCAAGAGTGGGCGCAATTCAACTGGATGGGGGATGAGGCACAGTGCCACAAGAGCGGGTGCAATTCAGCTGAATGGTGACTGAAACGCTAAGGGGCGCCCCACTGCAGCTGAGGAGCCTCCACCTGGGGAGGCGGGGAGACCCCTTCGCGCCGCCTCCCCACTACGGGGTGCCCACGCCGTCTTTCGGTGCAGCATTGTAGGATGGCCAGACCAGTGCGACAACTTGCTGGACACCACCTGGGTGCCGTCCGGATCTCGGCGCGTTGTGCTGCCTTCGGCCTATTTGCACAACGGACCGCTACTGACGCCACCTCACAGGCCGACGGATTTTGCCGACTAAAAGACAGGCCAAAGCAGCCCATTGTTGCTTTGAGATGGATGTTGCAGCAGGCTGCCATGTAAATAGTTGTTTAAAATGTTTTTTTTTACGTGTTTACTTTGTTGGAGCGTTGTATATATTTATAAGTTATTAAAGTGTTATAATCCTACTACTTTGTTGGAGTGCTATATATTTTTAATGTGACACTTAATTGTGAAGACTTTGATGTACAAAAAGGCATCCCTTAAATCTTCCGCTTCAGGCTCGGTCATACACACCCTTACAGTGAGAATCTCCTCCCCAATCACAATACAGGATCGTTATCAGATAGTAAGAACGCGTGTGGTGTGATGAATCACATGGGGTGGGGGCCTTGATCTACTGTAACTCCTTTGAAGAGGGGTGATTCTTTACAGTTGGTGCCATAAACTACATCCGCAGGGCTAGGTGAAAGCCTGGCACCGGCCTGGACAATCGGACACAGAGGAAGAGGAGTGTCAGAGGGTGCGGTAGTGAATAGGGTGAAAGGGAGGTGTCGGGCGGGCACAGGGTGTGATTCTCAGGGAAGAGCAGCTCAGATGGGGGGAGGTTTATGGCCCATGCATGAGAGAGAGAACGGGGGTGACCAGTGCGTGGGGGAGATGCTTGCGAGGGTGGGGAGCCATGCTGAGGATCGGCGGTGTGCAGAGAGTGGGTCTGGTCAAGGCATCTAAAATGGCTGCCGTGCACGACAAAAGTGTGGCATTGGAAAAAAGGCAAGATGGCGCAGACAATGTTTATCAATACGGAATAATTTATAACAATTATTTTTAACAATATATTTACTCGCAGTGACAAAATGGCGGTCAACACTTCCTGATTTCCTTCGAATCGAACGTTAACAGACGTCACGCAGCAAAAAAAAAAAAATCCACTCACGGGCAGCCGCTGGAAGACATGTATCAACATATATGAGCCTCCTCAGCCACCCTCAGAAAACATAGGGGGTCAGGAAACGTCTCCCGTACCCCCTTATACCCATTTCTCACATTGTTTTTCCTCCATCTTGTAATTTAATTAAAACTAAACACAAAATGGCGAATTCCCGTTTCGCTACCGGCTCGTGACCCGGTTCGCGAACCGGGAAGCGATTCAACCGCGAAAAATCAAATTTTTTTTATTTGCCCCACGGGACCCTTTAATAACCCCAACATCATTCCTAGGGGGTCAAGAGGGGTCTACCTTGCCCCCTTTCATTTAATTCCCCCTTCGTTTCTCTCCTCCTCTTGTCTCTCGATCCTACCGAGAGACAAGATGACGGCCGTTCCGGACTTTTTAGAATGTTGACAGACACCGGAGAGCCAATCAGCTTCGCTTCGCAAAGTTCCGTAACGCGAAAAGTACGCGAACCGGAGCGGTACCCGAGACGCTGTCACAGATATATCTGTTTTTTAAAACGTTAATTTCTCAAAATCCACTGGAGCACATATATTGAGACCTAGCAAAGGCACATCGGGCTAACAGTCCCTACAATTTTGCCAAGTTTCGTGCAAATCCATTCAGCCGTTCGAGCTAAAAGTAAGGCCAACCGCCCTATGGAAAAATGAATGGGAAAAACGCGTTTTGGGACCCCCTTTTTTCTCGGCCCCCCTTTGACGAAACCCCTCCAAATTTTCAGGGGCTGCTCAGAAACATAATGTGCCGCGGCGGCTTTGATGAGTGGGGGGGGGGTCGGGTCGGCCAACGAACGTGTGCAGTACTACGTAGGTAGTGCGCGCGATGGCCGTTGGCCGAAAGAAGCATGCAACGGGTTAATCTTCACATTCTGGCCCGGGAACCTTGTCCCATTACACAAAATAGTGGCCTCAACTTTCTACACAGGTTGCGGCCAGCCAATCACAGCATTCCTATTGGAGTGCGTATTTACCATAGATATACAAATTAAAATTTTCTCTATTATCTCAAAAACTACTGAATAAATTTGCACCAAATAACAAAAAGGATTCTTTCTGGACCAAGAGCTACCTTTCTTCCAGATTTGGTGAAATTCCATCCAGCAGTTCGGCTGTAGTTGTGTTCAACATACATATGGGGAATTAACATTGAAAATGCACTTTTTTGACCCCCTTTTTCTCAGCCCCTGCTTGACGGATCTCCTCGTAACTTTCCAAACACAACAAGACCCAACTTGACAATTGTTTTGGAAATTTTCATGAAGATTCAGCAAACAGCTCAAATGGTTCAAACGTTACCAAAAATGCAGCGACAAGTGTTACAGCGTGGTGGAAGGTCCTTTGTAAACCTAGAATGGTCACCTGTTACTTATTGCTAAATGTGGGTGTTAAATTAGTACTAATGGTGTGCAAGTCACTCTTGCTTCTTTCTGAGCCTCTCTTGCCTCTTTCTGCAGTTCTGTTGCTTCTATCTGCACCTCTTTTGCCTCTTTTTGCACCTCTGTTGCTGCTTTCTGCACCTCTGTTGCCTCTTTCTGTACCTCACTGCTTCTTTGTACACCGCTCTTGCCTCTTTCTGTACCACCCTTGCCTCTTTCTTCACCCCTACCCCCTCTTTCTGTACCCCTCCAGCCTCTTCCTGCACCTCTGTTCCTTCTTTCTGCAATTCGTTTGTTTCTTCCTGCACCTCTCTTGCTTCTTTCTGCACCCCTCTTGCCACTTTCTCCACCCCTCTTCCCCCTTTTTGCATGTCTGTTGCTTCTTTCTGCACTTCTCCTGCCTCTTTCTCTACCCTTCTTCCCTCTTTCTGTATCTTTGTTGCTTCTTTCTGCACTTATAATGCATCTTGCTTCTCTCTGCACCTCTCTTGCTTCTTTCTGCACCCCTTGTGCCTCTTTCTGCACCCCTCTTCTCTTTCTGCACTCCTCGTGCCTCTTTCTGCACCGCTGTTCCATCTTTCTGTACTTCTTTAGTTACTTTCAGTGCTTTTCTTGCTTCTTTCTTTATCCCTCTTGCCTCTTTCTCCATCCCTCTTCCCTCTTTCTGCACTTCTGTTGCTTCTTTTTGCACCACTCTTTTCTCTTACTCCACACCTCTTCCGTCTTTCTGCACCTCTGTTGCTTCTTTCTGTACCTCTCTTGCTTCTTTGTGCACCCTCGTGCCTCTTTCTGCATCCCTCTTCCCTCTTTTTGTATCCCTCTTGCCTCTTTTCTGCACCTCTATTGTATATTTCTGCACTACTCTTGCTTCTTTCTGTACCTCTCTTGCATCTTCCTTCACCACTTGTGTTTCTCTCTGTACTCCTCTTGCCTCTTTCGGCACCCTCGTTCCTTCTTTCTGCTTTTCTTTTGTTTCTTTCTGCCCCTCTCATGCTTTTTTCTGTACCCCTCTTGCCACTTTCTCTACCCATATTCCCCCTTTTTGCACCTTTCCGTACCTCTCTTGCTGCTTTCTGTACCCCTTGTGCCTCTTTCTGCACCCCTCTTCTCTTTCTGCACTCCTTGTGCCTCTTTCTGCACCGCTGTTCCATCTTTCTGTACTTCTTTAGTTACTTTCTGTTCTTTTCTTGCTTCTTTCTTTATTCCTCTTGCTTCTTCCTCCATCCCTCTTCCCTCTTTCTGCACTTCTGTTGCTTCTTTCTGCACCACTCTTTTCTCTTACTCCACACCTGCACCTCTGTTGCTTCTTTCTGCACTTCTCTTGCCTCTTCGTCTACCACTCATCCCTCTTTCTTCACCTCTGTTGCTTCTTTCTGCACTTCTCATAGCAGCCAATCCATAAATCATGAAAGGAGATATCATCATGGAAGGACAATGGAGAAAGGACTATAGTGCATAACCTCCCTCTCCTTGCTAAGAAGAAGTATTATTATAATAGAAGATCTCTTAGCTTTGTCAGCAGACCCCATACCACAGCCTATCAATGGTAGATCTACATCATAGGTGCTGTCTCGCTCTTCTCCTGGAAAGGTCCTTCTCTAAGTGTGTATCACCTATTTGTGAACCCCACTAAAAACCCAAGAACGCTGTCCAAACAACATCTGCATCAGTATATTTTGTCTAAGGCCAAGAACTGACCAGAACAAAATAACAAGGAGCATTGTTGTTCAACCTTTCACATAATTTTCAGTGAAAATCCCAGGAACAAGCAGAGAGTGAACACAGCGATGAGTTCTCATGTGAAAGCATTCTTTGAAATTATTGCAAAAAATAAAAACGTGTAGTAACGCATGCAAAGCAGAAGGCAAGCTGCAACGTGCTCATGCTAAGTCAGTGAAAAATGACTATGGGCCACGTGATGCCACGGACCACAATGCTTTTACAGTATTGGTTCCTGTGCGGGGAATATGTGCCCTCTCTTTAATTCTTCCTTCTTGTATATTAAATAAATGATGCCTGAATTTAAAGAAACATCAATGACCAATCTTTGGCAATATTGTACATATTGTGAAGGCAATAAAGTAATGTTGCTTGCAATCATGCATACAACATCCATGGTATTTGTGGACCTGTAAAGAGGAAGGGAATGACACTGGTTTCCTTTGTGGAAACAAGACATCTCAAACTGCTTTATAACATCTATGAACAAAGACCTCTCTTTGGCCACCAATCCTGAGCTTAATGTCTGTGAAGATAAAGAGAAGAACAGTTTGTAATTGTTTAACATTTAGGCAGAAAGTCTGTCACACTACACCAAGATGCACTTGGGGAGGTCTTTCACATTTCAAATATCCCCTATTTTAGGCAGCACCCACTGTCACTGTCAGCAGCCCATGGTGGATCACACTAACTGACATACCCTCTGCATGCATTGATGGTTCAGGGTCATTGTCTGATTTTGTAGTTATAGCAGATTAGGACAGACTGTCTCCATACTCAGCTAACTCATGCCAAAAAAGGTGACTATCAGATGACAAGAAATTACACTAATCCTGAACAGTGGTGGGTGGTAGGAAAGCAGCGGTTCCTTCAAAGTGGGCTTTCCAGTGGCCCTGAAGCAGACAACAGATTACTGTGAAAGGTATGCTCAGCATGAACTCTCTCTGTGTGAGAGATAGCGGAAGGCGCAGGCATACAGCAACTTGATCTGCAACTTAATGGGCTGGGCACAGCATCTGCACCATCGTCCAACAGAGGGCCTCATTGCTGAAAACTGTTTCATCTCTGCGACAAAACAGCGATGTAACAGTTTTCACTGCGACTCCCCTTGCAACACGATGGATGTGCTGTATTTAATGTATAGTGCTTCATGTAGCAAGGAAAGAGAGATACCCAATTAACTTGGGTATATAAGGAGAAGGCAGGCTCATTGCAAACCACCTCCACTCCTGCTCAGACGCTGGCCTTTGAGGTACCGACGGACAGGTATGGCTCCTTGACCATTTATCACCTAACTACAAGGGATTTGTGCATTAGGCTTTCTTTGGATACTTGTTTTTTTATGAAAGAACCCAGTAGAGCCTAGCTAACTTGTTATAGAGCCACTATGCTCTTGGTATACATATTCCCCAGTTAGACCTAGGGAATGCCTTTTCTGGTACCCCCCCCCCCTTTTTTAAATTGGGGTTTTTTGAGTTAAAATTTCAAAATTGAATTTTACATTACATTCATCTGCCATTCCATTCTTGGTCACCACCATGTCTTTCTTAGGGGTTGAGTCTCCTTTTCAATTAACTGGTATTTGTTAGTATATATTCTTGGATTAGTTGAGTATGATTACTGTGCACCTTAAAAAAGTTTTTGAGGCCTTTTTATACTTTTCCATTTCTAACAGAGCGGGCCTCCTTCTTCCCGAGTAGGTGCCGGGTGAGGTGAAGTGTTCTCCCACAGAACGCTGGGTGAGTGATAACTTACAGTCAAATGTTGAAATCCTGAAAATTGATGGGATTAAAATCAGGAGAATTTTATAGCTTCTGAAGGGCGAAGAAAATCTCTATTGCCTGGCCTGTTTTTGTTGTGTTGTGTTTTAATCACCAATATACCACATGCGTATTTCACACTTTGTTTTTTCACTCTAGGAGAATCACGAATTGTTGGATAAACACCTGAGAACATTTGAGATCAAAGTTCTGGTAGGATTAATCCAATTTGTTAATATACCTAGTTTTCATAAAAATGCAGATGCTTAACATCAATTGGTCCTGAAGAAAGCTTGGACTCGTGGTCCATATAAGCTGAAACATGTCGACCTCTATGCACTGCGCCGATATGTAGTCATTCTTTAAGACTATTGGGCGCTATTTTTAACCTTGACCTTGAGATAATACTCAATAAACATATTTTTTGTCTCAGGAGCCAATTTTATCTATACTTCACTTTCCTTTTTCACGGGCACTGCACTCCATCAGTCTTTCCTTTGAAATACTGTGGTTTGGAAAAGTATCTTTCAAAATCCATCTCCGCATCATTATCAGGTGCGCTGGGAGAGATCTGGGTTTATGACATGTATCCCACATGACGATACTCCACCATACAGGGTGAGCTGATGGAAATTTTTTCCAACCCAGCATTATCATTGTGATGACATGTTGGTCTAGCGTTTTTTTGGCGCGACACAACACACAGGCAATCATTTGGACCAGGTAACTCTTGTTTGTTTTCTTAATTGGTATAGGGGTTTGAGCTACCGTGGTCGTTAAAAATTCCCCTGCGACCCCCCACCTGCTTCTTTTTAGCTCTAACCATTGAGCCACACTTCTCTAGACTGTTACTGTCTATTCTAATTTTAAAACTGCTTAAACTGCCTAATTCCCAGCAACACTCACACAAACCATGCTCTCATTCTATTCAAACTCCCCATTAGAATGTTTACCCATTTTTCAAATGACAAGCAGGAGAAATACTTTGCAACTTTATTATTAACATTTGGAATCTACTTCACAATAAACATATGGCCTTTTTCTTTGGATGCCTTTCTACAAATTCTCAATAAACCGAATTCAATCCTTCTGTTCAAACACTTCTTTCAGTGGTCTGTCAGAATTACAATTGTTTTATTTATTTATTTATTTATTTATTTTAAGATTTTATAGAGCGCAAACTTGACCCGTGAGGGTATCAGAGCGCTTTACATAGTCAAACGGTAGTATAGAGCTTAGTGTATCACAGGACCTGTACATCATAGAGCTTACAGAAATTGAGGGGTCATAAGGTAGGCAGGAGATTCCAACAATACTATACATTTGGGGAAGGAGAGACTGTACATCAGGCATTTTAAAGAGAACAAGAGACATACAATAGTCTGGAAATCACATGAGTACTGTACAAAGTCGCAGGATGAGGCAATAGTCTCTTAGGTAGCTGAGGAGCAGGTTTAGTCAAGGAATTTATCCATGAGGAAAGATTTGGCCTCTTTTTTGAAGCTTGCAAGGGAGGGGATTGTTCTGATGTCAGGAGGGAGGGAGTTCCATATTCTTGGTGCAGATCCGGCGAAGGCTCAATTGTAAGTTTTGGTTTTCCTAAAGCGAGCAGGCCGGAGGAGGAGGGTGTTAGCCGATCGTGAGTTTCTGCTTCCTCCAGATAACACAAGCTTCTGTTCAAGATAAGCAGGGGAGTTAGAGTGTAAGGCCTTGTGCGTGATGCATGCCAGTTTGAGGTGGATCCTAGCCTCGACAGAAATCCAGTTCAAAGCTTTCAAGTGAGGAGTGATGTGATCGAATTTTCTAGAGCCTGTAAGCAGTCTGGCCGCTGCATTGAGGCATGTTTTTAAGGGAGCCAGCGAGATCTTAGGTAAGCCGGAGAGGGTGGAGCAAGCATATTCCAGTCGGGAGATAACTAATGACTGGACTGCTAGTTTTAGGTCACGAGCGTCAAGAAAAGGTTTACATTTCCATAGGTAGCTCAGGTGGAATCTGGTAGATTTGGCCATTACGTTGACATGGTCACGCATGTTCAAATTTTGGTCCAAGGTAATTCCCAGGGATTTGACCGAATCCACAATGGTTGGAGAACAGTTTAAGGCAGTGATGGCTTTAATCCATGTCTGGATCTCATGGTTGTTCTTGGGAAGGGAGATTAAAAGGAACTCAGTTTTCTTAGCATTGAGTTTAAGTTGGTTTGAGGAGAGCCTTCTGACGGTCAGCTTCAGGGCCTCATTCAAGGTGAGGATCTCCGGCCTGCAAGGGAAGAGATTTTTATGTAAATCTGAGTGTCATCAGCGTACATATGGAAGGAGAGATTTGCAGTGCGAAGGACTTCGGCAAGGGGTTTGAGGTACAGATTGAAGAGGGTGGGGGACAACGTTGATCCTTGCGGGACTCCCACCATGACCATGGAGGGGGTGGACAGTTTGCCGTTGATTAAGAACCGTTGAGATCGGGTTTGAAGGTAGGAGCTAAACCAGTCGAGGACTGTACCATCTAATCCCATTCTCAGTTTAAGGCGTTCGAGTAGCATCTCGTTGTTGACCGTTTCGAAGGCGGCGGAAAGATCAAGGAGGATCAAGAGACAGGTTTTATCTTGGTCAAGGGCTAGAAGAGCATCATCGACAATGTGGAGCATGGTGGTTTCAGTACTGTGACCCGGTCTGAATCCGGATTGGCAGTCGTCAAGTAGATGGAAGTTGTTGATGTGGAGACTTAGCTGTGTCTGGACTCACTTTTCCAGCACTTTGGCCAGGAGAGGAATGTTGGAAATTGGTCTAAAGTTGTCTGGGGAGGCTGGGTCCAATGACAGCTTTTTTAGAATGGGGAGGACTTGGCCACATTTCAGTGAGGCCGGTATTGATCCCTGCCGGAGAGAGGCGTTGATAATCGCAGTCCAGCTGGGAATAATAGATTTGGCAATGGCCGTGAGACTGTTTGAGGGGAGCGGGTCGTTGAAATGGTTGTTAGGGTTCAGGGTTGAGAGGATTTTAGCGACAGCGTATTCATCATAGGGTGTGAATTCGGACCAGTGTGCTTGATTCTTCGGTGCGGACCATGGCGGCAAGGGGAGAGACGTTGGAAGGTCAAGCTTTGGAGGGGGGAGTGAAGCAGCTTTGAGTACGATATCTAGGGCTTTCATTTTGTTTGCAAAAAAAGATGAGAAGTCCTCAGAGGAGATGATAGACTTGGGGGTTTCTTTAGTTGTTTTGGACAGTTTGTTCGATTGAAGTTTGACCAATTCAAAGAGCTTGCGAGGTCTGTTCTGGGCATTTCCTAGTTCGGCTTTGAAAAATTCCTTTTTAGATGTTGATGATATTCTTGTTGTAAGAATTTCTGCCCTGGCGAAGAAGTTTCAGGTGATCTGCCGAGGGGTGCTGTCTCCAGGGGCCAGATGTAGGTCGGTCGGTAACGGCCGAAAATCGGTATTTTTGGCCGTTACCGACCGGTATTCAAGAATTGGCATGTAGGGGCACAATTTTACAGAATCGGTAAATTTACCGAATCGGTAAATTTACCGATTCTGTAAAATACCGAATCGGTATTTTTACCGATTCGGTAAATCTCAGATGTAGGTGGGACTCTTCTGAGTACCAAAGGCCCTACAAAATCGGTATTTTACCACACAATCCTATTGTGTGGTAAAATACTGAATTCAGGTATACATGCACATGTGTGCATGCACACCTAGCCATGTGACAGACAGACATGCCCTTAGGGCATGTCTGTGTGCCACATGGCGCACATGCCTATTTGTGGGGAGCCAGAGGGTGTCAAAGTGACACCCCCTGCACCCTTGCAAAATTCGGTATTTACCGATTCTGTAAATACAGAATCGGTATTTCCCATTAATTCCTATGGGCTTCAAAGCCCATAGGAATCAATGGGAAATACCGATTCTGTATTTACAGAATCGGTAAATACCGAATGTTACAGATTCGGTATTTCCACATCTGGAAATACCTACATATCCACCCCTTAGATTTACCGATTTTTAATTACCGAATCGGTAAAATTCGGTAATTGAAAATCTGTAAATCTATTTTACCTACATCTGGCCCCAGATTCTTTCGGTTTTTCGGAGGGATCTCCTCTCATCATTGAGGGAGCTAGTGAACCATGGGTTTCTATCTTTGACTTGAGTTCTTTTTAGTTTAAGAGGGGCTAGGTCATCCAAGATGTTCGACATTGTAACTGAGTAGTGATCATTTAAGTCGCTGACCGAGGTGATGTGGTGGGGGGGGGTCGGATTTGCAGCTAATCTCAAGTTCATTGAGGTCAAGGTTTTTGGTGTCCCAAGCCCAGCGTTTAGGGAGCACCGATTGTGGTGTCCATGACCTGCCTGTGCCAGGTAGCAGGAAGGTGATGGCATGGTGGTCTGACCAATCACTAGGGTCGATCGATATGAGTTTGACGGTTGTCTCCTTGGAGATGATCCAGTCTAGAGTGGCCCCTTTCAAGTGGGTTGGGAGGGGGCAAGCTTGGGTCAGGGCTAGATCAGACATGAGGTCTTTGATGGTGTTGACATGAGGGTCGTTGGGGTCGTTCCAGTGCAGGTTGAAGTCGCCGAGGAAAATGCCTTTGGTGTTGGGGGAGTACTTGGTCGTGATGACTTCCATGAGGCAGTCAGTGCAGGATTCGTTAGAGCCCGGGGGTGGTAAAAAATGTGAAAGTTACATAGATGAGTGGTGTTACTATGGACTGAGAGGGCTAGGTATTCACAGGAGCCAGTGGAATCTGTTAGAGGCTCCCTGACAAGGAGGTTAGAGCGATGGATGCAGGCGATTCCGCCACCTTTTTAGGTCGAGCTGGAGTAAGCATCCGTAGGATGCTCCAGTCCAGCTCGACAACTATAGTGATCGACTTCGGGGGGATTAGGACAAGAGGGTGCCACGCGCTTTAACTTGTGGATTTGACCTCGTGCACGCGCACGTCGGCTCCGTCCACATTCACAAGAATTCCCGCGCCGTGCACATCCCCACACATACACACATGCATGCGCATACACACACACAGACACTCGCTCGCACACACTCTCTCCCTCCCCCCCGCAGTCATCACACACGCACGCATACACACAGACTCCAAGACACATACACACATGCACGCACGCTCACACACATACAGAGCGCCCCACGCACACACACATGCCCCCCGCCCTCGCAGCTCAGTAAAGGCCCCCACTCACCGGTACTCGTCTCCAGGCGAGGGCTCGTTGCAGGCGGCGGCGGTCTCTTCCTTCTGTGCGTGCGAGGCTCTCTCACCTCAAGGGAGCCCGCCCGGGCTTCCGGTGTGTCTTCACGTCCCGCCCCCGGCCTGCCTGACTTCCGCCCGGGATTGTAAACCTTAGTTCATCATTCTTTTGTAGTGTAAATGTTGCAAACACGAATAATGAACGGTCTATTTTAACAAATGGCCTACTGTCAACAATGTTTCAATAGAATGTATTTTATAAGTAACTATATTGCATAACAGCACTGTAACGACATAGGGTCTGTATCTCGACAGCTGTAGGAATTAACATTTTAAAACCAATCCGGCATAAAAGATGTTATGTGGTGAGCCCCTTGTGACGTGAAATCCATACATTGAACTGCCCACATGTTAGCGCAGAATTAGTAATAAATACGAATGTGTGTGCAGATCTTTGGAATGACAGGCTTCGGACCTCAGTATGCAATAATTTGAGTGTTGGAAGCGGTCCGGTCTAGATTACACATAGGAGCATAGTTTTCCGTCCAGGAGCTGTGGTGTTTCTCACAAACTGTGCTGCGCCTCGTGTATTATCAAATTGCAGGAAAGCCGGTGCCCTGATGGTAAACAGACTTGCCAACCCGGTAAACATATTCACCCTGTGAAAAGCGGCTAGAAGAGGGTGGCTGCCCGAGGCGCCCTAGAGGGGCAATGAAAGCGGTAGGTCAACAGAGGGTGTGTGACATATGGCTCGTTGCACCTAAGAAGCCCCCCCTTTCAAAAGTACTACAGCTTTTGTCCCCCTCTGCTGTTCTGGGGATGACGCGAAAGACTGGAAAGCTCCTCTCGCGTGACTGTGTGACGAGAGCTGACAATTATGACAGGACTCAATTGCAGAGATAATTACAAGGCTTGACGTTTGACTACGAGTCATTTCGTGTGTCTATATGAAGATCTTAAATTGAGTTTTAAATCTCTGATGTGGGCTTGGAAGTAAACCTGTGTAGTCCTGGGGCAAACTAATGTATATCAAACTCACAAACGGTGATGGAAGAAGGTGTCAGAGCGTGCAGATGAAATACTGTCGCACCCAGCCGTCCCCTACCCAGCTGGGTATCGCAGATGGATAGAGTACCTGCTGCTATGCCAGACTCATTCTAGACGTCCCATTATGACCTGCGATATTACAGTTTTCCGTGACACCTAATGTGATGC
The DNA here is from genome assembly GCF_964263255.1 of Lissotriton vulgaris. Classification (NCBI taxonomy): domain Eukaryota; kingdom Metazoa; phylum Chordata; class Amphibia; order Caudata; family Salamandridae; genus Lissotriton; species Lissotriton vulgaris. The sequence goes on from NC_141693.1 coordinate 478,249,202, forward strand.
ACCATTTATCCAGGTATGGCCAGGTCGATTCAATGTCTACTTAATACATATTATAAGCAATGTGTTTTGTTATAATTATGAACCTGTGCATACAACTCGCACCACAAACCTAATTGCTTGTGACCGCCTAATAATGGTTATTATTTACCAAAGCCGCTGATTTTATCGACCCCAACAGAATGAATTTGCCTTCCAGGGTTTCAAACTTCTGTCCTGTGGGTTATACGCATATATTTTTGGTAGTCACATAACCCACCCAGCGTTCGCTCCAGGATTCAGACTTGTGATTAGCAGATTTTCACATTACGATACTTTAAAGCTACAATGTAAAAAGAACTATCGTAATGCAGCAGTACATTAAATACATCAAACATTTGCATTTTCAATGTATAATGTAAAGCTGTATTAAGACTTCTTTTAGTTGTCTAACAAAATTAAAACAAAGCATTTGCAATGCAATAGGTCTTGCATTTATGCAAGTTTGAGCTATTGGCATTGTAAATGGCAAAGCCTTTTTATTTATGTTTTAAAAAGGAAAACAAAAATAAAAGGCATTGTTATTTGCAATGTGAATAGCTCAAACTTGTGTAAATGCGAGACCTATTGCATTGCAAATGCTTGTTTGTTATGTGGTCTGTCTAGAGTGGTAATGTTGAAGTTGGGGGGGATTAAGCGATCGAGGCATAGGGATGATGTGTCATTGAGCCATGATTCTGTTAGAATGGCTACGTCGGTGGAAGAGAAGATTCCTGCTCCACCCCCCGATGATGGCGTACGGCTCCTGCGGGTTTGCCGGTGTGTAGAGCGGCTGGTTTCTGTCTCGCTGTTCGCTCGCAGAGAGGAAGGAAAGCAGTGCGGGCGTTTCTTATCGAATGCAGAGATGCTTGGACACTGCCGCCAATACTGAAGCTGATCCGCATTTGAGGCTTGTTTTTCGGGACTTCAGTAGGTGAGAGCAGACGCTGAGGCTGAGCGGGAGTCCGTGTCTGTGGCTCCCAGTGAATCTCGAGTAAGCAGCGGTGGTTACTGGGGGTACTGCAGGCAACCTTGGATTGTTAACTTTGCCGCTGCTGGCTGCGGGTTTTCATTACTGGCTACTGGCTGAAGGCTGGAGGCTTTGATGATTGTTTCCCTGGGCTCCGTTTGGAGAACTATTTGAAATGATGGACTGCTTCGCTTCGTGAGTGAAGCTCTGTCATCGGAGGTGCTGAGGCCGAGGAGGACACAGACTAAGGCCCCCAGACACTGTTTTACCGCTGGGGCTACGGGGACGCTTGCACGGGACTCCCAGGACCAGGAGTCCATGCAACAGCACACCTGCGGAGAGCTCCGCCCCCCTACCGACGGCCTTTAAGATCTTCCTCCGTGTTACGCAGTGCGGAACGCAGTGCGGGACGAAGCCCGGACAAAGGGCGGACAGTCCGGGACAGGAGGAGGCAGGGCAGGGCCAGAGACCCTGTACCGTGTCCGACAACATTCTCACAAGTTAAGTGGACCCATTTATCTTGTTGTTTTTAACGTTATTTCTGCATTGCGTTTAGTCGTACCTCCATGTTCCCAATTTGTGACTTCCTGTTACTAGTGATCAATACTCGACACCCTATAAGCCCCAGATATAATGGTCAAGCAGATATCTACAATGGATAATTATCTAGTTAAAGTCGTCAGCAAGATAAACAATGACCGGGGAAAATCGCTGGGATTGGAAAACCCTTCTAAGTTACTCGTGGAGCTTCCTGTTGCTGGTACTGTGTTGACTCAGGAATTTCCTTGTACCCTTGATACTGTGCAGATGGAAATACGTGTACCTATTATACCAATACAGGATCTAACCACACAGGATTCCCAGGATGTCTCCTATGAAACCCTGCCACGGCGCTCTCCTGCTAAGAGAGCAGTGAGGGCTTGCAGGAAAGTACAAATCAAACGTGGTGGTAATCATCATAAAAAAGGGTGAAAACAACCCCGAAGAGCCCTGTTCAGGCCATGGAGACTTTAACTAATAATAGTGGAGCCAACATGAACTTGAACCCGGAACAATTTGATCTTTTAATGAACATGTTTGAGGCAAGGTTTGAAATACTTGTTAAACCTTTAGTTGACAAAATTGATTTTCTGATATCGGAAGTGTCTAGACTAGGTAGTCTTTTGGCTACCAACATTGATAAAAATGATAAAAATTATAGTTCTATGACACATGAGAGTGTAGCATTGGGCAGCACTAGTGTTTTAAAGACTTCCCAGGGAAGTTCCAATATTATTAATTCTGGTGGGGTTGGTGGAGCGGGCAGTCTGATGGCACAGACCCCAGCAATTCCCGCTAGTAAGGGGGGGGGTTCTATTATCTATACACAGGAGAACCCGTTCTACTAATCTCCAACCAGACTGTGCCCCTTATGTAGTAGTGCTCTCTAATGTTCCACTTTTAGACTCAAATTTGACCCAACCCACACAGGAAACACATGAATCACTTAAAAATAAAACAGTTTCCTGGCTGAACAAGCATTGTGGGTTCCCAACCAATTATTCAGATCAGATACTTACCACCAGAAGGGTAAATTGGATTGGGAGTGCTAGGAAAAAGTGTAGGGGCGAGTGTGTTATTGTGAATTTTAATGTTGTAGGCAGGGGAAAACCAAATCAACCCTTGTAGGCTTGGGCGCTGTGTAATTAAAGTCAGAGTATGCTACAAGGGACTTATTTAGAAGAAGCTAAGTCTGATTATGAGTTGTACAAAAGTAACGCACTCAATAGTATCCACAGAATAACAATCTTAATTCAAAAAAGTAAATAAATTAATGGAAGGAAAAGAGAGAACACACAGAGCAAAAATTATATTATGACAATACAGGCTGCACAATGGTTGCATTTATAGTGTCCTTTTAATGGACTGAGTTGTCTCATGTTGTCCACTAGATCAATTTCCTTGTTTTTGTAGGCATGGACTAGCCTGTCTCTCAGGTTTCTGCCTCTTTTAAAGGCAAACATCGGTTTATCAACCAATTCTGGTAGATCCGAAAGGAGGGACCAGTTTTTTAAATCAATTTTTTGATTGAGTTACTTGATGTACCAAAAGTTGTGACGCACACCAGTTTGGGTTCTGTAGTTTTTTCTTTAACTTGTAAAAGTAAGTCACGATTGTTGTACCATGCCCGCTTGAGTGAGCGTTTTAATAACCTATTGGGGTAGCCATGCGAGAGCAGTTAGTTTCAATTTAAGTGTTTGAGCTTCTCTGAAATAATCTACTCGCCTGGTACAATTTCTACGCAAGCGTAGAGCTTATATGTTTATACATGATTTTAGTAATTGATTTAGATATTTTGTTTATAATACCAATTTATTGTCTTATATAGGGAGTTTCTTCAGCATAGAAAAATATTGTCCTGATGATGGTCTATTTGACGACTGCCCTCTAGACCAAAACGTCGACACTCCATCATCTCCTTTAATTCTGTTTTGACACTAACTCACAACCATTTTTTATTAATTAATTTAGGTTGTGTGCTTTACCAATTGGAGTTGATGTTTTTAGTTATGAAATGTAGAGAAAATATTGTTTACCTCTGTTCATGACTTCTTGCTCTAATTAATTTGTCTGCCCAATTTTGTTGCAGTAAAATTTTTTGTCATAATATAATTTTTGCTCTGTGTGTTCTCTCTTTTCCTTCCATTAATTTATTTACTTTTTTGAATTGTTATTCTGTGGATACTATTGAGTGCTTTACTTTTGTACAACTCATCAATCAGACTTAGCTTCTTCTAAATAAGTCCCTTGTAGCATACTCTGACTTGAATTATTGTGAATTTTAGGCACCCCCAACATGTTGCAACTGTTCTTCTTAGAGCTGCGTCTTTGACACCAGGAGAGAATGATGTACATGTGCACTCATTGGGCTTTTTTTTACAATCATCTTAATAAGGCACCCCATACTATACACCATGCTAGGCCCCCCATTCGCAACCAAGGTATGATTTATGAGATTCCAACACAGAATAGGTATCAAGCCTTAAGTACACTGGACCAGAATGATTGACTTTCAAAGGTCCGTGAGCCCAGTGTGAGTGTAATCCCAAACACATGGGCTAGTAATCGGAACAGGATTAGCACAGACCCTTTGTTATCCTTGGCTGTTAACCCTATACTGAGCTCTGGAACCGGAAAAGAACAAGTGAACGGGGGAAAGAGGGAGGTAAATACAGCGACTAAAGTGTGTGGCAAGGATCCTAATGTAGATCTACTTGAGGTTGTGCCCTGTGAAGGCAATGGTACTTGTGGTCCAGCAGAGGCTATGCCTCGTGTAGGTGAGGGCACACATGGCAATGCCCTGGACCAAGAAAAAATACCCCTATAGAGGGCTTATCCATTGCAAGCTGGAATATAGCCGGTTGGGTGTCAAAAGGGGAAAAGTCGGGATGGGTGAATACGATTAGGACACATGATATTTTATGCTTTCAAGAAACCTGGTGCACTTTTAAACCCAGCTTTGAGGGATATGTGTGTTACAGTATTGAGGCCACAGAGTCACGACATGGTAGGGCTAAGGGTGGTCTACTTGTTTTGGTGGCTGTGGATTTATTATTGACTGTGGTTAAGCATGTCACAGTAGGAAATCATTCCCAAATGTTATGGGTACACCAGAAGGATGGTCCAGAGGTACTTATAATTAATTTTTATAATAATACTTTTGGTAATTTACGGCACAAGCTTATTGAGGAACTGGAAAGTGCCCTCATGAAACTTGCATCTGATGCCAAATGCATTTTTACTTATATTTGGTTGGGTGATTTTAATTCTTTAATCTGCCCATTGTCGTCCTCCAGGGCTTGCGGCATGTTAAATAATAATGATGAGAACATATCAAATTTTCCACACAATACATATGGGGAGGCTATTAATAATATTCTTATAACATTCGACCTTGAACTACTCCAGCCAGCAACAGATAGTAGGGGTTATATTATTCTGACATTTACTGGGAGAAATACAAACTCTAATATTGACCATGTTATGGTCTCATCCAGTATTGTGCCACACTGTAAAACCATGGTTATCGAGGATCCCTCTTTAAGCGATCATAATTGTATCATATTAAGAGTTGAGTCCTGGAAGCGTATAACACAAGGTGTGTCAAGAACCCTAGTAAATGCTGAGCCACATAGGACAAATGGAGTTAGGCTAAGGTGGAAAGGGGAAAAATCCTCAGTGGTAATACCTATGATTGCATCAAAAGCCCTGGCAGATATTAATTGCATCCTGGTGACAGGAAGTACGCCTGTTGCCATTATGAATAATTTTATAAATATCAATAAAATTATTGATTCTATATTTACAGGCCATAGTACTGGTAATACTACAGACAAAAAGGGTTGGTTTGATCATACTTGTTCAGCCCTGCTTACTCAACTCAGGCAGGCGCTAACATTTAAGCCAAGGGACCAGAACCAAGTTATGCTTCTGAGACGTGATTATAAATTGTCACTCTCGAGAAGGAAGAGGGACTTGAGACAGGAAGCATGGGATAGTCTATCCCGTGCTGCCGAGACATCTGACAGTTCCCTGTTTTGGTCAATGGTTAATTCGCCCTTTCTACAGGATGAGAGAGCCCCCCACCTTGCATCCAATGTAAGCAGTGAGACCTGGGTAACCCATTTTACGGCTATTTTTTATGATGGAGGTCCCAAAGAGGGAGGGCACAGGTGCTGGCCTATAGTCCCATTGGATATTACCCTCAATGAGGTTGAAAGTAGTATAAAGGCCAGTAAGGGGGGTAAAGTGCAAGGGCCTGACGGAGTCCCCATTGATGTGTATAGGGACGTCCCACTGCTGTGGGGACCTATTCACACTCTGGTCCTAAACGCAGCGGTGACTGACCGGATGCCGCCAACTTGGGGAGACTCTATCATTGTCCCTATCTATATAAAGGGGGATAAGTCTGCAGCAAGCAACTATCGCCCAATTAGCCTGCTCGACTCATCGGTAAAAGTTATGAGTAGAGTGTTATTGTATAGGTTGGAAGCCTGGACAGAGGAGAAGGGGGTTATTGCGAACTCCCAATATGGTTTTAGAAGGGGTAGAGGGACGCTAGATCAATGCCTGAATTTAGAACTTTTAATTGGTAAATATACAAGGGCGAAGTCCGGCAATTTGTACCTCTGCTTTGCGGACTTGAGTAGCGCATTTGATCTGGTTGACCACGCCATTTTGTGGTCTGTCCTGTTAGAATTAGGGGCCCCGGAGCCGATAATATTCTTCTTGGCTAGACTATATGGTACGCTGCAAGCTTGTGTGCGTTATGGGGTAAACGGCGAGTGCACTCCCAATTTTAATGTATAGCGCGGAATTAGGCAGGGATGTGTTCTCGCCCCTTTTTTGTATACTCTTTTTGTTAATGCTGTAGACACCATTTTAAAACAAGTGGAGGCGGATGCCCCTCAGGTCAACGGATTAGGTGTGCCAGTCCTGCTTTACGCAGATGACGCTGTCCTATTATCACGAACTCCGGTGGGCCTTCAACGCCTGATGGACAGGTTCTCAGCTTTTATCAAGGAAAGAAAGTTACTGATTACCAAGAGTAAGACGCATACGATGACCTCTGGTGCCAAAAATAGTAAAAAGCATGCCTTTTTTATCGATGGGGTTAAAGTGCAGCAAGTCGAAACTTTTTGTTACCTGGGTGTGACTTTTACGAGTAGTGGGAGTTGGACCCAAGAACTATCAAGTGTGAGGACTAAAATGGCAAAGAGTGCAAATGGTATATTTAAATTTGCTTCCAAGATTGGTGAGAGGTGCATCAGGGACATGATGATGATCTATAAGGCAACAACTGTCTCAATTGCGCTATATGGGGCCAGTATGTGGGGTTACACCAATATAGATCCTGTGCAAAAGGAAGAAAATGTATTCCTTAAGAAGCTTCTATGCCTACCCACCTCTGCCCCAACTGATTTGATTCATAGGGAATTGAGTGCCGCTTATCTAGGCGACCTTATTTCACCGAGGCCACTAATGATATGGCGCGCAATTTGGAGGAAGGAAGAGACAGCCTTTAATCAAAATGTAATCATGGATTGTCTCGATCTTGATAAATTTAATAAGATCTCCTGGCTCAAGTATGTAGTAGACAGCTTTCGGGATATTTTTGGGCTTGATATCTTGTCGGAACCTGGTTCGGCTGGAGATATTCCTAAAGAGGAGATGAAAAATATTTTTATGCAATATAAAGCCCAGAAACGTCTAGGAGCTAACTGCCGACTTAATACAGTATGTCTTTATAATAAATACATAGAAGGGGATGGGTTTCAGTTGTATCTGACTATGGCCACTAGACCTAGCCATAGGTTTGTCTTAACCAGTCTTAGATTTGGAACAGCCCCTGGCCCCTTGGTGGCCTTTCCCCAACTCAAGAAACATCCTGTTGGGCCATGTCCATGCGATGGGCGTTCCAAGCAGAGTACCTTGCACTTTATGTTAATTTGTACTCTCTTTTTGAATGTTAGGGTGGTTTACCTAAAACCTATGTTTGTAAAGTATGGTATCAGTGGTGTGGAGAACGCCATGAAGCTGATTTATAATGTGGACTCACCTGACAAATATTTTTTTATCGCATCCTTTTTATGTAAATCTATACAGCACAGAAAAAGTATGGTCTTTTAAGCTATTTATTCAATTAACCTGTATCTATATTGTATTTTATAATGCATTTTGCTTGTGTGCTTTTATGGACATTGTTTACATGTGCCGAATAAAGCTCTTTGTACTGGGGTGAATGTAAGACATTGTTCTGCATTCTGTCCATCAACTGTGTTTTTTGCAATTGTCACCCCGAGTGGGCTGGGTATGCTCAGACGTGAGTCCCAGGCTTTCCACATCACTGGAGTCAAGCTATCCAGGCTGAAGAAGGCTGATAGCCAGAAACGGGTCCTTGGATGCTTGATTCCGGTCTAGGAAAGATATGGCTTGGTAGTTCCGGCTGGACTGTTCCCATGAGGCACAGGGTCAAGGCTGATTTCCATATAGCCAGTGTCTGACCTAGGGTGGTGTGGAGTGCAAAAAAAAGATGGATTTAGGCCCAGATCTTTGTACTGGGGAGAATGTAAGACATTGTTCTGCATTCTGTCCATCAACTGTGTTTTTTGCTAGATCAGTACAATGCCGCTCTTGTAGAGGGTAATTGTGAGGGCAGCTTGAAGGGTTGCTGATGGGACTATTGCGAGCTTGGTGCCATGTGGAGTGATCCTAGAATAGCGTACATTAAGGAGTAGTGAAAAGGTATTGCGCCAACCGGTGGTTCTATTGGAGTAGAAGAAGAGGTCATTAGTGCTGAAGCCAATGTCCGCACAGAAGCGAAGGTCCGAGATCAGGGTTTCGGGTGTTTTTTCAAGGTGAGGTGTTTGTAGGCTTTTGAGGCGCCTTTTGAGAAGTTTGAGGGGTAGACCAAGATGTGAGCGATTGTTCCAGAGGTAGTTAGACCAGGGCCCACCATGTTGTCTTGGAATGAGCACACTCGTGGGGACCAGGGATCTGGGATCAGTGACCGGCAGTCATTGTGGTCATACGGATAGCGGTGCTTGACAGGGGGTAACGGTTTGCCTTGGTTATTGAAGGATAAAGACAGTCAGTGCCACTTCAAGATGGCCGCCCCAAGATTGGAGGAGTAAGCAGTCCTCTTTCTGTTTCAGTAGCTAGTGGATGAGTAGTCCTCTTACAGTTACTGCAGTCAGTATGTGCCACTACAAGATGGCTGTCCCAAGATTATAGTGTGCAGAACCTCTTTCAGTTTTCTTAGGTAGTGGTTGCGCAGTCTTCTTTCAGTTACTGGAGGCTGAAATTGAGTAGTCCTCTTTTAATTGTAGCAGATTGAGGGCAAGCGTGATTAAGGTCCAGATAGGGGACCTTGATGTTTTAAAAGAGCAGTCCTCTTTCTATGGATTCTGTCAATGGGCTGCCATTTTGAGTCCTTTTTGTAGGGTTTATCTTTTTTTATTCAATTAGTTTAAATAACATTTTTATTTATAGCGGCCATTTTATGCGAACCGGGATTATGAGGTTGTAGAGGCTGCCTTATGAGAGTAGCAGAGGTACAGTGCTGAAGAATAACGAGTTGCTGCATGTAGTAGCTATAAGAAAAAGCAGAGCTCGAGGATCAATAGCGAGCTCAAAGTCGGCAGCCGAGCATTACTTTGCGTGCCTCGAAGCTGCTCAGCCCGCGTGTCGTGTGGAGCCTGAAAGTGGCTGGGGGCGCCATGAGAATAAGCTCCCGTGACCTCAGGTAAGATCAGTGAAGTTGGGGGCTGCAGCGGGGAGGAGTTCAGCAGAGCGGGAAACGAGCAATCAGGAGAAGGCTACGGTGCTCAGGGGCACGGGCGAGGATAGCCGCAGTCAGTCAGGCGGCAATCTCCGCTTATAGCGGGTAAGGGGGGCAGGGGGCCACCATTACCTTGTAGATCGTCACGCGGCAGCTCCCAGACCAGTCGATGAAGTCCCACCAGCAGCAGGCACACTTATAATGGGACGGGGGGCAGGGGGCTACCCTTGTAGATCGTCGTGCGGCAGCGTGCTGCCCAGTCGATGAAGTCCCCACCAGCGTCAGGGGAGCGGCTGCTTCGTCTGGAAGAGATCTCGCGGGTCGGGTGGTGGCTAGCTGGCCCCACAGGACATGCAGAAAAACGAGCCGGAGGAGATGGCGGAGTCCCAGGCTGGAGAGGGCAGCAGGCGACCCTCGAGGAGTCCTGAGCTCGAACGGCTACGTTGTAGAGGTCCGTGGGCTATGGTACAAGGTAATGGGCATAGTCCTTGAGTTCGCAGACATTCCAAACAGTGCGGTGCGCGAGGTTTTCAGGGTATTTACACAGATTGTGATCCCTAACACCAGGAGCACTGCAGAGGAACTCCTTCCCCGTCGGCCATCTTAGAGTGTAGATCTCCATTTTTCTCCATATAAAACTTTCTAACTTCATATTAGCCCAATAAATATCCAAAGCTTTCAAGTCAAGTCACGTCAAAGTTTATTTTGTTACGGTACTCAATTGAGGACCACAAAAATAAAATATATACATTATACATTCACATTTAATACATTTTCAGTGAAATTTTCAAAAACTTAAAAATTTTATAACAAACATATTCGTTTGGGGGGTTTTTACAAATTAATAAAAAGTCTTTTGAGTTTACGATCCTACATGATCGGTAAATGGGTGTAAGACATAATAACCTTGCCTTCACAATTACTGTATTAGGACATATGAAAAGAAGATGTTCCAAATTCTGATTGCCCCCCTGACAAAAGGTACATAAAGCTGTCTTTTCTGATCTCCAAGTAGAAGTAAGAGTTAATACAGGAAGGATTCCTAGACGCAGCATCATGATTGCGCGTCTTGCACCATGTATAAGGGTATAGTCTAGGTAGGGTAGGTATTGCTTATATTCATGGGAGTTTGCGTAGGTCTTATACAAAGATAAGCTAACACAATGTGAATAGTCAATGTCATAACTCAATTTAGGGGTGATTTTTTTTAAAAATAGTTTGAGTTGGGCTGGAGACCATGTAGACAATATTTCTACACTAATTTTAGCTAGCTGAAAAGCCTCTTGCATATTTTTTAAAAAAGTGAGATTGGTGGAACCGATGTTAAATGTCTCGATTTTTAGTAAATTTCGAAGAGTGCCTTCCTTAGAATGGAGAAGATTATAGGCCCACCTTATGATACTAGCTACAGCCGTAGCGTAGGCACTCGTGATGTTGCATTCCAGTCTCAACACCTGTACTGGGGTGGATGTGGAGAGCTTTAGTAAGTTTTTTAGTATTTTACCTTCAATTAAGTTCATATATGTCCATTGATAAATAGGAATGTATTCCGAAGCATACGAGACAACCGGTGGAATCTTCGCTCGATAAACTTGAATCAGTGCCGAAAAGTGCCTATGTCCAGTGGCAGAATATAGGCGGGACAATGCCCCAGCATGTAGGTCACTTTTCCTTTTTAAATGATCTATTTGGCTATTGTTCCTCATATTTTGCGAAAAAATTCTGCCCAAGTAAGTATATTCTTTTACCTGCTCTACTTTCTCCCCTCCCAACTTCCATTCATATCTCACCTTTTTCTTCTGTTTAGAGAAAGCAACCACTTTGGTCTTACAAATATTTGGAATTAGGAAGTTTTTCTTAGAATACTGATGTAAAGTGTCTAGAAGATTTTGAAGACCAAATGGAGTTAGATCGAACAGGACAATGTCGTCCGCATACAGCAGGGAATGAATATACTCGTTGGCTATCTTTGGCGGTGTACATAAACATTGTTGTAGATTACTTGGTAAATCACTTAGGTACAAAGAAAATAAAATAGGAGCCAAGAGGCACCCTTGTTTTAATCCATTTGATGTGAAAATTACCCTTGATAGACCTTTATCACTCCCCATTTGAATACGGCACCAAGTGTCACTGTGAAGATTCACTATTAAGAGCAATAGCTGTTCTGGTATGCCCATTTTTCTCAGTTTTAACCACAAGGTCGGTCTGTCTACTCGGTCGAAGGCCGTCGAGTAGTCTATGAACGCTGCATAGATGGTTTGCTTTTTCCCTGATACATATTTGTCCAGAATTGTTTGGAGGATGGCTACATTGTCAGTCACTGCATGGTTTGGACGAAATCCAGACTGGAACATGGGGATTAAGCCCAGGGAAAATGCCCAAGTTTTTAGCCGTTCCAATATTTCTGCAGCGAAAATCTTGCCAACGGCATCCATGAGGGCAATTTGCCTATAGTTTCCCGGAATGTTTCTTTTTCCTTTTTTGTAAATTGGGATGATTATACTCCCCTTCCAGGAGATTGGCATTTTGTCACTATCGATTATATAGTTAAATAGTGGCGAAAGTAGCCGTCCCCACTCTTTGTGCTCAATTTGATAGACCTTGATAGGTATCTGATCGGGTCCCGATGCGCCAGTGCTTCTTGCCCATCTTATGATCTTAGAGACAGACAATGCCGACGTTTTATTGATTTTTATGTCATTCTTTCCCAGACATTGCACTTCAGCTTCGCCATTATTAATCAACTTGTTGGGACTATAAAGCTCTCGGAGGTAAATTTCCCAGTCTTCTTCTGTGACAGGAGTTGATTCTAACTTTTTCTTGGTTCCAGTCATTATTGCGATCAGGGCCCAATATTTGCGCTGGTTTTTTTGTTTGGCTGCTTCTTGGATTTCAATCCAATTGGAGTCCTGTTTCAGTTTTTTCTGTTTAGTTTTTTCTCGCCTTATTTGATTTTTTAATCTATTAATTTCCTTTTTATTTGTGAATGAGAAGTTCAAAAACTGGGCACGTATCAACCTGTTGATTTGTTTTACGACTGGTTTGTTTGAATTTTTGTGGTTACTACTTCGTTTACTTTTCCATAATTTTGTTTGTTCTAACTTACTTTGTAGTGCATGTTTCAGCCTATTTATTATGCAGGCAAAGTTCTTTATAGGATCGGCTGAATATGTAGTAGTCAACAAATTAGTTTGAGAGACCAATAGCCTCACATGGTCCAAGTTTTCTGACCCCCAGGAAATTCTGCCCCTCGTTGCGTTTACTTCCATTTTTGTTTTCTGAAATATCGGCTGATACTGGAAAGTAGCTTGTAGAATCCATTCAGTTGATAGACATAGGATAGCATGGTCACTTTCCTCATTGAATGTGATTAATAGTTGACTCATTCGATCTTTTTCTCCGATCCCACATATGAAGTAGTCAAGTATAGAGGGAGATCCATTACCCTGCCTCGTATACGATGCTGGTTTATCGCCATGTATATTACCATTTAAGATAGTCCCGTTTATTCTTGGGAGAAATGATAATAATGCGCGACCTCTCTTATCAGATTTCATTCCTTTTGGGAGTACAGGGAGTGATATTTCCAAGGATTCCTCATTTAATAGTAGAGCCCATTTCTTTATTTCACAGTTTGATATTTTTGCATTCATATCTCCCATTATAATATAAGGCAAGTTGAATTGTTCTTCAATGATTTGGGAGATGGTCTCCATTAGGCGTTCAAACAACAGATCGCAGTTAGTGCTGGGAGGCGCATAGATGTTAAAGAGTAGTAAAAAAGTGGGTGATGTTTGGGATTTAAGAGATATTTTTAGACATTGTAAATTATCCATCTTTGTATTAATTAATTCTTGCGACCAAGAGTAATCTTCTTTTAATAGGATTGCTAAACCGCCTTTAGCATGGCCCCTTCTAGAATTTTTTGCCAGGGTTTCAAAAACATAGTATCCTTTTTGAATAAAAGGTTTAGTATTCCATGTTTCCTGTAGACCAATAATGTCAGGGAGGGTATCAGTTACATACTTCATTTTATTGTCCATCTTCCCAGCCAAATTCCAGGACAGTATCGTCATACCTTTGCTAAACTTGATTTTTTTGAGGTTTAACAATTTTTTTACTATTTAGGGTTTCAGATAACCATGCCCAAGATTTTGTCGTATTCTCATTATTGGTAGGTCTTAGTTCCCTGGACCATACTGACCTCTCTCCTTCTTTTACTTGTATTTTTAGCGAGTCTTTTCTGTTGGAATTTGAAACTATTTCTCCCCAGGGTGTACTAGGGAATTCATCTCTTCGGTTATTTTGTCCCAGGGTACCTTTGTTTAAGTTGTGAGTAGGTGTGGGATCCACTACGGAAATTACATCGTAACCATTTTTATGAAGGATTTCCTTCTCCCTGAGTATGATTCCAGGTAGAACTGGCGAGAAAAAGGAGACTTGTGCTAATTTCTTATTCTCTTTATTAGGAAAGAGAACTAAATCAATTTCGTTACTTGTCAGTGAGATCAGTGATGGCATTTCTTGTAAAAGGTTCAATATTCTACCGCGGTTCAATGGCATCTTGTCAGTAGGGAACAGTTCCTCAATGATTAAATGTTTAGATATTATTCCTTCCCATGGTTGCGTAATAATAATATTCGCTTCTTCAGTAGCCTTAGTGCTTTGATCTGTTGTTCTATATTCTACCACTGGACAGAATTCTTCAGCTTTTGGATTCAAATGCGTTAACAGCGGAGATTTTTGAATTTCTGAAGAATTCATCAAGATTTTGGGAGTGAATTTTTGAAATTTCAATTTATTCCCTTTTTTCCTTTGTATTCTCCTTAGTGGTTTTCTCTTCTTCTTCCCCCCAACATTTTCCTTCTCATCTTTTTTTTCAGTTTGATTTAGTTGACTATTTTTCTGTTCAACGGTAATGCCCGATGGCTCTACTTTGTTTTCCATAATACCCTGATCCTGCTTGTTGTTGGGCTCTTTGCACGAGAAGATTGAAAAATGCTTGTTAGTGTTTCCGGTTTTGATTTCCGATTCTTCTTTGAACAATTTTTTGAGAGAATATGTAATAAGAGGTTTATTCTTCTTTCTTAGTTCCTTTGTTTTAGTCACGATTTTTTCTATGTTGGTTGTTTGTGTACTAGCTTCTCGCTGCTTTGGAGTTATATTGACGTTGTTTTGAAGATCTTCACCTGTTAATGTTTCAACTAGATCTGGTTTTTTTGGTATGTCGTTATTTAGAAATTTTTTCTTTTTTTCCTCAACTAAGTATTTCAGTATTCCTATTTGCACGTCCAAGGTTTCATCGGAATTAGCAAGAATTTGGCCAAGATGAATGAGCACTGATTCCAATATTTCTTGCAATGTAAAAAGCGCCTTTGAGAGAGGAGAAGTGATATTTCCGAAGGTTAAGTGTGAAAAAATTGGATCAGTAAAGTTGTCCTGGTTAGGGTATAGGATAGGGGATTTTTCCGGTGAGCTAGTTAAAGGATGTATTTGACTCAATGATATTTCGAATTTTTCTTGTTCTTGCTTCATATTCATACTCGTAAACACATCAGAGGGTAGCTCATAATCCTGTTTACTTATTGGGATTATGGGAGTTATTTGAGCTGTTTCCACGTGGGTATTTTGGTCTTTCCCTATAGAGGAAATAATTGCCAAGTTACTTTCAGATTTAGTGCGACCTAAATTGTCAGTACTCTGTACGAAGAGAGGTAAAGAATCGTAATGATCCTTATTTGTAGATGGCTCTAGTTTATTTTGTTTTTCAGTTGAAAGTGAAAATACAGTTTTTCTCTTCGAAAGAGTAGAAAAATACGTATTTATAGCTGGAGTACTTGAAAGATGGCCAGATTTCAATGAATTTGCTGCCGTCTTTGTGACAGCGGTTTCAGTCCCCATACGCTTCGAATAAATTGTTCGTGAGCGGAGTTTTTTTATCGCCCTCATATTTGAGATCAGAGGTCTAATTGATTATATATTAGCCACAGTTGATTTTATCCGATTATGAAATCTGTATTTCAAATGTGTAATACAAATGATTCTGTCAAGATTAAGATGTATTCATATATTGGTTTCACAGTATAAATTTTGTAGTACCTCTGTAGCCAGGCGTAAATGGGGTGGCCCGTCCCGTCCTCGGTCGTCCCCGGACGGCCACAGACGGCCCGCCCTTTGCCCGGGCTTCGCCTCGTGCTCCGGCCCGCGCGCGTCCCGCGATGCGCGTGATGGATGGGAGTGATATAGTTTCCCTGGAGGAGAGGGCGTGGCACTGGGAGGGGGCGCGGCACTCGCGGGAAGAGGACCAGCTGTAGGTGGAGAATGCTGGTCCTCGCAGTCCCGGGGCCGGCGCCTCTCTCTCCTCTGCGGCCACGGAAGGAGCAAGGTCTCTGGGGCGATAATGTTCAGCAGCAACAGCTATTCCCAGTGCAGGCTACTCCAGTAGCGGTACAAGGCACAGTCAGCACTTCACTTTAGTCACGAGCGGCTCCCGCGAAGCGGGGGCCGCGAGTAGTTATTCACTTTTTGCAAGGCGTGGCTCTGGGAGGGGGCGCGGCACTCGCGGGAAGAGGACCAGCTGTAGGTGGAGAATGCTGGTCCTCGCAGTCCCGGGGCCGGCGCCTCTCTCTCCTCTGCGGCCACGGAAGGAGCAAGGTCTCTGGGGCGATAATGTTCAGCAGCAACAGCTATTCCCAGTGCAGGCTACTCCAGTAGCGGTACAAGGCACAGTCAGCATTTCACTTTAGTCACGAGCGGCCCAAAGCTTTCTTCTCAAGAACACTAGACCATAGCTCAATTCCCATCAGTGCTCCAGAAGCACAATCAATATCCTGTTTACATTACTTTATGTATCAATTAGCTCCAATAAAAACTGAATCATATCAGTGGATATAACACATTTTCTCACGTTGTCCAACATTTCTTGGACAGGAGCTTTGCTTAACTTCATATTTCATTACCCAAACTCATATTCACATTCTTCTGCCCATTCTCACCAGTGGTCCTCATATGTACAAAGCTATCTGTCACGTTTCCAACAAATGTGGAGTAATACTCCTACATACTCAGAAACAGTCACTAATGGGCTGAGTTTATCACTAGGTGTTTCTCATTTTTCACAGTCAATTTTATTTTTCCTGAATCGCCAAAAACCTTTTCTACTGAGTATCCACGACCTGCAATCAGCATTCCATCTGGAAAAAAAGACTTCTGAGATCACCCTTGTCATTCTTCTGCGAATACCTCCATGCAGACTGATTCACCTGCTTCCACTTGTCCATTATACCCTGCCTGCAAAATGTTATTAACACACACTTCATCGCCTCTTCCCTAAAAAATATGAGCACTTTCTTTGAAGCAGGAAGTATTCCATCCTTCACCCTGATTGAACAAATGTCTTCATATGCCATAGCTCTTCTTTAAATATATTATCAAATTATTTAAACTCCCACACTTCTTTCCAAATCATAATGTTGAACCCCACAAGGTGTATTATTTTTTCCAGTTTAATCTGTATTTTTGTCTGGTGTTGCCACCTTAACTCTTTTTACCCCTTTTTACACACATGCACTCTAAAGCATAATTTGGTCTCAAAGAATCCACTGATGTTTATAGAAAATCAAATATACACTCCAAGTCAAATGGTCACCTACTTTACCTTATTTTATTTAAATTCTTTATTAAAATACTCAACACACTGCAATTTTAATTGAGATCTGGAATCCATCAGAAAATACACCCACTTTACCCACTTTCACTATTTCACAATATGGTCTTATTTCGTTCTGGAACAAACAAAGCAATTTGGTTGGGTTTCCTCATTCCTTTTCTTCTCCTCTGTCAATAGAATTGTATGCAGCATCTGTCTGAATTCGTTTATAAAATTTCTTTCATATGCACTAAAATTCTTACGCCATCTACCCAAAGACGTGCATACTCTCCAGCTTCATCATTGTGCTTATTTTTACCATTCATGGTTCACCCTGGTCGTGTGAGTGCCCCACCACCAAAACGTTCTAATTGCAACTGGTGAGCTCAGAGATATAGGCCACCCCGAATTTCTTGTGCCATCTCAGTGCGTACTAAGCTGGACTGGCTCTTTGACCAACCAATGTTGCCCATGAAGTAGACCCAGGGCTAGACTTAATTATAAGGACAGGGCCCCTTACCAAAAACTGAAAAAGTAGGCACAGGATGTTGTTTCTGTGCCACAGAAGAGACAGATTTTTCATCTAAGACTTGGCTAGAAATGTTGTTGTTTTGAATGGGGACCTTAGACTTTTCAATAAGTTTGGAAGCGTTTCATGTTTGGTACCTAAACTAAAAGTTTGAGAAGATTGCATAATTTACTCTTGCATAATTACAAGCTAAATTACACCTAATTACATGAGATGCAAAACCAACATTTACTGCTGTCCTTTAAAGTGAAATATATCCTTATGTCCATCTAATGAAGATTGTTAGTGTTGAACTCAATAACATTGCAAAGTTGGGAATTCAGGTTCATGAATACCTTTCTCTTGTGAATATTGGTCATAGATGTCCTTTGGCCAGGAAAGTACTAAAAATTGTATTCTTTGCATATCATCATATTATATAAAGTTTACTATTCTTTTATCAACTAAAGTACTTTTCTAAAGTAAATCACCCCCCTAAGTAAGCATTGGACTACTCAATTTCACTATGATAGTCACATGCAAATGAGCAATACATGGTCAATCACTTTGAGTTTACAAGTATTGTGGCCCATGGCCCCAACAATACAGCAATAATTGTCTCCAATTATTACAAGGGAGGTAAATCAGTGTGACAACACAAAGTGTGACACAATATCTAGGAGCTGTCACTTGATATCATATTGTAATCATTAGCCATAAAAGATAAGAGTGTCCAGTTGTCCACAATTTGCATAGCGAAGTACATATCAAACTTAACTATTTTGTAATATTTCTATATGGGTTAGCTGTTAATTCTAAAAACACCAGAACATTTTGGGTGATTATTTCTCAGTGTTGTGGGAGTAAAATTACATCGATCCAATACCAATGAAGGATAGACAATGCGTAAATTAAACTACAAGAAGAGATATCTTGTCGACATATTGCCCCAACTCCAGACTTACAGTTAAAAAAATACAACAAAAAAATAGAAAGTTTACTCCAAGATATGAGAGCTTCTTGTGGGATGGGACCAAATGAAATCCCCAAATCAGTAATAAAAGGGGAAAGCATGCTATGGTTGATCTTTTTAACCCCAGTATTCTACTGCTGTTACCAAAATTGTACTATCCCTTTGTCCTGGACTGTGAGTGTTATACTTCCTCTATCCAAAAAGGATTTCATATACAGCCTAATAATTATAGGCAAATAGCCCTTTAAATTTGGTTGGAATTATTTCCCCAAGAAGTATTTTGGAACATCTCCATACTAGGGTGAAAGAGGAAAAGATAATCCCAACCAGACAAGCCAGTTTATGGCAGAAATTATGGTATTCTAGATAATTTTGCAATTCTTCAAACAATTATTGAAAAATATGTCAGCATTTGGGGTCAACGGTTTATGCAGCATTCATAGATTTTTCCATGACATTCTATCAAGTGCATTACCCAATGTTATGAATAAACTTACATAGGCTAAGCATTCCATTTAACGTTTTGTAATTAATTATTGCCTTATGCTCCTCGTCCTAGTGCCAAGTTCTTCTAGGAGGGGACCCAGGCTTATCTTCCATAATGTACACCAATAACAGACTGAAACAGGAATGTCTTCTGCCTCCTATATTGTTTTCCTTATAGAGCACCGACCTGCCTCGGCTTCATATTGACAGTAAGGGAGATACACCGAGAATAGGAAGTCACCATCTGCAGTGTTTACTATACGCAGATGACATTGTTATCTTTGATTTTACTCCCAAGGCCCTCAATAACAGCTTGCCTTTTCTCCATTTGTTTTTTGATAACCATTTATAAAAATTAATGTTTCCAAAAGTAAAGTTTTAATTTTGAGGGATAGATTTGGGAAACACTGTAGTTATCATTGGCACCTTGTTAAAGACACGCTAGAATTAGTGAAGTCATGCCCTTATCTAGGGATTTTTGTTTTTCTGGTAACATGAATGATAACCAGCACATATCACATAGCTCACGTAAGGCCACATCTCATGCCAATGGACGA
Organism: Lissotriton vulgaris; assembly: GCF_964263255.1. Classification (NCBI taxonomy): domain Eukaryota; kingdom Metazoa; phylum Chordata; class Amphibia; order Caudata; family Salamandridae; genus Lissotriton; species Lissotriton vulgaris. The sequence continues at coordinate 478,268,682 of NC_141693.1, forward strand.
AGAGCTTTCTATAACGCTGTTGGACACACGTACATTGCATACCTATTATTTGACGATAAAGCAAAATTCACTCCAACTCTCCTTTATGCAGTTGAAACCACTGATATTTTCAAATTGGATTTTTTAAACAAAACTAAAGGTCAAATGCTACAGAGATTATGTAATTTGAACATGATTGCTGCACTACAAGTGATCAGATTAAAATTTGGGCAGATTAATGCTATTGCTCAAGGTCTTGCATCGGTGGTATGATAGGGATACTTGATGTTGAGTAGTGAAGATAACATATTAAGGTGTTTTATTCATACAGAAACTTTTTTAACGAAGCAAGAAAAATGTGTGTTTTATTGGAATTTCAACTATTCTCTAAATCTGTTTAAATCAAATCAGGAAACTATTGCTACACGACCACTTCATCAGTTAAAAAGCTTTTTAAAGCAGTCTTCAGGTATTTCAAGCTTAATTTTGGATTCAAAATTCTGTATAAAAAATGGAAAACTGATTGATTGTAATAATTCAATCATATATCATGAAGAAACCACAAAAATATCTGACCTGAAACCTTGATCATGGGATTCATCATTTCTTGATGCTGTTACAAATAAATACACTCTGTCTGAAATGCATAACCGTTACTGGCCAAGGACATAGGTGAAGAATGGAGTATGTGATCTCTATAATAATGGTGCTCAGGATATCAATTATGTATTATTTGTTTGCACTGCTTTGCACTTTCAGCTTTGTCTTTCACTGAAGCCTTTGTTTGTAAAATATAACATGCATTTTGAGGATGAATCTCGCCATTTGATATCTTCTTCAGTTAATGAAATGTTGTGTCAATGTTGTATAGATTTTCTAATATTTTTTAAATTTTTTCATTTTTTTTTTATAACATATATTTTCAATTATCTTGTGGTCTTCTTCTGAGATCCAAATCTTGAAAAAAGAATGTAACTGATAGAGCCCTTTATTGGTCTTTTCATAACGTGAAGCATATTTTCGGCAATCCCCAAATGTTTATGCGTATGCAACTTGGAACAAAGAACATGAAGTGAAAAATTTTAAATGTCTGTCTGTAAGATGTTCACACAATGGAAAGGAAAAATAATAATTGATGCTTCTTCATTATAGGTGCCACATACAAATGGATGCACATTCATAGTCCTGTGCCCTTTGATAAGCAGCATTTATATGTATCACATAAAAGTATAGGGTATATAGGCTACACTAAAATACCATTTGCAAGCGTGTACTGTATCTTGAGGAATGTAGAATCACCGACCTGTTAGTGACCTATTAGATTTGTATTATTGCAAATGAAAACGTGCGTAACAACGCCACATGCCTGTGGCATGCCAAGTGTGAATCTAGCAATCAAGGAACTGAAAGTGTGTGTGTGTGTAAAGTTTATAAAAATTTGTTAGTTAGACTCCTTCCTGAGCTCACAATGCATAGCTGATGTTACTCTGTCTTTCTTGCTACTATGTGCATTTTTCCATGTATATGTGCACAAAAAACCGAGAGAATGAGAATACTATGTGAGAGAGACATTTCTACAAATGTAACCATACTTAAGTGAGAGGTAATAGTTGGCTGTGGTAGGATGTCCTGTGATTTTGGTATGAATGGTTACTAAATCTCCCACTAATTATCCCTAGGTTGAAGATGCAGGGCTGCTATTAGACCTGTGGTAAAAAAATAATGAACAGACACAGTTTTATGTATAGGCAACACCAACATCTGTGATTTCGGAAGTGGATGATTTTTCATTTAATCAGATCTGTCAGCCTTGTGGTGGTCTTGCCCCAAAGGTTTTGCCTCACTCTTCCTGTTTTTACGCAACTCATTTTTGTTCACCTTGGCACTATTACCACTGCTCGTCAGTGCTAAATTGCTTGTGCTCTCTCCTTTCAACATAGTGAAATTGGCTTACACTGAAATGGCACATTATATGTACTTTTAAGTCCCTTGTAAAGTGGTACAACATGTATACAGGGCCTGCAAATTAAATGCTACTAGTGGGCACGTAGCACTTGTGGTGCCACCCACTTAAGTGGCCCTTTGAACATATCTCAGGTCTGCCATTGCAGCCTGCGTGTGCAGCTGTAAACAGACATTTCAACCTGGACAAATAAACCTTTTGCAAGTCCCAAACCTTCCTTTTTTAAATAATTTTCAAATAAGTCAGCCCTAGGTTAGGGCCTAGACAACCCATAGGACAGGACATAGTGTATTTAAGAAATTTGCATGTACTTTTAACTTTTACATGTCCTGGTAGTGAAAACATATTATCAATCCTAGCAGTGTTTAGGTTCCAGGAAATTAGTCAGTTAGACTATTGTTTAGATAGAGTTTTTTCTGTATCCTACTCTTCTGCCTTCTCTTCAGCAAACTCTTGCTTTGTCTCATCAAAAGCATAAATGTTTTTCACTAAAGCAAGGCCTGCTTCTCCCATAGGATAACACTGGATTATCTTATTACATATAATAATTAACGACATTTAGTTGGGAACAATTAGGAAAGACCAGTTTGCTCTACAAACAATTGTAATATTCAATCATCTTTAATGGAAATGTTGGATTTTAAGTCTTAATTCTGCAATTGACACTTTTAGAAATGTTGCCTTTTCTTGTACAAACCATTTGGTGCCTGCAGCCTGTATTCTGGGTCACATGAATAGGTGAAGCTGGCAGTAGGTCTTTGTGTATTACTTCTAGACAGTGAGACAAATGAGGAATAGGTGTTGTCAGGATGTGCCATCCCTGTAAGGATGAGGGAGATGAGCTGCCACCTACCACACTTGCACATCACAAAGGCTCTGCCTCGGCACACTCACAAAAGGCTTCGCACTAGTCTTTTGTGCCAGCAGACAAGCTGGGGCCAGAACAGGGAGCCAGGAAATTCCAGACATCAGTGTAGGGAGAGGACTCTAGAAACCTTTCCCTCTTAAAAGTGGACACCAGGAATAGCGGAACCTCAGACCCAAATCTTCAGATCACTTTTGGACCTGTTGACTCTGTAATGGAGAAGGTCTGCCCAGCTGTGACGTCTGCCCTGCTGTACAAAATCTGTTTTGCTGACTAAGGACTACTTTGCTGCTCAATGCTTGCTGTTCCGACACCAGGACTCTTGTTCATAGCCACAGGGACATGGTAAGCTTTCTCAGCATCCATGCAATTACCCACATCTTCATTCAGAGCGAGGCAGCACACTACTGACACCAGTCCAGTGTGATGCTCTCGTCCTCAGTGCTGACACATCACAGCGCTAAGCCCTGGAAGCCATGGCCACCTCCCTAGTACCGGTGCTATGAGATGGGGTATAATAAATGAAAAAAGGGTTTCATCCAGCAAATAACATCAAAATACTCCAAGGAGTTAGCCCAAAGATGGAAGGTAAATGTGATTAATATACAATAGGGGGTAATAACTGAAATAAAAGGAATTGAGTATCACAAGGAAGAACAACTAAACACAAAAATGATTTTTAAAATCGAGATTCAAAGGCAAATGCTCCAGAACAAAAATAAGTTTTCAGGGGCAGTTTCAAGATGATAGCAAGCAACCGAAAAATGTGTTTTGTGCTGGTGAAACACATTACAATAAAGAACAAGCAAATCGTAATCTTTAGGACAAAAACATAGGAACAGCATGCAATTCAGAACAACAAATGGTGAGCTTCAAAACTCAATTAAGAAAATAATGACCAAACAGAACCATTATAATGAGTAAACTGCTGTATATAATGAGAGTTAATCCCAACGTTGATAAACCTTAGCGAATAAGTAAGGAACTTCAGGAAAGTTAGTGTTTAGTTAAATCCAAATGAGTCAGGCCTGGGCGGAAGCATGGCCAGGAAAGTCAGGCACTGAGAAAATAAATTGCATGTCAAACATATCATACAAAACAAATTATAACTCCGCAGAGATACGGGAAAAAAATACATCAATTCAACAAGAACTCACAAAAAAAGGAATCAATCACATCATATGAACTATATGTTTATCAGCAAATTGGCAAGATAAGAGGGGGCCTAGATGAGGGGGTGAAAAACCAAGAAAGAAAGATCAGGCTGTAGTCCACCATGTTAGTGATTCAGTGGATCTAACACAATGGCCAGAAAACAACAAAAGCCATGAAATGGAAAGCTTAAATGTATACTTGTCATTAAGACAGAAAAAGATTATCCCACAATTATCAAGTGACTGGAAGGACCACACACACCCTCATCATAAGAAACATACCAAAACGTCCAGTAAAGGAAAGAAGACCCCCTCACTTAAAAAAACAAAATATGCAAATGCCAAACTGGGAAGTGACTGTCCAAATGAATGACCTACTAATGGTGAAACAATACCACAAAGGGAAAAGTAAAAAGAAGGATGAGATACTTGGGGGCACTGGGAGCTGAAGCTTGATTGAATTTATAATGAAATCAAGTCACACTTACAAACTGATTATCGGAGAGTAGGATAACAATTGGAAAAGGCCACATAAGCACACGTGTGAGTGCAGAAGGGTGCATGAATGATGGAAGAAAGAATAACAAAAGAGACCATTAAAGCAGCAGTGCCCAGAAATCTGCATAGCTCATGTTCAATGATTAACAGTGGAGACAATAAGAAGCAGATGTTTATATCAAAACAAGATTCCTGCTTAATGCCTATGAAACCAAATTTACCAAATCAGGATTGACTAAAACGGGACCCTGTACAACTAGACATAGGCTGTGGGAATAGGGGAAAAACACCACACTTTTATCAAGGAATGTTGCTGGCATCCTTCAAAAAACTAGGGAACACTGACATGATAAAATTCTTAACAGGTTCTGAAATCCTAGCTTTACACATACTTAGCTAATCTCAGAATGGGTCATTCTGGGCTACATAAGCCATACATAATGGGCAAAGCATCTGCACGCCACAAGAAACAGTGGAGCCCCCCCCCCAATATCATTGTGCAGAATTCAACCATGAGACAATCTGCACGAGAACATACAGATGTGTGACACCATGATATCAGATAAGCCCACACTGCATCCAATGCACGTTTACATACAGCAACAGAAATTGGAGGCCATTACAAACGTTCTCACTTGTATCAGGTAGGCATCATTAAGACCCATTAAGTCAAAATCAATCATTGTCGTATGTGGAGATTTCAGCTGCAAAATGGGTGTTTGGGGAGAGTGATTCGTGAAAAAATATGGAAATAACTTTTGTTTTCCATCTATTCAACTTTAATTCCCTACAATTGATGCAAAAGGTAAAAGACTGAAAATAATTATTTGCAGGCAAGGCCTTACCTCGGCCAGATACTCTTACACAAATACAGCAGTTGGGATCCTAACATACTATGCAAGATGGGCCCAAACAGTCATTGATTACATCTTTGTCAAAAACAAGCACTGGGCAATATTTGAAAACCCAAGAACCATATGGAAATTGGAAAGTCACTACAATGCATTGTCACTGTATGTCAAAGGAAATATCTCTGATGAAACTAAGGAGAGCCACGGTCCAAGCAATGAATGGGAATTCAAAGTCATATAGGGATAAACTGGAACAAGGATATGGAAACAAACACCATGGAGTGGCAAAGCAGGCCATACACACGAGCTATTCGCCAAGTTGAAGTACAAAATAAGCACACAAGCAACAAGGGAAGCGTGCTCATGAAGTCCCTACTACCGCTAGTGTCAAAGGGGTTCTCTAAAAACACAAAGCTGAAAGGGAAAACAAATACTGTCTGATTCAACGAAGAATGTAAGACAGCGAAGGAAGGACTAAAAAAACCTCTTACCAATAAAAGGAGAACAGGATAAAATTAATATGCAAGAACGTCGTACAAATTGCTAATCAAACTAAAAAAAGAAGAAGCCTTTTTTTTGCATTAAATAGCTTCCCTTAAAAAAAAGCCACGCGTGAAAATGATCTGCCAACATTCCGCTGAGAAAACGGGGACAGCTTCGGGCTCAAAGGGAATTTGCTTGAGGCCAATACCACAGAAAATATTTGAATACAGCACTTCTGTTCTATATTGCAACACACAGCAGTCATTCACAATAAATCACAAAATCTGCCCCTTCCCCCAAGGAAACAGCCAGAGAAATAGATAAGACAGTGAGAAAAAATCTGTATGAAAAGATCTTCATGCAGGAATATATAACACAATCAGAAATTAAAACAGACAAAAAAGAACAACAAAAGAACTTATTATAGAAGCAGTCCCCGAAGTCTACATAGCTCGAGTTCAATAATTAACTGTGAAGAAAAAAGAAAGCAGTATTTACATCAAAACAACATTCCTGCTTAGTACCCATGATACCAAATCAAGATTGACTAAAACTGGATCCCTGTACAACTGGAAGTAAGCTGTGGGATTGGAGGACAAAGACCACACTTTTATCAGGAAGCGTTGCTGGCATCCCTCAAACCTAGGGAACAGTGATATAAAAAGATTCCTAACAAGCTGTGAAATCTTAGCTTTAAAAACACTTGGCTAGTCTCAGAATGGGTAATTCTGGGCTACATAAGCCATACAAAATGGGCAAAGCATCTGAAAGGCAAAAGAAACAGCGGGGGCCTCCAAATATCTTGTCGAGTGACAATTGCGCATAATTTAAGCATGAGACAATATGCACGAGAACATACAGATGTATGTGTGTCATAACAATATTAGATCATTCATACTGCATCCAATAAGCATTTACATACAGCAACAGAAATTGGAAGACTTTACAAGCGTTCTCACTTGTATCAGCTAAGCATCAGTTAGACCCGCTAATTCAAAAACAATTGTTGCTGTATATCAAGATTTCAACTGCAAAATGTGTGATTGGGGGAATGACTAATAAAAATAATGGAAATAAAGTCAGCATTTGGTATTTAATTGACTCAACATTGTTAGAAATGGGGTTCTGGTTGGCTAGGGAATGCACCTATGCCAGGCAGAACCCACCACTCTAGTTAGGGTAAGGGAGTTAAACCCCTAAGATAACCCCTGCTCACCCTCTTGGTAGCTTGGCAGAGCAGTCAGGCTTGTCCCATAGGCAATGTGTAAAGCATTTGCACAACACACACAAACACCAGTGACACACAAGGTACATTACAAAAGAGACTCTACACAAGGTTATATAAAATATCACCAGTATTATATATAAAACACATAAACCATAATCACATAAATCACTTTCCCACTAGGCAATTTGTAATAAGAATAGGTAGATCATGGATCACTTTGCCAACTAGACAATTGTCATAATATCACATGTAATGCACTGAACTAAATACTCATAAGTTGCACATGTCATCAGGAAAACATCATATAAACAACACCCTACACCATCACTATACATAGTATGCAGTTTCTGAGAAGGATGCTTGTCATCCTGTCATTTCCAGGTGTAAATGCCATCAATCATAATATTAGGCCATGAAATTCTGGAGTTATGTGTTCATATAAACAACAATATCTTATTGTGCACAAATCATCAAATCTCTATAATGAACATGTAGGGTTCAGCTTCCCTGCACTGCTACACCACTTCATACGGTAACACCATTTGAGCAAGTTCGGCACCAGGACTCTTGCGTGCCCTTTATCAGAGTTATGGTAGTTTTTGTAGACTTAGCAGGATCGGGCCCTCTGTCGAGGATTTACCCCATTCTGCGATGACCACAATGAGCAGATGCCCCCAAACCACTGGGAGCTCCTCCCCAAGCCCCTTCTAGCAGGCGACGGGGAGAACACCAAGTATATTGGCCAAATACGGGAGAGGCCACACCCGGTCCTCCCACCTGCAATCCAGGGATCAGGGCTGCTGCCCACGTTCATGCGGTGCAGCCGTAAACAAGCTCCCACTCCGAGTGACCAGCCAGGGCAGGCACACTTGTACCACTCAGTTTTTACAGAGAGATCACACTCGATGTGTAGTACGTCCGGAGCCCCCATGGGCCTTCCAGATCACTGCTTTACTTCTGGCCTTGGTTAAAAACCAAGGTGCCCACTTCGCCACAATGCACAGGTGGCAGGATGCTTCCTCTGTCCTTCCACTCTTTTCTCTGTGGTCCACAGCTCGGCTCAACTGAGCCTGCAAGGCTCTGTCCGGCGAGGGGTGAGAATGGGAGGCTGGATCGGGTGGTGATGGTGTGAAGGCTGCTTCTCCTTCTGCTTGATTTGAGAAGGTGTCACTAGGTGCTGTGGGAGTCTTCCTCTGGTGTCTGCTGCTGGCAATGCCCACTTCTTCTACTACACTCACCCAGTTAGATAGCGGCTGCACTTCCCTTCTCCAAGGTCAGAGACCTGATGGCTCTGCACGGCGGGTGGCACCTCAGCCGCTATCCGCTTTAGTCAGGCAGGGGAAAACACAACAAATCCTGTGTCAAGGAAAGGCCAGTGCAGCTTTCCAACAGCAGTGTGAAACCACCAGGATTTTGAAAACCTCAGTGCAAGAACTAGATCATTAAAAAACAACATGCAAACACCAGAACTTTCCCACATGAAAGTAACAGCATTCAGAAGGAAGACTATGATGTCAGAGTCTTCCACACCAGGAGGCCAGCACACACAAGCCCTTGGAGATTTTCTTCACAAGCAGGACACCACAGCAGGGCAAAAAGAGTCAATCCTTTTCTTCCACCACAGATAGAAGCAGCAACTTCAGGCCAACCCACCCTTCACACAGAAAAGGCAGCGCTCCCCACACAATCCTTCTGCTCTTCTTCTTGGTAGGGTCCTCTTGTTTCTTGATGTAATGTAAAGTCCTGGAGTTTAAGATATCATACTTATATCCCATTCTGTCATTGTTCTCTCCTACACCGACGTCACCCAGCTCATTCTCTCTCTCACCAAGGACCCACACACCGCCAAAACCAACCTCCACAGTGGGAATGAAGGCCGTCGCCGACTGGATGAAGAGCAGCCGTCTGAAGCTGGACTCGGACAAGACGGAGGTCCTCATCCTCAGACCCACCCCCTCAGCCTGGTATGACTCCTGGTGGCCGACCACACTGGGAACAGCACCAACACCCACTGACCATCCACGCAACCTAGGATTCATCCTCAACTCCTCCTGCTACATGTCTAAGCAGGTCAATGCCGTCTCCTCCTCCTGCTACAACACCCACCGCAAGTTCTGCAGGATCTACAAGTGGATCCCGACCGAAACAAGAAGAACGGTGACACAGGCCCTCGTCAGCACAAGACTGGACTACGGCAACGCACTCTACGCAGGAATCCCAGCCAAACACCTACGACGACTACAACGCATCCAAAACGCCTCCGCCCGACTGATTGTCAACGACCCCCACCGCAGCCACATCACCCCCCACCTGAGAGACCTACACTGGCTCCCCGTCGACAAGAGGATTACCTTCAAGCTCCTCACCAATGCACACAAAGCACTCCACAACGCCGGACAAGCCTACCTGAACAGCAGACTCAGCTTCTACACCCCAACCCGCAAGCTCCGCTCCGCCAGCCTCGCCCTCTCCGCTGTCCCCCGCATCCAACGAATGACCTCTGGCGGCAGATCCTTCTCCTACCTCGCTGCCAAGACCTGGAACACCCTCCCTACCCACATACGGCAGCCCCAAGACCTACTCACCTTCAGAAGACTCCTCAAGACCTGGCTCTTCGAGCAGTAGCAGCACCTCCCCTCCCCATAGCGCTTTGAGACCCTCACGAGTAAGTAGCACGCTTTACAAGTACTCTGATTGATTGATTGATTCTCTTTGTGGCAGAGTCTCTGAGCTCAGTCCACACTAGTTCTGTCCTTCCTGATCCAGCATGACAGTAGGGGGTGGAGACAGCAGTGTGCAAAGGAGACACCGCCAATTCAGGTGCTAACAAAACTCCTCCCACCACTCTAATTGCAGACCAGCTTTATTCAGCTCAACACTAAATCACCCAGACAAGGCAGAACATAGCTCATCCCCCCCCCTTGTGACGGTCTAGAGTAAATGCACATCCCAGCTCCTGTCCCTCCAAAACCAGACCCTGAAAACACAAACAGTCAGAGGCACACAGATTGGTAAAGCAAGAAAATGCTACTTTCTAAAAGTGGCATTTTCAAACACACAATTTAAAAACACCTTTACTAAAAGGTGTGTAATTTAATTCCGAGCTAAGAAAGTCTAAACTCCATTTTCCTAACTTGTCCCAATTGAAAGTTACACATGTAAAATGTTACAGTGCAGCTCCAATAAAAGCCTATGGCACAGACAGCCTTACGAAAGTGCAAATACAAATACACAGTATTTCACCATAAAGACATGTCACACATGCACCAGTACATGCCCTACCTTTCAAATGCATGGCACCCTGCCCAAGGGGGTACTTTGGGACTACCTTAAGGATGCCTTACATGTAAGGGAAGGTTCGGGCCTAGCAAGTGGATGCACTTGCCAGGTCGCCACAGCAGTTAACAACTGCGCGTGCAGACGCTACAGTGGTATGTCAGAGACACATTTACAGGGTTACTCATGTGGGTGGCACAACCAGTGCTGCAAGCCCACTAGCAGCATTTAATTTACAGGTCCAGGCACACAACATGCACTTTCCTGGGGACTTACCAGTAAATTACATATGCCAATCATGGATAGCCAACCATGTTCACAATTTACACAGAGAGCATATGCACTTTAGCGCTGATCAGCAGCATTAGAGTGCCCAGGATCCTAGAGCCAACAAAAACAGGGTCAGATAAATAGGAGTCAAAAGGCAAACATTTTGGGGATCAACGTGCAAAAGGGCCCAGGTCTAACAAACATGAATTCCCTAAAATTGACGCAAAAGGTAAAAGACTAAAGACAATACAAGGACAGGACTAGATTTGAAAACACAAGGACCATATGGAAAATGGAAAGTTCAAGTTCAAGTTCAAGTTCGGGTATTTGTATAGCGCACTGCTCACCCAGAGGGTCTCAAGGCGCTTGGGTAAGGGGTTCATTATTTGTCGAATAGCCAGGTTTTAAGTTGTTTTCTGAAGGAGATGTGGTTTTGAGTAAGGCGGAGGTGAGTGGGGAGTGAGTTCCAGGTCTTGGCAGCAAGGAAGGAGAAGGATCTGCCACCCATGGTGGATCTTCGGATGCGCGGGACAGCGGCGAGGGTTTGATTGGATGATCTTAGTTGGCGGTTGGGTTTGTAGAAGGACAGTCGAGTGTTGAGGCATTCGGTTCCTAGATTGTAGAGGGCCTTGTGAGCGTGGGTGAGAAGGCGGAATGTAATTCTTTTGTTGACGGGAAGCCAGTGGAGGTCTTTTAGGTGTCCGGTGATGTGATCACGGCGAGGGATGTCTAATATGAGTCTCGCTGATGCGTTTTGGATGCGTTGGAGTTTTTTCTGTAATTTTGCTGTGATTCCGGCGTATAGTGTGTTACCATAATCCAGTCGACTCGTGACCAGTGCGTGGGTGACAGTCTTTCTTGTCTCGAGGGGGATCCAACAGAAGATCTTTTTGAGAATGCGAAGTACGTTGAAGCAGGAGGATGAGACTGCGTTGACTTGTCTGGACATCGAGAGAGAGGAGTCTAGGATGAAGTCAAGGTTACGTGCGTGGTGTGTGGGTGTGGGTGCTGTGTCCAGAGTGGAAGGCCACCAAGAGTCGTCCCAGGCAGAGGGGGAAGATCCTAGGAGGAGCACCTCCATTTTGTCTGAGTTGAGTTTTAGGCGGCTATGTTTCATCCATTCGGCTACTTCTTTCATGCCTTCGTGAAGATTGGTTTTGGCGGTGTTAGGGTCTTTGGTGAGGGAAAGGATTAGCTGGGTGTCGTCAGCGTAGGAGATGATGTTAAGGTTGTGTTGACGCGCGATGGAGGCGAGTGGGCTCATGTAAACGTTGAAGAGGGTGGGACTGAGTGAAGATCCTTGTGGTACGCCACAGATGACTTCAGTGGCTTCAGAGTTGAATGGGGGAAGTCAGACTCTTTGAGTTCTCCCAGTGAGGAATGAGGTGATCCAGTCCAAGGCTTTTCCTTGTATACCGATGTTGCTGAGGCGTTGTATAACGGTGCTGTGGCAGACTGTGTCGAAAGCGGCGGAGAGGTCGAGTAGAATGAGGGCCACTGTTTCACCGTTGTCCAGTAGTGTTTGGATGTCGTCAGTCGCTGCAATGAGGGCGGTTTCGGTGCTGTGTTTGGCTCGAAACCCGGATTGAGATGGATCGAGGGAGTTGTTGGATTCAAGGAAGGCGGCGAGCTGGTTGTTGACGGCTTTCTCGATGACTTTGGCCGGGAATGGGAGGAGGGATATGGATCGGTAGTTTTTAAGTTCAGAGGGGTCTGCTGTGGGTTTCTTCAGAAGGGCGCTGAGTTCGGCGTGTTTCCAGCTTTCTGGAAAGGTGGCAGAGTTGAACGAGCAGTTGATGACATCACGGAGATGGGGTGCGATGATGGAGTCCGCTTTGTTGAAGATGTGGTGGGGGCAGGGGTCAGTTGGCGAGCCAGAATGGATGGAGTTCATTAGGCGGATGGTGTCTTCAGTGGTGATTGGGTTCCAGGCGGTAAGGTTGTTAGTTGGCGGAGTAGGATCTGAGGGGGTGGGGAGGGTTGAACGCTGGGAGTATTCTCGAAGCTGTTGTGGATGTCGGCAATTTTGTTGTAGAAGAAGGAGGATAAGGCATCGCAGAGGTCTTGGGAGGGAGTGATGTTGTTAGATGCAGCGGTGGGGTTGGTGAATTCTTTGACGATGTTGAAAAGTTCCTTGCTGTTGTGAGTGTTGTTGTCGAGACGATCCTTGAATGCTGATTTCTTGGCGGATCGAATCAGTTGGTGGTGTTTGCGGGTGGCTGCCTTGAGGGTGGACATGTTGTCGGTGGTTGGGTTTTTTCTCCATGTTTTCTCCAGGGTGCGGCAAAGCTTCTTGGATTTTTTAAGGTCATCTTTGAACCAGGGAGCCTTTTTGCTGGCTGATTTGATCTGGTGTTTTTTCAGGGGTGCTAATTTGTCAGCACTGTGGGAGATCCATTGCTTAAGATTGATGGCCGCTTGGTTTGGGTCCAATGAGAGGGTGGGAGGGTTTTGGTTGAGTGATGTGAGGAGTTGGTCGGAGGTGATTTTGTTCCAGTTTCTCCGAGGAATAGGTTGTGGGCGGTTGTGGGTCAGGGTGGTTTTGTAGCTGATGTGAACACAGCTGTGGTCCGTCCAGTGGAGAGCTGTGGAGCGATCGAAGGAGATGTGCTTGCAGGAGGTGAAGATAGGGTCGAGCGTGTGTCCGGCTACATGGGTGGGGGTGTCAACAAGTTGTTTGAGTCCGAGATTGGCCAGGTTGTCCAGAAGGGTGGTGGTGTTGCTGTTGTGTTTGTTTTCGAGGTGGTAGTTGAAGTCTCCTAAAAGAATGTAGTTCTCGGAGGCGAGGGCATGTGGGCTGACGAAGTCAGTGATGTCATCGCTGAATTGACTGCAGGTACCTGGAGGCCTGTAGATGAAGGTGCCTCTGAGTCTGGTCCTAGGGTCGGTGTGGATCTGAAAGTGGAGATGTTCGGCGGTTGCAAGATTATCATCGGAGCTGGTCGTGATTTTGATGGTGTTCTTATGGATGATGGCAATGCCTCCTCCTGTTTCATTGGTGCGGTCTTTACGGGTGATCTTGTAAGCGTCCGGTATGGCTATGGCGATGTCGGGTGCTGATGATGTGTTCATCCATGTTTCTGTAAGGAAGGCGATGTCCAGTGACGCAGTGTCGAGTAGGTCCCAGAGTTCCGTTGCGTGTGTGTGGACCGAGCGGGTGTTGAGCAGGATGCACTTCAGGCGGTTAGAGTCGGAGCTATGTTTGGGGGGAGTGGATTTGGAGAGGGTCCTGAAGCAGTTGAACTTGCAGGAGAGGCAGGCGAATGGGCCGTGGGTACGTCCTGGGGTGGTTTCGCAGCATTGTGGTGCGCGTCCGGGGTTGAGGGCGAGGAGAGTTGACTGACTAACTGACTGAAGTTTTTATTAAGTGCTCGAATGCCGCGGCGTCTTGGCGCTGTAGAATAGAAGGTGATGTGAGACAGATCAGGGCAGGGAGAACAGCCATGTTTTCAGGGATTTTCTGAATCTCAGTTTGGAGGCTTGTGAGCGAAGTTCGACAGGCAATGAGTTCCAGAGTTTGGAGGCCTGATTAGAAAATGATTTTCCACCCCAACGCACTTTCCGGATTCTAGGCACGCAGACCAGGTCTTGATTGGCCGATCTTAGAGTTCGGTTGGGCACATAGCGCGGGAGGAGTTTGGCCAGATCATCTGATCCTTTTCCGTGAACGGCTTTGTGGGCCAAGCAGAGGGCTTTAAACTGGACTCTGCGCTTAATTGGCAGCCATGTGGAAATTGAAGAACTTGATGTACATAAACAGCATTCATTTCCCTTTTTTCCCACTCCTCTCCCTGCGCGTACCATGAATACCGTAAAGCATTAACTACATCCCACTGCCAGCAAAGGCCTGTCCTCCTGTGTACATGACAGCCATTTTAGGCACCCTGGCCTTTTGCCCGCCTAAGATTAGGCTCACCGGCTTCCCTTCTGCGTGTATTCGAACTCTCTCTCGTGCATAAACCATGAAACCCTCTCCCTTTTGCGCGACCCTGCCCCGAAAGGCAGCCCTTCTGCTTGACCCACGCAAAACCCCCCATTTCCCTCTTGAAAAAGCATCCTTCGCCTCAGCTGACATAACCCCCACCCCAGCTGTATCTGACTGTCCCCGTTCTCTCATGTACGGGTCATAAGACCTCTCTCTCTCTGTGCGACTCTGTCCCTACGCGCACCCTGACCCCCTCCTTCTCCCTCACATGGACAAGTCATAAACCTTCTTCTGCAGGACCCTGTCCTTGGGAGTCACGGCCGCGCCTGACCAACACCTCCTTTCCCTCCATGAATGCCCCTCTATTGACAAAGCACTCCCTCCGCGCTCGATTGTCCACGCGGCATGAATGCCACTCCTTTGATGACCCCTTCCCCGAGTCCGACTGACCACACATGTCCGAGGCCATCGCCTGAGCCAGAGGATACCATTTACTGCACTTTATTGTATGAAGTCACTCCCCTTCAAAGGACCCACTATTGATCCTGGTCTCCCCACCCCCTGGGCTACGATCAGGCGCACACATCCTAATAATCAGCGGAACATTCAGCTGCGTCATTGCCCCCTCTCCTATCAGCAGGTCAAGGGTCCCTATTGTGAACACATGTGGGGTAGGATTGACACGAGGATTATGGGGTTATCTTTTCTTTGTTTCACAATGTCCTGCTTGTAATGCCAAGTGTTTTGCAATGTATAAAAGACGGAGCCTCAGCTCACTTGTTAGAGCACCTCCCGATGACACCTTGTTTCGTGTCTGAAATGACTGGCTCTCCTCATGAGAAATAAACTCTGTTCTTGTGATTCCTGCTCCCAGCGCCCGTCTCTTTTTTTGGTAATTATTCAGAATGGAAACTAATAGGCGACTTGCGCTAGCCATCCGGGCATTGACACTAGCATGTCGCTCTCTTTTTCTACAATTGGCGCCCAACGTAGGGCCCATCAGTGACATAGGGTCCAATGAGAGAGATCCAGACGATGAGGTGAACATCTAAATGATCGGAGTATACCTGCCTTGAGAGGGCCCTCGTCCGGCTGCCGATTGAATGAACTTCACCAATTCCGAACGGACCTCTCTCGAGTGACCTACTGTCCTGACTGGAATCCCACAGGACTGCTGCGGTAAAATCATGGAGTAAGAGAACGATCGGGCGCTGGAAGGAGGAAGGCGAAGAACTGCCCACACGGTCCGGTCCGGGTAAGGTCGCGTAAATGCGACAAATTGCGAAATGATTGTTTTGGATAATACTAGTATTACGCTTTGTTGAAACCCTCTGGAGATTCACTGTCTGCAAACGGAGAAAACAACAGGCTCTCTCTCTGCAAGCAGTGAAGGATAGGTAACGCAGACTTTTGTCCCCATTGTAATCCATCGTGCTTATCTTCCTCCCCCACTGTTTCCCGAACTACCGTTCGTGGATTATTGTCTGGAGATTCTCTGTCTGCAAACGGGGAGGAACAAGGTCTCTCTTTGCAGGTAGAGAAAGAGTAGGTAACGATAACTTTTCGTGCCCACTTATTCTCCCCACTGATTGTTTGATTGGCCGAACATTGATTGTTCGGTATTGGTTCGTTTGAGGTATTCACCGCCGCCAAACAACGGAGAATAGAAATATTCTGCCTAGTCTTTGCCCGCCGTGATAAGATAGGTAATGCAGACTTTTGTCCCCGTTGTAATCCGTCATGCCTATCTTCTCCCCATTGGTTGGTAGCCTGTTTAGCCCGGACCGCTTATTAGAGTCGAACCATCCAGCTCCACTGGAGGGCACATCTAATAAGGACCTGTTCATTAAAGTGTGGACTAGTCGCTATAGCTTATAATAGGTTATGGCATAAAAATAAAAAGAAAAGGAGTTGAGCGAAATCAGTAGGCCACTGAGGAGTTATCAACTTCGCTAAAAATAAAATAAGAAACGTTAGAAATAACCCGTAATAAGAAACATAAAAATGGCGAGGGAAGACAAGCTTGACACCAAGGCAAGCCACGAGGTAACTAGGTTCCGTTGCCTATTCCTGCCCTAAACATGTCTGCCTCTTTGCCCACCACGCCCAAATAACGGTCACATGAAATAGATACAAATCAGTAGGTACCTACCCCCATTCCGGAAACTCCCGAAGTGCCACAGGTCCGCGGATACGCCCATCCGGTAGGCGAGGCCTCGAGGCATGCGGGGCTCGCCTGGACGCAGTCGGAAGGGGAGGCTGTGGGGCGGACGGCCCAGAAAACGGTGATGGCCTCTCCTTCTCTCCTCTTCTGCTGCCCTGCAGGCCACGGGGGGGGGCTGTCTTGCCTCAGCCACCGACCACCCCCCCCCCTCTGTCTCTCGCCTGGTCCGGCCCGCGAAGAAGGCCGAAGCCAAGAACAAGAACGGCGGCGCTTACATGTAGTCCCGCCACATGTCAACGCCTGGACAAGTGCAAGTAGTCCCGCCACATGCCGACGCCTGGATAGTTACAGGTAGTCCCGCCACATGTCAAATTCCTGGAGAGTTGAAGGTAGTCCCGCCACATGTCAAGAAGGGGGGGGGCTGTCTTGCCTCAGCCACCGACCACCCCCCCCGTCTTCAATAGCCGGCACGGCCAATATCGAAACGGCGGAGCCGAGGATCGGCGAGGGGTCGCTGGAAGGGGGAGGTGGCGCGAACGAGCCTCCCCCACCTCCCTCCAGGCGGAGGCTTCCAGCGACACCCCAACGCTCTTACTTAAAGAGGGTCCACATCGAAAAGCGGTCTTTTGCCCGGGGCGGGCACATGCCCCATGCTGTCTCTCCTCAAACTTGAAGATTCTATAAGAGCCGGGGGGCCCCCGACCCCTCTGCATGGGTGCCCCCGTCCCCCCTCACTGGGACCCACAACATCGACGCACTCCTGCCGGCGCCAGCCTCAGTTTGGAAATGGCTAAAACACAGCCAAGGTACAGACTTGTTCAGTTCCGGTGGAACACCAGAATGACCCGGTAGGAAAATTGTTGTTGCCCTCCCCACTCTTTGACTGATGGTCCATATTGTTAGACTGTTACCACATTGCGAAAAACTTTTTGAACTGCCAACGGAAGGTTCTGGTCCAACCATGAGTCATTTGAGATATTCTGACTATACCGGAACCTGCCTGACTTCGCCCAAAATGGCGCCGATACACGAAAACGAAAACTTTCGAACTCCCTGTTCACCCGGATTGCTCGAATATTGATGCTCTGAGATATATATGCATTTTTGGACAATGAAAGTCGATAAGATGGATAGTGATTATGTGCTTAGAAAAGAAAAGAAATACCGATGTTGATCATGTGTTTGGACAATGAACTGATTTAGGGTGGGTACTAATTATGAATGGGAACTATGGATTGGTGTAATTTAGACAGTGAACGAGCATCTGGATAATGAATTAATGAATTAATTGAAAAACTGAATTCTTGATATGCATCATGCCTGCTCTGTAGTAAAGTTCGATACGATTTTATTGCACTGCCGCACTTTATGCAATGAACTGCCATCAACTTCTTTCTTCCTATGTACAGTTCCAATCTGCTTCGTGGCCGGTCCACTGGGTTGTAGGCCTGTATTTATACATCAACACTTTTTATTAAAAGTATTTTTGAAAGGAGAGCATAGTTGTAGCGGTTGCATTAATGAGTTTTGGATCTTTTTCTACTGTGAGCGAAGAATAAGTATGATGAAAGCTGAAGGTAAAAGTAGCAAGCTACATTATGCGTCACAGGCAGCTGGAAAAAATGTTTTAGACGCACTTAAAACGACATCACAGAAATGCCACCTGACCGCCACCCTTACACCCAACAAAAGGGGTTACGACCAAGTAACTCATGTAGATACGCAGATCGTCAATGATTATCTATCTGACATTTCTGGTCCCTCTAGGCTTAAACGCCGAGATGGTAAAGAAATGCACTACGTGGAGATAGGTCGAGTATGTGGTAGGTAAAAACATTTCCGGATTTGTGCGCGCTGATGTGGTTTGAATGCTGCACCCCCCCCCCCTCCTTCTTCTCCTCCCTTCTGCAGGTCACATCGGAACATTGGCTGAAGTATGGAAGGACGATGACCGAACCACCGATGAGAAAGGGAAGAAGGGAATATGAGCATGGTCCTTATGACAATAAGTTCTTAAAAAGACGTAGACTTGACATGACTGTATCTCCTCAGAACATAGCGACTGGGAGGATGGACTGACATAGAGACTTGACGGGTACTGTATGACGAAAATTGACTCGAAATAACACGTTAAAGAATGTAACTAGACGTTTGACTAGGTAGGGAAAGGACGAAAGAGAAGTGCACGGGTAAGGGTTACCAAGACTGCACCAATCTGGGGAATTAGAAATGTTGCTGATGTTCAAAAATGTACTGCTTCCCCCTTCTCATACTCTTATAGATCTAGCCAAGCTGTCCGACTGTTCTCCCGATCAATACTTGCTGTTGCCTCAGCCCGGAGTACTTCCCACCAAAGGAAGGAACTGAAAAATGGTTTAAGATCCAACCATGGGTAAATAGCGCAACCAGGTTAATTTCTGATCGACTGATCGAGGTGTAAGTATTGGCAATTGAGAACGCTCGAAAAGATAACAGGCGAGAGGGAAAAGGGAGGGAAAGGTAGACAGAGCTAAGCACGTAAGTAAATAGGATAGTAAAAGATAAGTAGGATATAAAAACATATAGATCTCGTTGGCCAACTATTGTTTTATGTTTTTGTTGTGAATGTCTTATGTATGTAATACATGTACTGTCTTCCTTCGTCTGAGTGTGTGTGTGTGTGTACTGTAGGGGTTTGTGTTCTTTCTTTGTTTACGTCCCTCCGTTACCTAACCCCCTACTGTTCTGTGTTGTGAACGCACCAAATGACCTATTTTTGTACACGTCTCTCCCTTCCTCTATCCCTCTCCCTCACTCTCTCCCCCTCTCTCTCTCTCTCTCTCTCTCTCTCTCTCTCTCTCTCTCTCTCTCTCTCTCTCTCTCTCTCTCTCTCTCTCTCACTACATGTCCTGCGTGTACCAAATGGCTCGTTTAGATTGCGGACAACTCTCACTCTATGAGAGTCTCCTTATTTCATCTTCCTTCTTATGGTAAAATCGTGCCTCACAGGCACCAGTCTGATTGGGTAATTATTGAACACGAAGGTGTTCAGCGAAATTGACCAAAACTAAAATGATTGTACCTCGCCATATTACTACCTCTCCTTTCTGCAAAATAAATGAACTCGAATTGGCTGAGAAAGAAAGGACAGGTAAGACGACTAAGGTCCCCCAATCCGGCCTTTATAGGGGAACTGTATGTCAATGGCACCTTATTTTTCTGTTCATCAGAGACGAACGCCAACGTCCAGCTTGACCCCCAATGCCCAGATTACCCCACCCCTTTTGCACCCAAGCGCGAATGCCCGAAGCGTCCCCGCCCCATTGATAGACCCCAGCTGCTGTCCCAGGTATAAACATGATGACCATGAGTCCCTCGAGAAAGACTTGTTTTACCTGACTCTCGATGATAGGGCCGCCCTGTTTGATAAGGTTAGCCAGCCCTGAGGGGAAATGTTCCGAAAATGTCGAACATGATGAAATGCACAGTTGATGGGAATATTATTTTGTCCTCACTTGAATTATAAATGGGACGATGAATAAACTTGGCATGAACTCAGTAGGAATGCCGACATATGCACTACTTGGTAATAGGCCTCTGACTGTGACCGATGAGCGTATCTCCCAAACGCGTAGAATTAAGGGAGGAATTCACATGCATAAATGTCTTCGTCTGTCAGTTCTCTAAAAGCTTGTTTTGTACCTATTCAAAGATTCACGATCACCGGAGGAGGAGGGTCGGACGTGGCGTACAGCCTAGCTGCAGATCTTGAGACACGTGTGACCTCAACCAAGGGTGGAGCCGCAGAGCAACAAGATACGGGACGAGACAGCAATTTCAAACGTGGAAAATGAAGCTTGATGGGCTGCCCTGGAGCCCTCCGTCTGCTAAACCACGTGTGCCTGGAGTCTCCGTCCCCCTTCTTTGGGCCCGATTAATGGGCCTGCCTGCTTGTTATCCTTTGCTCCCTTGGTCCCTTTTGTGTGTCCCAGGAACTCTGACCCAACTCCACTCTCTCTCCTATCGACTATTTGAACCACACACCCACTCTTTTCCACGTGACTTATTGCCAAAAGGAAAGCCAAAAGGAAGAACTGCATTCAACTGGAAATAAGGTGTTGCCACAGGAATATGGGTGCCGAGCATAAGGCACCGCTGAACGGATTGTTTAGGGAACAGGACTGTGGTCTAACAGCAGAGGACTGACCGCACCCTGCAACGCGTAAGGATAGACCCGAGCTGGACCTATAGCTCCACCGCCGGTGCTCCACAGCACCAACGAAAGTACACGGACTAGAGCCTACCAGTGATGGCTCACTGCTAAAAGACACTGTGACGAAGAGATCTTGTATATTGAACTAAATTTCGCCCTCAACTGCTTGGTCGAGATGTTCATTGGTCACATTTTTTAGTCAGAAACATTTATGCTATGTAGGGCTTTGAAAATGATAGGAACTCGACGAAATGCAATTTCCTGTGTGCCTCATTCTGCCAAACACCTCAACTGTCCATGATTATTTGCCATATGTTAGTATTGACAACTGCTAATTCTTTGACGGCACCTGTTTATATGTACCATCATCGATTACGAAAATGAACGCTGTAATGTAAAAGGGGCGACTGTGGAAATTGAAGAACTTGATGTACATAAACAGCATTCATTTCCCTTTTTTCCCACTCCTCTCCCTGCGCGTACCATGAATACCGTAAAGCATTAACTACATCCCACTGCCAGCAAAGGCCTGTCCTCCTGTGTACATGACAGCCATTTTAGGCACCCTGGCCTTTTGCCCGCCTAAGATTAGGCTCACCGGCTTCCCTTCTGCGTGTATTCGAACTCTCTCTCGTGCATAAACCATGAAACCCTCTGCCTTTTGCGCGACCCTGCCCCGAAAGGCAGCCCTTCTGCTTGACCCACGCAAAACGCCCCATTTCCCTCTTGAAAAAGCATCCTTCGCCTCAGCTGACATTACCCCCACCTGTATCTGACTGTCCCCGTTCTCTCATGTACGGGTCATAAGACCTCTCTCTCTCTGTGCGACTCTGTCCCTGCGCGCACCCTGACCCCCTCCTTCTCCCTCACATGGACAAGTCATAAACCTTCTTCTGCAGGACCCTGTCCTTGGGAGTCACGGCCGCGCCTGACCAACACCTCCTTTCCCTCCATGAATGCCCCTCTATTGACAAAGCACTCCCTCCGCGCTCGATTGTCCACGCGGCATGAATGCCACTCCTTTGATGACCCCTTCCCCGAGTCCGACTGACCACACATGTCCGAGGCCATCGCCTGAGCCAGAGGATACCATTTACTGCACTTTATTGTATGAAGTCACTCCCCTTCAAAGGACCCACTATTGATCCTGGTCTCCCCACCCCCTGGGCTACGATCAGGCGCACACATCCTAATAATCAGCGGAACATTCAGCTGCGTCATTGCCCCCTCTCCTATCAGCAGGTCAAGGGTCCCTATTGTGAACACATGTGGGGTAGGATTGACACGAGGATTATGGGGTTATCTTTTCTTTGTTTCACAATGTCCTGCTTGTAATGCCAAGTGTTTTGCAATGTATAAAAGACGGAGCCTCAGCTCACTTGTTAGAGCACCTCCCGATGACACCTTGTTCCGTGTCTGAAATGACTGGCTCTCCTCATGAGAAATAAACTCTGTTCTTGTGATTCCTGCTCCCAGCGCCCGTCTCTTTTTTTGGTAATTATTCAGAATGGAAACTAATAGGTGACTTGCGCTAGCCATCCGGGCATTGACACTAGCATGTCGCTCTCTTTTTCTACAGCCAGTGCAGCTCTCGAATGGCCTGGGAGGTGGGGTGATGCTTTGGCAGGTTCAGGAGAACCCTGGCGGCCGTGTTCTGGATAGCCTGCAGCTTGATCAATTGCTTCTCTCCCGTACCGAGATAGAGAGAGTTGCAATAATCAACCCGAGACATTACTAGGGCAGCAATGACAGTCTTTTTTAAGGTGGGCGGAATAAAGGGCAAGATCTTTCTAAGTACCTTCATCATATGAAAACAAGCTGAAGTGACTTGGTTCACCTGCGCTGTGCAGGAGAGGTTTTTGTCCAGTAAGAATCCGAGGTTTCTGACCTTCTCGGCTGGGGTAGGACAACAGCCGGCTTCAGGGGGCCACCATAGCTTACTCCATATTGAGGGCTTCTGACCGAATTCTATGATTTCAGTCTTCTCAGTATTTAATTTGAGAAAGTTTTGGCTCATCCAGTTTTTTACACTGAGAAGGCAATTCCTGAAACGGCCTGCGGTTGCTTCAATGGAATCGGAGATCGACACTATGATTTGCGTGTCATCTGCATAAGACACTAATCTCAAGCCATGGGATTTTATCAGTTTCGCCAAGGGGGTGACATATAAATTGAACAAGGTTGGTGATAATGCCGACCCTTGTGGGACTCCTCCGGGAAGAGTAAATTCCTCTGATTTAAGTCCATCCCAGTGGACTTGTTGGATTCTGCCTGTCAGAAATGATGCTAAGAGGGCTAGAGCGGCATCAGAGATGCCCAGATTTTCCAGACGACTCAGTAGGACCGAATGATTGACGGTGTCGAACGCCGCGGTTAAATCAAGTAATATGAGGGCCGTTCTTCCACCGTCGTCCATGGTCTTCCTGATATCCTCTGTTGCCATGATAAGGGCTGACTCAGTTGAATGGCATGCTCGAAAGCCATGTTGTGTAGAGTCAAGAAGATTATTCTTCGTAAGGAACGTCATCAGTTCTAAGTTCATGGCTTTCTCGAGGATTTTAGCTGGTAGAGGCAGACAGGAGATGGGCCGATAGTTTTTAGTTTCGGAGGGATTGAGTGAGTCTTTTTTCAGAATCGGGCGGATACAGGCCTTCTTCCAGATTGAGGGGAAGGAGTTCGAGCATATAGCCTTGTTTAATAGAGAGGTCAATACTCCAGTTATAGCTAATGGAATAGAATGCAGAATGCGCGGGGGATCCAATGGAGATCCTGATTTCATCTGTAGGAGAAGGTCCCCGACCTCCGACTCCTTTAGCATAGGAAACATAGGAAAGACAGGGAAAGTGGAAGGTGAAGATTCCTCAGTGTCCACTGCCGGGACCTGGGTAGGAGTGACCGAGATGTTAAGGCTGGTATTGGAGTTGGTGGCTACGATGCCGAGACCGTCATAAACTGCCTGTACTTTGCTCTGGAAAAAAGCAGCAATATTCCCGACAAAGTTCTGGTCCGGTGTAAATATAGTGTCTCGCGGGGTTTTTGCCAGAAGGGTAACAGTCTTAAAGAGCTCTCTGGCAGAGTTGGGGGCTTCTTGGATTCTGGTGGTGTAGAATGTGGATTTGGCCTGAATAATCGCTGCCTTATACTCCTGCAGAGCTTTGGAGTATTCAGCCTTTTTGAGAGCGCAGTAGTTGGACCGCCAAATGCGCTCAGCTTTGCGGCATTTGAGTTTGATTCATTTCAACTCAGCTGTATACCACTGGGCGGTGGCCAACCGTTTCTTAGGCACTCGGGACTCCAGAGGAGCTAGCTCATCGGCAGCCGGAGCAATCCATCTGTTAAAGCTGGAGGCTCCAGTGTCGATGCTACATTGCTCAAATGTTGGGGGGTCCTTAGCAAGAGCCACTGCTAGCAGATTCGAGTCTAAGTTTTTCCATGAACGCTTGCTTTCCGGGGGCAGGAAGCGTCTTCTGTATCTTGCAGAATCATTAAATTTTAGATTAAAGAAGACAGCCCTATGATCAGACCATGGGACAGGCAAAGTGGAAGAAAATTTTAAGTTATTGTTGTCGGTGAAAATGCAGTCAAGAGTATGTCCTGCAATGTGGGTGGGCTTACGCACTAGTTGGGTCATATCAAAACTAAGCAGGTTGTCAATGAGAGTTGCGGAATCAGAATCGTTAGTAGCTTCGAGGTGAAAATTAAAATCTCCTAGAATTGTAAAAGTGGCGGAGTCCGTGGTGGATTCCAGATATGTATGGAGAGCAGTGATGAAGGGAACTTTTGGCCCTGGGGGTCTGTAGAGCAGCAAGCCAGCGAAAATCAGACGGTTATTGCATTTGATTTTGAAGTTCAAGGCTTCAGCCTCCATATTTAACTCTGGTAGGCAGAATATTTTTAGATGGGACTTGTAAATGATACCAATGCCCCCGCCTGTTCTTCTAGGTCGGTTGAGGTACTCTACAAAATATCCCTCCGGAACTGCTATTTTCCAATCTGGACCAGAGGCCTCAGATGACCAGGTCTCAGTAAGGAACATTACATCTGTATCGTGATCAGTTATGAACGCCTCAATTTCGCATTTATGTTTTGGCATGGATCTAATATTTAATAAAATGCATTTTAGAGTCCTTCTCCTGAAAGCAGGAGAGGCTTCCAGACTCAGATGATTGTGGATGGTAGGTCGATAGCCACAGGTCAGGCATGTAGGGACTGTGAGGGAGTCTGAACAGTTAGCTCTGACCGGATTTTTACAAATAGGACGATTAAGCAGAAATAGCTCTTTGGCTGAGTAGCGAAGGGGCGAGGATCGGGCAGGGGTCATGGCGCAAGGCGCTGGCCCGGCACGGACGGGCGCAGACGGGCTTGACTTTGGCGCAACTTCGGCGCGTTTCCTGCATGCCCGCTGCGCTCGTCCGCTGCGCTGCCGGGAGAGCATTTGGCTAAGTAGGCTCGTGTCAGGGTGGTGCTTGTGAGCTCGTGAGTTGCGGCATTATATGTGACTCTAGTGGGATGGGTATGGCGGGGACCAGGGGGTCTGGCGGACGGGCGTAGACGGGCTTACCTTTGGCGCACCTTCGACGCGCATGTGGCGCGTCCACTGCGCGTGAACGCTGCGCGCAAATGCATCTGTCATATATGGCTAGTGGGAGGGGCGAGGGGCGAGGGAGGATGATCTTGGAGGCGGGGAGCCGGGCGGAGAGCCGGGCTGGGGGTCGCCACAACAACAACAAGATGGCTGCAGGCCAAAATGCGAGCGTGACGAGCTAGGGGCACAGGTCAGGCAATGGCGGTCGGCAAACGCCAGTGGGCTCGGCGCTATAAGGCACGGCAGGCACAGGCAGCAGAGTTAATAATGAAATGCAATCCAATGATCCCAATCCAGGCACAGGCACAAGCAGTGCGGGCAGCACTAATTGAATAAATAAATGAATGAGAAATGCCCAGTGATTACAAGCAGCGCATTAGCACTGTATGTCAGAGGAAATATCTCTGACAAAACCAATGAGAGCCTCAATAGGAAGAGTGAATGGAAATTCAAGTGTAACATAAGGTTAAGAAAATATGGAACAAGGACATGTAATCAAACATCATTGAGCGTCAAAACGGTTCAAACACAAACAAACTGCTAACCAAATTGAAGTACAAAATTAACACACAAGGAATGCGTGGTCATGATGTCTCAACTACCCCTAGTGTCTCAGAGGTTCTCTAAAAATACAAAGCTGAAAGGGAAAACAATTATTGGCTGGTTCAACGAAACATTAAGACAGTGAAGGAAGGGTTAAAAACCCTCTTACAAACATATGGAGTGCAGGATAAAATTAACATGGAAGAATGGCGTACAAATTACTCATCAAACTAAAAAAAAGAAGAACTCTTCTTTTGAGGAGTAAATAGCTATCTTGAAAAAAAAGCCACACTTGAAAAGGATCTGCCAACATTCTGCTGAAAAATTGGGGACAACCTCGAAATAAAAAGGAATTTGCTTTAGGCCAATATCTCAGGAGATATTTGGATACAGCACCTCTCTTCTATATTTCAACACACTAAAGTCATTCACAGTAAATCCCAGAATCTGCCCTCCCCTAAGGAAATAGCCAAAGAAATAGATAAGACAGAGAGAATAAATCTGGTTGGAAAGATCTCAATGCAGGAATATATACATTTAACAGTAAATTAAGTGGCAAAAGGAAAGGTGCCAGGGTGAAACATGATTATTATTATTATTATTGTGTCTTTTATAAAGCGTGCAGCTACCCCAACGGGGTGTCCCGGCGCTAATTGAATGTAATGGGGTCCCTACAGAAGAAACCTGAGACAAGCAGTTACCGGCAAAAGAGGAAGGGTAACAGTCTTAAAGAGCTCTCTGGCAGAGTTGGGGGCTTCTTGGATTCTGGTGGTGTAGAATGTGGATTTGGCCTGAATAATCGCTGCCTTATACTCCTGCAGAGCTTTGGAGTATTCAGCCTTTTTGAGAGCGCAGTAGTTGGACCGCCAAATGCGCTCAGCTTTGCGGCATTTGAGTTTGATTCATTTCAACTCAGCTGTATACCACTGGGCGGTGGCCAACCGTTTCTTAGGCACTCGGGACTCCAGAGGAGCTAGCTCATCGGCAGCCGGAGCAATCCATCTGTTAAAGCTGGAGGCTCCAGTGTCGATGCTACATTGCTCAAATGTTGGGGGGTCCTTAGCAAGAGCCACTGCTAGCAGATTCGAGTCTAAGTTTTTCCATGAACGCTTGCTTTCCGGGGGCAGGAAGCGTCTTCTGTATCTTGCAGAATCATTAAATTTTAGATTAAAGAAGACAGCCCTATGATCAGACCATGGGACAGGCAAAGTGGAAGAAAATTTTAAGTTATTGTTGTCGGTGAAAATGCCGTCAAGAGTATGTCCTGCAATGTGGGTGGGCTTACGCACTAGTTGGGTCATATCAAAACTAAGCAGGTTGTCAATGAGAGTTGCGGAATCAGAATCGTTAGTAGCTTCGAGGTGAAAATTAAAATCTCCTAGAATTGTAAAAGTGGCGGAGTCCGTGGTGGATTCCAGATATGTATGGAGAGCAGTGATGAAGGGAACTTTTGGCCCTGGGGGTCTGTAGAGCAGCAAGCCAGCGAAAATCAGACGGTTATTGCATTTGATTTTGAAGTTCAAGGCTTCAGCCTCCATATTTAACTCTGGTAGGCAGAATATTTTTAGATGGGACTTGTAAATGATACCAATGCCCCCGCCTGTTCTTCTAGGTCGGTTGAGGTACTCTACAAAATATCCCTCCGGAACTGCTATGTTCCAATCTGGACCAGAGGCCTCAGATGACCAGGTCTCAGTAAGGAACATTACATCTGTATCGTGATCAGTTATGAACGCCTCAATTTCGCATTTATGTTTTGGCATGGATCTAATATTTAATAAAATGCATTTTAGAGTCCTTCTCCTGAAAGCAGGAGAGGCTTCCAGACTCAGATGATTGCGGATGGTAGGTCGATAGCCACAGGTCAGGCATGTAGGGACTGTGAGGGAGTCTGAACAGTTAGCTCTGACCGGATTTTTACAAATAGGACGATTAAGCAGAAATAGCTCTTTGGCTGAGTAGCGAAGGGGCGAGGATCGGGCAGGGGTCATGGCGCAAGGCGCTGGCCCGGCACGGACGGGCGCAGACGGGCTTGACTTTGGCGCAACTTCGGCGCGTTTCCGGCATGCCCGCTGCGCTCGTCCGCTGCGCTGCCGGGAGAGCATTTGGCTAAGTAGGCTCGTGTCAGGGTGGTGCTTGTGAGCTCATGAGTTGCGGCATTATATGTGACTCTAGTGGGATGGGTATGGCGGGGACCAGGGGGTCTGGCGGACGGGCGTAGACGGGCTTACCTTTGGCGCACCTTCGGCGCGCATGTGGCGCGTCCACTGCGCGTGAACGCTGCGCGCAAATGCATCTGTCATATATGGCTAGTGGGAGGGGCGAGGGGCGAGGGAGGATGATCTTGGAGGCGGGGAGCCGGGCGGAGAGCCGGGCTGGGGGTCGCCACAACAACAACAAGATGGCTGCAGGCCAAAATGCGAGCGTGACGAGCTAGGGGCACAGGTCAGGCAATGGCGGTCGGCAAACGCCAGTGGGCTCGGCGCTATAAGGCACGGCAGGCACAGGCAGCAGAGTTAATAATGAAATGCAATCCAATGATCCCAATCCAGGCACAGGCACAAGCAGTGCGGGCAGCACTAATTGAATAAATAAATGAATGAGAAATGCCCAGTGATTACAAGCAGCGCATTAGCACTGTATGTCAGAGGAAATATCTCTGACAAAACCAATGAGAGCCACAATAGGAAGAGTGAATGGAAATTCAAGTGTAACATAAGGTTAAGAAAATATGGAACAAGGACATGTAATCAAACATCATTGAGCGTCAAAACGGTTCAAACACAAACAAACTGCTAACCAAATTGAAGTACAAAATTAACACAAAAGGAATGCGTGGTCATGATGTCTCAACTACCCCTAGTGTCTCAGAGGTTCTCTAAAAATACAAAGCTGAAAGGGAAAACAATTATTGGCTGGTTCAACGAAACATTAAGACAGTGAAGGAAGGGTTAAAAACCCTCTTACAAACATATGGAGTGCAGGATAAAATTAACATGGAAGAATGGCGTACAAATTACTCATCAAACTAAAAAAAAGAAGAACTCTTCTTTTGAGGAGTAAATAGCTATCTTGAAAAAAAAGCCACACTTGAAAAGGATCTGCCAACATTCTGCTGAAAAATTGGGGACAACCTCGAAATAAAAAGGAATTTGCTTTAGGCCAATATCTCAGGAGATATTTGGATACAGCACCTCTCTTCTATATTTCAACACACTAAAGTCATTCACAGTAAATCCCAGAATCTGCCCTCCCCTAAGGAAATAGCCAAAGAAATAGATAAGACAGAGAGAATAAATCTGGTTGGAAAGATCTCAATGCAGGAATATATACATTTAACAGTAAATTAAGTGGCAAAAGGAAAGGTGCCAGGGTGAAACATGATTATTATTATTATTATTGTGTCTTTTATAAAGCGTGCAGCTACCCCAACGGGGTGTCCCGGCGCTAATTGAATGTAATGGGGTCCCTACAGAAGAAACCTGAGACAAGCAGTTACCGGCAAAAGAGGAAGGCTTTCAGAACGCGGCGGAATTCCGATTTCGTACTACTCATGCACAGGTTGAGAGGCAACTTGTTCCAGCATTGGGCAGCGACCAGCTCAAATGTTCTGCCTCCAGAGCGAGATTTTTTAAATCTGGGTGTGACCAGCAGGCATTGAGAGTTGGAACGAAGCAATCGGGGGTTACAGTAAGGGCGAAGGATGGATCTCAGATGGGCAGACCCGTTGTCCTGCGTGGCGCGGTAAGCTAGTGTCATAGCTTTAAACTCAATGCGCTTGCTCATGGGTAGCCAATGAAATTCGCGGAGTTATGGAGAAATATGCTGTCGGCGTGAGAAACCCCCAATCAAATGAGCCGCGGCATTTTGGACCATTTGGAGTTTGTGACAAAGGCCAGAGGGTAATCCTAAATAGAGTCCATTTGCATAGTCCAAATGGGAGATAATCAATGCATGAACAATTGTTTTCCTATGGGCGCAAGGCAAATAATTGATACGTTTTTTTAGAGTTTTAATCTTGGAAAAACAGGCCGCAGAGACTGATTGAACCTGACAGCCTAAAGACAGCTGTTGGTCCCAGCGAACTCCAAGATTCCTGACTGAGTCCTTAGGAATGGGGGCTTGGCTCAGCTCTTCTGGCCACCAAATGTTAGAATCTAGAGGGGAGGGCTGGTTGAAGAAGAGCACTTCAGTCTTAGTTGCGTTCAGTCTTAGGGAATTGAGATCCATCCAGTGAGCAATGTTTCTGATGCAGGATTTAAGGGGTTCAAAAGAAAAGTGGACGGATCCTCAAAAGTGAAAAGCAGCTGAATGTCGTCAGCATAAGATGTAGTTTTAGATTCCAGCAGAGGCCTTCAAGCAACACAAAGATTGGTGGCAACCAATTCTAAAGGAAACATTCAATGAAATTTCCATGACAGATACACATCCGGAATCCTGGCAAAACCGCATTACTCATTTACATGGAGGCATGCTCCATGCAAATGAAGAAATTCCTTTGCCTCTGCGCCCGTGCCGTATTACAGATGAGGGCACAGAGGCAAAGAAGCTCTCATGAGGCGCACTGAAAGTGCATCACCTAAAAGGTCCATGTGCAACCTGAGAGCATCCCTCTGAAGGAGGAAAGGGGATCCCATGGATCCCTCAGATATCCCCTTGCAGGTGGGTGCAGTCACCTGCTGCAGACACCTGCAAGGGGATCTATAATCCTCTTTAAATGTGCAGGTGGGTTGCCACCTGCACAATGAAACACAGAGCGGCTGCTTCAAGGCCGCTCCGTATTTCACTTGAATGCGTTTCTCCCAGGGCAGCACGAGTTCACGGCTACCACCAGGGCAGCACATTCTATGTAATAGGGTGCACTTTCTTTGCGCTTGGCGCACCTGTTTTAGGGTGCGCCAGGGGGCAAACAGGGAAAGTGGGCCCTATGCATAATAAGGTCCCTGGACTTCACAGCAGCCTTTGACTGAATGCCTCGGCATAGACTATTGATAAAGCAGAATTAATGGGAGGTAGATCAGCCACTACTATCCATAATAGAAATCCTGTCTTCATATACAACCACACAGGTCAGGAGAAACCAAAAAGATGATCTTAGCAAAAGATTTGGTACCGTCAGCGGAGTGAAACAAGGATGATTGCTGGCAACCTTATTTTTCTCACTATACACAAACAATCTGTGCAGCGAAGTCTTGAATGCAAACATAGATGTCACAGCAATTGAAGGCGTTCAAGTCCCTGCCCTCTTATGCACCAAAGACTCCATTCTAATCGCTAGGGCACCAAAGGGTGTCCAAGCACAGCACTTGGCAGTAGAAAAGTACTGTCAAGAAAACAGATTAAGAATACGCGCAGAAACCCCACAAAATAATTTTCTTTACAATAACAGAAATGCTCGTAATGTCTTCAAAATCAAGAACATACGTCTGGAAGAAGTAAAAACATTCACATGCCTAGGACTGTCAATTTCCAACAACCTCAAGTAGAATACACGTATTCAGACAGGCAAAGAAAAATCAATACCAACTTTAAATGCCATCTGTAAAAAGTGGTGCATTCATCAAAATTACTTCTCACAAATCATCGATTGAGCTGTCCAGGCAATGGTAGGAGGCCAGACAGCATATGGAGCAGAATTCTTTAGCCTGGACAAATTAACATCAAAAATATGAACCCACATGTTGGGATGGGAAGCCTTCTGCATGTCTCTGGAGAGAATGCTCCCCCTGCCTTAAGCTGATCTCCAAGCAAGCCATTTAAAAGTCACTATATGTTTTCTAGATCCCTACCTCAGTGACCCTGACAGTCATGAATGTTAACTGAGGGTCTACCTGTTTACATGGATTGAGACCCTAGAGCTTGGCCATAAGGTCGAGGGGCCATTGCTAGTGCACCCCTATTTTCTAGAGAGTGGCTATTTTTCTCTCTATCCAGACTGTGGTAGACTGCCAGTGGTGGCAGCAATACATCTATATTCAGGCATTGTGGGTTACTTGCCACCTTCCTGTTCAAGTCAGTGCAGTCTCCCCCTTGCTAGGGGTCCTGTTGCCTTTGTCTACCTGACGTGTGTTTGAGCACCACTGGGCGCACTATGGAAGGATGGTGAGTTGAGACATTGTGTGTAATGTGATCTGTTCTGCTGAACATCCCAGCTCCCCTCTGCCCCTCCCAATTCCTTGGAAAAAAATGATGGGCTGGAGTAGACACTCAGCTCTTATCTGGGTTTAGCTGTATTAACTCTGCTAAGAGGACCCTCTCCCCAAGGACAGTGCCTCCTGGTCTGAAGTTAATTGAAATTCCTCTTTAGGGAGTACCACTGGCTGGCACAAGGGAAGACAGTAGGTCATTTTTGCATGCTTTGGTCACGTAATGAATGTCCTTAAATATGCCTTGTGAATGGAGGAGCAACCAGGATTCAGCCTCAGCAGACCGTCTGATTGGATAAGCCTATCAATCAGAGTTGATAAAAGTCTGGCCTTAGCTGTCAGTTGTTGTTCAAGACTGGTCCATGATTCTGAAGAGGCAACTCACACCAAGTCCACCCCTAAGAAGCAAGCTGCGACCCACAGTGTAAAGGCAAGAGAAGCAGCTTGCACACTGCGTCTGGAACTTGAGGACTTTTTCTACATGACTGATGGATTCTGCTGCAAAGGAATGTGCCAGTTTGATGAGGAGCAAGAGCATCAGCAGCATCGGGTAGAGAACCAGCTGTTTCCATAAGGCCTGTGGAGTTGGAGCTTGGAACAAGGAAATTGCAGACAGCTGCTCAAGATAAGGAAAGGAAGCTTGCAACATGTCAAGGGAGATGAAGACAGAGAAGGGGAAGCTTGATCCCAGTCTTTGAAGGTGAGTTTGCTTTTCCCAGATCCCTCCCCTGCACTGTGGGAGCCTGTGTGGACCTTCCAGTTACAAGAAGTAGCTGGGGAATAGAGTCCAATGGAACAGGCCACCCCACCTTTCTTTTTATGATATATCTGGGGGTATCAGAGTGAACCGGCACTCAGTCCAGCCACTACCCTCCTACAGCTAGCCAGTGGCTACTAGACTAGTGGGACTCCAGTAAACTGTGCCAAGTCATCAGGCACTTGTAATCAGACCCCTGACATCACTAGAGCAGTGTCCTCACTCAGGACAGGAAAGGATTTCTGTTGCTTTGGATGTGGGGTATAGGGCTGATCAAAAACCTTTGACTTCACATCATATGCTGAAACTATATCCTTTCAATACAAAGATTGGCATCATGGATCTAGGGAATGAGAGCAACCCTTACGTCATGGTCTGTAAGATGCAATGCTAACTGTGTCTACACATTAATGGAGTTGTTATAGTATATTAGTGTCTAGGCGCTATAATACTGTATGGAGTCAGAACTCTGGGCTAGAGAGTTGTAGAGACATTTGTTTTTCACTGTTCATCCTAGTTTTATGTGTAGAATAATTCTCTTTTGCGTCTAAAAATTAAAGCACTGACTGGACATTTGTTTTATCAGCTGGTAGTATGATGTGCACTCTATTCTGAATGCCTAACCTCACCTCACCTCGGTGAGTAAAGCCTTGGACTTCTCTGTCTCACTGTACTTAGAGACTCAAGTGGTGGAGAGGAGTACTTGGTTATCCAATTTTGGATCCAGTAGTGCAGAGGCCCCAGGACCCTAGTAGGGAACAAACTAGTTGATGGTGATTGGAGCGTAGTTATCCCCGAGTGCCCTGGTGCCCAGTAAGCCAGGTTTATCACCACAAAAGAACATTTTTGGAAGTCTTTGCTAATGTTACCATCAGGTTCTCTCACATTAGCCTCAGTTTCTACTCAATTCAGAGAAGATGTGAAATTGTCCCAAAACAATAAGGTTTGAAGAGGCTAAAAGTTGTAGGAGAAAACGTAGTTGACAAAGCCGGGAGAGAAAATTTTAAACTCAGTAACAAAGTCAAATTTCACAACATAGCTCAACCAAAACGTTAGGTTTAGATATGTCATCTGCAAATCCAGCTCTACAAAAAATGTCAACAAAACAGATAAGTAAGACAATAACAAAAAACTCAGCACAAAAGAAATAGAAAGGAAACTGAAAGCTCTGGAACCCTTTTGGTCAATAGAACAAGCAGGACTCTTCAATCTATCTCAGATTGTTCAGCCTTATTTAACAAACAGGGACAGACTTGCCGTAGGGGCTGGATGGATAGGGGCTGGTTTCGGAGTGATGGGGGACTTTTTTGTTACTGGGGCCAGTTTTGCAGCAGCGCTGCAATATTGGCCCCCAGTAACAAAAGCATCAGTGCTGGGGGCTGATTTAGTGAAGCGGCAGTGCTTCACACT
Organism: Lissotriton vulgaris; assembly: GCF_964263255.1. Taxonomy (NCBI): domain Eukaryota; kingdom Metazoa; phylum Chordata; class Amphibia; order Caudata; family Salamandridae; genus Lissotriton; species Lissotriton vulgaris. Next base: position 478,302,971 of record NC_141693.1, read on the forward strand.
CGCACCCTCACCACCCTCTCCTCCCCCCTCAGGGGCTAGTCCAATGGAATTGCCAGGGCTGCTTTGTGTTCTCAGTCCAGCTCTGTTAACAAACCTGACAATCCACAGGGAAAGGAGGCCTTTTAATATGATGCTAAAGACAAGGAAGCAAGTAAGTTTTGACACCTGCTTATGTGGGGAAATTGAAAACCTGAGCCACTACAGATGCGCCGCATTTAAAATGCGGCACATCATGGCGCAAGGATAAACAGATGCGTGGTGCATCTGCCGGCGTAAGGTTGGCACAGCGCTGGAGTTGCGTCGCACCCGTCGCGAGTGCGACGCAACTCCAGCACTGTTCCAACCCTGCCTATGTCCAACATGGTGCGTCAAGCCTTACGCCTGCTTCAAGCCGGCGCAAGGTTTTGGCGCAGCAGCGTTGGAAAAGTGACTGAGTTAAATCTTGTAGATTTCACTCAGGCACTTTTCCAAGGCGTTCCTGCGAACGGAACGTCCCCACTGCACCAGAAAGCCCACATGAAACCTGACGCAGGTTTCATGTGGCGCAGGGCTTTCCAACGTGACGCATCTCCCTAGGTGCGTCACGTTGTAAATAGGGAACAACGTGGGGCATGGTTTACGCCGCCACTGTGTCACAGAAGTGACGCAGCTGTGGCGCAAATGAGGCGCAAGGGGCTTGTAAATCTGCCCCAAGGTGACTACTAAAAGTGTACAATGCTACATGGATTCTTCCACCAATTTTCCCTTATATTTGAAGTCCAAGGGATAACCAATCTCTCTCACCGTTGAGACTGCTGGCATTCCAATCATCCAGAACATAAGGCACTTGGGCATGATAAATATAAAGACACTCATGATTAGCTGAGGATAAACCTAATGACAGGTGCAAGCTAGTGATCACATCTATCTCCCTCGCACCCCTATTCTGCTGTTCTCTTTGATTATTGTAAACCCAATGAATATAATGTTAGCAAACATTTTCAGTCAGACAAAAAAACACAAACCTGAATAGGGCCCACACGTACCACAAACCATTGGGCTTAAGTTGCATGGAAAGCCCAACATGAATCAGACCTGGGTGCGGCTCTGCTCTCCAAAACCTGAGAATGCGGGAACCAGTCAAGAACTTTGCAGGTTGGCTCATAGGAGAGCTAATCACTCGAACCTAAATGTGGAAATAGCTAAAGGTCTCCCTAATCTCAGCACACACTGAGGGTGTCCGTGAAAAGGTCTAGACTTTATGGGCCCTCCAGGATCAGGGGCCCAACAAATTCAAAAGATTCACTGTAAACAAGGTCACAGGATGGCATCGCAGTGTGCCACATTGTGCGATTGTACAGGCAGTTTTGAGGTATCCCAGGGACATGCAAGCACTTTCAGAGCACAGCAAGCAGTGTGATAAAAAGATGCGATAGACCAGGGGCATAAGGCTGAGTCAACCCACCTGCTGCTGTAGCCCCCTCTAGCATGCAGGTATTCATTTGCTCATTATTGACTGCAAGGATCCATTCAAAGTGACCAGGACCTACTTGTAGGCATGGTTAGTATTTCAACTTGCATAGAAATACCTTCTTCGCAAAGATGCAACATTTTAAGCCCTAATCCTATTAAAATATGTCAAGTGACCAAAAGTCCATACAATGCAAATAGTTCCCAAAACATTCCCTTGATTTCACATTGGAATTTAGGATACAGCTTCTTTAAAGTTAGAGACATGAAATACAATCCACCCCTTTGTTTGTTGTAGTTATTCATTCATTCATATTATGGGACAATTCTTGAAAGATGCTTGAATGCATTGTTGCAGTATTGTCATTTTTTGGTTCAATCCGCAATTTCTCCTTAGCCGCGTCTCTTATATTCTTTAAGTATGATAGTGGTTCTTTTATACCTTCGTGATTTGTGTTAATCACTGTTGTCCCTACTCTGAGGCAAATGGGAAATTAAGTACACACAAGGCAGCCCTTCACGTCCCCATGTCGATATCGCATTATAAGTGCCCCTCATTCTCCTTTCCAGTATATTTCCTTCTTAATAATCATGCATATGGCTCGGTTTTGCTTTATTAACTTGAATTTCTATTTTCAGTTTTAAAGAAACATGAAAAATACGTAAATGCAAAAAATGTGGGCAATACAAAATTAAAATTATTTCCTCAAATCATTAATATAATTTAGATTGCAATGGCTTCGAGGCGAAGCCTTCTTATTTTAGCAAGCAAGATGTTTCGTGCCAGCTTTCTGCAGCCTCCCTCTTTGAATGATTCATAGCTCATTGGTGCCTGCTCCTTGGGAATCATCTCAGTCCTCGGGAGGGTGGGAATCAGTCTGCCGCTCTCTGACAAGAGCTGAACAACAGCTTTACAGAACTCGTTTTTTAATTCGCACGAAAAGGACATTATTCCACAACTAACAATATTTCTGATTAAATATTTACATTGCTGGATACAGCAGGCAGCACAAATGAGGCGCCAAATTAACATGCACTACCAGTTCGGTCAAGAGTAAGATTGTTAAGTATGGGTTCTGTACTGAGCTAGGAAGGCTATCTGAAATTAAAGGAGCATGCAGGCAAAAGCTGTCTTTTTTTGTGCTTGTACTATGTAACGATTCACAAAAATGGGCTGTAGTATTGGTACAAAACAACTTACTTAGAAACTGTTTCTTCTGGCCTCTTGTAAACGCAAGGGGACTACGCTGAATATCCATATTTCCCTGCAACATACCTTTTTAGGTGCCTGAAAAATAAATTGGAGTTAACAACTTCCAAAAGTTCAAATTAGAGTGTAACCCATTTGGTTACACTGTAAGGACCCAAAAGTCGATACCTGGGATTAAATGTAGGTTTATTACAAATTCCAAGCCAGACTGGTTTATACAAGCCTCAAGAAAATATTGTAAAAATACAGAATCACTACTGACAAACCAAATTATCTGACAAAGTTTAGTCTAAGTAACATGAAGCATACAAGGAATTCAGAAATAACGATACAGAAAATAAGGAATAAAATCTGATGATGAGTATATATATGATTTCTGGTCCACCTGCCTATACATGGGTATATCTCAATTACCTTTGCTAAACCTAAAATAAGTAGCACTAATTGGGGGAATCCCTATTTGGATCCAGTAAAGCAGGAAGGTGTTAGCATTGTAGAGACTTCTGTAGAAGTCATACATAATCAGAAATATTGCATAATTTAAAGCCACACCACAGAAACATAACAAGGAGGTCTATACCCCTCTAAGACTGAAAGGAATCCAACTAAAACTAAAGAGTGACCACTAAGTAAACCTTCACAGAACATTTGAGAATCCCACATAATGTGTCTCCGTACTTTTCTACCTTCTCACAATAAAACTTAGCTGTTTCATTCAAAACTACCATCTCTTGGTGTGAAAATCAGAACTTCCTTTGATTCTTTCCATCTCCAGATATTCACATGCATTGGGGTCCTCCCTTTGTTCGTTAGCACCTCTTGTCATTGCCAAGAGTTGTCAACCCAAGCCTCACTATCTCTAATACACAACTAACTTTCACGATGAAGGCTAAACATTAGAATGTAAATGCTTAAGGCTTTTGGTCAACTTAACATAGTAAATCAGTTCCATACACGTTTAAATGCATGGTTATGATAGACATATAGTTATAAAATAAATGCAGGATTCTATTAAATAGGAGTTAATGATTGTATATGTAATGCCAATAACATTACTCAAACCTAAAAAATGCAGATATTTATGAAAACTGCAATTTGGTATCACTATAGAAAAACATTAGCATGCAAACGTCTTGATTATACAGCTACTGCACCTTCAGTATTTCGGTCAAGTGCACCACTTTACGTTAATGATATTAAAGTACACAAATGTATGGTACTACATACACACACACAAACACACACAAAGGAGTTATCCTAATAAAATCATTGAAAAGGCTTTTTAAAAATCTATGACCCTTGAGAGAGAAGCAATACTTAAGACAATAAAGAAACAGGCTAAGTCAGGGGAACTTTGGAGATGAGTCAGAACTAGAGAACAAACCAGGTGATTTCATGATTATTATGCAGTACAGTATCCAACACAAAAAACTGCAGTCAATTGTAAAACGCAACTGGCCTCTGATACTTAATGATCCTATTATAGGGCCATTACTGCCACATAGAGCATCCATCACATACACCAGAGGGCCATCAATGAGAGATTGCTTAGTAAAAACTAATCCCGAAAACCATCGAGGGTACAAGCAGGCTACAGACACATAAGGGTTCTAAAAATACAAAATATGCAAAGCGTGTCAGCAAGGGGAGAACAGAAGTACGTATCGCACCCCCTTCAGTACCAAAGACCATAAAATCACAAAATTGTTAACCTGCAAAATAGGCCATGCAGTTTATGTGCTATCCAGCATATGTGGCTTGCAACATATAGCAAGCACTAAACTGCAGGTACACAAATGAATGCTGCAACACATGAGGGCCATAGTTAATCGAGATAACACATACTTAGTAGCAAGACACTTTAAAGATGGCCATGAGTCCAGCAGTACAGGTCTCCGATATTTTGTAGCAGACGCTGTCCCACCAAGTAGGAGAGAAGGTAACAGGGATAGAAGCCTGAGAAAATTAGAAACCCACCATATTTTAAAAGTGGATACATGGATACAAAGCAACCAAAGGGTCTTAATATGTCTGAAGATTTATGTACTTGTTTGTAAATAATTGGGTTTTATAAAGTTTATAAAATTAACAAAAATTTGGGTTTTTATAAATTTATAGCTTTTAGGAGTTTTAATGATTTTATCCAATATTTATTCATATTTTGATAACTGAACTTTATGAATCTACATATGAGTGCATTGTATTACGTTGTACAGAGGTGTGTGATTTTATATGTACCTAATTAGTAATCATTTATGTTATTTAATTTTTTATTGGAAATTATCATTATCGAAACCACCTTTAAAGAACAGCTCCCATATTTTATCAGATTTTTATCCGATATTTACTTGATGTTTACATATGCATATATTGCAAAGATTATACTTACTGTGCAAATCTTTGCGTGATTTGCACACCATTTTTGATCTGCTGATGGAGCGCAATTTTGTGTATCTTTGCACATCTTGCATATATTGCATATTTTGCACATTGATACCTATTTGCACTTCTAGCAAACAATTGATATCGCGTAAAAAAAAAATCGGCCACATATTAATAATGGGCAAACACACATCTTTATCAAAATGAGTGTGAACATAGAGGGCATATAACGGCTAGGGCGCTCGACCTCGGACCTGGGGATTTGGGTTTGAGTCTCGGTAACGACGCCAAAACCTCCTGTGATTCAGGGCAAATCACTTAATCTCCCAGTGCCTAAAAAAAAACATTAATATGTGTTCTCATGTAACGTAACTGGTGCTATGTAAAGCGCTCTTATACCCGATTCGGTTCAGGTCTAGTTTGCGCTATATAAAACTCTGAAAAAAAAAGTATGTCTCTATGTAGGTGTAGAAATGCGACTATTATCCTCTGCTTTCAACAACTCCTTATACTTGAAAAAAAGGAATTGATGAAGGAATATGTTTATAAATTGCCATAGTTGCACTGAGCACTTATTCACTTAAGCACTTAAATTGCACATTAGGAGCTCTTATTACCTTTAGAGACCAAATTATAGACTTTTGACAACACAATAGAACACCAAAAAGTTCAGAAAACTCAACAGGTGGAGCAACAATGTGCCAATGTATAAATAATTGTATTTTAACATGAATCGATTGACTAATTTTATATGCTCCCTGGCAGTGTGGCAAAACGAATCACATTTACTTGTGCTATGATCGCTTCTATATCCGATTTTAGCTGCATAATAGAGTGTGTTTTAAAATGATGAGACATAGCTATGTGTTGACCAAATAGACAAATGTAAATTGGGAACAATAAAATATGTGGTGTGAACAGAGCAAATTAAATAATGAAGGTGAATAGCCCTGTCTTTTAGGTCTATTGTCGGTTGCACATATGATTAATCACAAGAGCACTCGCCACTTTGAAAATGGAAAGTAAACATTTTACCATGTCATGTGAAAATATGACAATGTTGCCAGTGTGCACATGTGCTTTTAAAATATTAACTCCAGTTCAAAGAGGTAGACACAATACTATGTGCATCCACGCCGGGTGCCTAGTCCAAAGGCAACCGGTTCATAGGTATATACAAGTCTGGAGGAGTACCTTCCCACTAAGACAGACTTAAGACAAAATCCTAACTTAAGTCTGTCTTAAGACAAACTTAAGACAAAATCCTAACTTCTGTGAATACCAAAAGTAGTAAGTTCGTTCTGTGAATGCCAAAAGTAGTAAGTGCATTCTGTGAATACCAAAATACTAGTAAGTTTAGGATCGAGTCTTAAGTTCATTCTGTGAATCGGACCCACAATACCCATCCTGGAAACTCTGCAACACCCTGGTGGACTATTTTCTAAACAAGATATTCACCATCTACAGTAACTTCTAGCCCCAACCCACCAACCTCTACAGTCCACAATCCTCTGCTCACCATTTGGAAACAACTTCCCACACAGAGAACCACAACCATCTTGAACTCCATCCACTCCGGACCACCCACGAACTAATGCCCCATCACTTTTTCAATCTCAGGTACAAGAAAATCAGCAGTGAACCCACCTCCATCCTCAATACATCCATCACCTTGGCCAACTTCCCTGACCAATAAGAAACCATGCAGAGGTCAGACCCCACCTCAGAAACCCAACTCTTATACCGGCAAACTCAAGACCTACCGCCCCATCTCGCTGCTCCCTTTCCCTACCAACTTCAGGCCCTCAACTGACAACTCACTGATCACCAGGAGAACAACAACCTGCTAGATACCTCTCAGACTCACTTCCGTGCCAAACACAGCACTGATATCACCCTGATTACAGCCACGCACGACATCAGAACCCTCCTCAACCAAGGAGAAACAGCTGATTTGATTCTCCTCGACCTCTCAGCAGCTTTCAACACCAAATTCTAACACACACTCATCAAGAGATCCACCACATTGGGATCCAGGGAGACACCCTCAACTGGATCGTATCCTTTCTCACAGGATGAACTCATAAAATCTGCCTACCTCCCTTCACGTCAGAACCCAAAAGCATCATCTGCAAAATCCTGCAAGGTTCAGCCATGAGTCCCACTCTGTTCAACATCTATATGATGCCCCTGGCTGCCATCATCAGAACTCTCAGTTCTTGTTGTTTCAAAATTGGTATCAGTCGGTGTTGCCTATTACTGCATGGGCAATAAAACATAGGCTCAGAGTCACCGATAAGAAACATAAAAGTACTTGCAGAGATTTCAAGTTTTACAACTTTCAGTGATGTTCCTCCATAATATTGATTATCAAATATCCTAGGACATTAATATTGAGTCAAAAATGTTACAATGCAAAGAATATCGTGGGAGAATATATCACAAGCAAGAATATATTTTAAAATTATTTTTTATATATATTTGTTGAAACTATTGCATTTCTTATCTTAGAAATGTATATCATTGTTTCAAACGTTAGTGTTGTTTTATTATTTTAATTTTGTACTTCATGTTATTTTTTATAATCATTTTTTGATTGGGATGTTGGGTTTGTAAGGGAAGAGGCTGAGGAGAAACCTATTAATATTATTATTATTATTTTTTCTATTATTTGTAATTTCTTTGTATGTATTTTAGCAACGTTTGAATTCTTTTTTTTTAAAAATGTAACTTAAAATTATTTTAGAAGTTCTTTTTTATTTTAGTTTAGGATATTTAAATATTTTATGTAAGGTGTTAATATTATTATGTTTTTGTTTAATTTTAAGTAATAGGTTGTATGATTTTATTTTTTTTCAGTTGAATGCTTAAATAAGTTTCTTTTTTATTTTTGGTAGTAATATATGCCATATTATGCATAGTTTACTAACAGTTTATAGACATGTTAATATTTTATTAAATATAAAATAATCCTTAACATTCTGTTTACATATAAGTATATATTTTTTGTTGCCATTTATTTTCTTTTGTCTATATTATTTTTGTTAATTTAAAAAAACTATACATTTTTTGACTGATTAATTTATGTTTTGTTATCTGATTATATGATTAAATTCAGAGTGAAAATTGTGAATCTTCTTCCCACTGAACATTACTTACATTAATATGGTTACATCAGGAATGGGAAAATGTTTCTACTTGCAGTTTAAAGTTTACTTTGATTGTGTTTTTTGGAGATTACTTTCAATTTTATTAAATCCCTTGTGGTAAACAGTAACTAGTGTTTTTGTTTTAAACGTAATGTGCAGTTTTTTATTCAAACGCACACACAGACACTCACATGTATACTTCCAAGAGATCCACTTTGGCTGCCCGCCCTATGGGGTGTCAAGTTGTGTAGGTTGTGGCACCAAATAACTATACACACAATCTAGATCTTTCGATCAGAAATCCACATGAACACTCAGGAGTTTTAGGTTAATAAACAGTGCAACTTAATTTCCAGCCAACACGAGAAAACATGATGTTTTGGCATTCAAGTAAATACAAGCTGAACTTGGCACATGAGCGTCCTAGAGGTATTTTAGCTCCAAAAATATTTTAAGAGAAAAAATGTGGTTTCCCAAATCTTAGGTTGCAAGCCAAACACAAACCTGTAAAAAAAATGTCCCGCATCCTTTAATGCAATAGTGTCTGCTCCACCATACTGTTAAAAACCTATACTAATCTCTCATATAAGGCATGTCCATATTCTTTCAGTACTTGAGTTGTCCTGTCAATATGCATCCAATCAATATCTTACAGGGAAATTTTAGTCTTCATGTGATTTATTACCTGCTGGTATTTCCTCATTACTACTGGAGATGATGCTCTTGTTCTAGAATCCCATTCTGGTTCTGACTCAGGCCATTCCACAGTAACCTTACATTCGGCACACAAGTCTCCTGGAACCACAATTTCAAATAAAGTATTCAATTCAATCCACAATTACTTTGAAATCTTCCCAAATTGTTCAACTTGTCTGCGCCACTCCACAGGATTTCCACGCAATTTAGGGAAATCATTTGTAAATGAAAAAAATACCTTATCTTGTCCACGGTATATGAACACAAGCTCCTCCAGGTACTTCTCTCATGGTGAGCATTCGTAAATCGATAACACTGCCACCAAAAACTTCCGGTGGTGACTGCACTTTAACGCACGTTGTTTCCTTCTTTTTTGACAATCTACCTTCATATTTTTCTCTTTTCTCTCATTTTAGAATTACTATCATTAGTTCTTTTATCTGCAATTTCTTTCCTGGTGCGCTCATGTTCTCAATGCCTTTGTCAGTAAAGTTCATTCTGTAAGATTTCTGCAACATTTTTTAATTTGAATATCTATACCATATTTCTGAGACTATTCGAACAATCTCTCAAAGGTTGAGTTTGCTCATCATGTAACATTTTAACAGAGAAACAGTAGTTCCTCCACTTGGTAAATCTATAATCTTGAAGGGCTAAATGTTCCCTGTATCATTTCTTCTAATTCAACTTTTAATCGACTTACATCCATAGGTGCTCTATTTTCCTGAACTGAATCTTGGACTGAATTTAAACCTGTAACCAAGTCTGAGGTAGGTGCTGAGCTAGAAACTGAAATATGCAATAGGATGGAATTGGAGAAGTGGAGAAGTGTGGCTCACTGGTTAGAGCAGGCAGACCCTGAAGCAGAGGTCAGACCTGGGACCAGGGTTCGATTCCCGACGCGGCAGGGTATTGAGCTCAAATGTCCACGGACTCGATAATTCTCGCTTCGGTGCCTGACCTAATCATGGGTTCACACTCTGCAACTCTGGGCATTAAGCTTGATTAATCTCCACAATGCCCCCCCCCCCCCCCCCTGCGTCAGGATGCCTGGCTTTCACCTTGGGGATGAGCTGTATGGGCAATCTCACAGGGAAAAAACCAGGACGGGTTCCCAAGGCAAGCGTGGAGATACCCCTTCAGGGGTCGATTCTGGCGCTATATATAATAATAATAATTCATAACTGGAGCTGAAACTGGAACGACTACTGAGATCTGATTATTCGGAGTACTATATCCTTTCAAGCCATTTGTCAATTTCTTGAGGAGTAAAATCTGATTGCTCCTGTGTATTATTTGAAATGTAAACTTCCATCATTTACATTTGCACCTATTCCAGGTCACACATTTTGTACAAAGGCATTTCGAACTGAAATACCCATTGGCACAGTCATGTCAGAAGCATGGTAATTCATTACAGATGGTTCACTCGGTTCTAGGCACCATTCTTTGTTTTGGGTTAAATTGTGTCTGGTTTGGAACAACATTCATAGCTGTAGCATTATTGGTACTCCGGTAGGGACAGTCACATTTTTTATTTCATTTTTAATCAGTTCTGTATTCACAAATAATTTTTGCAAATCCAGGAAATGTAACTCTCCCACAATTCACCTGTTTGGCAGCCTCAACTAATGACAGTGCAACTCTTATGACATAGTCAACCAATCCCAGTGCGGCTTTACAGCAACTGCCCGATCACAGTTCGGCACACTGTGACATCTCAGTCGTTTCTTGCAGCAGCTTCCCCTCCGTCAAAATCAGCGCATATTTCTCTAAGCAAAATGACAATACAACACAAGCAACAAATTAAACTGTCTGTCCCACTAAAGGATAATAATTCTCATAAGGTAACTAAACTTTCTATACTCTTCACTTCAAATGAAAACTCGACCATCAGGATTTCACCCTTAATTGATATAGTTACTTCCTGTACACCAGAGATCAACCATACCAATCGTTTGCCACTAACACACAAAAAGAACCCTTATCAAGGTGTTGTTGACGGCGTCTCACGACCAACACCACAAAACAGCAGACAACTTACTCAGTGTCCTCTACACTGAGATAGCCCGTAGGTAAATATCTTGAGAACTTAGGCCACAACAGACCTGTGTACATCTTCAGCTTTGCACAAAGTACGACAATCATATACCATGTGGACTCTAGCCACTTCACTCTGCTCAACAACACACAGCCATCTCAAAAACCGCAATCTTAAACAAAAGCATTAGCAAAGCACCTCCTTATTAATGCTCAACTACACATTGACTGTATCCAAAGTGATACTCTATCCACACTCCATTAAACCTTCAGTTTGCTGAACCAAAAATGGTGGACTCTTATGGCCTTTGGCAAGGAACTATTTTTGGTACCGTAAAATCTCACTTCACTAGGCAGAATCATCCTTTGCTACCAGACTTGTTGCAGCGTAAGCATGGTAAAAAATATTAGTATGAAATTACTCTGTTTTACTACGCTAACTGTACTGGGCTCTTCATGGTAAGTCAATCTACCGCATTTACATTTACCACAGAAGCACTGATCCTCTGATTCTTCCCCCAATAGAAGAGGTGCAAATCAGGGTAACCAAATACCACATTAGCTGTTCAATGAGGACCATCAATTGACAGCCAACTCAGAGATTTGAGACCAGATTTAGGTACACCACTCCTAAACCCATGCTATAGAAATAAAGGACAGGAAGAGGAAGACCCAATCTCCTGAAGAAGTTAAGTTGAGTTAGGATTATGCAGACCAAAAGCTCTGCAACAGCAGTATAGGAAGCTGACTCTGTATACACTGTACCAAAATGAGGTACAGTGTGCACCGTGTCTAGTGGAACCCCAAAGGTAGGCAGAGGTAAAGTTAGATAGCACCTCACTCTCTATTTGTGGTAGTGTTGTCGAGAAGTAAGGCAGTATCAGGGGACATTGTTAAGCATTTGTAGTACCCACTCAGTCAGCAAATTAATTCACACATTCAAAGACTGAACTTCAGATCAATTGTTTTTTAATACAAATTTTCTTTTAGTTATTTTATTTTCGAGAACCAAGCAATCCTGGCACAGGTAAGTGATAAGTAATTTGCAGGAAATATACAGTAGCAATACAGTTTGAATTTGTAATAGAATATGCACTTTGTTTTGACTTACAGTTTGCAATACTTTCGAAATACAGTATAAAGACTTGAATGGGCTTTTCAGTAAAATACCAGGTATGTTACTTTTTGGATTACTTTTCTTACTCAAAGTAGTATACCTAAATACTACTCGGGGACATTTCCTGTAAACAGATACGTAAAATCGCTGTTGTTAAACAGTACAATTTTAAAGAATTTCTTCAGGTTTTAAAACTCCAAACAGAAACTTTTCCAAGAAAAACAGTCAATGTTATCCTATGGATGGAAATAGTCTTTACAGTTAAGTTACTATTAAGATTACTTTTCTTACACAGTGTAGTATACCTGGAAACTACAATGGGACATCTCCTGCAAACATATAAGTTAAATTGTTTTTTGTTAATCGGTACACTTTTAAGGAATTTCTTTAGGTTTTCAAACTCCACACTTAGAAACTTTTTGCAGAAAAACAGTCAATGTTATCCTATAACAGAAAATAGTGTTATCGGTTTTGAGTTAAGTATTTGGTAGTGGGAGTGAGGTTCTGAGGGTAGACTCAGGGGTCCCCCAGGGTCTGTGATGCACTCCTGATACACCCTCAGCGGCACTAGGGTGGCCGGGAGCAGAGTGTTGAGACCTAATGTTATCCAATAGGAGATATGGGGGCCTCCGATTGGTGGCTGCTGATGAGCAGTCCACTTGGTTGAGGGAACCAAGCTCCTGGTGTTAGGCTCAATGCAAAGGGGGATCCGGTTTAGCACCCAAAGTGCACCCGCATCAGCGCAGGGGCAGTTGGAAGCAGGCAGGGCTGAACTGGCTATAGGGCATTTTGGTCGGCTGCCAAGCAGGTGCCCGATTATACTGCAGTGGGGGCTGATTTATGGTGATGGGGACCTGCATTTGCTTGTAAGTAAAGAAAGCAAAACAAATGGTTTTAAAGCATACTTTAAAACCATTTGGTTTTCCATTCTTTACTTAGAAAGACCCAGTAGCCAGTCCAGCCCTGGATACAGGGTGCTGTTTTGGCTTCAGGTGCCCTGTTCTTTTCACTAGGGATTTTCAGTTTTGGTTTTTAGCTGCAGGCTCGGTCCAGGAAGAATTCCGGCAGGAACCAACAGCTGGGCAGGTCAGTAGGAGGGCTCGGGCACGTAGGTGCACCTCTGGATCTTTTCTCCTGGGGGTGGGGCGGCTGGATGCAGGGGTGACTTTTGAGGTCGGATTTCACCTTACCGGGCCATTTGCAGTTGGGGGGTCTCCATGCAGAGCCTGCATGCAACGTCGGGGAGTCCTGGAGGGGTCAACTCATGGTGTACTCTGACACGCTGGGGGATCTTGCTGGGACTGGTGGGCCACTCGAACTCAGGCCGTAGGCGACAGGCGCAGTGGTAGTTGCAGGCGTAAGGTTTTTTTTGTCCTCCGCTGGCTCGGAGTCTGTTTTCGGAGTTTCTTTTGAACAGGGCTGCTGTTCACAGGAGTGCCAGTCTTTGTTGAAGGCAGTCATTCCTCCCAGGGGTTCTGGATGCCACTGGCTGCAGGACAAGATGAGCTTTGGTGCAGGATCTCCAGAAACTGCAGATGGGCCATTAGGGCTGGGGCCAAGTCAGTTGTTCTCTGCAGTCTCCTCTGCTGGGCATCTTCTTTTAGATTAGTTTAGTTTAGTTTTTACATTTCTAATGTGCAACAGCTACCCAACAAGGGTTTCCCAGCGCATAAAGCAGGTCAAGGCATGATATACAGAGTGTGTTTTATTTGTCAAACAACCAAGTTTTTAGCGACTTCCAGAAATTGATATAGTTTGTCTCATTGCGGAGAGCGATGGTAAGGGAATTCCAGTGTGAGGGTCCTAAGTGTGAAAATGATTTGCCTCCCATCCGGGCTGATTTAAATTGCGGGATGTCGAACCTATCTTGAGTGGCTGATCAAAGATTGCAAGAAGGAATGTATGGCTTAGCCAGGGCAAGTAGGTAACTGGGAGAATTTCTGGATGTAATTTTTTGCATATAGGTAAGCGTCTTGAATTTTATTTGACTCTCGATTTTCAGCCAGTGAAGTTTGCGCCGATGGATTGAGATAGGCATGGTCTTGGAGACTTCACATAGGAGCGGCATTCTGGGCCTACTGCAGTCTGTGGATTACCGATTTATTAGATCCTACATAGAGCACATTGCCGTAGTCAAGCCTTTATGTCATTGAGGCATTGACTACGGTTTTTCTAGTCGCTTCTGGTAGCATCCAACAGATTTTCTTCAGTCATTTAATAATGGTGAAGCAGGTGGCTACGACTTTGACTGATTGGGGATGCATACTAAGGGCCTCATCTATTATGATACCTAAGTTACGCACTTGTGGTGAGGTGAGTGTTGTACTTTTTCTTCATAGGTTGGGGGAATCTGCCTTCTTGGTTTGCGGCTGCCCCCTAAATACTCTATTTAGGGGGCTTTTAGGGGTCTCAATGTCAGTATCCAATGGGCTACTGACCTAAGGGTGACTACACTTTGGTGTGCTCACCCCACATGGAAGGGGGCCTGCTCCTGATAGCAGGAGAGGCTGGGGGTCGCATTACAAAAACTGCCTTTGAAGCTCTCCTGCCACAGATGGCTCTTCCTGGCCTGGGGAAGGTGTGAACACCTCCACCTAGGAAAGGCTTTGTTTCTGGGCTCAGGGAGCAAAGTCTCCCACCTTAGGGGTCCAGAAACATGTCTCTTGGTGTCAGGCTGGAGTGTACCAGTCAGAGAACCTACCAGAGGCTGGTAGTTTTTCAGGGGGCACTCTCAGATGCCCTCTGTGTGCATTTTTCATTAAATGTCACACTGTAATCAGTGTGGGTTTAATGTGCTGAGAAGTTTGATACCAAACTTCTCAGTTTTCAGTGTAGCCATTATGGTGCTGTGGAGTTCGTGATGACATGCTCCCAGCACCACATACTCTTAATGGCAGTTCTGCACTTACAATGTCTAAGAATGGACTTAGACACTGTATAAGTACAGGGCTCATTCATCTGTACCCTCACCAATGGTATGGTGCACCCAGCTAGAGGGATGGCTGACCTATGCCAGGGCAGTGGGTTGTAGGCATGGCACACAGGGGTGTGAACCATGTCGACTCTTCACTTTGTTCTGCATCAAAACATGCAGCCTGCAAAGGCAGTGTGTGCGTAAAGGTACAGGGCCTCTAAGGGTAGCAGAATAAGTGCCGCAGCCCTTAGATGTCTTCCCTGGTCACAGTGCCCTGGGTACCTGTGGTACCATTTACCAGGGGCTGACTGGTGGTAGAGATGCCAATTGGGTTAGTTTTGGGGAAAGAACACAGGCCCTGGAAACCTGATTGGCAGGGACCCCGGGCACATCAAGTCAAAGTGCATCAGTAGTCTGGCAAAAAGTGGGGAGTTTACTGCAACAGAAACCCACTTACCTACGCAGACTAAAAGCTCTGCAACAGCAGCACAAAACAAGTAACATCTGATGTTCTGTCAGAATTCGCTAATACTCCCTACAGCACAATAAGTTATAAGTAAACAGCACAGTCTGAATGAAAGAACCAACAGGTCTCAATAATAGACTCAGTCTGATATATTTTATTAATTTGGTTATTGTATTAAGGCTTCAAAGTGCATTGCATTGAGCAATTTCTTGAGAAGGATATCACATATTGTATACCAGTGCCAAACATTTAAGTAGGCTTTTTTGGATGATTATTATCGGAATCAATTACAGGGTTGCAGAGTTCCGCCACCAAGAAGGCAGAAGGATAGTTTGTTGTCTAACAGCTCATGACCTAAGAAAATGGGGACAGGGTGCTTTAAGGGTGAATCCAATAGCCTAAGCAAAAAAAAAAAAAGGAATGAAAAATGGAAATAGTTCGGCAAAGAAGGCTTCAGTCCATAAGCTACGAACTGTAACATCAGCAAGGCAGTCAAAAGTAAGAGCATAGTTCAACAAGAATTGGTCAGCATAGCATCCTCTTGCACAGGGAAAAGGAAAAGTATGGTTTTGCTCCTTCTTTGTTTTTTTTTCTTTTATAAAGTGCTAACAATGTCCCAATGATGTAGCATCACACACCATCGGAAAACTATCATATTTTCAGCTTCACATAATGTCACCTAGAACACTTGCAACAGTGAGATGGTTTCCCATGCTAGTCATAAAAAGAAAACCAAGAAATACAAAGTAATCGGTTATAGCAATAGCTGAAATTTTGTTCCCACATGACTACTTCACTGTGAATGCTGAAAAACATCCAGAAAGGTCGGGGTGTAGACATTTGTATTTATTTATTTATTTAATAGTTTTATAGAGCGCAAACCAGACCCCTGAGGGTATCAGAGCACTTTACAGGATTAAGGGTGGTATACAAAGAGTTAGGAAGGGAGGGACCAATAGGGTAAAATAGGTAGATACATTATACAAGAAGTAAGAGCACGCAGTCTAGAGTCCTGGATACATATGGGATAAAAAAAGAAAAACAGGTAGATACATTATAAAAGATGACATGCAGTCTTAACTCTTGGGTGGGATGCCCAGGAGTGCAGGGTATGTATCATCCATAAAAGCCATGGATAATGCCGAAGTGGAGGGTGGAACATGTCGCTGAGGTGATTGTAATGTGATCTTTAGGTGAGGAATTTGCCCATTAGGGACGTTTTGGTCTCCTTTTTAAAACGTGCCAAGGACTGAAGTCTTCTGCTGGCGGGTGGGAGAGAGTTCCAAATTCTTGGCGCAGCCCCAGAGAAGACCAGATTGTAGGTTTTTTTCTTCCGGAAGCGTGCTGGTTGAAGTAAAGGGTCTTTGGCAGAAGGAGAGTTTCTGGCTCCTCGGATATCACAAGTGTTTGGGCGAGAAATGCAGAGGAAATGGAGTAAAGGGCTTTGTGAGTAATGCAGGCCAGTTTAAGTAGGATTCTGGCCTCTAGGGGAAGTCATATCAAAGCTTTGAGGTGGGGAGAGATGTGGTTGAATTTCTTTGAGCCAGTTAGGAGTCTGGCGGCGGTGTTAAGGCAGGCTTTCAATGGGGCCAGAGAGTTCTTGGGTAGCCCTGAGAGAGTAGAGCATCCGTATTCTAGTCCGTAAATGACTAGTGCCTGGATTGTCGTTTTTAGGTCAGAGGCATTGAGGAAGGGTTTTAGGTTTCTTAGGTAACTCAGGTGGAATCTGGCAGTGTTGGTCATCAATTTGATATGGCCCGCACGTTCAGGCTTGTGTCAAGGGTTATTTCAAGGGATTTTGCAGAGTCAACAATGGTAGGAGGGCAGTTTAATGCTGTGATAGCCTTGATCCATTCCTGGATGTCTGGATTGGTTTTAGGTGGGGAGATTAGAAGAAATTCAGTTTTATTTGTGTTAAGTTTAAGCTGGTTGGTGGTGAGCTAGTGGACAGTCAGCTTCAAGGCCTAATTCAGGGAGAAATGTCCTCAGGGGAAGAGATTTTGATGTAGATCTGTGTATCGTCTGCGTACATATGGTAGGAGATATTGGCAGAGCGTAGCACCTCTGTGAGTGGTTCAAGGTAAAGATTGAAGAGGGTAGGGGAGAGGGTGGATCCTTGGGGGACTCCTACCGTGATTGGAGAGGGAGCGGATAGATTACCATTGAAGAGGACTCTCTGTGAGCAATTTTGTACAGAACAGAACAAACATGTACAGAACAAATAAAGCAACATTTCACTAGTGGAAAATGAACTATTATATAAAGTCAGGGGAAAGATCAGCACTAGCAAAAAGCATTTAGAAAAGGCCTTTAAGTTAGCATCACACTTTTTAAATGAAATGAGCCTTAGACCAACATCAAATATCACGTAATTAAATCAATTCAAAATAAAGAACATATAGAACTTTCACAAATCATTATTACATTAAAATAGTTATCGTTAGAAATACCCTACTACCCCAAATGTTCTCAACATTCATACATGTGTATACTTTTCTAAATTCACATCACATATTTCATAAAGTATAGAAGCTCTAGAATTATTATGCAAAATGTCAAGATCATATCATGCTTCTACATGTTCTGGCACCGACTTTTCTAAATGGTGCATTCTCAACAGAAAGCATGAAAAACCCAAGGCCATTTTAATTGCATCAGTAAAAGTTAATATACAACATTTTCACAAGAACTCTTATTAGAGCAACTTGTTTATATGCATTAATATTGATAAGTATGCATGTTTTCTTCATCTTATTTTAAAGCACTGTAAGAAAGAACACGTTACGCTACCCACAGTGCCCCCTGACTTACTTTTTTCATCCCAGCACTTCTGCCACAAAGTAGAACACCAACGACACCTTCCCTGGACAGAAAAAGAACAAGGGGTAAAGACTTCTGAAACAGGCTCTCATACACAGGACGAAGGAAGGCCAATCCGACCCAGGGACTAACCAGGGAGTCTGACCGGAGGAGAAAAGGACTTCATCATCCCCAGAGGATCTCTGAAGGACAGCGGACCTTGGGAAGCGTGGACAAGCAGAGGAGACACTGTCAGGAGAAGCCTGGTCGAGGACAGCGAATGACGATGACTCTGAAGCTCCAGAGGACTGGAGCGAAGAGTGGTGGATGCCCACAGGGAGTGCCTACACACAGGTGCAATTCAGGAGAGTTGTGGCATTTGTGGTACGTGACTCAAACGGGGAGAGAGTCTCAGGTGAGGCTCACGGTGAGAGGGTATGGGTGGAGAATAGAAGAAGTGGTGCAGACAAGACAGGGAGTGCGGTAAGAACATTGCACAATAACTTTAAAAAGAGCTGTGTTTTTTTTATGTCTTTGACTCATTTTGTGTGCAGGCCCTCTATGAGTGCGTTGAAAGCACATATTTGTCAAATACAGAGCAGGAGAGGAAAAGAAAGGACGTATATGCCTCATAGCGAATAAGTGGGAAAGAGAAAAGAAAAGCTTGGTCACTTTTATTTCTTTTTCTTCTTTCACGCTCAATTTTTTTCATTGTGGTTTTTTAAGTACTTCTATGGGAGGGAAAGCATAGGGGGAGTATAACAAACCCAAGGTAGAAAAAATTATCCACCCAACTCTTTGCAACCTTACTAGTACAAATCCACAGCCCAAAAAGGTCAGGTCTCAGTCTGTCACGCCTTGGGTGTGGTGAAGGATACTACCCTGAACCTAACTGTCTTATTACCAAATACTCACCACCGCCTTCTTCTTTCTCCTGAGACGTCTGGGGACTTCCTCCTGGAAGAAGACCACCCTAAAGGAAAAGAAGAAGAGAAGAAGTATTCTAGAGGAAGATCTAGAACATTACTTGATAAACCTTAATCTGTCCTCCCCCCAATAATGTATACCAAGATTGAGAAGCACAATAAGCCTCCTCGAATCTATTTCTGCCCATCCCTCCCACAAACACACATTGACTGTGCTTCTACTACACTTGTCTTATTTTCATGTGCCACCGTGTCTAAGGTGTGCAAAGTGTACTTTCAGCTCTTTGTGTCTTCAAATAGTAAATGTTTTGTATTTTGTGATTTTTTTTTAATTGTGCTACATCATCAGGAATGCGTTTTGGCAAACAGCCTTGCTCACGATCACAGACTTCAGTGTAAGTAGCATTATAAGTGCTCAGAAAATACAAATGAAAAGAGGACTGCAAATTATTTCCACAAGATAAGGAGTAGCCAATCTGGTTTGTGAACCTGTGAAGCATTGAAGAAAGTCCCAGAGTTACAAGACGATTGGAGTTGGCTCCCAGGAATATTAACTAAGCAAAATCTTGAAAAGAAGGATTGATGCAGTTCAAATCCTCTGACTCTTTGTTCCTGGAACACCAATTGCCTAAAATCGCTAATTGAAGACCAAGGGGTAATGGATTTCCTGAAAGCTTCCAGTATATTAATGTTGCAAGAGACCTGGTCGAAGTCTAATGAACCCCTTATAGGCTATATTGAATACTGTAAAAATGCAACACATGAAGTCAACTCAGGTCGCCCACGTGGTGGTCTTTCTATATATATTTCTACAAATCTTAAAGCATCTCACTTTGAAATTGACCTCCATGTAAAATGGCTCCAGTGTGTTAAACTATTGCCAGTCACTCAATTATCTTATTAAATGTGTATTTAAGTTGTAAAAGAAAGTTAGATCTTCTCAAATATTCATGCTATGGGGAATGGTAAAAACTTTATATTATGAGCATTTGGATTTAGTATTTATTATTTCAGGTGATTTTATGCACTATGCACTTAGATCCTTTTAATGGACAGACTCCTGACTTAAAACGGTTAGCTCAATGGACAGAATATGGGTTTAAAAAATACAACCTAAAGATTTTGCATGATTCGGATAATATTCCTACATTTAACAAAGCTGAATGTTCCTCTGTAATAGACTATACTATACTGTCCGAGAAATTATATAATTTAGTAAAAAATTACGAGATTGTCCCAAGGATTGAAAGCGATCACAATCAACAAGTCATTCTCCTTGACATTGATCCGGAGTATCTGCCAGAAACTAGGACTATGATAAAAGCTCCAACAGCATTTAATCTTAAAAGGTTAATTTGGAATGGAAAAACTGAGGATAAAATCTTGGGCGTTCTTGGCTGTTTAATTTAGGATACACATTCTGCTTATGCTGAAGGGAAGTCTATGGTTGAGCTTTGGTCTCATTTGTGTGATAAATTAGTAGCTAAATTTGCTAGAGACGAGCCCTGTAAGGGTATAACACTAAATGCAAGGAGACCAGGATGGTATTCTTTCCACTTAGTTTATAAAAAAAGAAAACTTAATAAAGAAATAAGATTACTTCACAGGAATAATAACAGGCTACCGCATCTCAATATATCATGTAAAATTAGAGAGTTAAACCAGAGATACAAGAAGGAAATATGGATAGCAAAACAAGCCTATTATGAATCAACTTGGGCAAAAGTCCATCAGGCATGTAAATCCAAAGACCTTCGGTTATTCTGAAGCATCATTAATGACATTGACAATGGTAATAATAGAGGTAGCAGTGCTAATGTTGATGAAGTGAGTTGGGTGAGCTTTTTTAATGAAAAAATGGATACAGAATATTTAGAAAATGATAAATATAGTAATAATAGTTTAGTTGACATGCATAAAGTAAAAGATAGGGGGAGTGGGGGTGGCATCTCTCCTCCTCATTGTAGAGTGGATATGGAACCCTAGTCGCTCAACAAAGTAAAAAAGGCGATAAAAAGGACCAAATCCAATGGAGCACCAGGTCCAAACGGTATCCCAAATGCAATATTTTATGCTGAAGTGAGTAATTGGCAGGAGTTATTAATCATTTTATTCAATGAAATTCTTAAATCAGGTCTTCTTCCGTTATCCTGGCACGGGAGTATTATACAGCCAATTTACAAATGTGGCCCGCAGGATAATCCGGCTAATTACCATTTAATTACACTCACTGATGTAAAGGCAAAAATATTTGCTAGTTGCTTGCTGGATGAGTTAGAGACTTGGGCCTCACAGGAGGAGCTGATTCCTAAATTTCAAACTGGGTTTAGAAGGGGCGAATCAACCGATACGAATTTGATTTTATTAACGTTATTAGGTGAGAGAGCCAAAAGTAGGAAGCAAAGATTATACGTTTGTTTTATTGATTTAAAAGCCGCTTTCGATTCTGTACCACGAAATATTCTTTGGAGGAAGCTACGGAATTGGGGTATTCCAGAGTCTCTATTAAAAATGATTATACTGTTATACTCCAACACCTGGGTGCAAATCAAAATAGGCGATGGTAAACATATGACCCAACATTTAGCTACAAATGTGGCACTAAAACGTTTTGGCTCCTTGCCTTTTTAATCTTTTTATGGCTGATTTACCAGCCCATTTTAAAAATATAAATTCGCATTCGCCTTTTATTCATGGTCAGGAAATCAAATATATGCAATATGCAGATGACACGATTTTTATGAGCCAAACAGAAATAGGATTAAAAAGGTTAATTAACTCTTTTAATGATTATGTTACACAAAATGGTCTGACAATTAATATAAAAATGACAAAGATAATGACTATGGGAAAAGGGAAGCCTAGGATTAAAGAGTGGAATATTAATGGTATGGTAATTGAAAATGTGAAATTATACAAATACCTTGGAATCACGTTTGACGATGGTTTGATTTTCAGACAGCATTTTAACAATCTTGTAGCCAGGGGTTGCTCACTTGCATTTGCTTTTAGAAAATTAAGAGACAAACTATTATGCCCCAATTACGACCATCTGATAAAGGTGATGCGAGCAAAATTAATGCCATCTTTGGAATATTGCTCATTTATCTTTAGGGGCAAAGACGCGAAAGTGCTCAACGATATAGAGATTAGAATATATAAAACTGTTTTTAAAATCCACAAATATATTAGTCGAGGAAACAAAAGACTGGAATTTGGTTTGAAAAAACAATCTCTGGTGCGTCAATCCACATTCTTGAAGTCTCTTTTAACATTAGTCCGTTCAGATGAAGGCTCACTGGCAAAGTTATGCTGGCTTGAAATCTCAGAAGGGGAATATTCAAAAAATTGGCAGCTGTATTTTAATGAATGCATAAGTAATTTTGACTGCTCTAATTTGGCTGATGAAATGAGGAGCAGGATAGTTTTTAAAAAAGAAATGAATCAAATGGCCGCATTATTAATGACTATAGCGGACAAGGAGGAATTAAGGGAAATAAGTCATTTCTGGACAGTTGCTAACTCTTTCAGTAGGCTGTCACCTCAATCTTACTTGTCTTATCATTTAAAACCTAGGCTTAAGAATACATTTATGTATTTAAGGCTGGGAAGATATCCGACAAAGGATGGTATACCAAAATGGGAAAATCAATGGGTATCGAGCATTTGCAGGCTTTGTAGTCAAAGGGAGGTAACACTAACACACATTGTAACCTTATGTCCAGCTTTGGCAGAGGCTCGGAAGTTGATCCTACAACCAATTTTTAATGAACTAGGAATTAGAACATGCAGGCAAGCAATTATTACCTGTTTCAGTGGGGCCAATATAAAACTTATTTATCACTTTGTTAAGTTCATTATTATTGCTGAGAAGAAACTCAAAGACGAAGAACAAGTAAATAACTATTTATCGTGATCCAAAATAATTAAAGAAACTTACTTTAAGAATTGTTTAAATCAACATGTATGTCAGTTGAAGGGTCTATTAGCATAATTTACTATAGTTATGCACATTGCACTTTACTATAGCTTGCAAATGGAAAACAGCAAAAAATGTATTTATACTAGTATTTCCTACTGCTAACACTTGTCACTTTAGTTAAATGCTGCTATAACAGTGATTGCTGCTAATACCTGTACTTTAATCAGTGTGTAAACGTTTAAACATTAGTATGGAATTGACTGTATTAATGCAATTTTAGATGATCATTTTAAGATGATAATAACTTTGTGCATAGTATATGTTTGTTTATGTAGGTTGCTTTTATCTATTCTTGTTTGTAATGAATTTAATTAATCAACATTAATTAATCAAACTATACTTATTTCCACTAAATTACAGGCACAATTTTACATACCTGCTTTTTTCTCTACTATACACCTGATAAGATCGCTAAATGGGCCACCGGCAAGGGAACTTGCTGCCCAAGATGCAATCTATTTAAAGCAGATTCTGTTCATATCTTCACTTCTTGTCCAGCGCTAATACCTTTGACTCAAGATATAGAGAGGTATTTAACCTCAGTTCTTCAAAGAAATGTCACCCTGTCACATAAAGTAATGGTACTTGGGGCGGAAGACCCAGATAACCTTGAGAGCGACCATGATTTCATATTTGTAGCTATGGCAGTTTTGCGGCTATGCCTAGCCTCGGCTTGGCTTGACCCGCTACCACCCTCCTTTCAACAGTGGCTAGCCAGACTTCTAGCTGTGCATAACATTGAGATAGCTATATATAAGCGGAAAGGTAAATTGCGACGTAAAAGAGGTCAGAAAATCTGGGAACCTCTTACACAATGGCGAGACGCATAAAACTAACCATTAGTACTATTACAAATGCTGTTATGTATAACACCGAGATAGCTATATATAAGTTGAAAGGCAGATCGAGACGCAATGGGGTACGAAAAACCTGGATTCCTCTTACACAATTACGAGACGTACAAAACAAAACTAATCATTATAAATTGTTATAACTTTTGTTGTCTTCCGTGATACTGTGAATATATTTTGAAAATTGTTTATAATGACTATGTATGTCTGACAAAAACAATGTAAAGCACATGAGGTTAATGTGTAGAATGTCTACCTGTCCGGGGGAGGAGGGGGGAATATATATATGTTAAAAAATAATAAAAACATTTTTTTTAAAAAGACAATGACTCAACAAAAAGTTCTTCAAAAGGGCATGAACTTCGTACCCACACATCACACCAACGAGTTGAATACTACCATATCTTTTTTCAAATTTATGAGAACATTACGATTAAGACATTTTTGTACCTGTGTATTTTTTACTTGTGTGTACCCACTACTAACCAAGAAGAAAGTACACTCATGGGCTTACGTCCAAAGAGCACTTTTACTCCGCCCACAAGCCATAAAGTGTTAGATACCTTTGAAACAGTTGTTCAACAAGAACTACATGGCATTTTTTCAACATCCAAATCACATCGGTCTAATTTGTCTACCAACGAACGTCAAGCTTTGAGGCAGCTTGCCACTAACACGGATTTGAAAATCATCAAAGCGGATAAAGTAGGCGCCATAGTAGCCTTAGACACCAGCTATTATGTTGAAAATTTGGTTGCTCACCTCAACAACCAAGACCATTACATGGCACTAAATCTGGATCCGACCAATGATTTCAAAGCAATTTTGGTTACCATAGTCAACAATGCAGTTCTTGCTAAAACCATCACAGAAAGAGACAAAAGATTTCTAATCAAGGAATAATCACAGACACCATATATCTATCTAGTGCCAAAAATTCATAAACATTCGACAAAACCCCCATTCAGACCCATTGTCAGCACCTGTGATTCTATCCACGAACCTACTGGACTCTACCTCGACAAACATCTTCAAGCCAGCGTCAAAGCCATGTCTACTTACATTCAAGACACCACTGATTTTCTCACAAAACTCCGAAATATAAGGATTCTACCAGATCAACCCATCATCCTAACTACCATTGACGTCAGTTCACTATACACTTCAATCCCACACAACCTGGGTCTTGAAGCTTTGGACTCTGCTCTGGTACAAACCAACAAACCCACCGACTTACAGATCTTCATTCTGGAACTCATGCAGTTCACCCTCCATCACAGCTACTTCAAATCCTCAAACAACCAACATTATCTACAGTTATCTGGAGTAGCCATGGGCAACTGTGCTGCTCCAGCCTACGCAAATTTCTTTATGTATCACTTTGAAAACCAACACATCTTGAAACACCAAAACTGGGAACCATTCCTTTGTTCATACTACCGGTACATTGATGACATATTCCTAGTTTGGAAGGGTAACGAAACTCAGTTGACCAATGCCATCGAAACCCTCAACTCAATCAATGACCGCATTCAATTCACTCACACTACCAGCAGATCTGAAATATCTTTTCTAGATGTACAAATCAAACTCATAAATAATCAATTTGTCACATCTATACATACCAAACAAACAGATCGCAATAATTACCTGCATTACCAAAGTTTTCACCAACCAAGTTTGAAACGTCATTTACCTTATTCACAACTCCTGCGTGCCAAAAGGATTGCATCAACTGCTGAACTATACACTCAAGACAGTCAAAAAATCATCACCAAATTTCATCAACCGGGTTACCCCATAAAACTCACGGAAACTGCAGAACAACGAGCATTGGAAGATTTATTGAAACCAAAAAATATCTGCCAAGAAGATGATAAACGTCTTGTCTTTGTATCCAAATTTTCTACCCAATTCACAAAATCAAGGAGGCAATTCGCAAACACTGGCCAATGCTACAATTGGAAACTGACTTCAATAACATTTTTGAGAAACCGCCAATTTTCGCCTACCAGCGTTCCAAAAACATACAATCCCTTTTAAAACAATCCACATCATCTACTTCGGCTGTTTTCGAAGGAACTATACCATGCCATAACTGCGGACATTGCAGCAGTATCATACCTGGTAATATTCTATCTCATCCCACTAAAGGCACTCAAATTCATCTCCGACTGAACGCAACTTGTGATTCAACTAATGTTGTATACATGTTAAAGTGCCCGTTTGGACTCCCATATGTGGGAAAAACGGAACGATTAATCAAAACGAGACTCACTGAGCACCTCAGTAACATCCGCACTAAGAATTTGAAGTCCTGCATTGTCGCTCACTTTGTTGCGCAATCCCACAATCCCATCCAAATTCGGTTTCTAATTCTAGAGGTGGTGAACAAACTACCCCACAAAAACAATAGTAAACACCTATTACAACGTGAATTGCATTGGATATACCTTTTACAAGCGATTCAACCGAAGGAACTGAATCACAGAATAGAACTTAGCTGTCACTTATGATTACCGTATAACATTCTGTGTATTATACCATATGTACTTGATCTCTCTCATGCCTGTGATTACTTGTTCTCATTGTCACCCCTTATGATATTGTACTTATTGTTACCATGTCAGTCAACTTTTGGTACCTTCTTTTCTTTTTCGCATTTTACACTATACATGGTAAACCTGGTATTTTTTCTGTAGGTTTGTCTTTTTCTTCGTTTCACTTTTCTGCACTTCCTCACTTGCTTTTTTCTATGGCAACCCACTTCACTCGATCCTTCTCAGATTCCCACACCATAGCGGAGTCCTATTTCCATGACCATGCCCTCTCTTCATCATTAGGCGCTTGTGCGCATGCTCGGCGTCTTCCGGGTCGCCGTCTGGTCAGACCGGACCGATTACCTTCTGTATCACATCCGATTCACCTCCGTGACGGGTAAGCAGCACTACTAGTTTAACTTAGGGCCCCTTCTCACTGTCTGCATGATGATTTGCACTTTTCCTTCGTATTCGTGTTTTTAAGGTATCACAGTCTCTTACCTCGCATACCCCCGTAATCCATTTCCCTCACTGTTCTCGGTGTAACTTCTTTCTAACAAGGGACTTTTGATTGTTTAAACCACATCTTAATCACCACTGACGTCTCTAACTTTAATGTTTTCCTCGCAGTCACGGGTGCAGTTTTATCTTCTTGCTGACTCGGATTCATTCTCACTTATCCACTCATTCCTTTCACTTTAAACTTTTATGCTCCTATGTATCAGCGTTCTATATCGTTTCTTGTTATCCATTTTTTGTAGATATACATTCCCCCTGAAGAAGTGCTGTCTAGCACGAAATGCATCGGGCTTTAACCTATGATGTCTTCATGAAAGAAAAATGCATTTGATTGAAATGATATTGTTTACATCAAATCGTCACTAACATATGAAGAAAATATGCTAGGATGAGACTGTTTTGATCACTAATCTGGAGTAAACCAATAAACAAATCATTTGAGAATCCTTGAAATATCTTTGAAATATACTTGATCATCTACCTACTTACGCACTGCTGTGCATCAAGAGTGCTCAGGGACAGTCCTTACCTCCCGTAAGGCTTTCTATGCTTTGACATTAATTTGCAACTTTCTTGAACCAGAAGGTGATCTCCCGAGCACCTACAAAATTAACAACATCTGACCTGCAGATTTACAGTTTTACTTTTGGAGTGCAGCGGTTAGTATAACATTTATCTGTAGAATCTAGACTATGCAGCACTGGTATTTGGTAACCCCGGCATTTGGGTCAGGGATGCAGCATGCATTTGTGCAAAAAAATAGGTGCTATAAGCTGGAATGCAACTGTGCACAAGTGAGATAGGTGGGTACACATGTGACTTTTGAAAAGGAATGCAGCAGAATGGGATCTATCTACTAAATTGCCATGTCTGTCAATTCAAGAAGAAATTGCAGAAGGAGAGTGTACCTGCTGTATCTGAGGTTTATAGAGAAAGTAGGCATTATCTCTATATGTGCAGTGGAGAACAGACTTAGCACCCAGTAGCGATGGAATGTTGACTGCTAATATTTTAAGCATAGCAGGAGCATGAAAGGCAGTACATTCAACCATCAGCGGTGGCAGGCACTGATCGGAGGAAGGGATTGGGGGCGGCAGGAAGAGAGGACGCGGGAGGTAGGGGGTGGGGGCTTGAGGGGGTCGGAGGACGCGAGGGAAGAGGGAATAAATAAAAAATAAAAACGTATCTTCTCATTGCTGCCTCACCTACGTAATCCTCCTTTGCTTGGCCTTACTGGAGGCACACCCAGGTGACCAGTAAGCCAATCACAACTTTGCCTTAGCAGCATTGTGATTGGTCAGTGTCTGGGCGCCTTGTTTGTGCGCTCAGACACTGACTGGGGGCCTGGACATGTTCTCCATGTAGGCTGTAATACAGCCTGAATGGAGAACATGGGAAGTGCACAAAACTGTTTTGGTTGGCCCGAGAAGGATGACCAAACAATCACTGTGCACTTTAGGAGGGTGCTACCACTCCTTCCCTGCCCCTGCCCCTAACGCAAAGCGGGCGGATGTAGGGGAAAATAATATGATAATCGCACAAGTTATTATCATTTGTTTTCCCTTTGTGTCACTGCAAAAAAGCAGTGGGGCGACACTCCTCCTACTTAGCGGAGGAGCCACCACTGTCAACCATATTTTTATTTATTTAAGGTTCTTATAAAGCGCTAACAATCATCCTTGGTAGGATATCACGGCGCTATATTTGCTAGTGTGCAAGTAAATGGCAGTCTAGCGGGGTTCATTCAGGAAGAGGGAAGAGGAAGGATTTTAACTGCTTCCTGAATGTCAGGTGGTCTTCTATGAGTCGGAGGGCTGTGGGTAGTTCGTTCCATTTGGCTGCTGCAATATGAGAGAAAGCGCGTTCGCCCATCCTGGCTTTCTTTACCCTGCAGGTTTTTGCGCGAGCCAGAGATTGAGAGCGGAGGTTCCGAGTGGGCGCATAGAACTGAATCCTATTTCTGAGGATAAGGGGACCAGTTTTGTGAAGTGCTCTATGAGTGATGCACATCATTTTAAAGGACGTTCTTTGCCTCATAGGTAGCCAGTGGAGGTGGCGCAGACAGCTCTTAGCCGAGTCGTATTTCTTTTTCAAACATATAGCTTTGGCTGCTGCGTTCTGCACCATTTGGAGCTTGGAAAAGAGGTAATGGGCCATGCCTACGAACAAAGAGTTGCCGTAGTCCAGCCTACTCATCAGGAGTGACTGGACCAGGATCTTTCTGCACTCCAGTGGAATCCAGGGGAAGACTCTTTTGAGCATTTTTAGGATTCCAAAGCCTTTGCCACAGATGGCAGCTACATGAGTCTTCATGGATAGTGCAGTATCCATGGTTATTCCGAGATTTTTTGCAGTTTGCGCCGGGGTTGGTGGAGTGCCCAGCGCTATAGGCCACCAGCTGTCGTTCCACAGCTCGGTGTGGCTGCCGATCAGGAGGATCTCAGATTTGTCAGCATTGAGTTTTAGGCAATGTTGATCCATCCAGTCAGCCAGCTCGGTAAGACAGTTAAGGAGCCTTTCTTTCGGGTTGTTATTTTCATCAAGGATGACCGTAAGTTGAGTGTCGTCGGCATAGGACAGATTTCCATGCCCCACTTTCTGCCTATTCCTGCCAGAGATGAAACAAAAATGTTAAACAGAGTTGGGCTTAATGAGGCCCCCTGTGGGACCCCATATTTGATGTTACGGCCTGGGGATGAGAAGTTACCCATGTGCACTGATTGCGATCTATTCGAAAGGAAAGACCTCAGCCAGCCCAGTGCTTTTTCCCGTATGCCCTTGGATGCTAAGGTTTCCAGAAGCAGGTGGTGGGGGACGGTGTCGAACGCCGCCGAGAGGTCCAACAGTATCAGGGCCACTGTCTTTCCCTGATCGACATGCATCCTGATGTTATCCAATACTGCTAAAAGAGTGGTTTCTGTGCTGTTGTTAGCCCTGAAGCCCGTCTGAGTGATATCCAGCAGATTGTTGGCTTCGAGGAAACTGGCTAGTTGTCTATTGACCAGTTTCTCTAGGACTTTTGATAGATAGGGAAGTTGGGATATCGGCCTGTAGTTGGCCGGGTTGTTGATATCTAATCCAGCTTTTTTTAATAGGGGGGTGACTGTGGCGATCTTCCAGCATGATGGAAACTCTGCAGTTTCTAGTGAGTGATTAAGTAGCTGAGTGACAGCAGGGCAGATCAAGGGAGTGAGTTGACGAAAGATATGGTGAGGGCAGGGGTCAAGGGGGGAGCCGGATTTGATTTCGAGCATCGCTTTGCCTACTTCCTCTTCGGAATACGGGCCAAAGCTGGTGCAGAAGTTTTGAGAAGAGGAGGGCTCGTGGTCCAGCATATAGTATATGGAGTGTGGCTGAGGTAAGCCAGATTACAGAAACCATGAAATCTTCTGAATGCAAGATGAAAATATAAAAAATAGACATTACCCATATTTACTTTACTGTACGTATATTTTGAGGTACACAGAGAAGGCACTATTTACCCAATAAGCTTCATTTGTAAGACATACAGAAATCAGATGTAGAATTCCGTTCTCCAAGTTGCCATTATACCACATTAGACCACATCTCCTCTCTGGTCATATCATCATCATCCCAAAACGTTATTTCGCACCACTCGGGTGCATAAAAGTGCATCAACAAAACATTACAGTAAAGATGATAATTGAAGTTTAAAAATGAATAAAAGAAAAGATAATACAATGTACAATCATTTAACCAAAATATAACAATCATAAAAATACCACAATAAGAATATTACAGTATGAATATTGATCATCTAAAAGAAGGGCGAATTCATTTGTCTAGCCGATAGCAGCAATCATGAGTTAAAAAGAAAAGGGTACCGACAACTAAGGCAATGTCATAGGAGTACACCTGTAATGATGTTACAATCCGGATGAGACTCTTAAAAGAAAGGTTCAAGTGCATTTGTCTAAGCAAAAGCAGCAATCAAAAGCAATTAAAGCAAATAAAAGAAAAGGGTACCAGCTACTAAGGCAACGTCATAGGAGTACACCATACGTCATGATATCATTTTCCTTATTGATTTTCAAAAAGAGAAGGCTCCGTACATAGTACCTAAATTGTGGTACCACACTTCTGCGGATCTGATTCTGTCTTATGGTTGAGGAGTGTTGAACTGTACGTCTGCTGCGCAGAAGTCGCAGGACGACTCAAAGAGTTGCAGTTAGGCTCAGTTTAGGGGACATAGTTTTTGGAAGCTGCCTAAAATTTGAACGTTCCAACAAAACATAATTTAATTGCGTCTTCTTGAGAAGTTACAGGTGATTTATTATTCTGAGTCATTGTACATGATTTGTGTTGTGCGCCTAATGGTATATACAAAGGAGTAATTGTGTGTTTTGTATCTTCATGAAGTTTCCTTGTGACAAGTTTTATGTGTATTATCAAGTGATTAACCAACTTCTACCTTCAACCATTAAAAGTAACTGAGACGGAGAAAAAAAAAAAAGAAAAAAAAAAACCATTATAAGGAACTTAGGGGCATATTTACAAAGAAGTGGTGGAGCATGTGATGGAGCAAGGATTCGCACGTTAAGCGAATTGCACATTAAAATGGTCGCTGCTACGCGGGAATTTAGTCTGCGCATGCGTCGGTCATACCCATGTGACGTGACGTACTCACAGTTCTGGTGGGAAAGTGTTTGCTCATGCGCAATACAGCTGACATGGCCGCTCTGTGTTCTCACATGCTCTGAACTTGCATTGCCGTTTTCGCAAAGCTGTTTGTTCTGAATAACCAAATTTTGCCATAGTTCTTATAAAGTAATGGGTGCAGTACAGTGATTCATGGTATACAGTGTAATCCTTTATTTCTGTGTTCTAAATTGTTTTCTCTTGCTTTTCATGTATCGTATCCTTTTGGGCCTGGGAGGTGCTTATTACTCCATATTGGAAGTCCCTACTGCGCAGCTCTGGATGCAGAGAGAGAAAAACCCGGCAGCAGTGGAACCCAGCCAGCTGGCAGCCACAGCCAAGATGCTCCTGGGAACCGACCTACGACCTAGCGAAAAGAAGCTGAACTGTACTACAAATGCAACAAATGTATACGAATATTGTATTCACTATTGTTCACCGAAAAACATATGTCATTGGAAGATGGAATTTAGGGGGGGGTACAAAGATTGATTATTAAGCCTGAGAAAGTCTAACATTTAGGTGGTGTGATGACCTAACCTCCTCCTTTGTCCAATCAAAATTGGGGATCCTTACACTTGCAACATTGGGGGGTGGTACACTGACCCGAAAAACAGTATAACTAGCATAGGTTTAGCTAGAGAAATTGTGTCCGACTTGTCCGAATAGCTGACCTGTCACTGACCCAACACACTCTATAGGTGACTATACTCAGAGAGCTGCGAAGCACTCTGTTGGGAGGTTCAAGAAACCCATTTGGGGTTTATGCAGACTTAGTAGTGCTGGCGAAGCACTTTGCTGGAAGGTTCTAGAACCCAATCGGGGTTATTGGCAGATTCCTTGCAGAGAGGGAGTAGCGCAGGCGTTGCAACTGAAGCTGCGGGTGTTGGTCGTACCCTTTGGTGAACCCGGTCCTGATCCAAATTCTGGGGTTATCCTGTCCTGACTGTCCATGAGCTGTACCTGCTCGCCTATTGCCACCTAAGTCCTTGAGGGTTCCTTCCCGTCTATTCCAATCTGACCCGTCGCCTGGGTTGGTCTTCACTCTATCCTAGGTAAATATAAAGTCTGTGTGGGTGATTGCTTATCTATATTAGCATTTTCTAATTCTTGTATATTGCAAAGCATAATTGCATATGTTCCCTTTTCTCCCCTGTCCCTTCCTATATAAGATTTTCATGCATTACTCGTCTATTAGCATGTTCCACTTTTGACCTACCTTTAGTTAAGGCTAAATCGTTTCTATCTTAAGTATATGTTCTTTATCTTACCCTCGCTCTCTAGGAGATAAGCTGAATTGAATAGTATGTTCCAATCTACCTACCCTTTAGTATTTGAGCTAAATTAAATCTCAAATTTCAATAAAGTTCCTTTGACTGCTCTAAAGACTTTTTGAATATAGCATGTTCCCTTTCTTTACCCTCCTTTAATTTGGTTGCGAGAGGTTGTTATCTAAATATAGCATATTCCTTGTTTTTACCTATCCTTCAGTTTAAAGTTCTAGATGCTAAGCATACTCTGTCTTATTCATAGCTATATACTGTTTTCGATGCTAGTTATTGATAGCCTTATCACATTTAATTTTCTGCTCATGACATATGATGATGAAGATGATTCGATAAAGTTTTGAACCTATTCAGAGTCTGTGGTTATTTCATATTTTTCACATGTTTATAAATGTTCTTGACTACCTAATATTTCGACTAGACTCCCTGATCCTAGGTGATTAGGTTCCTAGTATCTATACTGCTAGGGTATAGATATAGGAATTAATGTTATAGAGAATCTCAAGATATACTGTTAGTAGAGTGTGTGTTACCTAAGGTAAATATTGACGTGTGTTGAATGATATTTATGGGCCCAGGAGATTATTTAGTGAAAAATATCCTAGCTGGGTGACCTGCGCGCTCTATCAGTATACTTTTCTGGTTAGCAGAGGAATGGTTAGGGATCAGTTAAAGTTAGGTAGCTAGTTAGTAGGGTAAGATTCATATTTTATTGATTGATCAAATGTATTATTATAAATTTGTATTATTATTGAAATATGGTTTTTTGAAATGTTTATTTTGATTCTGCTATATTGAATGTATTAACAACAATAGTGCGTACCTGTTATATGTTTTGTTTGGATCCCCGGGGGCAGAATAGCGGGTGGTAGAATAGAAGCCACATCGCGGTGAGGTCACTTAGTCGAAGAAAATTAGTGTATGGTTGGGCCGAACTGGAAGCACTGATTAGGGTTTTCTGTATGAGTGATTGAATAAATGATAGCAACGAGTTCGCTAGCAACACTTCTATTATGATATAGCCTAGTAAGGTCACACGGAAGGAGTAGTAGGTTCGTCGGAGCTTGATTGATAGCAAGAGGGTTCTCTGGTGAAACTTTAGACTTAGTATATATCCCAAAGTGGATGAGTCAAGGGAGTAGCAGGTTCTCTAATGCTGGTATGGAGGATAGGCAGAAGGGATCTATCCGCAGTATATGAAAAGTAGACAGAAGAAGTTTACTAGCAGTGAAACAAATCTTTCCTTTCTAGACACTCGAGTACAGTGGCGAATGTTTTACGTTGTAAATGGAAAGGGGCGACCACTCGGTCCCCCCGAACGTATGGTGGAGTACCCCGATCCCCCCGGGAAGCCATTTTGGGCGGGAGGCGCGTCTCGGCTGGTATGCCCGAAGCGGCGTAGCCGGGGCGCGCTTTTTCCCGCCCAAGAGTGGGTTGTCCTAGACACTGAAGCCGTCAGCCACGCCCCTGGAGGCAGGAGGAGGCGGGTTTACGCCCGCCCAGAGAAGAATAAAAGGAGCGACAATCCAAGGAAGCATCCTCTTGTTCCTGTGCTCTGAAGCTGCACCTCCTCGCTGCACGTGAGCTCGAGACGGAACGAAGAGCCAAATTTGAAATTTGTAATTTCTCTCTTTTCTCTTCTAGCACTGTAAATTGCGTCAGGACCTTTCACCTACGTGGGGAAAATGCCGGGCAAGAGAGTCGCAAAGAAGGTCAGCACCGACCAGATGCTCCGGATGTTGGTAAAAGATATGGCAGAGATGAAGAGAAAAATGGCGGCCAGGGACGGTGCGGGAAGGCCGAAAAGATCCAACCCGGCGGAGGCCCCGGCCGGAAGAAGGAAGAGGGCCAGGAATGGGTCAAATGAGGACGAGGTCCCAGTTCCGGAGGCTCCCTCGGCGAGCCCTCCTAGACCAGCGGAGATTCCCGCGCCGGCTCCTGCCGAGGGCCAGCGGATCCCCGTTGTGGTTACCCCAGTGAACGATGGGGACATGCCCCCGAAGTTGGCCGCCCAGCTGGCGGCATGGTTGGGTAATAGCAGTGGGGGTCCTGTGGCTCCGGGGGACACGGCCGAGGAGGCCAAGCAATTAATGAGGCAGTTGCGGCAGTCACGGGAGGCCGCGAAACCACCTGGTCCGTTTGTTTCCTCGCAGGCTCCGGTAGAGCAACCCGCAGCGGGCACGAGTTCGGCAGCAACGGCGGTTACAGCTTCTGGCGCAGGTAAGCAGCTAATGCCGATTGCAGGGAAGGGGTCTGTACCCTCGAGAAGGGAGAAATTGGCTCAGCATATCCCGATGGAAATCAAGGAACGGATATGGGCTGAGAAATATGTAAACATGTTTTCCTTGCTAACTGATCATTACGAGATCGAGCATGTGAAAGTCCAGAAAGAACTTATGCATCCGAGTGTTTGGCGCGCAAAAATGGCCGCCTTTAGAGTCGATGAGACGATAGGTAATTGGGGTAGAGCATTTGGCATATTCACTTCAATTATGGGGGAACGGAGACCTGACTTGTTGACCGAGTTACCTGTGTACCAGTCACGTATTATGGAATTTTCTCAGACATATGCGGGCAATGAGTGGTTTTGCTATGATAATATCTTTCGTAAAGCTAAAGAGTTTGACACGTGCCTGACGTGGGATTGTTACGACTCCATTTCTTGGCAAAAAATGGAGAACTCAGGCATGTTAAAGGCGCCATTGTTGGGGGGGGCGGGGGTGAGTTTTCCCGCCAACCATCCGGGGCGCCCTTTCGGGCGGGGGCAAGTAATGAGCATCACCCAAGGTCGAATGGCAATACAGGTAAGAAGGGGGTATGCTGGAACTTTAACAGGGGAAAGTGTACGAGGCCCCAGGGGTCATGCAAGTTTAGGCACGACTGTGGGGGGTGTGGACAGTCCTCGCATCCCGAGACCATGTGCAGAGCCAAAACGGGTGATAACGGAAGTAGGGGAAGCGCCAAACAGGTCTGACATAGTCCGAGGGTCGGCTTTACCTACACCAGTTGATACCATGGCAATGATTCCTTGGCTCAGTGAATACCCTGATCATGTCTCCGCTGGGGTGTTGCGAGACGGTTTTTCCTATGGTTTCCGCATCCCGGTGGGGAATTTTCAGGGTAAAGCGCAGTGTAGGAACCAACTATCGGTCCTACATAATACGGCAGTGGTGCAAGCGAAGATTGGGAAAGAGGTAGCCCGGGGTCGGGTTGCGGGACCATTCAACATGCCACCAGTTCCTAATTTTGTTTGTTCACCCTTGGGAGTGGTCCCCAAGAAGGACTCGGGTGAGTTTAGACTGATACATAATTTGTCAGCCCCGAGAGATTTGTCAGTTAATGATGCGATAGACCCAGAGCTTTGTTCGGTGCGGTACGCATCCTTCGATGATGCAGTCGCCATGTTGAATCGCCTGGGGCCCGGAGCGCTGATGGCCAAATCTGACATCGAGTCCGCGTTCCGGTTGCTCCCGGTACACCCGGACGATCAGCGTCTCCTGGGCTTCATGTTTCAGGGGCGCTATTACATGGATAAATGTATGCCAATGGGCTGTTCCATATCTTGTGCTTATTTTGAGAAATTCAGTTGTTTCCTGCAATGGGCATTCACAAGAATGACGGGGTTTCAGCATGTTATGCATTACCTTGACGATTTTCTGTTCCTGGGGGCTGCCGGGGATACAGAATGTGCACAGGCTTTAAAATAATTTTGTGATCTGATGAGGCAGTTTGGTGTGCCATTGGCGCCAGGCAAGACTGTGGGGCCATCAACTTCGCTCGAGTTTCTTGGAATAGAGCTCGATTCCGAGGAAGGTTGCTTCCGGTTGCCAGAAGAAAAGGTGCGGAAATTCAGGGCTTCGCTTGAGGCATGCATTAGGGAAACTAAGGTGAACTTGCATCAATTACAGCAGACTGTGGGTCAGTTGAATTTTGCCCTTAGGATAATGCCAATGGCCCGCCCCTTTTCCCGCTCGATTGCACAAGCCATGGTCGGTCTTAAAGAGGGGCACCACCGCACGAGGCTCTCGGCTGAGATTCGCCAGGACATGCGCATTTGGTTGGCATTCCTGGCGGATTTCAATGGTCGGGTTGTCTGGACCAAGCCGGCGGTGTCCTCCGAAGAGTTGGGGCTGTGGACAGATTCGGCGGGGAGTATAGGCTTTGGCGCCATATTTGGCAATCACTAGTCGGCGCAAACATGGCCGTCATGGTGGCATGAGTGTGGCCTTACAAGTAACATTGCTTTTCTCGAACTGTTCCCTATTCTGGTGGCTTTGAAAACATGGCCTGAGGGGTTTAGGGATCACTCTGTGGTGTTCTGGTCTGATAACATGACCGTGGTTGAGTGTATCAATAGTCAGGCAGCACGATGTAAATGGATTCTGAGGTTGCTCAAAGAAATTGTTTTACTATGTATGCAATTGAACGTGCTCTTTAGAGCGAGGCATGTGCCAGGGGTGCTGAATCAGGCTGCTGATGCGCTTTCTCGTTTCCGTATGCAGGCCTTCTGGGGTTTTCTGCCCACAGCGGACCCGGTGGCGGCACCATTTCCCGAAGCTCTCTGGTCTCTCGGTGCCCCGAACTACAAAACCTCGTGGGAGAGAGTTTAGCACCCAGGACAAGGAAGGCATATGAAGGGGCGTTCCGTTCCTATTGGTCCTTTTTGGGTTCTGCTAGGAGGGAGCTTTGGGGCCAGGAGGAACTTGTCATAGAGTTTTTACTGTCATTACACAGGGCAGGCAAATTGGTGGCTACGGCCCAGAGGCATCGGGCCGCCATTTCCTTCATGGCGCGGGCCCATTGTATCCAGGATCCTACAGCGTCATTCGTAGTACAGAAAGCGCTGCGTGGATGGCAACGCCTTGAGGGTCGCAGAGTAGATGAAAGGCACCCGATAGGTCTGGATAGGTTGGCCCTGTTACTGTCCGTACTCCCTGCAACATGTTCATCCCAGTCGTAAACAGTGTTATTCCGGGCCGCTTTTGCATTAGCATTCCATGGGGCTATGCGGGTAAGCGAACTGGTGGCAAGAAACAAGCAGGATACGGGGGGTGGTTTGTGCCGAGAGCACATTCAAGTAAAAGGGGAGACGATGATTGTCTCGTTTGTCAGGTCCAAGACCGATCAGGGGGCGATTGGGGACAGTGTAGTAGTCCAGCGGATTCCCGGATCTCCCATGTGCCCGGTGGCATGCGTTGAGGAGTATTTGGCGCAGAGGGCGGCATCATGGGGGGGGACATTGCTGAGGCACGCAGATGCCACCCCACTGACAAGGTTTCAGTTCCAGCGGGTGTTTGCAATGGCAATTTCGGCCGCGGGCTTGAACCCGGGCGAGTTTGGGACTCATTCCTTCCGGATAGGGGCTGCTACAGAGGCTACAGCCAGGGGTCTGAGTGTGGAAAAAGTGAAACAGTTGGGGCGTTGGTCCTCGAATTGTTACAAAAGGTATGTGCGGTTGCACATGTTGTGAAGCTGATATCATGTACTCACGCTTCTTTTCTTTTTTTGGTTACAGTGTCGCAAACCTACGAGGCGGGGCGGACTGTGCAGTCGACCCGACACCTGGGAACCAGCGGTCAGAGATCACCGGCTGAGGAAAGAGTGGTGTGGGTCGTGGGCCACTCATACGTGAGGCGTGCCGCGGACGTATTCAAAGCAGGTGACATGATTCACACAGCTGGGGAATACGGGTACAGGGTGACCTTCTACGGAAGGGGCGGGCTCTGTATTGACCAGTTTCAACATTTTCTCGAGGGTTTGTTAGAGCGGACAAGGTCACCGCCATCTATACTCATAGTACATCTTGGGGGCAATGATTTGGTGACCACTGGTAGACGACTACTTCTCGAGGCGATACTATCCACAGTAAGTTGGTTGGCGAGAAGAGTTCCAGGGTGCACGATTGCATGGTCCCATATGATTCCACGGAAAGTGTGGCGGGGGGCTAATTCAGTGTCTGCATTAAATCATTCTGTGAAAAAGGTGAATAACAAGCTGGGTAGACTGTTCCGTACCAGTACATTGCATTCGATTCCTCATGGTTGTATCAGGGGGGACAATATGTATCTAGAGGATGGGGTCCATTTGTCCCGAGTGGGGAATTCGTTACTCATAGGAGACCTCGTAGCGTGGTTAAGGAGTTTACAGCATGACCTTTAGGTAGGAGTTTTGTGGGGAGTCCGGATAGCCGGTCAACTATCCGGCCTGTGGCGGTAAGGTCATGATCGGTGAGCAGTCATTGGAAGATCCCTAGGGGGGGCGTCACCCATTACGGATGGGAGCGCCCGGGGGGAGGTGGCCATTGGCCCCTCAACGGGGAGGCGGTCCCTTCTAAAGGACGGGACGCCTAAAGGAAAGGGAAGGCGGTCAAGGCCCCTCCCTGGATAGGAGGGG
Source organism: Lissotriton vulgaris (assembly GCF_964263255.1). Classification (NCBI taxonomy): domain Eukaryota; kingdom Metazoa; phylum Chordata; class Amphibia; order Caudata; family Salamandridae; genus Lissotriton; species Lissotriton vulgaris. The sequence goes on from NC_141693.1 coordinate 478,342,349, forward strand.
CTACGGGCCCCTCCTGGGAATTTCCCGGGGCCAGGACATCTGCGACGGCAGATGTGGTAAGTTGTGTGGGGTGGGGAGGGGGGTCTACGCTACCTTCTAGACACCTCACACGAGTCCTCGGACGACCACGTAGATGGCGTCGAGTTAACAGGGGCCCCCGTCAAGACAAGGGAAATTGGTATGGCACATGAGGTGCAGTCCTCTGTGCGGCCGCCCCTCACAAGTGAGGGGGGAGTTCTGGTTTAGGGATCTGACACCGGTTACGACCTTGCCGTTGGCCCTTAACGTTAGGATGTACAATTTCAATTTGAAATGCATTTTGTAAGGATGTTAGTATCGGCTAGGAGAACCTTTGTATTAGATATGTGTTAAGGTTAGCCAAACATCGTAATGTGGATATGAAATTGTACATGATATGAAACTGTTATTTTAATGTTTTGATTTTGTTTCATATTTTAATAAATACGGCCGGGAGGGTAACTCCCTCCCGCCTTCTAAAAGTTCAGAACTGTTTCCGGTTTCCCAATTCTTGGGGATTGTGTTGAGAGGGGGTGGCGGGTATCTCAGCCATATGGAAAGGGGCGACCACTCGGTCCCCCCGAACATATGGTGGAGTACCCCGATCCCCCCGGGAAGCCATTTTGGGCGGGAGGCGCGTCTCGGCTGGTATGCCCGAAGCGACGTAGCCGGGGCGCGTTTTTTCCCGCCCAAGAGTGGGTTGTCCTAGACACTGAAGCCGTCAGCCACGCCCCTGGAGGCAGGAGGAGGCGGGTTTACGCCCGCCCAGAGAAGAATAAAAGGAGCGACAATCCAAGGAAGCATCCTCTTGTTCCTGTGCTCTGAAGCTGCACCTCCTCGCTGCACATGAGCTCGAGACGGAACGAAGAGCCAAATTTGAACCCACCCACCATCCCCTGAAGACAGCAAGTTGTTTTGGTATAAAGTCATTTTACGTGGTAGTTGTTTTCTTGCAGGTTGTTTCTGAATAAAGTTTGTGATTCGGTTGCAATAAAGTGGATAATTCTTTGCAGTATGCTTTATTAAAGACTTGCATCAGAGTGATTAGTAATGTTTTAGAGGGTTTATACTTGATCTGTTTAAAGTAGGAATATCTTTTCTCTTTAGTAATTAATCTTGTCGTATTTATTGTTTGGTCGGGCGGTAAGGTCATGATCGGTGAGCAGTCATTGGAAGATCCCTAGGGGGGGCGTCACCCATTACGGATGGGAGCGCCCGGGGGGAGGTGGCCATTGGCCCCTCAACGGGGAGGCGGTCCCTTCTAAAGGACGGGACACCTAAAGGAAAGGGAAGGCGGTCAAGGCCCCTCCCTGGATAGGAGGGGCTACGGGCCCCTCCTGGGAATTTCCCGGGGCCAGGACATCTGCGACGGCAGATGTGGTAAGTTGTGTGGGGTGGGGAGGGGGGTCTACGCTACCTTCTAGACACCTCACACGAGTCCTCGGACGACCACGTAGATGGCGTCGAGTTAACAGGGGCCCCCGTCAAGACAAGGGAAATTGGTATGGCACATGAGGTGCAGTCCTCTGTGCGGCCGCCCCTCACAAGTGAGGGGGGAGTTCTGGTTTAGGGATCTGACACCGGTTACGACCTTGCCGTTGGCCCTTAACGTTAGGATGTACAATTTCAATTTGAAATGCATTTTGTAAGGATGTTAGTATCGGCTAGGAGAACCTTTGTATTAGATATGTGTTAAGGTTAGCCAAACATCGTAATGTGGATATGAAATTGTACATGATATGAAACTGTTATTTTAATGTTTTGATTTTGTTTCATATTTTAATAAATACAGCCGGGAGGGTAACTCCCTCCCGCCTTCCAAAAGTTCAGAACTGTTTCCGGTTTCCCAATTCTTGGGGATTGTGTTGAGAGGGGGTGGCGGGTATCTCAGCCATATTAAATAAAGCACTTGCACTTTAAGAAAGACATTGAATTTCAGTTACCTTGTGAAGGAGGGACTCAGTTGCGGAGCTGCACTGACATCACTCTGTGCTGCGCTGGTATTGGTCGAAACAGCGGGCGTGTAGCTGAGATAGTATTGTAAAGGAGGGGTGAGCGCAGGAGCGTGAGAACTTTTCTCACGGGAAAAGCCACGCATCCATTGGTGGAACTTATTTGCAACCACAGTGTTGATCGTTTGTCAAAAATTGAAAGACGCGCTAGCATTGGAAGAATTTAGTAAACAGAAGTACGTATTTTCGTACGATTTAAGTTTTTGCAAAGTATATGTGGTATCCGAGACATCCAAAAACTCTACCTGATCCGAGATACTTAGGGTTTGCTAAGGAACAGATGTTAAAAGGCAGACCTTACAATATGTATGGAAGCAAGAGAAAAATGACTCTTGTAGACAAAGTAAAACATTCTTTCAAGAAAGACAAGCTGATTAAGACTAGACAAGGAGTTATTATTCCACCACCAAACACTCCTGCTTCATTTATGATGTTTGACAGAGGGTATCATGCTTGTGTATGGTTGGAAAATTGGGTGGAATATACAAAAGATGACGGAATTTTAGCATTCCCTCTACACGGTACCTCCAATGGAAGAATTTTGTTCAATTTGAGAAACCGAATGAATGACTTACATCCCAGACCCAGATTAACGCAATATGAGGCTGTAGAAGAATGGTAGATTGAGCTTTTGAGCGAGACAGACCCAGGATTGACAAAGGAATAAGTAAATGGTACCCGAAAATGCACCGAGAAGCAAAAGAGAAAAAAATGAAACAGTGGAGACAGAATATGATAGTGGAAGGACTTTACCCAGTACTAACCGTAGAGGAGCCTATGGGAGGTAAAGGGACTGAGAAAACTAGACATTTAATGACTACTGGTGATTCTGATGATGAATACTTGGAGGATTTATTAATGAAAAATCCACCACCATATAGTGAAGAAACAAGAATAGTAAACCCGAAAAATCCATTCTTTAGGCCTCCCTGAAATGAGGGGTCGAGCACGTCTGATCCGACGGTTCCATACTATAGGCCTTCCTGTAATGAGGAGACAAGCACTTCAAATCCGACTGCTCCGTTCTTTAATCCACCTTTAGTGCCGCAAGTGATTCACAAGACCTCCCTTGAGAGAGTATTACAAGAAAGAGAAAAGGAAGCTTCAAATAAACAGAGAAGTGAATTAATTCAGAAAATATCCCAGTTAAATACAAGTCCTGAAGCTTTGACAATTCCAGTGACCATTGGCCCAGTTGTTCCATTGTACAGAGATAAACAGACTAGTCCAAAAGCTCCAGTTATAACGACATCAGTACCACAGCCAAGGAAAGAAACCCTGATAGTAGATGATCAGGCAAGCAAATGTGAATCAGTGATTTCCTTGATGGATTTACCAATACAAGAGCCTGAAAGGGGTTCCATGAGAAAACCTACACCTGTACCCGCAAGGGAAGTACAGATGGAGTCTTCATCAGGTACGAGAAGTGCCACTGTAGTGACTCCAGAAGAAATAGAAAGATGGACCCGAGATATAGAGAGACCAAAATCGCAGACCAAGCCATTGGACATATTTAAATTAAGAATTGAAATGGAGGAATTGATGAATGGGAATGTGGGATTGGAAAGATTGAATGTCCTTAGTGAAGACGAATTGCAGTTTGTCTGTAAAAGCATCACTAGAAATACAAGGGTGTTTCACGAAATATTGTGGATATGGCAGCTAGCATGGGAATTGACATTGGCAAATCAAAATTGTTGCAGAAACCCTATCGAGTAGAATTCTCTGACAAAGATTTAGAAAACATGAATGTGTCAGGGAAAAAGGTCCAGATTAGAGAGCTGTTAAATTTGATGCAAAAATGGGGTGATCTAGAAAAATGGAGAGCAAGGTGGGCAAAGAAAAAGGAAGAAGTGCGGTCAAGACAAATGGCTTCAGAATTTGTCCTAAAAAAAGCAGACAAAGTAGAAAAAGTATGTCCCATGCGAGAAGTACCAGGTGGAGGATATGTACATGTGCCATGGTCCAGACAAGATATAGTGTCATTTACTAATGACTTTCCGAAATTACGAGAAAAACCTGTAGAGTGGTACAGACAGGTTGAAAGATTTGTGAAGGTTTTGAAATGCCTCCTGAAAGATCTAGCTGGTTTCTTTGACATTGTAGTTCCTGTGGATCTGTGGACAGAATGTAAAATTGCTGTAGATTGGCCAAATGAGGAATACCCTAGAGACCCAAAGACAGGGGCGCCTTCTGAAGATGTGTTGAGGAAGTATAATCAGGTAATGTTGTACCTGAAAGGAAAGGTGCCTGCAAAAGATACAGACTGGACCCGAATAGATAGAACTACTCAGAATCGAGATGAAAGTGTACATTCATATTATGAGCGACTGTTACAGGTGTTCAAAACATACTGTGGGCTAGACAATATTGAAATGAAGGGTATGACCCACTTCATTTATCAATTTGTGTTAAGGTTAAGGCCTGAAATGTCACAGTGGATCAAAAACAATAAGATCTGTTGGCAAGCTAAGCCCATAGATGAAGTCCTTAAATACACCAAGTATTGTGAAGATGAGCAAGAAAATACGAAAAAGGAATTGAGAGAAAAAGGCATGTGGGCACATGAAAAATTAGCAGAGCACCAAGAACAGCAATTAAGTAAAATGACAAATACTCAGAATCAGAAGCCCTGGGGGTGAAGGAAAACCAAGGGTAAAGATGAGTCGAGAAGAGGCCAGGAAGAAATGTCCCGGCCAGGGTGCGGAAAGATGGGGCACTGGAGGGACGAGTGTAAGGCTGTGCAGAATGATAATGTGCAAATTAATGATTTACATCCACAGGCGCAGAATGAGGGACCACGGAAGACACAGCAACAGGTAAAACAGAATCAGTTGCCTCGTTCACCTAGGCCAAATTATAGGAGCAAAGCACAACAGGGCGAAGACACAGAGGTTTGGGAAGGAAGGGAGGATAGAAATGCAGCAACTTCGCAATTTCTGTTAAATGATACATTCTTCTGTGACGAACCTTACTGACGGTGCCTGAGGGGGGAGGACGAGGAGTACCTGCTTGGCGCCTCCTTGCCGGTAGACCAGTCAGGGCCATACATTGAAGGAAAGGTTGAAGGAAATGACGTCACCTTTCTGTTGGACACTAGTGCTACCCGTTCTACTGTGAGAACAGCAGACGTTCCAAACCTACCCCTCTCGGGAGAAGCGATCCAAGTAGTGGGCGTTTCTAATAAATTAATTAGTACCCCAGTTACAGAACCCATGGAAATTAAAATAGGGAATTTCAAAGAGATGCATAGATTCGTTGTTTGTGATTCAAGTCCTGTGAACTTACTAGGACGAGATTTGCTGTGCAAAATGAACTGTACTATCTTTTGCTCACCAAATGGCGTCGAAATTCAGACCCCGGATGAAGACGGAATCTACAAATTAATGCTAATAAGACCTGACTCAGAAATTAAAAGACTGACAATACAAGACTTACCTGAAGAGCTCCAACAGACAGTGAAACTAGAAGTATGGGATTTCACTGGGAAAGATGTAGGATTAATGGCAAATGTTGACCCAATTAAAATTTCCATAAAAGAAGATGCAGTTTACCCGAATACTAAACAGTATAAAATGAGTGCAGAAGTGAAGGCGGGGGTTGCTGGTGAAATAAAAAGGTTGTTGGAAGCAGACATCATACAGGAGGTATTGAGCAGTCCGTGTAATTTGCCCATAATTGGAATAAAGAAAGCAAGGGGTAAGTACAGGGTAGTACAGGACCTGCGCAAGGTTAATAAAATTGTTGTTCCTTGCTGTCCTATTGTGCCAAACCCTGCAGTGATCTTGTACCAAATACCATGGAATGCTGGATGGTTTACTGTCATCGACCTATGCCATGCATTCTTTTCAATTCCATTGCATCCAGACAGCAAATTTCTTTTCTCATTTGAATTTGACAGTCATGTTTATGTCTGGAATCGTATTCCTCAGGGGTGCACAGAGAGTCCTTCGATTTTCAATCAAATTCTGAAAAAATGCCTTGAATCCTTGGTATTGCCTAGAGAATCAGTCCTGGTGCAATACATAGACGACCTCTTGGTGGCGTCTAAAAGCAGGAAAGACTGTGTCATTGATACCATTGCCTTACTGAACTATTTAGGTGAAGGGGGACATAAAGTGTCACCAGACAAACTACAGTTCTGTACCTCCTCAGTGCAGTGAAATATCTGGGGCACCAGATAGAGAGAGGTATCAGGAAGGTTACCACAGAAAGGATTAGAATAATTCGAAATATGGAGCTGCCCAATACCCAGAAAGAAATCAGAATGTTTCTTGGAAATGTAGGATACTGTAGGCAGTGGATTGTGGGATTTGCAGTCCTAGCAAGATAGTTGATAAAAATGACAAAGAAAGGAGCAAGAAAGGAGCAAAAGACCCAGTGGAGTGGGATGATGAAAGCATGTCAGCTTTTACAAAATTACGGGAATGTCTGTGTACAGCTTCCGCATTAGGAATGCCTGACTACTCAAAGGCGTTTGCACTGTTTTGTGACACACGAGACAATTGTGCACTTTCAGTCCTGACCCAAATTCATGGTTCAACCAGACGTCCTGAAGCATATTTTTCCTCTACTTTGGATCCAGTGGCTGCTGGATTACCTGGATGTCTGAAAAGCAGTAGCTGCAACTTGCATGAGTCTTGATCAAAGTGAGTCCATTATTATGGGACATCCTGTAACTGTGTATGTTCCACATGCAGTTGTAATCTTGTTGACCAGAACCTAAACTCAGTACCTCACACCTAGCCGGCTGACTAAGTATGAGAGAATTCTTCTAGGTGCAGGAAATGTAACCATTGCCCGATGTAATATCTTGAATCCAGCTACCCTCCTACCAAATTCACTCACAGCAGGAGTGAAGGGAGAAGTTGAACATGACTGCCTTGATCTGACTGAGTATAACACAAAACCACGCCCAGATATAAAGGAAGTCCCCCTAACTTATGAAGATTTTGAACTATTTGTAGATGGCTCATGCATGAGACATGAGGACGGAGGCTTAAGTACTGCTTATACAGGATGCACTCTAGGAGGTCCAGTGGAAGCATCCTATTTACATGGAGTCAAGTCTGCACAAATAGCCGAATTAGTTGTATTGGCAAAAGCCTATAAATTTAGGAAGAACATGAAAATAACCATATACACTGATAGCCAGTATGGTTATGGGGTTTACATGACTTTGGCCAATTGTGGCTACAAAGAGAGGTTCTGACTTCTTCAGGTACTCCAAATGTCCATAATCTCCGTGCCAGCCAAGTTCAATGGCATCTTTAACTGGCAATGGGTAACATCTCAATATTAGTTAATTGCATTTTCTGCCTTCTGGGATATCTCAAAAGGCTGTTGGTGATGAGGCTTTTTGATTGAAAAAGTGATGCTAGGTTTAGAGATATCAATGATAGATTTTTTTACTTGCAAATGAAAGAACTTTTGAAAATACTTTTTTTATAAATGATTTCTTATGAGCTGTGAATATCACATGAGTTGCACAGAGAGTTTCTGACTTCTTCAGGTACTCCTGTCAGAAATGGAAATTTTGTGCAAGAATCACTGGAAGCAATCCAGTTACCAAAATAATTGGCAGTGGTCAAGTGTGCTGCTCACAAATCTGGTGATGACAAAGTGACAGCAGGTAATCGATATGCTGACCGACTGGCCCAACATTGTGCCAAATACAAAATAGCAATCAATACAAAGATGGGGGTAGGTGGAAGCAGCTGCCAACTTATGGTGTTTGAGGAAATAAAAACATGGGAAGAAGTGAGAGATTTGCAGAATGCAGCAGAACCAAAAGAAAAGGAAGGATGGAGAAAATGTGGTTGTCGAAGAAGGAATGAGGATCGTGTCATTGCTTACCCTGATGATATGCCTGGGTTGCCAGACTGCTTACTTGCTCCTCTGGCTAGATTGATACATGGACACACACATTTAGGGAGAGACGCCATGATACGCATCTTCAGGCAAACATGGTTTAATTTGAAATTCAGAAACATAGCAGAAGCACTCTGCCAAAGGTGCCTAGTCTGTCAACAATTTAATCCCGGAAAGAAAAGTGTAGTTTTGCCAGGAAAGATTGGGAAGGCAGAAGGCCCTTTCATACGATTACAACTTGACTTTATTCAGTTACCACCATGTCGAGGAATGAAGTACGTCCTCTTCATTGTCTGCCTGTTTTCAAAATGGGTAGAGGCTTACCCTGCTCGCAGAAATGATAGCATCACTGTAGCCAAATTGTTACTTAGGGAACTGATACCAAGGTACGATTTTCCAGTCACAATTGAATCAGACAGAGGTGGGCCTTTCCATAGTGAAGTAATAAGACAAATCTGTGAAGCATTCAAAATTACACAGAAACTGCACTGTGCATATCGCCCAGAGGCTTCTGAAGTGGTAGAGCAGCTGAATGGCACAATCAAATCTCAAGATTGGAAAAAATGTGTAAATCTACTCAGATGGAATGACCAGATGCTTTGCCACTTGTCTTGATGGGACTCAGAAGTATTCCAGACCGGAACACAGGCTTGAGTCCACATGAGATACTGATGGGAAGAGCTATGCGGCAAGCATGGGTGCCAGGATACAAACTGATAAGCATATCTGATGATTTGGTACTGGAATACTGCAAAGCAACTGGGTGACCAAGTGCGTTCTATCTCTCACCAGATTGGGGAAGACGCCGTCCCCTGGCAAAGAACTCCAGCACATGATTTGAACCCAGGTGATTGGGTCGTAATAAAGAAACATACTCAGAAGAGCTGCCTTGCTCCGAAGTGGGGGAAAGCAAGACAAGTAATTCTGGTTACCACAACAGCCGTGAAGTGTGAAGGTGTGCCACGGTGGATCCATGCCAGCCATACGAAGAAAGTGACTGAACCTGAAGAAACTGAGGCTGAAGGTTGTGCAGCTGAGGGGTCTGAAGAAGAACATCCGAGCTCCAGTCAAGATGATTGGGTCCCAGTAATCGACCTGACTCTGGATCCAATAAGAACAAGAAGACAAACCTACTTAGATAGAGAGTGGGATAGTGAGGACGAGACAGAAATAGAAGAAGACGATCAGATTATCGAAATCCAAATCAAATCTGATGATGAGGAAGATCAGATAGGGAAAGAACAGATTATTAACACTCCTCCAAGGACTTCAGAACCTGAAAAGGGACAGATAGAAATTAGAGCAGAAGTTCAAGCGGAAGAAAATCAAAAGTTTGAAGTGCTTGAACAGGATCAGATAGAATTAGATAAATGTGTTCAGGAAGAAGACATTGAAACAAAACAAAGCCCAATCCAGCATATACCTGAACAAGGCCAGGTTAGTGACCAGGTAGAAGAAGCTGAAATAAGACCTGGAACTAGTCAGACAGGAAGAGAAAAAGAAAGAAATGAAGTAGATGTGCCATAACAGAACAAGAATAAAAGAGCACTTGAAGAAACCAAATTACAGTGCCAGTTAAAAGATTCAGAAAAGGTGATAAAGTACCTAGATTTGTCAAAAGACTGAGACTGAGATTAAAGACTATTGACGAAGAACTTGAGCAAGAAAATCAAGACTCCAGTAAAACTGATCAGTCTGGAACAAATCCTAAAAAAAGAAGTGCCCGAATAAAAAGACTGAACAACAAGTATCAAAGTCCTGAATGGACTTATCTGGTGTTGGAAGATTTTGAAAACCTTGAAATAAGTGACGAAAGTGATGAAGAACTGATTGCTGACCAGGCTGACGAAGAAGTGAAACCAACCTGAAAGTTGCCCTGTGTAAGCAACCTGTGAAAAGTTATAAAGAGGGTTTTAAGCTTCTTTTGAGCCAAAATGTCTGATTCCACTGTGAATGGAAGACCGAGGCAAAATTGTTGCAAAACATGCTGTAAAGTATGTTTATGTAGTGTAGCATTAGTACTTATATTATGGATAGGACTAACAATTACTATTCCTTACATGATGAGTAAAGATACTAATTTGTACCCTACTAAATCCGTGACAAAAGACACAGAAGAGCTGCAAACGAAAGATACACCATAGAGTAGAGACAATAGAGAAAGCACTTAGCCTTAGACAAACTAGAATGGACTTAGATGCACCAGATGAGGAAGGACTACATTATCATAAAATCAAGAATATAACTCATTTAAATGTATTTGCAAACCTTTTAGTACATTATGTAGAAGCAATGGAAATAGAAGACTGTTACGTCTGTATGAAGTTACCTACTTCAGTAGCTGAGGGTGTGACCTACCATCAATTGCTAATAATATATGTAATTTCCTGTAGTATTTTAGCTAGTTTATTCTATAAGAGAGGACCTTTACAGTATTATTACTCTAACTCAGATGTGATATTTTCTTAACTTCCTATACGTGGAAATCTGAATCCTGTACATTCTAAGAGTGATGTAACACGTTATATGGGAGAATATTTTTTAACTATAGGTACAATAGATTTAGGTGAAGCACATAGAGATAACTTAACATGTTCATTACACAAACAAGAGAAAATGTTTCTAAATATGGCAGAGAAAAGAAGAGAAAGTTTCCAAAGAAAGGCAAATGGCAAAGGCAGAAAACTCCCAAATGGGCTGAAAACATAGGCAGCACCTCAAATGGTGGAGCAAATGCTGCTTTGTTGCTGGATTTTGAAAAGAAGGGGAAACTTTGTCTTCACAGAGAAAGGACTAGTTATTATAATAACATATGCATTGGTTCCAGTGAATGCGAACAAAATTACAAGGTAATTGGAGGTTGGGGTTTCAAAAATGGGTCAAAAATGGGTCAGAACTTGTGTTTCCCGGAATTTATTATATATGTGGAAACAAGGCTTATTTCAAATTGCCAGATCACTGGTATGGAAGCTGTTATTTTGGAATTGTCTTCCCAAAAATATACCATGTGAATGAAGTCTCTGGAAGCAATGAAAACACTAATGGATTAGTGCATAGTAAAAGAAAAAGTGTAGGAGAAATAATAGGTGATATATTTAGTGCATTGATACCAACAGTGGGAGTAGCTCTGAATACACACAGAATCTGCAAATTGTCAACAGCAGTAGAGCGGTTGTCAACTGACACTGCTGGAGGTTTCCTGATGGTCAATACCGAATTGGTTGCGATCAGATCTATGGCTCTTGACACATTATTGGCAAAAGAGGGCGGAGTCTGTAGAATGTTGAAAGCGCAACATTGTTGCACGTATATTTCAGACAAAAGTGTTGAAATTAAGAAATATGTGAGAAACATAACTAATTTGGAAAAAGAGCTCAAACCACTGGAGGTTGATAGTGCCTGGAAGAGACTGACTGATAGTCTCTCCTCTGTAGGTAGTTGGTTTTCTAACCTAGGTAAAAGTCTTGTGAGTAAAATACTGATGCCAATAGCGGGAATAGGTTTATTAGTGTTCACTATAATAATTTGCTGCAAATGTCAAAAGCACAAAAAGAAATATACAGTCAATAGGAGAGGAATGAAACGAAATGTTGAAGAACTCAAACTAGAAGAATTGAATAATAAAATGTATAAAAAGATGAAAAATTCTCATCCTAATAAGGATGCAGAGAAAAGGCTGAATAGAAAGTTTGAAGAGATTGAAATGGGTGAAATGTGAAAAGTTGGCATCTGGTTCCATTAATAGTGATGATAGTAAATATCATCAAAGAGGAAATTGATGGAGCAAGGATTCGCACGTTGAGCGACTTGCTTGTATCATGAACCTCAAATAATGTTAATAAAATAACCAACATGTTCGTTTTACTAATTTTGCACATTTTCCATTTTAGGGGAAGTCCCAGAGATGCTTGCCTATGTGTTTATTAATCCTAATACGCTTGCACATTAAAATGGTCGCTGCTATGCGGGGGATTTAGTCTGCGCATGCGTCTGTCATACCCATGTGACGTGACGTACTCGCAGTTCTGGTGGGAAAGTGTTTGCTCATGCGCAATACAGCTGACATGGCCGCTATGTGTTCTCACATGCTCTGAGCTTGCATTGCCGCTTTCGCTAAGCTGTTTGTTCTGCATAACCAAAAATTGCTACAGGTATTATGAAGTAATGGGTGCAGTACAGTGATTCATGGTATACGGTGTAATCATTTATTTCTGTGTTCTAAATTGTTTTCTCATGCTTTTCATGTATCGTATCCTTTTGGGCCTGGGAGGTGCTTATTACTCCATATTGGAAGTCCCTACTGCGCAGGTCTGGATGCGGAGAGAGAAAAACTCTGCAGCAGTGGAACCCAGCCTGCTGGCAGCCACAGCTAAGATGCTCCTGGGAACCGACCTACGACCTAGCGAAAAGAAGCTGAACTGTACTACAAATGCAACAAATGTATACAAATGTTGTATTCACTATTTTTCACCGAAAAACATATGTCATGGGAAGATGGAATTTACGGGGTGGGTACAGAGATTGAATATTAAGCCTGAGAAAGTCTAAAATGTAGGTGGTGTGATGACCTAACCTCCTCCTTTGTCCAATCAAAATTGGGGATCCTTACACTGAAGATTGGTTCACCAATCACTCAAAAGAGAAAAATATTATAATAGGGATGCCCTCCTAAACCAAACTGCCAAAGTCCCTAATTCAAATCTGGTCTGGTCTGTGTTCTTAATCACACCACTCTTAACAACAAAATAAGACAGATTATAAATAAAAATTAGAACATTTTAAACACTTATGACCACACGACAGAGCTGAAAAAAAACCCTGATTGCGTTCAGGAGGAACCCTAACCTCAGAGACAAGTTAGTCCACAGCAGGGCCAAACCGAAAGACAAAACACGCCAATGCACCATAGATGGCAAGCCATTACCAAAAGGGAACCACAAATGTGGTACCTGTCATGCCTGTGATCAGGTCATCCCTGGCAACTCATGGTCCTATAGAAACAAAACTGGCCAATTCAAAGAAATGACAAATTGTAAAACCTCCAATGTAATCTACCTCATTTTATGTCCTTGTGGCTTAGGTTACATTGGGGAAACAGCCAGAGAATTTCGAGTTAGACTCTCGGAACACAAATCAGCGGTCAGAACCAGAAAAACTAATGCACCCATGGTAGCGCATTATATGCAATATGACCACTCAGAAAAAGATATGCACTGGCTTATCCTTCAACGTATACAGTACACTCCAGGTAAGGACATGACAAAACTCAGGAAACAACGAGAAACCTTCTGGATATACCATGTAGACACAGTACGCCATGGTCACAACGAAGAAATATGTTGGATCATTACTGAATAGCTACAATACTTTGGGCTAACCTCATATTAATTTTGTTAATCAGTTTTTAGACATCCAAATTACCCTCTTATCTGAGTACATAGAGATATAATAACATCTATAATAAGAACATCCTTATCATAAGACCAGTTTACTGGCACTGTTTTAAATTGACAAAGTAATTTGTCATCTCTTTCAGGTTATGTGGGTCACTTCCAATCTACCATGAAAACCTTACTGGATCATACTCTAAGCAACTCTATAATTGGGAGCCATATAGCAAAACTAAATTACAATAGGCATTACACACCACCAATAATGCACAACACAGTGTGAAGTAACCCTTGCCTCTCCCATTGAGAGCTAGAGCAGCAGGACTCTCCTATGGTAGAATAACTATAGAACTTCCTGCCTATATTCTGTTTTAACACACAACTAAGAGGAATCTAAAACTATATAAATACACAACGATATATCACCATAAAAATTCAACACAGTACCTATACCATTAAGTATAATTAGAGCTGATCTGTGACTAGGGGTAATGAGCGCCATCTTGTAGTGTTTCAACATAGTTACATATAGTCCTTCCTTTGTGCCAACTATCGCACTTTCAGTGCGTCTTGGCTGAGTCCCCTTTCCATCACCATGTAAAAAATAGGTTGGACTCCTTCGCGGCGTCCGTCGCAGCTGATACCAATTCCCCACAGTGAGCGCTATATAAACATCACACGTACTGCGGCCGGATGTCAGTGGCAGTGACATCGGCCGTAGGCGCCCGTGGTTACGACAGAATTCTCCGTGCTCAGGTAAGCGTTTTCGTTGCAGCACGCTTTTCTTCTGGGTTGGAATCCCCCGCTGTTCTGCTTTTACTATGGGTTGCACCACTTCTGAAACGCAGGGCTGCACCATATTTACGAGAAAATGATGCAGCTCTGCATTTCCCCCTGCCCTGGTGCTATGTTTAGCAGCCTAGCGCCAACGGAGGCACCTAAGTAGGGCAAGGGTGTCTGCATTCGGGGGAAGATTGTTTATGCGCAGGATGGTCTCCCTTTCTGCACATAAACAATCTTTAAATGCCGCTTTGTAACTTCTATTTGGGCTGCTTAACCCCTTAAGTGCTGCTGACGGCCAATGGTCGTCAGCAGCGCTACCTCCCCAGTGCTGCGCACGACCATTGAACGTCCATTCAGCACTAGTTCTAATGGACAGCGCAGCACTGGGGAGAAATGTTTACACGCAGCTGAGGTGTTAATGCAGCACATACAGAAGTTGCAAAACTGCATTTTCAAAAAATGATTGTTTATGTGCAGAAAGGGGGACCTTCCTGCACGTAAACAACCATTGGCCTTTTGCTGTTTTCATGTGTGCTGCACACAACACAGCACACATGAAAACAGAAAACGAGGAGAAATGAAACATTTCTCCCATTGTGCAAGGGTAAGGCCAGATTTTCCCTGGTCCTAAATCTGACGCTGCCTCCTATTTCCGCCTCCCTTGTAAATAGGAGGCAGCATCAGAATCAATGGGTGTTGCGGTGGAACACCCACAGCAACACCCATTGCCCTCCCCTTTCACGCTAAGCATAGCATGAAAGGGGGCTTTATTTACAAGGCAGTATTAAGCCACGTTAAGTGGCTTAACTAGTAAATAAAGCGAGGCCCCTATCGCCATCACAACGTCACTGACAGTGACGCTATGATGGTGATAGGGGCTTGTAAATATGCCCCCTAGTTTCTCATAGAAAATTTCAGCACATTGATTTTATGACAGTGCGCTATCTACAAATCCAATACCAGAGCGTGTGCTCGTCATTAATTTACAGTGTATACTTCAGGCAATAAGTGCCCATATTTATGTTTTCAAGATTAATGTTTCCATTCCAAATGTCCATAATCTCCGTGCCAGCCAAGTTCAATGGCATCTTTAACTGGCAATGGGTAACATCTCAATATTAGTTAATTGCATTTTCTGCCTTCTGGGATATCTCAAAAGGCTGTTGGTGATGAGGCTTTTTGATTGAAAAAGTGATGCTAGGTTTAGAGATATCAATGATAGATTTTTTTACGTGCAAATGAAAGAACTTTTGAAAATACTTTTTTTATAAATGATTTCTTATGAGCTGTGAATATAACATGAGTTGCACAGAGAGTTTCTGACTTCTTCAGGTACTCCTGTCAGAAATGGAAATTTTGTGCAAGAATCACTGGAAGCAATCCAGTTACCAAAATAATTGGCAGTGGTCAAGTGTGCTGCTCACAAATCTGGTGATGACAAAGTGACAGCAGGTAATCGATATGCTGACCGACTGGCCCAACATTGTGCCAAATACAAAATAGCAATCAATACAAAGATGGGGGTAGGTGGAAGCAGCTGCCAACTTATGGTGTTTGAGGAAATAAAAACATGGGAAGAAGTGAGAGATTTGCAGAATGCAGCAGAACCAAAAGAAAAGGAAGGATGGAGAAAATTTGGTTGTCGAAGAAGGAATGAGGATCGTGTCATTGCTTACCCTGATGATATGCCTGGGTTGCCAGACTGCTTACTTGCTCCTATGGCTAGATTGATACATGGACACACACATTTAGGGAGAGACGCCATGATACGCATCTTCAGGCAAACATGGTTTAATTTGAAATTCAGAAACATAGCAGAAGCACTCTGCCAAAGGTGCCTAGTCTGTCAACAATTTAATCCCGGAAAGAAAAGTGTAGTTATGCCAGGAAAGATTGGGAAGGCAGAAGGCCCTTTCATACGATTACAACTTGACTTTATTCAGTTACCACCATGTCGAGGAATGAAGTACGTCCTCTTCATTGTCTGCCTGTTTTCAAAATGGGTAGAGGCTTACCCTGCTCGCAGAAATGATAGCATCACTGTAGCCAAATTGTTACTTAGGGAACTGATACCAAGGTACGGTTTTCCAGTCACAATTGAATCAGACAGAGGTGGGCCTTTCCATAGTGAAGTAATAAGACAAATCTGTGAAGCATTCAAAATTACACAGAAACTGCACTGTGCATATCGCCCAGAGGCTTCTGAAGTGGTAGAGCAGCTGAATGGCACAATCAAATCTCAAGATTGGGAAAAATGTGTAAATCTACTCAGATGGAATGACCAGATGCTTTGCCACTTGTCTTGATGGGACTCAGAAGTATTCCAGACCGGAACACAGGCTTGAGTCCACATGAGATACTGATGGGAAGAGCTATGCGGCAAGCATGGGTGCCAGGATACAAACTGATAAGCATATCTGATGATTTGGTACTGGAATACTGCAAAGCAACTGGGTGACCAAGTGCGTTCTATCTCTCACCAGATTGGGGAAGACGCCGTCCCCAGGCAAAGAACTCCAGCACATGATTTGAACCCAGGTGATTGGGTCGTAATAAAGAAACATACTCAGAAGAGCTGCCTTGCTCCGAAGTGGGGGAAAGCAAGACAAGTAATTCTGGTTACCACAACAGCCGTGAAGTGTGAAGGTGTGCCACGGTGGATCCATGCCAGCCATACGAAGAAAGTGACTGAACCTGAAGAAACTGAGGCTGAAGGTTGTGCAGCTGAGGGGTCTGAAGAAGAACATCCGAGCTCCAGTCAAGATGATTGGGTCCCAGTAATCGACCTGACTCTGGATCCAATAAGAACAAGAAGACAAACCTACTTAGATAGAGAGTGGGATAGTGAGGACGAGACAGAAATAGAAGAAGACGATCAGATTATCGAAATCCAAATCAAATCTGATGATGAGGAAGATCAGATAGGGAAAGAACAGATTATTAACACTCCTCCAAGGACTTCAGAGCCTGAAAAGGGACAGATAGAAATTAGAGCAGAAGTTCAAGCGGAAGAAAATCAAAAGTTTGAAGTGCTTGAACAGGATCAGATAGAATTAGATAAATGTGTTCAGGAAGAAGAAATTGAAACAAAACAAAGCCCAATCCAGCATATACCTGAACAAGGCCAGGTTAGTGACCAGGTAGAAGAAGCTGAAATAAGACCTGGAACTAGTCAGACAGGAAGAGAAAAAGAAAGAAATGAAGTAGATGTGCCATAACAGAACAAGAATAAAAGAGCACTTGAAGAAACCAAATTACAGTGCCAGTTAAAAGATTCAGAAAAGGTGATAAAGTACCTAGATTTGTCAAAAGACTGAGACTGAGATTAAAGACTATCGACGAAGAACTTGAGCAAGAAAATCAAGACTCCAGTAAAACTGATCAGTCTGGAACAAATCCTAAAAAAAGAAGTGCCCGAATAAAAAGACTGAACAACAAGTATCAAAGTCCTGAATGGACTTATCTGGTGTTGGAAGATTTTGAAAACCTTGAAATAAGTGACGAAAGTGATGAAGAACTGATTGCTGACCAGGCTGACGAAGAAGTGAAACCAACCTGAAAGTTGCCCTGTGTAAGCAACCTGTGAAAAGTTATAAAGAGGGTTTTAAGCTTCTTTTGAGCCAAAATGTCTGATTCCACTGTGAATGGAAGACCGAGGCAAAATTGTTGCAAAACATGCTGTAAAGTATGTTTATGTAGTGTAGCATTAGTACTTATATTATGGATAGGACTAACAATTACTATTCCTTACATGATGAGTAAAGATACTAATTTGTACCCTACTAAATCCGTGACAAAAGACACAGAAGAGCTGCAAACGAAAGATACACCATAGAGTAGAGACAATAGAGAAAGCACTTAGCCTTAGACAAACTAGAATGGACTTAGATGCACCAGATGAGGAAGGACTACATTATCATAAAATCAAGAATATAACTCATTTAAATGTATTTGCAAACCTTTTAGTACATTATGTAGAAGCAATGGAAATAGAAGACTGTTACGTCTGTATGAAGTTACCTACTTCAGTAGCTGAGGGTGTGACCTACCATCAATTGCTAATAATATATGGAATTTCCTGTAGTATTTTAGCTAGTTTATTCTATAAGAGAGGACCTTTACAGTATTATTACTCTAACTCAGATGTGATATTTTCTTAACTTCCTATACGTGGAAATCTGAATCCTGTACATACTAAGAGTGATGTAACACGTTATATGGGAGAATATTTTTTAACTATAGGTACAATAGATTTAGGTGAAGCACATAGAGATAACTTAACATGTTCATTACACAAACAAGAGAAAATGTTTCTAAATATGGCAGAGAAAAGAAGAGAAAGTTTCCAAAGAAAGGCAAATGGCAAAGGCAGAAAACTCCCAAATGGGCTGAAAACATAGGCAGCACCTCAAATGGTGGAGCAAATGCTGCTTTGTTGCTGGATTTTGAAAAGAAGGGGAAACTTTGTCTTCACAGAGAAAAGACTAGTTATTATAATAACATATGCATTGGTTCCAGTGAATGCGAACAAAATTACAAGGTAATTGGAGGTTGGGGTTTCAAAAATGGGTCAAAAATGGGTCAGAACTTGTGTTTCCCGGAATTTATTATATATGTGGAAACAAGGCTTATTTCAAATTGCCAGATCACTGGTATGGAAGCTGTTATTTTGGAATTGTCTTCCCAAAAATATACCATGTGAATGAAGTCTCTGGAAGCAATGAAAACACTAATGGATTAGTGCATAGTAAAAGAAAAAGTGTAGGAGAAATAATAGGTGATATATTTAGTGCATTGATACCAACAGTGGGAGTAGCTCTGAATACACACAGAATCTGCAAATTGTCAACAGCAGTAGAGCGGTTGTCAACTGACACTGCTGGAGGTTTCCTGATGGTCAATACCGAATTGGTTGCGATCAGATCTATGGCTCTTGACACATTATTGGCAAAAGAGGGCGGAGTCTGTAGAATGTTGAAAGCGCAACATTGTTGCACGTATATTTCAGACAAAAGTGTTGAAATTAAGAAATATGTGAGAAACATAACTAATTTGGAAAAAGAGCTCAAACCACTGGAGGTTGATAGTGCCTGGAAGAGACTGACTGATAGTCTCTCCTCTGTAGGTAGTTGGTTTTCTAACCTAGGTAAAAGTCTTGTGAGTAAAATACTGATGCCAATAGCGGGAATAGGTTTATTAGTGTTCACTATAATAATTTGCTGCAAATGTCAAAAGCACAAAAAGAAATATACAGTCAATAGGAGAGGAATGAAACGAAATGTTGAAGAACTCAAACTAGAAGAATTGAATAATAAAATGTATAAAAAGATGAAAAATTCTCATCCTAATAAGGATGCAGAGAAAAGGCTGAATAGAAAGTTTGAAGAGATTGAAATGGGTGAAATGTGAAAAGTTGGCATCTGGTTCCATTAACCCCTTCCACACTCATGACGAGCTGGGCTCGTCATGGTGTAGCCTCCTCGTACACTGATGACGAGCCCAGCTCGTCATAAAACAATGAAATAGAGCAATCTCCAGCACAGGAGGGGAATTGCCTTAGCAGCCATGGGGTTAATAGTGATGATAGTAAATATCATCAAAGAGGAAATTGATGGAGCAAGGATTCGCACGTTGAGCGACTTGCTTGTATCATGAACCTCAAATAATGTTAATAAAATAACCAACATGTTCGTTTTACTAATTTTGCACATTTTCCATTTTAGGGGGTGTCCCAGAGATGCTTGCCTATGTGTGCATTAATCCTAATACACTTGCACATTAAAATGGTCGCTGCTATGCGGGGGATTTAGTCTGCGCATGCGTCTGTCATACCCATGTGACGTGACGTACTCGCAGTTCTGGTGGGAAAGTGTTTGCTCATGCGCAATACAGCTGACATGGCCGCTATGTGTTCTCACATGCTCTGAGCTTGCATTGCCGCTTTCGCTAAGCTGTTTGTTCTGCATATCCAAAAATTGCTACAGGTATTATGAAGTAATGGGTGCAGTACAGTGATTCATGGTATACAGTGTAATCATTTATTTCTGTGTTCTAAATTGTTTTCTCATGCTTTTCATGTATTGTATCCTTTTGGGCCTGGGAGGTGCTTATTACTCCATATTGGAAGTCCCTACTGCGCAGGTCTGGATGCGGAGAGAGAAAAACTCTGCAGCAGTGCAACCCAGCCAGCTGGCAGCCACAGCTAAGATGCTCCTGGGAACCGACCTACGACCTAGCGAAAAGAAGCTGAACTGTACTGCAAATGCAACAAATGTATACAAATGTTGTATTCACTATTTTTCACCGAAAAACATATGTCATGGGAAGATGGAATTTAAGGGGTGGGTACAGAGATTGAATATTAAGCCTGAGAAAGTCTAAAATGTAGGTGGTGTGATGACCTAACCTCCTCCTTTGTCCAATCAAAATTGGGGATCCTTACACTGAAGATTGGTTCACCAATCACTCAAAAGAGAAAAATATTATAATAGGGATGCCCTCCTAAACCAAACTGCCAAAGTCCCTAATTCAAATCTGGTCTGGTCTGTGTTCTTAATCACACCACTCTTAACAACAAAATAAGACAGATTATAAATAAAAATTAGAACATTTTAAACACTTATGACCACACGACAGAGCTGAAAAAAAACCCTGATTGCGTTCAGGAGGAACCCTAACCTCAGAGACAAGTTAGTCCACAGCAGGGCCAAACCGAAAGACAAAACACGCCAATGCACCATAGATGGCAAGCCATTACCAAAAGGGAACCACAAATGTGGTACCTGTCATGCCTGTGATCAGGTCATCCCTGGCAACTCATGGTCCTATAGAAACAAAACTGGCCAATTCAAAGAAATGACAAATTGTAAAACCTCCAATGTAATCTACCTCATTTTATGTCCTTGTGGCTTAGGTTACATTGGGGAAACAGCCAGAGAATTTCGAGTTAGACTCTCGGAACACAAATCAGCGGTCAGAACCAGAAAAACTAATGCACCCATGGTAGCGCATTATATGCAATATGACCACTCAGAAAAAGATATGCACTGGCTTATCCTTCAACGTATACAGTACACTCCAGGTAAGGACATGACAAAACTCAGGAAACAACGAGAAACCTTCTGGATATACCATCTAGACACAGTAAGCTATGGTCACAACGAAGAAATCTGTTGGATCATTACTGAATAGCTACAATACTTTGGGCTAACCTCATATTAATTTTGTTAATCAGTTTTTAGACATCCAAATTACCCTCTTATCTGAGTACATAGAGATATAATAACATCTATAATAAGAACATCCTTATCATAAGACCAGTTTACTGGCACTGTTTTAAATTGACAAAGTAATTTGTCATATCTTTCAGGTTATGTGGGTCACTTCCAATCTACCATGAAAACCTTACTGGATCATACTCTAAGCAACTCTATAATTGGGAGCCATATAGCAAAACTAAATTACAATAGGCATTACACACCACCAATAATGCACAACACAGTGTGAAGTAACCCTTGCCTCTCCCATTGAGAGCTAGAGCAGCAGGACTCTCCTATGGTAGAATAACTATAGAACTTCCTGCCTATATTCTGTTTTAACACACAACTAAGAGGAATCTAAAACTATATAAATACACAACGATATATCACCATAAAAATTCAACACAGTACCTATACCATTAAGTATAATTAGAGCCGATCTGTGACTAGGGGTAATGAGCGCCATCTTGTAGTGTTTCAACATAGTTACATATAGTCCTTCCTTTGTGCCAACTATCGCACTTTCAGTGCGTCTTGGCTGAGTCCCCTTTCCATCACCATGTAAAAAATAGGTTGGACTCCTTCGCGGCGTTCGTTGCAGCTGATACCAATTCCCCACAGTGAGCGCTATATAAACATCACACGTACTGCGGCCGGATGTCAGTGGCAGTGACATCGGCCGTAGGCGCCCGTGGTTACGACAGAATTCTCCGTGCTCAGGTAAGCGTTTTCGTTGCAGCACGCTTTTCTTCTGGGTTGGAATCCCCCGCTGTTCTGCTTTTACTATGGGTTGCACCACTTCTGAAACGCAGGGCTGCACCATATTTACGAGAAAATGATGCAGCTCTGCATTTCCCCCTGCCCTGGTGCTATGTTTAGCAGCCTAGCGCCAACGGAGGCACCCTTGCCCTAAGTAGGGCAAGGGTGGCTGCATTCGGGGGAAGATTGTTTATGCGCAGGATGGTCTCCCTTTCTGCACATAAACAATCTTTAAATGCCGCTTTGTAACTTCTATTTGGGCTGCTTAATGCAGCACATACAGAAGTTGCAAAACTGCATTTTCAAAAAATGATTGTTTATGTGCAGAAAGGGGGACCTTCCTGCACGTAAACAACCATTGGCCTTTTGCTGTTTTCATGTGTGCTGCACACAACACAGCACACATGAAAACAGAAAACGAGGAGAAATGAAACATTTCTCCCATTGTGCAAGGGTAAGGCCAGATTTTCCCTGGTCTTAAATCTGACGCTGCCTCCTATTTCCGCCTCCCTTGTAAATAGGAGGCTGCATCAGAATCAATGGGTGTTGCGGTGGAACACCCACAGCAACACCCATTGCCCTCCCCTTTCACGCTAAGCATAGCAAGAAAGGGGGCTTTATTTACAAGGCAGCATTAAGCCACGTTAAGTGGCTTAACTTGTAAATAAGGCGAAGCCCCTATCGCCACTGAAAGTGACGCTGTGATGGTGATAGGGGCTTGTAAATATGCCCCCTAGTTTTTCATAGAAAATTTCAGCACATTGATTTTATGACAGTGCGCTATCTACAAATCCAATACCAGAGCGTGTGCTCGTCATTAGTTTACAGTGTATACTTCAGGCAATAAGTGCCCATATTTATGTTTTCAAGATTAATGTTTCCATTCCAAATGTCCATAATCTCCGTGCCAGCCA
Source organism: Lissotriton vulgaris (assembly GCF_964263255.1). Taxonomy (NCBI): domain Eukaryota; kingdom Metazoa; phylum Chordata; class Amphibia; order Caudata; family Salamandridae; genus Lissotriton; species Lissotriton vulgaris. The sequence goes on from NC_141693.1 coordinate 478,365,355, forward strand.
AGTTCAGTGGCATCTTTAACTGGCAATGGGTAAAATCTCAATATTAGTTAATTGCATTTTCTGCCTTCTGGGATATCTCAAAAGGCTGTTGGTGATGAGGCTTTTTGATTGAAAAAGTGATGCTAGGTTTAGAGATATCAATGATAGATTTTTTTACTTGGAAATGAAAGAACTTTTGAAAATACGTTTTTTTTTAAACTATTTCTTATGAGCTGTGAACATCACATGAGTTGCATAGAACTCGCTATATTTCAGATTTTTTGAGGCGTGATTAGTAGAGTTCAAAGGTATCTTATGCTACAAACTAGAAAAGCCAAAGAAAGGTGTAGATAACAATAGTGAAGCAGGTACAGAGGCATCTGGTCCAAGAGACCCGGTGGACACACTGAACCCTGATTTATATTTAACATCTAAAGCAAATCCAAGAATTGTAGAATTAAAAACACACGGATCAGGCAAGCAATTGAGGAATGCATATCTTTTAGTTTTAAGGAATATTCTAGGATTAGACAATACAGTCTGTACTGGCCATAATTTATAGAGAGTTCATATTATAGAGACAAAATAGAAAAAAGTTGAATTGTAACCACATTAAGGACTTTATGGAAAGCTACTGCTATAAATATTGAACATTTTTAATCGAAAATGTAGTTCATACCAGTGAATATATTAGTCTGGATCTTCCATTAGGCTCCCTAACATTTTAATGCAGGAGAACATTCTCAGAGGGTTATACTACCACTGCCCCTGACTCCATAAGGTTTTGATGCCTGGTGCATCATTGCCAATATGGTGGATCTGCTTAGTGGATGCAAATTGATTCCCAATTCAGTTCGGCAGCATGGAAGAGCTGGGAATGTAATTTTCTTTTGGAGAACGGGACTAATGACTGATTACAGCTGGCATCCATGAGAATTATAGGGGGTCTGATTTTGCTCGCCAAGTACCCTTGAGAATGACTGCCCAAGACTCTTCACGACACTGAGACACAATGGGCCTTACCTTGATGAGCTACACTGGCTGAGCATAGAGCTGAGCTACTGTTTTTTTTTTTACGTTTGATGTGCCTATTGTTCATAAATACTACTCAGAATTTCTCAGACTTAATGAACTTTACTCAGAGCAAGTTGGAGATAGGGAGAGGCATCTATGTTCACTGTTTCAACTTTTTTCTATCTAAAGTTCATGAACAGATTCAGAGAAATTCAAAATTCAGCTGTGGCCCATGCAGGTAACAGCGGTGGGACCGGATTGGGGGGTGGGGAGGATTCGACAGATGGCCACGAAAGAAAATTCAATAAACAATATATTTTTCGTCATCGTTGTCTGTGGAAATCCACCACCCACCCAGCCCCACCGCTCTTACCTGCATGAGCCGCGGCTGTCAATTGTATATTTAAACGTTAGACGCCTGAGACACAAAAAACAGGCACTCGGCTTTGCACTGAGCCAGTGCACCTGACCATGACATGGTTCATTCCAGTCTTACAACTTTCACTTACAAATTATTATTATTGGGGGTAGGGTCAGGGGTATCATGATGGGCTTTGATTGAGTCAACCACCGGTTTTTAAGTACTTGCAGTGTGTAAACTGAATTCATTCAACCCAGCCCCATATCATGATGCTGTTTTTGCTGCTGTGTCAGTGCAAAAAAGGTCTGTGTTCATCTTCTTTGTGTCAGAAAAACATGCATTAACCTCAGAAATATTTGTAGTTGATGTATACTGTAGGAAGGTTGGATCCTTTTGCATAGTTACCCCCTCCTTTTTGCCTGGTGCTTTACTGGTTTATCACTAGTCTGACTGGGATCCTGCTAATCAGGGCCACAGTCCATCTTCTTTCTCTCTAAATTGTTGTGTTCAATACTTAGGTACATCCCTAATTGGATACTGGGGTACCCTTGTAAGCCCCTAGTATATGGTACCCATGTACCATATACATGTATCCAGGTCATAAGTGGAGAAGTGTGGCTCAGGGGATAGAGGCGGCAGACCCGGAATCTGAGATCGGTCCTGGACCAGGGTTCAATTCCCCGCCCCGGCGGGTCTTGGGCTAAAAATTCCACGGACTCGATAATTCTCGTCCCGGTGCCTCCTCGACTCACGGGTTCACACTCTGTGACTCTGGGCAATAGCTTGCTTAATCTCCACAACGGCCCGTCGCGGCGGGATGCCTGACTTTCACCCGGTGGAAACCCTGTCGGGGCTTCTCACAGGGGAATACCAGGACGGGTTCCCTAAGCAAGCGCCAGGATGCCCTTTGTGGTGACAGGTTGCGCTATATAAGTATACCTACATTTACATTTACATAAGTACCCCAGAGGCCTCCCATGGCTGAAGCATGTATTATCTCACTCATGAGAGACCATACAAAATGGAACTGCCATTGCAGGCTGTGTAAGTTGGTGTATGCACCACTTACTAAAGATATAGTTTTGCTGTATCTAAGGGTCACTGCACTTAAAACCTATAAGTCACCCCTGTAGCAGGCCTTTACAATCCTCCTGGCGAGAATTCCGGCCACGCCCCCCGGGCTGACTACTTAAGCGCCAATACCGAGCGCTGTTAGGTAACCCTGACAAGAACTCAGCAGGCACACGCCGGGAGCTGTGATTCACCTGAAACTTTTTAAAATTTGATGATTTACTCTGTTTTAAAACTAAAAACCCACCTAAACAGTCGAGTGTGTCACTGAGAACACGCAGGCTGCAACGATTCCCGACGCCACTCCTGGCGAGAATTCCAGCCACGCCCCCTACAGGCCACGCCCCCCGGGCTGACTATATTATGTGCAGCCAGAGGAAGCGCAGCGGACGAGCGCAGCGGGAGCGCCGTCTGCGCGCCGAAGGCGCGCCTAAGGCAAGCCCGTCTGCGCCCGTCCGCGACCTATCGGGACCAGGGGCCCGAACCCCTTCACCTCCCACACGCCACAAACACTGCTATTCAAGCAGTAGATTGAGAGACCTTTGTCCCATCATATCCACCCTCTGTCATAATACAATGGAGCCACAGGACCTAGGTCCATGCCCTCATTGCTCATTTAGAGGAAGCAGCTTAGCGCCAGCTGCCATTAACCCGGAAATGACTCTTGTCAAGGGGGGTCTTTTAAACTGCAGGTCCATTAGCAAACACACTCTTCAGCTATGGGATCTCATACTGGAGGAGGACCTGCACGTACTGTTCTTGACGGAGACCTGGTTGGGAGAACATTCAGACCCAGATATAGTAGACACCATCCCACCAGGCTATACCCTCCACTGATTTGACAGGACAAAAGGTAGGGGAGGCGGTATCGCCATCATCGTTAAACACCCATTCGAGTGTGTTTTAAAGCCAGCAAAAATTGATGACAGCGAAGCAGGCGAATTCAGCATAAAAATGACTCAACATGAGAACATCTCGGGCATCCTAATTTATAGACCCCCTGGGTCCTTGGGCAACTTCCGCAGTAGCTTACTAGAGGGGGTTGCTCAGACCGCGATTAAACACAAAAAAGTTTTGGTGCTGGGCGACTTAAACCTACACCTAGAGGATCAAGGACACAAGGAGGCAGAAGACGTGCGTCTGGTCCTACAAGAACTACAATTTAAACTTCTAAGTGTCGCAGCCACTCATCAAAGAGGGCACTGTTTGGACCCCATCTTTGCAAGCTGGGATATGATAAAAGTTCTCACTCCATGTCAGCTTCCGTGGACTGACCACTTCCTGGTCCCATTTCAATGCTTCTACCATACTGCTAGGACCATTGATCATGGGAAAGGAAACATTAAGAAACGCAAATGGAGATTATACTCCAAAGAGAACTTTATAAACGTAATCCAGAAAGCACTACCCCCCCAGCCCACGGACAGTGAACAGGCGAACAAGGATTTTAATCTACTTGTTACCACCACCTTAGACGAGATAGCCCCCATGTGCAAGGGTAAAACCAAAGAGGGCAGAGAGCGCACTGCCCCTTGGTTCACTACAGAACTACAGCAACTAAAATCGAACTGCAAAAAGCTTGAAAGGACCTGGAGAAGGAACCCGACTGTACAAGCCAAAACCAGCTATAGCTCAGCCCACCGAAGCTATCAGTACGCGGTGCGTAGAGCAAAAGCTAAATACTTTCAGACGCGGATCGAGGATGCTGAATGCTCCTCACGAGAACTGTTCAGGATTTATAAAGAAATCTCTCTAGTTTCTAGCTCTAATACCCCTACGAATACCTCCACGGAGGGCTGCAACAAAATTGCAGATTTCTTCTCTAATAAAGTCAAAAAGATCTACGCCTCCTTCTCTCAGCAACCAGAAAAGGGTTCAGACTTCATAGCAGACAGTCCATCGACAGCCCCAGAGTCCTCACTACGAGATTTCAATGTCCCCGCAGCTGATAAACTAACAAAGATATGTCGAAGTGTGAAGTCTGGGTCCCCTAATGATCCGGCCCCGGCCTGGGTATTCTCAGAGGGCCTAACAGCCCTGGAACCTCACATTAGACATGTCCTACAAACCTCCTTTTCCACTCAACTGGTACCGATGGAGTGGAAGAAGGCCATAGTATTGCCTATTAGGAAAAAACCAACAATAAGCCTGGAGGTTCTGGATAACCTCAGACCCATTTCCCTATTGCCATACGTGGCAAAGGTGGCTGAGAAGGTGGTCAACGCTCAGCTCACAGAACACCTGGAAAAATGGAATGCACTCTATCCTTCACAATCAGGTTTCAGGGCGGGCTACTCCACGGAGACAGCCCTCCTTAGAGCTACTGAGACCTTAAGAGCAGGGGCAGATGCAGGTCATACTATGGCCTTGATTATGCTGGACCTTAGCGCGGCTTTTGACACCGTAGCACATTCCATCTTGCTACGGTGTCTGCAAGAAGCCGGGGTCGTTGGTCCTGCGCTGGGCTGGCTACAATAATTTCTGACAGAAAGATGCTTCCAAGTACAGCAAGGGACTTGTCGATCAGTGGAGATGTCATTAGACCAGGGAGTGCCTCAGGGCTCAGCCCTAAGCCCTACTCTTTTTAACCTATATATGGCCTCACTAGCGAAAGTTGTACATTCCTATGGGGTGGAACTGGTGTCGTACGCTGACGACACCCAGCTGCTCATCTCCCTATCACAGAACTCCACCAACACCCCTCACAACTTCAAAGCCTGTATGCAGGCCCTAGCAGAATGGATGGACGCCCACTGTTTAAAACTTAATGGCTCTAAAACAGAGGTGTTGGTGGTAGGGGGAAAAAGGGAAAACTGGTCGGATGAGTGGTGGCCTTCATGTCTGGGTCCTACCCCTATACCATGTCAGGAGGCAAAGAATTTAGGGATCTGGATGAACCCTGCCCTCTCTTATGATGGCCACATCAGGCGTCTTGTAGGCAAATGTTTCGGAGTACTGAAGACTCTAAACAAAACTTTAGACCTCCTCCCTTTATCGGCCAGAAGAACACTAACGCAGGCACTAGTGACCTCGCGATTAGACTATGGCAACATCTTATTCCTAGGGGCTACCGAAGGCAGCATAGGTCGCCTACAAGTCATACAGAACTCCGCCGCCAGACTGGTGCTAAGAAGACCCAGGAGAGCCAACTCGAAAATGGCGCTGGATGCGCTTCATTGGCTTCCTGTAAATTAGCGTGTGCGATATAAGTGCCTCCTCTTCTGTCACCGTATCGTCTGGGACAGATCACCAACTTACCTCAAGGATTTAATCAGCAAATACGAACCAACTAGGTCCCTACGATCAGAGGGCGCCGGACTGCTGACAGTACCTAGAATTAAGAAGGCTAGAATGGGTGGACGCTCATTTGCACTCCAAGCAGCCCAACAGTGGAACAAACTCCCCTGTGCACTGAGACTGGAGAGCAGCAAAACGCGGTTTAGAGCCCTGCTCAAAACTCATCTATACTCCTCATAAATCCGGGTAGTCTGTATGCTGATTTCTTGGACAGTGTCAGCGCGGGGACACGCCGTGATGGCGTTACTGTGCGCTCTACAAACTTTATATTATTATTATTATTATTAGGGTGCTTGGTTCTAAGTGAGAGGGTGCCCCTGCATGAGCAGGACAGTCCTGCAGCCTACGGAGTCCGTTCTCCCGGGTTGTCAGTGAAGCAGCCATATAGTATATAGAGGGGCACCCCATAATCGTGCGATGACCATCTCGACAATGGCTGCAAAGAATCCTATCATGTTTGGTATCAAACATGTTGGAATGATACCCTCATACCGTAAAAGGTATGGGAGGTATGATTCCAAGCACTGGGAGAGCCATCTGTTAGGCTGTCAGTGTTCCCGGTACCAGCCTTCTAGTCCCGGACAGCACAAAATGGGTGCTGCCGACCAGAGACACATTTCTGCCCTCCTGCTGCCGAGGGAGGGAGGTGTGATTATTTCTCAGACTGCATTTAGTGCAGTAGGGCTGGGTGACTGGACCTGCCAGTGCCAGAAAGCCTACATGAGGGGCGCATTTGGTGTCCCTGTGCATAGTCCAGTTCAAACCAGTGCTGAGAGTCGTGGGCTCCTGCTTCGGTGTGAAACTGAACAAAGGACATGGGAGTAACCAACTCCCTGTCCAGACCCTCCCCAGGGAGGGTCCCCTGAATCTTCCCAACCCTTTCCTTAGGGTACTTAAGGGCTTACCTGGATGTAGGTCTTTGGATTTGGCGTGGGATAAGATTCAGATCATACACCATTGCACTTCTACCATCTGGGCACTCTGGACTTCGCTGGACTTTGTTTGGGCCTGACTTTGTCTCCCTATCAGTCTGCTGCATCGTATGTGCCTATGCATCATACAGAAACCTTACAAGGCCTGTGAAGCATCAAGGACAGCCAAACTAATCTTCCCTAGAGTGAAAGAGTCACTCCCCTGCATTCACAGGCACCATAACTAAGTCGACCGGTCTCCAGAATCCTGACCTCCTCCAAACTCCGTGGGCTCTGCATGACAGGTGGTGGTATTCCACAGCTCCCGAGGCCTGCTCTACCTTCTCAATAAATTTGAAGCCAGTAGTCCTCGTGGAGGTTGAAGTAACCAAACCCCTGGGTACCACGTCCCCTTTTCAAATTCAAAGTCTTGTTGTCATCTTTGCAAGAAGATCTTTGGGCTCCAAATAGCCCCAACCTCAAGCACCTCTAGTGACCAGAATCTTCTGCCACACTGCATCGTGTGCATTGTGGCCTACATCTTTTGGTGAGCTGTTTGTGGTCCTCTTGCGACTCCAGTGCCTATGGCCTGTGGGTCCTCTTGACGGTCACATTTGTTTCCTTTAGGCTCCCCTAATTGCTCGGGCCTGCCATGACTCCCCTGCTCTCCCTGCATGGGGTGCATTTGCCAAGGCTTGTTGGTGCTCCCACCGGACACCGGACCCTCAGCCCTTAACATCCTTCGTGGGACAGGTCGTATCCGGCTCCTGGTTGTCCTCAGCATTACCTGGTCCCCATAGCTACAGAGTCAAGGTCATTGACATCATCCCTGAAACACCCGACATTGGAGGGCATTCGTCTTCCAAGTCACCTAGTCATCCCTGAGTGACACTCGGTCGTATACACACACTGCACACGCTCTTCGTGGGGTCCCTAACTACGTACCTTGGGTGGTTCTGTGGATCCCCAGCAATTCTACGTCCTCTCAACATTGTCCTTTACTCAAGAAGTGGTTCTTATACCACTTTATTAGTATATGGTTTGATTTCCCCCCCCCGGGGCCCACGGTGTATTAGTGCTATTTACTGTGATTTCTCAGCTAAAGTATTGTGTGCTTGGTATCTATCTTCGTGTGGGAGATACTGTAACGTACTAGATGATGTTATATAATAAATACATATTTTTACACATACTTTGTGTGGTTCTTTTTCATTTAATCTATACTATTAGACTGCATTCTGGTAAAACCAAGCTGCTTACACTCCTTCAAGACTAAGCCTGAAGGCTACTCTCCACAGCTACCACTTGGATAGCTATCTAAGGTTGTCTGAGACCTCTTAAATCACCATAAGGGTTGTATGGACTGGTGCAAGGTGCCCCTTTACATTAGTGGACATGATATACAAGGCCATCTTCTCATATATGCCCTGAAGATGCCACAGATCACATGTGCACTGGCGCAGTCCACAAAATGGCACCATATTACAGCCCCAGTTAGTGCTTTTATTTTCAGACAGTACAGCTCAGAAACAATGAGCAAGATGTTCCTCTTTCTGGGCTGTGCTGTCTAAACTAAAGCACTGACTCAGAGAAATATTGGTCTCAATGTATTCACTTTAAGCATTGCAGGTGTATAAAACAGGAGTTTGTCTGTGCTTGGGTCAAATTTGCTGGCGAGAAATGTGCTATGACAACAATTTCCAAAATTCATTGATTTCTTTAACCGCTTCGCTTCGGACGGAATTCCCACGCCGTGCGAGAGAATTCCTCCTGTGCGCGATTCGGACGGCCCCTGTCCATCCCTCGCACACGCCCACTGTGACGTAAGACGGCCGGGGCCCATCCGAGGCACAGAAGCTGATAAGGAAAGCTCAGTTCTGAAAAAACAGTATTCCAGTGATGTAAGTTGTTGTCCTGGCTAGGGACTTAAGCTGAGCCCTAGCTGAATAGGCAGAATACTACATATATCCCGGGACCAGTGTGTGCATGTAAACAGACCTGATTCAGAGAGGAGACTCCTGATTTTCCAAGCCAAAATGGCTTTAATTTAGCTTTCTTCCGCCTAAAATGTCCCCCACTTCAATGCAAGTAAGTCAATGGGGAAAATACACCCCTCCTCCTATATATATACATATATAATATATGTACAGGGCTTTAAGTGGGCCGGGTCTCCCCGGGTCTGAGCACCGACAGTTTTTTAATCCCTTGGCTGCGGCGCTAATTCCGATGCGGCGCTGTGGGGGTGGGGGTGAGCGTGGCGCCGCCATGCTCGTGACAGAACCACGCAGTCATGAGTCACGGGCGAACTGGGCTCATGACGGCGTGGTTCTGTCACGACTCTGCCCACTCACTAATTTGCCCGCACAGCTGGGAATCAGTGCCGCGTGGGCGGAGCAGCCGCAGCAATACGGAACCATGCCTTCATGAGCACACGCCGCCCGTGACTCATGATGGCATGGTTCCGTCATGCGCAGGGAAGGGGTTAAAGAGGGGCTCAAAACGGGTCTCTATGGGGCTCTGTTTTGTTCACTGGCACAGGCGGTCCGTTTTTTTCTGGACTGCAATGACAGCAGGCACATCGATGTGTGCGTGCTCACACTGCTCACTTCTCACTAGTGGAGAAGTCACGGCATGACGTCATGACAGGTGAGCGTTGTAGGGGAAGTGAAATCCTTTAAAGAGAGTTGTTTTCTCTCTGGATTTCCTTTCTCTTTTTTAGACTCAGAAGCAGCAACATTCTCGTGGTGTCACCAGGGATTTAAGTGGAAGCTTTTTCAATATTATATACAAGCCATAGTTTGCTGCTTAATTGTCTTATACAACTAACAACCATTGGCAAAGCCAATAGCAGCCGCGGTCGGTAGTAGGATGACCTGCAGGGTGGTGACGTGGGGAGGGGGAGGGGCAGGGTGGGGGGTGGTAATGTATGGATTACCGAGTTTTACAGGTAAGTAAACATATAAATAAATAAATAAAAATGTGTTGCGTGCACTGCATCGTATTAGGTGATGCAGTACACGCAACAAAATTCGTTTTATTTATTATATGTTTACTTACCTGTAAAACTCCGTAATCCATACATTACTACCCCCCACCCTGCCCCTCCCCCTCCCCACGTCACCGCCCTGCAGGTCATCCCACTACCGACTGCAGCTGGCCAATAGTCCTGACTTGTTGTAAGTATGATGTTAAGTGTTGTATCATATATCTGGATGCAATGACAGACAGACACCAAAATACAAGTAGGGCGGCACACTATGCTAAGCACAGATTTTTATCTTACGTGTTTTAAGTCACGCCCATAATTACAGTGGCCACGCCCCTTTGAGAGAATCCCCAATTGTTTTTCATCACACTTAAACCCTGTATATATAGATATGTTATCAACTTTCTGCTGCCACTGATGTATGCGATGCTGCAATGACACTTGACATGCTAATAACTACCTGCTTGCTGCTGACATTCAGCGACCAAGGCCGCCTAATGATAAACCTCTCTCTCCCGCCACCAGCAGCTGCGCTAGTGAGACTGTGTGCGCCTGTCAGGTGCTTGCGTGATTAGGCCGACAGGTTGCATGCAGCAGCACGTGCCCCTCGCGCGCGCACAGCTCAGCTTTTCCGTGACTGTGGGAAGTTGCCTGCTGAGCACGATCGTCATCTTTTTCAGGCTCGCATTAAAATACATGAGCTGCGTTCCCGCGCTCGGCCTCCCAGCACAGAATAATTGCTTCTTATATAAGTGCTTTCTCAATGGCGCCTGCATGTCGTTACCCCCGTCTCTTCCCTAGCCCGCCCTTTGATCAGGCCAGTGATGTGGCAGTCACTAGTGACATTATTTTGAATTGCCCTGTCATTTTTGGGGCTTGGGGGCCCTCCTATTAGCAAAACTTATAGTCCAATCATCTTCCGATACCATCCCTCGCTTATACGAAAATGCTTTGTGTCTGAATGTATGTTTCCTGACGTCTCAATTAGACAAAATGTACAGCTCCAGAGGCTTTACTGTGCCCATACAGCAATCAATATAACCATTTTTAACGATTTTCCCTTGAAATGTGTCAAGAAACAAGTCGAAGATTCTGATTTGTTTAATAAAATATGTTCTTTTGATCTTTCTCATGATAATATTATCCGGTTCATTATGCAACAATTACCAAGCACCCGCTGGACACATTTGGATTAATAGGAGAGAGACACGTGTGCAGTCACACAGAATGCCAGTACAGATTTTTCTTGCTGAGAATGAGAATCATTATTATTTTTATTTTATGTATTTTTTTAGACTGGGAAATATTTTTAGTCAAGTCATAGGAAGCAACGACTTAACGGCGTTTCTTTAGCTTGTGGCCGCGTTTTGTTTTCACAAATACTAATTGTGGTTCACAGAAAAAAAAGACCACACGATGACTGTCATGGAAAGGAGACGCTTTGATGCGTTTACAGTATCCGGCCCATTAGCGGCCATTAGGATGTACCTCTGGCATTAGACCACTCCAGACCCTTGTCTGCAGTGGTTAAGCAGAAAACATCCCTCCGGATTTTTTTTTATATCAATAAGGATTACAGTCATAGTTAAAGTACTATACAGTTGCGGAACGTATAATTTCATCCTTTAATGTACTTTCTCTAGGGAACGCAAATAGAACTGATGCAGACTCCTTGCCATGCGCCATTTTATTCTCCAGTTCATGGGCAAATAGAGGATAGAGCCCCTCATCTACTGGTCGATATCTTATTTCCTTAGTAGGGCAGTGAAATGTTCCTCAGCCTCTTCAAACAAAATCGATCAGGATTGTTTGAGTACCCCACCAGCATCTGGGAAAGACACACCTATTCCACTCTGTGAAACACATAGGAGTAGGGTGACCAACTGGCATAGGTGCAGTCAGAACAGTGAGTGTAAAAATTCAGGACAAAGGGTCAAAATCCAGGTAAAAAATTCAGGACAGAAGGTCAGAATTCAGGACAAAAATTCGGGAGAAAAGATACATTTTACTGACACATCAGAGGAGGTCGCAAAATATTACATAAGTAAACAGACAGCCACAAGCACAAGTCGAAATGAGTTTATATTAGGTTGAGAGAACTTTGCACTGCATATGTTGTGTGCCTGAATGAAACTTAAATACCTGCGTTTGCATATTGGATGCATCTGGGTAACATGTGCCAAAATGAAACCTCCACCGACCACAGAGCTTGGCCCAGGGCCGGACTGGGAACCAAAACCGGCCCTGGCAAAGTGCTCGACCGCCCCCCCTCCCCCCCCTCCCCACTCGGGGTGGGGTTGGAGTCGCCGCTGAGCCCTTTGCTAGGGCCGGTTTTCGGCCGATTTTGTTGCAGGCCTGATTTTGCAGCTATGCTGCAAAAACGGCCCTGTAACAAAATCGGCCCCCAGGGGCTCAAAACCAGCCCCCACCCTTGCGGCGCTCCGGGGGATTGCCCGGTGCCCGCTATGGCCAGTCCGAGCCTACCTTGGCCTATGGTGAGGTGACAGGAGGCCATAAACAAAAGCATTTTGCCAAACCCTGGGCTCTGGCAGGAGGAGTACCAGCAAATGCTTTCACTGGCCCACTATCCTTCTGTATGTGATAATTAGGCCGATTTACAGAATGATAATGGGCCGATAGCAGCCTGTGCCAAGTCGGCGAGGGACTGCTGGAGGCCACTGATCACAGCTTGAGGGCGAGCTGGGGCCTGCAGTGAGAGTTACTGGACTATCAGGCTACTTGCAGGGGGCAGCTCCCTCTAAAGTCCAAAATTACAGACAAATGGCGCCATGAAAAAAAATTCACGGGCAGCAGACAAGAAGCCCAAATTACAGTCAGTCTGTCAAATTTACAGACGGTTGGTCACCCTAAGTAGGAGATCCAACGGCCCTAATGAAACTTTCCCTCATTTTGCTGCCCAGCTCTCAATTGTCTCCAACCCCTGCCAGTAAGAAGTGTACAGGTAGCACTGGCTTGCCAACACCCGGTGGCTTCTAGAGAAATTATACTGCTGGGGTGCACAGCATAGGTCTAGGAGAGCTATGTAAATACCTTAATTTTAAAATTTGCATACAATGGAAAAAATACAAATTATTTTGTTACTTTATCAGAGGTTATCTTGGGAACCTAGTATGGATCGGGCCTATGTTAGATGCTGCTGCTCTAATTAGTCCCCCACAACCAATAGTTCCTAAATTTCTGGTCTTATTTAAAGCAGTGTTAGGCGAGACACTCTATCAAGCATTTCAGAGTATTTTCGTTATGATTAATGCCCTCCCAACTACATAAATCACTTTGAAGCACCAAACATAGTGTGCATCACTAAAGGAATACCTTAAAAATAAATAATTAAAAAAGATGTGTACTTCGTACTTCTAGTTGTCTTGAGTACATCATAAATGGTCTATGCTGTCCCAGCCTCTATCATTTGGAAGAGTGAAAGCTCCCCCATATTGTGTTGCCTGGTAATTTGGGGCCATATTACCAACAAATAGCGATAATTATCGCTATGTTGGTTTAGCGGCAACATTTTTATCGCCGAGCTGCAGCGATTTTTATCGCTTAGGAGCCTTGCTATTATCAAGGTTTATCTCCTAAGCGATAAAAATCGGCCGAAATGCATGAATATCGCTGAAAAGTCAGCGATATTCATGCATTACCGAGCTAATGCTCTTAGCCATGTTATCCACCTACCATTGGATAACATGGCTAAGAACTGCTCAGGGGCAGGTGTTAGCTTTTGGAGATAATCGCGCTTAGCGCGAATATCTCCAAAAGTTGGTAATAGGAGATTGCGATGTTAGCGACTGTTTCCAGTCGCTAACATCTTGGCACGCCCACTTTGCATGTCATTAGTGATAAATTTCACTGACATGCAAAGCGGGGCCCAAGATGGTCACTATCTCCTACTAGCTGTCGCTAACTTATGTTAGCGACAGCTAGGTAATAGGGAGATAATTTTATCTCCGCTTTCTTGGCTTTTAAAGCCAAAAAAGCGGAGATAAACCCCCTTGATAATATGCCCCTTAGTTCATGCTTTTACCCACTTATGGGTCATACTGATGTTAGGCTAGGAGTAAGGTAAACAAAAAGAGGGTGCTGAACTAATAAAGAAGCATGGAAACCTGGACTTGGTAAGGGTGTGGGATGCAATTTCGTGTCAAGAGACTAGCATTATGCATAACCTTTTATTGCCACTCCAAACTGCAGCACTTTAAAGCATATCAAAAACCATACTTAAAATTCCAGAATGTGAACTCAACTACAGTTTATATAAACCAAAGGCCAGCAGCCATCTTCCTCTTTTATTCCCTGCTCCACATCAGTTAAGTATCTTTTAGCACTTATTTATAATGATTTTTATGTGATGTGTATTTTACAGAGGGAAAGCGTAATTTCTATTGTCTAGATATTCTTTAAGAATCTTATAGTTCCGGATTGCTGTCTTTTGTTTTGATCCCAATTTATGGGATTTATTCTCTTTTAATGGGTCTTGTTTTTTTTTAATTTATTGTGTTTTTTTGCGCTTATCTGTACAGTTTTTTAGGTTCAATTTATAAAAAAAATAAATAAGGAAGGATCCCTCATTTTCGTTAGTGAAACGAGCGTAGTTGAACAGTTAGTTATTACAGTTCAAATACGAGACAGTTATGAGGAGGAGACAAAAATATTTAGAGCACTTATTAATTATGGATGACAGTGACAAAAAAGATAAAGAGATTTATTACTTAGGCATTTGAGCTAATAGGTAGAAAACAAAGTTAAAAAAGAAAGAGATATTAAGTAAATAATAATTAATATTACATATAGGTTTGTAGGAGTAGAATTTAAAGAGGTTGTTTTAAGTATACAGTAGTATGTGTGAGGAAGGGGAGCAAATAGTTATCCATACTAATATAATAAAGAGAGAGCCCAAACCTTTGAGGCGGGTAATCTCAGGAACCATAGCACCAATCACCAATCACAACACCCAATACAGCGTTGGAAAGGGTAGTTGCAGCAGAAGGACATAGGCTATGCAAACGCCCACCATATACATTTAAAAGGTAAAAGAACCGTGCCAGCAAAGTAGTCCCTTGTGGGCGTGTCTGCGTTGTGCTGTGGGCGTGTGCTGGGGGTGTGACAAAAGCTGGGGGCGTGTGGTACGTTCCGCCCTTCATGCTATGTCTCATATCCTGTGCTAATCCCACCCTGCTCCCTTTAAATACCCCTGCACCCCATAATCATAACCCACCCTTACTCCTTAAAATACCCCAACACCATTAAACACTAACCCATCTTAACCCTATGAATATACCCTGTACCCCAAAACCCAAACCTATCCCTAAACCCTAAAAATACCCCTGTACCCCAAACCCAAACCTAGCCCTGAATCCTATAAATACTCCTGTACCTCAAAACCCAAACCTACACCCGAACCCTAAAAATACTTCTGTACCCCAAAACCCAAACCTATCCCTAAACCCTAAAAATACCCCTGTACCCCAAAACCCAAACCTAGCCCTGACCCCTATAAATACCCCTGTACCTCAAAACCCAAACCTACCCCATAGCCCTAAAAATACTCCTGTACCCCAAAACCCAAACCTAGCCCTGAACCCTAAAAATACCACTGTACCCCAACATCCAAATCTACCCCTGAACCCTAAAATACCCCTGTACCCCAAAATGCAAACCTAGCCCTGAACCCTTAAAATACCCCTGCACCCCAAAACCCAAACCTACCCCTGAACCCTAAAAATACCCCTGTACCCCAAAACCCAAACCTAGCCCTGAACCCTAAAAATAACCCTGTACCCCAAAAGTCAAAGCTACCCCTAAACCTTAAAATACCCCTGTACCCCAAAACCCAAACCTAGCCCTGAACCCTAAAAATACCCCTGTACCCCAAAACCCATACCTATCCCTAAACCCTAAAACTACCCCTGTACCCCTGTACCCCATAACCCCAAACTATATCTGAACCCTTAAACTACCCAAACACCCCAAAACATATACCTTAGTACCCCAAAACATATACCCCCATACCCATACTTACCTTATCCAAACATTAAATAAAAAACATGCTTTTACCATTCATGCATTTACAACAAATTTCGTTGTAAATGTATGCGTGGTAAAAGCATATAAAATGTTATACCATGCGTTATAATGGCATTGCGGAGTCATGTTACTTTCGTAATGAAAGTATGCGGAGTGATGGCATGCGGAAAGAAAGTTGCGGAATAATGGGTGTTTACCCTCCCCCGGTAAGTACATTGGTGGCATGGCGGCCCACATATCCAGCAACATACTCATATTTTTTCACCACCTATTTGAAAAATGCACAGGTCTCTCTCATTGATGGCCAGCACCGACATACACTTTTAGACACACCTCCTGCCACAAGTTCTAGAATTGCGAACTTTAGAGCTGGGGAGATACGTTCGAATCTCTGCATCAGCTTAACATCCTGTGATTCCAGGCAAATCGCTTTGTTTCCCCGTGCCTACCACAAATGAATGTGTTCTTCTGTAATGTAAATTATGCTCATGCCATGTTGTTGAGTTCGCGCTATATAATATTGCAAGGGAAGATAAAGTAGGGAAACTCGAGTTCACACACTACTGAACGCACACTCTTAAGTGCATCAGCAGTGCACTGTGAATCAGAGCGTTTCACAGGCCTGTCACAGATAAGAAATGCTATCAAAACGAAATCCTACAAAACAATATGCTACTGGCCGGCAGCAATTCATACCCGGACAATGTCGGGACGGGCTGCTAGTGGAGAATAAAGGTGATCTAATGAAAAAAATGGTACAAGATGAGGTAAGATCCTCAGTTAAGGAGTTTTTGGGATCAGTTCTCAGAAAAAAAAGAAAGACTACAGATATTTCTGATGAAGAATTTTGGTCTTTTGAAAAGGAAGAAAGTGCGCAGGATAGAACTCTTAGGGGGATATTCACAAGGAAGTGGCAGAGAGAGGCGTTAGCCTTCTTGACTTAACGCCTCTCCCCGCCACTTCGGAAACGCAAGGCTGCACCATATTCACAAGGATATGGTGCAGCCTTGTGTTTCCCCCTGCAATGGCGCTAAGTTTCACAACTTAGCGCCAACGCAGGCACCCTTGCACCAGAGTGCAAGGGTGTCTGCAAGCAAGGAGGTTTGTTTATGTACAGGAAGGATTTTGTCTTCAGTTCAGGCAATTTTTCCGGGACCACTGCATTACAGAGGTTTGCTGGGGTTGACGGCAAAAGGACTGAGGAGTTGTTTGTGGCTCCTCTCCCCTGTCGATTCCCTTTTCCCGCCTCCCAGCTGCGCTTCCCTCCCCGTCCCTATTTATTGGTGGCTGCTGCAAGGGCGACTGAGCAGGACCTCTAACCACCTGGCTGCTGTTGCGTCACCTGCCTCTACCCCCTACACATCTTCCCAGGTAGGTGTTCAAGGCTCCTGCCTGTGCCTCATCCCTGGTGATCCAGTGGAGCCTTGCTCTTCTGCTTTTCCACTGTTGTCTGTCTGCGTATTGTGCCCGTTTTGTCTCTCTGTCTGTCTTTTGCATTGTTGTGCCTGTTATCTGTGTTTTTCTGTTGACCTTGTAATTTCGCCCTTTTGCACATTTGGTGTGCCTGTTGCCCCTATTTTGTTCTCCTGCCTGTTTCACTGCCCTTTTTCCTGCTGCTGCTCCCCCGTGCACCTACCCCCTGCCGATTTCCGCTCCTCGCCTTCCAGCTGTGCTTCCCTTCCTCCTCCCTATGGAATGGCGGCCGCTGAGCGGCCACGCCGATGGTGAGCCAAATGCAAGCCATTCTGCGCCTGTCCATGACCCGTCTGCGACCAGCAACAGAGGCCCTGGATCTCCGACCACCCACTGCTACGACTCAGCTGCCCTCCTCGCACTCAACCCCGGAAGGAACAACAACTACCGGCTGTCTACCCACCCACGGCCAGTTCTCCTGCCATCACTACCACCAAACCTTCACCACCCTTCGTGCCCCCACGGCTGCCACCCCCTCACTGAACGCCAGCATCCCGAAGCCCTGAGGTGCATCCTTCTCCATGTGCGCTCCCTGCACAGACACACTGTAGTGATCTGGGACCTCCTCGACACCCTCTCGCCAGATGTTGCCTTCTTCACAGAAACTTGGACCAACTCCGCCTCCGCCCCGACATCGCCACTGCCATCCCTGATGGATAAAAGATCCAGAGGAGGCACCGTCTGAACCGTTTGAAAGGAGGACTTGCCATGGCACACAAGAGCTCCCTCAGACTCACCACCTCCAGCTCGAGCGTCAGCCTGCCCACCACCGAACACCTCCATTTCCAGTTGAAAACCAGCCCCAGAATGACCCTATGAGGCACCCTCACCTACAGGCCTCCCGGACCTCGAACTGCATTCCTCACTTTCATTGCTGACCTCATCATGCCCCACACCATCGCCTCCATGGACTACATACTCATCGGAGACCTCAACTTCCACCTTGACAACCTCAGCGACCCCAACTCACCACCCTCCTGGACAACCTTGCCAAAATTGGACTGAAACAACTCATCACCACCCCCACCCACAAGGCAGGACACACCTTCAACCCCATCTCTGTAGGAGGTAACAACATCCACTTCAGCCACACCACTCAACTGCCCTGGATGGACCACCACTGTGTACACTTTCATGTCAACAAACCCCCGCCCCCAAACCGTGACCCCTGCCCCATGGAGGAACTGGAGCAAGGTCACTGAGGAGCAGCTCAACTCCACCCTCAACCGTGATGCCCCCTCCACCTCTACCAATGCCAACCTCACAACCAAAGAACTTAACAGATGGCTCACCAACAGTGCAGACGAGGACACAGCCGTGTGTAACCCCAACAGACAGCACCCTTTAAAGGCCATCTGGTTCACCGCTGACCTCCAAGAATCCAGACGCACCTGCACACATCTCAAGAAGAACTGGAGGCACAGAAAATTCTTGGAAGACCGCACCACCTACAAGAATGCCATGACAGAATACCACCAACGCATCAGATCCACCAAAAGAACCTTCATCCAGAACAAGATCCACCCCAACTCCAGCAAGCCAAAGGAACTCTTCAGCGCCATCCAGGAATTCAACCATGGACATCACCCCTCACAGGACCTCTGCAACAAGCATCTGAAAATCAAGGGCCTCTATGACAACTTCGACCAGACACCTGACTCCGAAACCACTTCCTCCTCCAGCGATGCCAGCCAGCCCACCATCGCCTCCTGTACCTCAGTCACTACCTAAGACGCTGCATTGACCATGAAAGGCATACACTCAGGGGCCCCCACTGAGCCCTGCCCCCGCACAACTTCCACACAGCCACCGCCGCCATCGCACCAGAACTACTACGCACCATGAATGCCACCTTCAAAACTGGCACTTTCCCCGATGACAGGAAATGCACGGAAGTCAGGCCCCTACTCTAGATGCCCTCTGCAGATCCTACAGACCTCAAGAACTACCGGCACCACTCCCTCCTCCCCTTCTCGACCAAAGTCACTGAGAAGACAGTCAAAGCCCAACTAACGAAATTCACCAAAGAGAACACCATCCTTGACCCCTCCCAATCCATATTCCGCAGCAACCACAGCACTGAGAACGCTCTACTCACCACTACAGATGACATCCGCACCCTCCTCGACCAAGGACACACCACGGCCCTGATCTAACTCGACCTCTCTGCAGCCTTCGACACCGTCTACATGGCCCCCTCACCGTATCATCAGACATCAAGGACTCAGCATAGTATCCTATGCCGACGACACCCAGCTCATCCTCTCCTTCACCAAGGACCCCATCACCACCAGACTGAACTTTCAGGAAGGAATGAAGGACGTTGCATCCGGGATGAGTAGCAGCTGCTTGATGCTCAACTCGGAGAAGACAGACGTCCTTGTCCTCGGACCCTCCCCCTCTGCATGAAGCAACACCTGATGGCCCATTGCCCTCGGCAGCTACCCCACCCCTAAGGATCACGTCTGGAACCTCGGCATCGTACTCGACTCCTCCCTCTCCATGACCCAACAGGTCAATGCCATCCCATCCACCTGCTTCACCATACTCCGGAAAACCTTCAAATGGATCCCCCTGAATCAAGGAAGATCGTCACCCACACACTCATAACCAGCAGACTGACTACTGAAACGTCCTCTATGCTGGGATCAACAAGTCTCTGCTCCGCAAACTTCAGACCATACAGAACACTGCAGCCAGACTTGTCCTCGACATCCCTTGACACAAACATATCAGCCCACACCTGTGAAACCTCCACTGGCTCCCCGTCGAGAAGAGAGTAACTTCCAAGATACTCACCCAGGCCTACAAATGCCTCCACAAAACAGGATCCCAATATCTGAATGATAGAATCTCCTTCCATGTACCTAAAAGAAACCTCCAATCCGCCGACCACGCTCTCGCCAAATGCCCACGTATCTACAGAGCTAGACTGGGTAGAAGAACCTTCTCCTACATCATGGCCAAGACCTGGAACAAGCTCCAGATTGACATAATATGCTCCCAACCCTGCACATCTTCAGGAAGACCCTCAAGAGCTGGGTCTTCGATTGTCCGGATTTTCCCCTACCCCCAGCGCCTTGAGACAATCATTGGATGAGTAGCACTTATCCCCTGATTGATTGATTAGTATGGATATCATGCACATATTTCTGAAGAGATGCAGGAGGAGTGGTTTGGTGGTTAGAAAATTTAGAGGCTTGGAATGGCAGAGCAATATTTGGGATATGTCCAGATTTCTTTCTAGAAACAGATGCACGTCTTTTCAGTTGTGAAGCTTCTTTAGACCAGCAGCAGACAGGTGGTGGATGGTCTTGTAAGGAGAGTAAGAGCCATATATATTGTTTAGGAGATGAGAGCAGGACGTTTTTGCATTGCAAAGTTTTGAAAAGAAGTTGTGGAATTTCAATGTTTTATTAAAGATGGACAATGTATCGGTTGGGTGGCAGCAAATCAAAGGATTTGACTCAGGTAACAAAAGAGAAATGGAGCTAAAAAATAGGTCTGCAGGCAGAGTGAATTCCTGGGTTGTTCAATGCAGCAGCAGATTGCAATCCAAGGTATCTCCAGTATTATATCAAATGAAAGTTGAGTGTGCATCAATTCAGGAGAGTTCAGGATGTTTGGGGCCCTTAGCCAGTGAAGCTTCCTCATTTGGGGGTGATTGAGTGGCGGAAAGGGATTTTACAGATCACTCAGGCCACTGCGTTTTGTACAATCTGTAGACGCCTAATCAGATAGGCAGGCGTTCCAAGGTAAAGACTACTGGCGTAATCCAGATTGGATTAAAGCATGGATTACCATCCTACGGGACTCCAGAGGAAGGAAGTGAAGGAATTTATGCAGCTTGAGGAGCTTTCCAAAACAAGAGGAGAATACCTGTCTAATTTGAGTTTTATAGGACAGTTCATTGTCAAACCAGAAGCAGAGGTCCTCACCGAGTCAACAGGCTTGGGGGAGGACTCATCTCAGATGGCCACCACAGTATCGGGGGGGCAAGATTTTGTGAATGTAGAAGAGTACCTCGGTTTTACCCAAATTAAGCTTGAGAGTGTTAATTGAAATCCACGCCGAGATGTTACTAAGTCAGTGTCTAAAGTTGGAGACTGTAGCTTCGGTATGTTCTTCAAAAGAAGACACCAATTGGGTGTCATCTGCGTAGGAATTCACCCTCACCCCACAGGATTCGATCAACGCAGCAATGGGTTGTTAGATTGATGCTAAAAAAGAGAGGGCTCAAGGCAGAGCCTTGGAGAACCCCGCATAGCAGGGGTTTCTCATCTGAGACGAAAGTATGTAGAAAAACTTGTTGAGTCCGACTTCCCAGGTAGGACTGGATCCAGGACAGAGGCGTGCCCTGAATACCCATGATGTTGAATCAACCCAAAAGGATAGAATGGGTAACTATGCCAAACGCTGCAGACAGGTCAAGCAGCACTAACATGGCTGCTTTGCCTGAATCGACGCTCTCACGGATACTCTCAAGAAGGGCGGTCTCAGTACTGTAGCCGGATCTATAGCCGTATCGAAAGCAAGACTGAGAGTCATGGAAATGATTACAGGATTCCAGATGGTTAGAGAGTTGTTCCCAAATGATTTTATCAAGAATTTTTGCTGGCGCCAGTAGGAGGGAAATAGGTCTGGTATTTTTAAAAACCTTAGGGTCAGCATCAGATTTTTTAAGAATCTGCCCCAAGAGAGCCAGTTTCCAAACAGTGGGGAAGGTGCTGGAGCACAGAGAGGAGTTCCAGATCTGATTCAATGGGTATTGATGACAGGTGCTAGAAGTTTGAAATACTGGGCTGGAGAGGGGTCATTGGGAGAACCGGATTTGCATATTAAGAGTTTTTGAAGTGAAGCGATGGGAGAAATAGGACGGAAAGAAGTCAGAGCATCATTGCTGAACAACCTGGCAGCAGGATCTGGGTTAAGTTGTGAGGGGGTAAAGGTAGAATAGATTTCAAAAAGTGTATCCTGAAAAAAATCGGATAACCCTTTGCACATGTTCGAGGTAGGGGGAACTACATTAGTGGTGGCATCAGGCTTGGAAAAATCTTGTACAATTTTAAAGAGGGTTTTATCCGAATTACCTGCAGAGTGGATTTTACTAATAAAATACTCTCTCATGGTAGTACGTTTAAGTTTATGGACATTTTTTAAGGCAGCTTTATATTCTGATTTAGCAGTGAGATCATAAGATAATCAGCGCATTGGGACTTGCCTGTTGACGCTGGGGAGCCCGGGAGAAGGGTTGCTGCCTTCTCCGACTTGCTGGGGTTGCTGCCTGCCTCCCGCTGCCCGTTCCCACTTCCATCTGGGGAAGCGCTGCCCGCCGTGTGGAGTGCAGGTCAGGGAACTGCAATACCCAGCAGCCCAGGAAACCACGTGACCGCAGTGCAGCGCCAGGAGGCGCATAAAACTTACGACAGCCCTGCAAAGCGGGGGAGCGCATTGGGACTTGCCTGTTGACGCTGGGGAGCCGGGGTGAAGGGTTGCTGCCTTTTCCGATTTGCTGGGGTTGCTGCCTGCCTCCCGCTGCCCACTCCCACTTCCATCTGGGGAAGCGCTGGCCGCCGTGTGGAGTGAAGGGCAGGGAACTGCAATCCCCAGCAGCCCAGGGAACCACGTGACCGCAGTGCAGCGCCAGGAGGCGCATAAAACATACGACAGCACTCCCTCGCGGGACGCGAGCGGGACGCCGGGCTAAGCCCGGGCAAAGGGCGGGCCCTCTGTGGCCCTCAGAGGCACGAGGAGGACGGGACGGGCCACCCCCCTTGGCATCAGAACTTGAGGAGGTAAAGAGACTCAGACTTTCTTATTCACAGACCTCCCCAACGGTTATTTTTGTTTGGTTTTGAGAACTCTGTTATTACCAGATCCTGCTGCAGTTTTGGTACTCACTGTTTTTAAATTTAGTTACATTATGATTCTCAAGGGGGCTACCGAAAATGCCACCCCCAGAGGGATTCGGTGAACGGGACACTTGACCATTACCTAGGTAGGACAACATTCCCCATACCCCATGAAATAGAGAGTTTAGAACTATCCCCGTCCATAGACAGTACACCTAACAAGCGATCTCCCTTACAGGTAGTCGACACAGCACAAAATCTATCTCTACTGGAGGAACTAAATAATATATACAAAACAAAGTATGCTTTGCTGGAACCAATAATTAAGCAAACTGCCGCATTTAACTGCCTCACAGCAAGCACTAATCCCCAGAATAGCACACCATTCACCAAAAAGATAGTCTGTTAGGTACCCCGCACTCGCTATCTGCAAAAGCTATCACCCTAAATGTAGCGCTCCCTCAGGATCCCTCGGCTAAAAGAAAGCAAAATGGGATTACACATCAGGGAAGCCAGGCAAAACAACTGAAATTGTGCTCAAGCCCCCTTTTGGCCATTATCACTTCCCTGCCAGCCCCAGTGGTCGCCTCTAATTCAAATTTAAATCTAAATTCAAAAAATTCTAATTTTTTTGCACCTTCCATCAATGAAAAACTTTTGGCCCAGATTGAACATCTGGTCAAATCTATAATATCTTCAGTGATTGAAAAAATGAACATTCTTGGGGATAGGCTTATGGGATTAGAGGAAACAATCAAGGCCAATTCGACACTCATAAAAAGCATTACAAAATCTAACCAACCCCAGTCTCTCGCTACCACAGAAGTGCCTAAACCATCTACACAAAGTACTAAGGTCCAAATTCAACCAGTAGCCTCACTCACGCCAGTGCCAAATTTCTCCTAGAGTATCCATTAACCCTACATTAGTACAGTGCACTTCCGACAGAGTAGGATGGAGTAAAGATCCAATATACCATAAGGGGACAGTTCCTAACCACGGCAATATGCCAAGATCACTTAATCACATTCATCTACCTCCGGAGGCCGCTCCATTTGTCTGCGTTCTCTCTGGAGTGCCAGCACTCACAAGTGGAAAAACCGAAAGGCACCAGGACGTATTAAATAAGGTTACTTTTTGGCTACCAAAAATAGACCCCTGCCCCCCACTATAGATGGGAGAATCATGAGAGTTAGAAGGGTGGGCTGGCTAGGATTCCTCCGAAAAGATATCCCCGGCGATCTGGTTCTAGTAAAATTCAGGAACAAACACGTTGTCTCATATCTTCAGACTTGGCAGCCCCAAAAAGGAGATGGCCCTATATCCACCTGGGATCTACATGACTTTTACCCTACTATGTCATGTTTTCGCTCATCAAGACCAAGCGCTAAGTATAACCACCCGATGGGTGGAAGTGTCCGCACATTGAGTGGCTGTAATATCTCCACGTTTAACTGTTTTGAACCCTTGTATAACAGATACCCTTAACTTCAATAGATTCACCTTGTTTGTGATTAATTGTTTTAATTAAGGGACAACCAGCTGTAACGGTTTTGTTTTTAAATGCTAAATCCAATGAAATGAACATAATTAGATAGTAATTTGCATCTAAAGGATGGGCTCATATTTTAACTTGTAGGAATTAGGAAATGATCACACCAGGTAAGTGGTGTAGGGTGGGGCTGTTTTCAGATTGGGGCTGTTAGTGAAGATCAGGTCTAACGTGTGACCATCAGAATGTGTGGGGCCATTAACTAACTGGGTCAGATTGAGGCCTTCCTGGGTGTCGATAAATTGACGGGCTTTGGTGCAGTTGATATTGTCGGTATGAACGTTAAAGTCTCCTAAGATTGTAAAATTGGCGTGTTTAGGCAAAAGGTCTGCCGCCGCATTATAAAGTTCTAGCAGGTGATTGGGAGGGGAGTTAGGGGGTCTGTATACCAGGGTTACGCTCATAGCGATATTAGGGACCAAGTTAATGCAAAAGTACATGTCTTCTAGGGGCCCCAGATTGATTAATATAGTGGGCTATACCAGCTGTTAAAGGTCCGCTGCAGCGTTAAAGGCCCGAGCCGAAGGCGAGGTACTTTAACAAAGCAGCGGGACTTTAATTGCTGGTATAGCTCTGCTACGAAGGCTATAAGGCTATTAGAACATTCTGCCACTAGAGGGCAGAATGTTCTACAAATAAAAGAAAGCCTTCATGGAGCAAGAGGGGATTGAAATTCCCTCAGGCTCCCTGAAGCCTTTATTCACAACCAGAGCTGTGAACAAATAAACATTGGAATGTTGGAGCTCCGGGCTTATACCAGCCATTATAAGCCCGGAGCACTCCTTTGTTTTCAATGGAGATACCAACATTCCAGTGTTCTAATTTCCTGTAAGATATTTCCCAACTAGTGCGATATGTTGAAGTTTGGTGCACATTTAGTGAGAGGGACAATGGCAAGTAAGTTGTGTTTACATCTGGATGTCAACTTAAAGAGTTTCTGAGGGTGGCTTATTGATCTAATGCTGGTGTTTTTGCAAGATTTTACTTAAAACCTATGGAACAAGTGTCAACGGTGGTGTTATCACAGCTTTGAACATGCATAATGCTAGCCTCCCGTCTTGACATGAAATGTAGAATCTCCTAGTTTAGGACCCGAGAAGCTGGATTTCATTAAAAACATGGAGGCTAGCAATATCCCAGCCATCCCTTCCCATCGATGGTAAAATAAAAATAGGAAACAGAGAGGGTAGGGTCTTCTTGATACTAGAGGTTCTGTATTTTAAGTTATTTACCTTTTATTTACCTTTTTGAGGTTCTTAGTTACATAAATTACAGTGCTCATTCGGTGTTATGTTATGTTTTTTCCGAGAAAACCCTTAAAGGTGGAGAGCAGGAGGAGAGAGGAATAGCTTGGAAAGGAGGATAATATAATTTTGCATTTGTTTACAAGTTCAAGGAGGATACTCTGGAACAGCTAAAAAGAGGAAGATGGTTGCTGGGCCTTGGTTTGTATAGACTGTGGTTGAGTTCTAATTCTGGCATTTTAAGTATGGTTTGTGAAATGCTTAAAAGTGCTGCAGATTGGAGTGGGAATAAAATGTTATGCATAATGCTAGCCTCTGTATCTTTAACGAAATCCAGATTCTCTGATCATAAACTAGGAGAATCTGCATTCTCTTATCAGTCCCCAGAAACGAGACTGATCAGGGCTGATGCCCAAAAGAGATTGATAAATTAACAGATTTTAGCTAATAGACGACAAATGTTTGGACTAGAGTAGATTCTCTGAAGCATGAATACAATTATGAAAAAGTCTCACATTTTGAGTTCTCTTTCGAGACCTCAGGTTCTGAAATAGTTATGAGAACTGTGGGAACATAAATGAGTGGCAAACTTATTGATAAGTAACCAAGCATAGCTGCTGTTAAAAAAATTAAATTGATTGATACTGCAGAATATACTGTAACACATGCACTTATAGTTATAGACATTTTTGGTATGATTTTAAACAATAAAATATCTGTTGGAAAAAAGAAGCATGCATAAAATTGTGGCTTCCGGTGGGTGCCTAGACTCTAGTCAGTATAAATAAAGGCAAATATATATAAGTAATAGTTTGCTTTTCACCCTCATATAGCATTATAACCCTCTGCAGAGGGCTATTATGGTTGCTAAAGGCCCTGAACCTAAGTTATGACCTATAACAAGGGTGAGAGCCTTTAACAATGGGTAAAGCCAGAGTAAGAAGACTATAAGGCTATTAGAACATTCCACCCACCAAGGATAGAATGTTCTAAATTTAAACGGGAGAAACATGAAGACAAACATTGAAATGTTGAAGACTCATGCTTATACCAGACATTATAAGCACGCAGTTACTCTATTATCTTCAATGGAGCTTCCAATATGCCAATGTTCTAATTCCATGTTCATCAGTTCTCCTGGAATTTCTTGCAAGGTGTTTCAAATAATATCTTGTGAAGCCACTTTTTAAACCCTAGAAATAGGTTTGCCTGGAAACTTGATTTATCATCTAAAAGATCCCCACATTATTTGCCAGCAGTCTTCATAGTCACAGGGGTCAGTTTCAGTGGTGATCTGCAGGTGAGCCTGGGATGTTGCTTTGAGCTCAGTATTTTTTTTAATTTTTTCTAGGTATACCTAAACAAACGTTTACATGTTTCCCACTTTGTTAATGTGCTGTACAATGCAGCACACATGCAAAATTAGAAAAGATCAGAAAGAAGAAGCTTTTCTGCTACTTTGCAAATGTTTCGAAAAGGTATATATTTTGGTGCAAAGCCTTGTCCATCAATGTCAGTAGGTAGTACTTTTCCTTCGATTTTCCTCTGGGTGCCCCAGTGAAGCAAAGTATTACAAAGCAGGGAACAATTCTACGTTACATTACTTTTACGCAACTGTCCAGAGAAAATGTTTGGCACAGTAAAGTAAATAAAAAATCAACACTTAGCACTTGGTATTTGGTAACACTGTTGCAAAGTGTTGATACATTAGGCCCCAGGTCAGCAGAATTAGTAATAGAATGCAAATATGTCCTGGTCTTTTCAGTAGATCACTGTGTAAGAAATGAATATGCTTTGCAGGAAAGAATAACTCTTAACTAATGAATAAAGAGGCTTTTAAAAGAAATAAACTGTCATCAGTCTAATATTTGTTGTATTGACCTGGTAATGACTATTTGTATGGATCATGTATTTTATTAGTTAGATTTTAGCATTAAAATAATATTTTTCTTACAAAGAATGTGACACCCACTTCACCGTATTGTAAAAGCATTTATAAGCTTTTTATTTCAAAACTAATGTTATTCTTTAAAAGGAGCACAAAGCATCTTAACCTTCCTATTCACTTAAAGAACATTAACATCTTGAACTGCAATCCAGGATCTACCGCTTGTCTGTGATGTGGGTGTTTCACAAAGCTGAAGAAATACTGTAACCTCTTTAAAGTTTAAGTGCAGTAATTAGCGGGTGAAAGGTGGTTAGATAATGTCTGCTGATTGCCCATTCTTACATTTAAATTTCACAGTCACGTTGTGCGCATTTTTTTCCTGGCTGAGCATGAAACATGTTTTTTCTTGAAATGTGCAGCTGACCAGCAGACAATGGTTTACATGAAGAATGTGGAAAATCCATAACTATTTGATATTTGCGTTGACCTCAAATCACTTAATTTTAGCGACTCTACCTTTACTTATCTCCTTTGTAAATGTCCTATTTACTGGCCAAATTTTTAAATCCTAAGGTATTTCCTAGCTCTCTCAATTACGCAGAGGATTTTGGGAATCAGTAAGCAAGCACTACGTAACTCAATTGTCCAGTGCTTGGGTTCCAAGAATAAATGTGTTGTTTTGGGTGTGGCCAAGGTGGCAAACATGGCAGACATGGAGCGACTGACTCTGTTGGAGCTCCCTTCAGCTAATAGGTCCACCCCCCCACATGATTCATCGGCGGACAGGGTTGAGTTGGGGCCTTCTGTAGGCAATGAACATTCTAAATGTGGCCCCTAGAGCACTTCAACACTGGAGCAGACTGGTTGGGCGAACCATGCAGAGAGCATCAGAGGGAGGTAACATCCCCTGCCTAAACTCCTGTGCCCAATAGAATCGGCTGCTCTCTCCTGAGGTGGCTGGGGACAGTGGGTGGGGCTTTAGACAATACAGAACCCTTGCACCATTGGTTGGGTCTGTGCTCAGTGGGAAACCTGCGAGTCGCGGTTGAGTTAGCCTACCTGGCTGCTCAGGACTCTCCATCTCTCAACGACCTTCAAGAATTAAATACCTCCCCAGTCTTGGGTGGGTGTGGTTCCCTTGTCAAGGCAGCTGGCTACCAGGAGTGGGACCCACTTAGACAATTAAACTGCCCTTCATTCTTCTGCCCGGAAGCAGGCAGGGTGAGGCCTGCCCATGAGCCAGGTGCTCCCTCCCATCTTATCTTCACTCTTGCTGCTTTGGAGTTTGGCAGCTCTAGGGAACATCTTCACACTGGACCTAAGAGATGAGACTGCTTTGGAGCTGTGCTCACCTTGCTGAGAAGCCCTGACTAGGGGAAGGAGTTGTGGGGGCAGGTGACCCATGCTTAACCTATTCCTTAACTGAAAGTGCATTACCCTCAGTCCCACTGTGGCCACCCGGGCAGTGGACTGGCCCTAGGTCTTCAGGTGCTGAGAACTGCTTATCCCTGAGTTGCTGGGAGGAGATCAAAATCCCCTTGGATAGGACATCCACACCCGAAAGACCGGAGAGCACACATGATGGGCTGATGACCCTCATAAATCGAGGCCCACCTGACGGGCTGATGACCCTCATAAATCGAGGCCCACTGAAAAGTGTTCGGGATCGACTGGGGTATTTTGAGGGTGCAGCGGAACCCCACATTTGTTTTCTGCGTGGCACTGATTATTGTAGGACAAGGTTGGTGGATCTTTCCTCTGATATTCCCTGGGAGAGTGCATTAGTTGTAACAGGCACCTAGCCTTCGGAGACCAGAGATGAGTCTGTCTTATTGAATCATCTTTAGGCAGAACTCTACAAGCTAGATGTCATTCTGAAAGCCATCAAATCCTCAAGAACATCCATCAAAGCGTAGATCATCACTGTTGCAGTGGTTTGCACCATATTAGGAGATGATCACAGAAAACTCTTGGACAGAGTCAAGCAATCTGAAAGAGTCTTTCAGGACCTACAACCACAGGCATCTGATCTAAAGCAACAAGTCTCTGATCCCAAAGAATGAGTTAGATTACTTGAAGACATGGCAGATGATGTAGAGGGGCAATCATGGTACAGTAACATTCGAGTAGTGGGCCTGCTGGGTGGGCTTGGAAGGACAATCTGTGATAAACTACTTAGAGACTTGGATACAGAGTTTCATGGTTCCATCCAATCTATCTTCTTTCTTCTCGCTTGAAAGAGCACTTCGGGTACTAGCTCAGCACCCACCAGCGAAAGCCCTGCAGTGGTCTGTCATTGCCAACCTTTTACATCTTAAAGACTAAGACACTATTATGAAAAACCTCAGGACATTCTGTCCGCCTTTGATTTCGATAACCACCAGGTTCTGAATTTTTCCAGGTTATACCCTGACGGTGCAGCGCCACCGGGCATTTTTCCTGGGGCTTAAGCTAAAACTGAGGGAACTTAACATGAAATATGCTCTTCTATGTTGATCCAGGCTCAAAGTCACCATTGGCCAGAAATCATATTTCTGTACTACACCTGAAGACACCTGGGACTGGCTCAAGAAACAAGGCATATCCTCCCCAGCTGACTCTTATTGAAAGAATTGTCAGGCAGACCCCCTAAAAGACACCACAGCTGCCCCAGGGGCTGTCGGGTGGACAGGATTCCCACCTTCTCACCCTAGTGTGTCCAGGCCCAGAACATCCAATAGTAAGATCTATTAACTACAGTGACTTTTGAAGTCCCCCCTAGGGCTGCCCTGACAACATCCTCTTATGGTTCGGAGGATGGCACCTACTCCTACATTTAACCTGATGACACTGATCTCCTGCCCATGATCATACTGTAAACCACAGATACCTTTTTATGAGTGTACATAGCCTCTTTTTGCCAACTCTGAGTGACTGGGAATAGCCATGTAATCTGAGACTCATCTACTAGAGCAACAGTTTATCTACTACTTTAATCCAACATCAGCCCTTTACTACTCGGAGGGATCCCACAACCCAGTTCCACTGCAGTTTGGGATGTATCGCCCACCAAATACTGTAGCTCGTCCTCGCTGGCTGCACCCAGTGACCCTGATGGGACATGTTTTTGCTTTAAATCCGTTTGGAGGGTGGCAGATTTCCCTCTGCCCTCGGTATTGCTGTTTTTCAGTCTTTTTGCATTTGTTGTTGTTAGTTAACCAATAGTAGGCTGGCACACTATACTTGCAACAGCAGATCACAGATGTTCTATCATGACACTCCTTCCTCGACTAGCCCCTGGGCACAGAGGGACTATCATTCTCCTCTAGCCTTATTTATGTCTAAGTGCAACCTATCCCATTATTCCACTACAACTTGACATTTGTATTAGACCAGGACTATAATTTGTAGTTCACTGACAATTCCTAGATATAGACAGCAGTATCTATGCCCCTAATGTCAACTAATCTAACTCCCTTCAGCGCAGTTGGCACCATAGCCACTCATCCGATGGATTATGGGGGATGGGACTTTCATTGTGTCCTCCATACTGAAATGAATAGATGTACCCTCTTCCCCTGCACCCTCTACTGCCTGGGCCTTCACAGACTGGCTCACCCACAGGTAGCTTAGGGATGAATGATGGTATTGTAATTCCTAACTCTGGATCTACTCACTTTACTCTGCAGCACATGACCTCTACATGCATCTGGACAGAATTGTCTCTTCAGAAGTATTGTATCCCATAATATCCCCCCCTGACAATTGGGGTAGAGGACTGTCGGACTATAATCCCCGGCTTCTCCATCTACATTGGGGGAGGATCTTATAACCCATACCCACTTAGCGACTCCAACCGACCACCCTGAAATATTCAGTGTCTGGCAACTATGGATGGGAACACCCAATCATATTCTATCCAGAATTATGTACAGCGTCCTCCCTCTTAGTAGAGTGGAAAGCCTTCAAAGTGGTCACCAGTGGACTCAGTATATAAGGTACTGTAGGGGCTTACAACGTAATAGATAGAGACCTGAAGGTGTCTGAAGATACCTGCATTAAAACCGAGAGGTGGATTGTCGAAGACCCAAGTTTAACAGACTCACTCAGCACTCTCTCGGAGAAAACAGTGACTTTACTTGAGTGGCTGAGGTGTCTGGACTATGTGCCCCACGCTGCCTGCACCCAGTATGAAGGTGATAGCCTTGGCCAGCTATTAGCATGGATTCTCAAACAATAAACAGAATAAAACCCATCACCTACATCTGAAAATCAAAAGGGGGATTATTCCAGTCCAAGCGTGATATTCAAAACTTTGTCTTATAATATACTAGCTTACCCGTCGCGCGTTGGTACGATCTCAGAAGAAAGGAAATTTAAGGAAACTTGTTATGATAACATTTAATTTACATTGTGTCATTTTTATTGAAACGTATTCATTTTAATATGTAAAACATTTCAAAGTGTTTTAATTCTGTTTATTTATTCGAGTGCTTGTGGATACACAATATTTTTTGTTTTTCCGTCTGGTGCGTAGACGAATAAATCAGAAGGTTTTCCGACGCGTGAGCTGGCCACATACAGTTGTCATGTGAGAAGCACGGATTCTCCAAATCTAGTCCACACACTTGCAGCGATTGTCCTTGTGCTTTGTTGATGGTCATTGCAAAAGCGAGTCGCACTAGAAACTGTAAACGTTCATTGTTGGATAGATTATGAGGGCCCTGGGTGTCCGGGGGGGGCGATATTTAACAATTTTGTTTTGTTTGTTTTTTGGCCAGAAAGCTTCGCGGGAGTGTACTCAACAACTTTTAACATTATTATTTTTTTTTTGCCAGAAACCTTGACTGGAGTGTACTTAACTGCCCAAAGTTGCATGCCGATCGGATGAATGGTGTAGTAATTCATAAAGGACAAACAGACATACTTTCGTTTTTATATATATATAGATTTCTGGGAAATATACCCCCCCCCCCCCCACTGTACAGCATTGGCCCCGAACCCTCGAGTTTTTGTCTCACCTGCTTCTACCCGACCTTCCTGTCAATTTTAAGTATGAAATGGAGGCCCCACCTTATGGTCCACAATATTGAAAAAAGCTATAACTAACCAGGGAAGTCCACTGGTACAGATGGTCTTCTCTTGGAATTTTATAAAACATATATCTGGCCTGGTTGCATGTGACTGCCATATCAAAGGGAAGCTGCCTCCTTTTCTCAGAGAAGCACTGCTGGTCTCAATCGTGAATCCTAGCAAAAATCTGTAAGACCTTAGCTCCTTTCGACCCATATCAATACACTGACTACAAGATTGTCATGACTTTCTGGTGTGCTGTTTTATTTTTACTCATCCAGTAGACTTTGTGATTACAGGCAGTCTGTAACTTCATAACATTGTGCAATGTGTGGGTACTATCTACATGCAACTATAATCTTCAGTGGGGCATGCTCCTCAATGGTCTCCTGTCATAAACTTGCTTGTTATGTTCTTACCCCTTGACGTAAATACCAATAATTTATGCAACCTGCCAATCCACATTAAAGCATGAGGGAAGTTTGGACTACAACTCCCAGCATGCAAAATCCGCAGTCATCTTGGGCAGGGCTTGTATAAAAGAAGGCCCTGCCTGAGCACACAGGCTTAGCATTGAGAGCAGCAGCACCTTCTTCGTTATGGAGGAGAAGCGTTGCGCCGCTGGTTGCGAGTGCAGTAGGCACACATATTACTAAAATAGTAATAAATACAATTTTATTAATGTGTCCCAGGCTCGCGCAGTTACAGCGCAATAGCAGGGGGCTGGGCTGATTAGTGCAATTGCACTAATAATCCAGCCCCCTGCCATTGGCATATCAGATTGGTCGGCGCTCTAGAATCGGCCAGTCTGAATTGCGCACTTCAGAGCTTGCATCCCAAGGGTGAGAAACAGCCAAGGGATTGCAGCTGCAGGCCCTCAGCCTCAAAATGAGCACTGGGTTAGCCCGTTCCAACCAATCCTGGAGCTGCAATGGTTTTGCATTGTACAAGGGAGGAGGTCCTTCCACTTCCGCCCGAGTCAGCACTGAGTGGAGCCCAGGAGGAAGAAAGGGACAAGATCCTGCACTGCAGTGAAGACACAGAAAAGAGCGTCGGGTGGCCAGCATAAGGCGGGTTCTTTTTTGTTTTTTAAATGTGTGTATGTTCTCCGTTTTCCCACCCTCCTCCCCATCTCCCTGTCATTCCCCCACCCTCCACTCCACCCGCACACCTGCCGCTACTGATTGAGAGACCTAACAGGAAGAATGTCTTGCCATTCATCCAGACCAATTCTCGCCTTCTTCTCTGTGTTTAACGGGGTGGTTAACTCTGTAGGACTGTGTGTCCTATTCTGAAACACCTGTTGGTGTTTGAGGTCCTTTGAAGACTTCAGCAACAGAACATCTAGAGATGAGAAGGGAGATGACAAACTTGCCCTGAGTTGTAGATCCGAGTTCTATGACACAGCTTAAAAAGTAGTAGTGCAGCAGCACATCCAAATCTTTATTCAGTTGACAATATGCTTTTAGAGTTAAACAAAGATTTGAAAGATTGTTTAACCAAAGGCTCAATTTAAAGGGAATATTCAAAAACTTTCAAGGGAGCAAATCAACTACACAAAGAAATAAGTAGGGTTTCTTTTTATGAAGCATTGAATGCAAAGGACATGAGGAACAGACGTTTGATTTTAAATACCTGAAGTATGTACAACAGGTAAATGTAAAGTTTGTTGTTTAGTAACACATATTTAAGAACTTCTAATCAAAATTATCAATGAATGTTGTTTTCTTGACATTGCTGAAGTAAACTGTAGAACAACACTTTACCCTTTCCAAGGATTAAGGGCCAGATGTAGGTAGCCCTTTACCGGTCGGTAACGGTCGAAAATCGGTAAAATCGGCCGTTACCGACCGGTATCCATGAATTGAGATGTATGAGCTTTTTAATTACCGAATCGGAAAACATGAGTCGGTAAAATTCCGACTCGGTAATTATGAGTCGGTATAATTCCGACTCGGTAAATATGAGGCGGTTTTTACCGAAGCGGAATTTACCGAATACATAATCACCGAATTCTTATTTACCGAATCGGTAAATAAGAAACGGTAAATAAATGGCAATGGCCACGGAAATTCGGTATTTACGAGTCGGTATTTACCATGGAATGAATGCAGGTGGTAACCAGGTGAAGGCCATAAAAAGAGTCCCAAAATGCAACAGTGGGTTCAGAATGGCGGCTTTCTACGTCATTTCAAGGCGGTTGAGACTACAGGCAGCAGAAGAGAGGGAATGGCAAAGGGAGGAACAAGTGTACAGGCAGAGGATAACACTGTTCCAACTGACAGATCCTGAAATACTCCACAGGTACAGGCTACATCCCCAAACCATCATGGACTTGATCAGGGACCTACACCCACTCCTGGAGCACCCACACCCAGGGCCCACGCCATCCCACCCCATGTACAGGTGCCGTGCAGCTTACACCTGCTTGCCTCCGGGAGCTACCAGAGTGTGATAGCAGCAGTGGGTGGTGTGTCCCAGAGCTGCCTTTCCCGATTCTTCAGGAGGTTCCTTGACGCCATGATGCAGAGGATGGAGCATTACATATCATTCCCTGACACACCTGCTGAGCTTACAAAAACCAAGACTGATTTCTATCAACTGGCACACTTCCCTCACGTGGTAGGCTGCATAGATGGAACCCACGTACCACTCTGTCCACCTGCAGCCACAGAGCACATATACAGGAACCGCAAGTCAACGCACTCCATCAATGTCCAGGTCATATGAAACGCTGGCAACATCATCACAGACATCGTTGCTAAATTCCCTGGGAGTACCCATAATTCGTACATATTCCAGAACAGTGGAATATACACACTCCTAGTTGCTGGAGAATTTGGAAATGGATACCTGCTAGGTAAATAACATTGACACACCCTACACCCACAGCAGATCATTGTATCATGTACATGCAACTAATGTCAATCTTCCTCCTCCCTGGGCGACAGTGCATATGCCCTGCGGTCCTTTGTGCTCACCCCCTACCTCAACCCATCCACCAGGAGTGAAAGGCGGTACAATGTGGCACACAGATCCACACGCAACGTCGTAGAGCGTCCATTTGGACTGCTCAAGAGCAGGTTTCGCTGCCTCCACAAGAGCGGAGGGGCACGACAGTACGCTCCTATCCTGTGCTGCAAAATAATTGCGACCTGTAAGTAATGAGACACAGACAGGCAAAGATTATGACGTACGTAGTTTAATGTACACTACACAAGTGCAATGATACCACACTATGGTTATAGGAAATATAAATGTCCATGACTGTGTGGTCACGGTTAACACCACCGTAACCTGTGCCTTGGGTGGAGGGCATAGTCAATGTTTACATCCACGGATTACAGGGTGGGACTGATGTGGCTGTGTGTCAGGGGTATCGGTGTGGCCTGTCTCTGCCGAATGACGAATGCCGCTCCTGCATATCTCAGGGACAGGAGTGCTTGCGCCACTCCTGCTGGTGGACTCCTCACTTTCACCCACACATGTGTCACCTCGAATGGCAGTCTGTTGTGCGAGCAAGAGCTCCATGGCAGAGGTCACTCTGGCCATTCCCACAGATAAATTGGTGCAGCACTGAACCACAGCATCCTGCATCGCCACTGACCGTCTGCACAGCAGGGAGGTTGCAGTCGCGAATCTGTTAAGGGCTTTTGTTTGCTGCCACACATCCACACGGGCCTTGCGCCTCTCCAAATGGTCCCTGTCTAACTTGTCGCACAGGACAGTCATGCACTGTGTCATGTCTGTAATGCCAGATGCCATTGACTGCATGCTCTCAGATAATTCTCCTATGCCCTTGCCTATGTCTTCCATCTTGTTGTTGGTGGTGCGTGCCTGCCTCTGAACACCCATCATTGCTTTTGCCTGCAGGTGCTGGACTTTGACCATGGTGGCCTCCAGACCGCAGACGACCCCCTGACCGTGATGCTCTTCAGCTGCCTCCCGTGACCTCCGTCCTCGGACACTGGCCCGCACAGCTCTAGGAGTGGGCAGCTGCTCAGCGTTGGCTGACTCTAGTTGGTTG
This sequence comes from Lissotriton vulgaris, assembly GCF_964263255.1. Classification (NCBI taxonomy): domain Eukaryota; kingdom Metazoa; phylum Chordata; class Amphibia; order Caudata; family Salamandridae; genus Lissotriton; species Lissotriton vulgaris. Next base: position 478,402,104 of record NC_141693.1, read on the forward strand.
CTGGGCATGTCACCCTCATCCTCTTCCTCCTCTGATGTTTCCAGTATGCGGGGAGGGGGCACATCAAGCCGCCTTGCCCTTTCCAGCACTGGGGACGGAGTTTTCGGGATGGGGGACTGTGCAGCCGCTCCTGACTCCTGACTCTCAAACATTAGAGGAGACTGTGGCTGTGGTGGTGTAATGTCCTCAGGTGACTTGGCTGCCTGCTCTTTGTCCTTCCCTCCGTGTACTGTGCTGGGACCAGCTTCTTCCCTCCTCTTCTCCCTGTCCTTCGCTGTGCTGCGCGATGACTCTCCTGTGGACAGACATGGACATTGTGTCAGTGGAGTTGTTCATCTGTGTTACTTGATTAAGCACACTACTAACGCACATTTGCCTGTCCCTCATTTGCTTATGCTAGTAGTGTGTTGCATCCCTTGCTGTATGGTATGCTGACTGCATAGAGGTATCTACCTATGACTACATCTCCCATGATGCATTGCTGGGCATTGGTAAAACCAGTTCAGGAGTGTGATGTAGGCACACAGAGTGTGGAAGGGGAATCAGGAAATGGGATGATGACAATGTACATGCATCTTACCTTGTTTCTTTGCAGATCTTGCAGAGCTGTCAGCGTCCCCAATGCCATGGATGGATTTAGGCTCAAGGGTGGATTCCACCTGCTCCTCAATGTCTGTGAGTCGTGGTGCACGGTTTCTTCCTCCCCCTTTTGCTGCAGCTTCTTTTCAGTGGGCAGCTAGTTTCTTTTTTGTTATGATCCGAAGATCATACCACCTTTTTTTCAAATTGTCTATTTCATGGTGGGTGACACCAATGGCATTTACTTTTCCTTGTATGTCAATCCAGGTTGTGCGCTTGATGGACTCAGCAACATGCAGTGATTGTTTCCCAAAGATCTTGCTGTAATGTCTGACAACCTCTACAACAAGCACCTGCAGTTCTGCTGGGCTGAATTTCAATTTTCTTCTGCGCTCAGCAGCATCCCTCTGTCCATCCTGACTCTCCATGGTGTTGTACAGGTAAGCTCAGGGAAGCATGCTCCTCAGTCTGTCCTCCTGCTCTCCTGACTGTTGGTGTCTGCACCTGCATGGGTGTGGCCACTCCCAGGTACTGTGGAGTGGTGCTTGTTTCTGATTGGTTGATTCCACTGAACCTTTGGGTTTGGGTGTGGTTGGTGTTCCTGATTGGTTCACTGGCTCACATGTTTGTCAGTTTCAAATTTCCGATTCGGTATATTCCGATTCTGTATTTTCCGAATCTGTATTTTCCGATTCGGTATTTCCCGACTCGGTATATTCCGATTCAGTAATACCCATTCATTCCTATGGGCCATGGGCTCGTTGGAATGTATGGGTTTTACCGATTCGGAATTTACCGAGTCGGGAAATACCGATTCGGTGAATACCGATTTCAGATTCCAAGTGACTCTGAATCGGTAATTTTTACAGATTTTTTACCTACATCTCATTTTCCGATTCTGAAATACCGATTCGGTATGAGTCGGTATTTTAGAATCGGTAAAAATAAATTACCTACATCTGGCCCTTAGTGAGGTATGGAAAAGAGGTTATAATATACGTAATGAGTTGTTTTAAGAGCTAAAACATAAGTTAAGCATGCAAAACTTTGCCAGAATAAATCATTCTCTGCCTTGTGTTTCCTGGTCTCCTTCCCCACTGTTTCTTCCCTTCCACTTACCTGGTCACACTTGCCTTCCAATTTGTGAAAGTTTGTACTCAGGGAGTTGGTGCATCCTGGAGGTGGGCCCTAATAGAACAACATACCACTTTTGAGGATCTGAGGACTCAATGTGATAAAGATCCTGAGCAAGATGCTTGCAGACCCCATTGTCGGGTCATTCCCCCACCTTGTTCACAAAGACCTGAGTGGCCTCATTCCTGGCCACAGCACTTCCCAGAATATACAATGGTTAAACTCAGATATGGAGTCAGTTCCTGAATCCTGGCTTAGCTCTGCTTGTGTCGCTTTTGGACCTGGAAAAAGCCTTCAACACTATTAGATGGGGTTATCTTTTTCAGGTTCTAACCACTTATGGCTTTGGACCCCAGACAATACAACTAGTGAAGCTTTTATACATTGCCCCGCTGACCAGAACCCATTTCAGTCTTCTTGTTTCCACATACTCCTCCATACATCATGGGGCTCACAAGGGGTGCCCCATCTCCTCTTCGACCTCACTATGAAACAGCTTGTGGAAGAGGCGAGGGTGGAGAGGGCACCCTTGGGCATACCTTTACAAAATACCATTAGTTATATCTCTTAATAGCGACCATATCCTTCTCTACTTGTATGATATACATGCAGACCATTCCAGCATTCACAGACTTTTTGCAGACTTCCAAACACTATCAAGTGTCAGTTGATAGAAATCCGATCTCTACCTGCTGACCCCCTTAACTCACCATGTCAAGTTGGTGCCAGGTGATGGCACCCGATGCTGGGAAAGAATCTTTATCCATTATTTAGGTATTCAAATGTACCATGCAGACCGAGATCTACTTAAGGGAAAGCTGTGTCAGGCTGTCAGGGCTCTCAGAGCAGAGGTGAGCTTCTGGAGGGGTCTGACATAGTTAATCGTAGGCAGGGTAACTCTATCTACAATAGTAATGATCCCACACTTTCTATATTATTTTGTCAACACCCTCTGCTCTTCACATCTAAGACATTGTGGGAACTTGACATTATCCCTAGGGAACTGATCTGACCCATGGGGGCGTCATAGGAAGACTTTGACTAAGCTTCAACCGCCAGTTGATCACTGGGGCTAGTAGCTCCCAATTTTTACCATTATTGCTTATCATATAATTACAGCTGGTTTACCAATTGGCTCTTGGGTTGGGATCTTGATGAATTGTCAAACCAGTCTGCAGTATGGAGAAGTCAAAATCTTTACGATTGGTGCTCCTGAGGATGAGTCCTCCTCATAATGCCTCCCACCTCCTTAGAACGGTGCTGCGGTGCTTGGAAAAAGCCTGCAACTACTAGTCACACAACTCCCGTGTTAGAAATGAGATTCCTGGTTGGCGGTGGCATGCACCCAGGCCAGGAAGGAACCACCGCTCTACTCAGGGTATACTAGTCAGGGCAGGCTAGATACACACTAAAAGATAACCTGTGCTCTCCCCGGTAGCTTGGCATAGAGCAATCAGGCTTATTTAAAGAGGCAATGTGTGCAACACACACACACACACACAGTAACACAATAAATACACCACAAAAATATTTAGAAAATAGAGAATATTTAACTCAGCAAAAGAGACCAAAATGACAAAGAAACCAATAAGTTGAAGTGGAGATATACATTTTTAAAGAATAAATGCAAAAATAGTGCTTAGAAGTCACTAGCGGTCAAAAGGCTACTTGAGGCTGCGTGGGATGGTGCAAATCCAAAGTTCAGGCAAACCGCGATGGAGGGCAGGCCAGCTATAGGACCCACACATGGCCAGCTGGCAAAATATCTTAGATGGAGCGAAGCATTGATGCTGAGGGCTCAATGCGTCAATCTTTTCCACACAGTTGTGTTGCTCCATCGTCATCGAGCTGAAGTGAAGGCAATGCATCGTCGTCGAGCCACGCAGAGTGTAGTCGTTGGGCCACGCAGGCTGTGGAACTGCTGTTGTGTGGTGATGATGCATCAGCTTTGTAGCAAAACAGCTGCAGAAATGCCACAGACTTAATCTAAGTAAACATTTCAGTTTCAACTTTTCTATGACAGAAGTCAATATCAACATTATTTCGAAATAATAGATAAGCCAGTATCATGTGTTGTACTTCAATTCAGCCGAATCTAGTTATTCTTTTCCTTTAGAGAAACAACTGTGCAACCTAAAACATTTCTAAAACATGTGAATCATAAAAAGAGTTTGTTGGAAAGGAAGAAAACTAGAAATAAAGAATCCCCAAGTAGTAGAAAACCAAAACCAAACCAGAAGGAAGCACCAACGTGAATGATGTGAAAACATTTTGGGAAGAGGATAAGATGCTGCTCTCCCAGTCGGAGATCAGCTAATCGCATCTCTGACCAGGAGAGCAGCATTGTATTCTCTTTCACTGCAGATCTCCAATACAGGTTACAAACAATCAAAGAAATGCCAATTGAGGTTGGAACTTGTGAAACCCTATCAGAAGCAATAAGGGAGATTATGCCCCTCTAAGTTGGCACGTACTGTCACTTTCCTGACTTTCTAAGCCACCAGTAAACCCCACATCTGGGCCGCTTATCACCCTGGTACCGTACCCACTGTGGTCCTCAAATGAGCAGGACATGACCCTCTAAATCTTAGGTTATTACAATCCTGATGAGACCCTAGTATTGGATTGAGAGTTGAAACACCATTGACACACATGTCAAAACAGACTGTAATTTTGTATAGGTGGTGCATTGACATTTTGTTTCTTTTTCTATTGTATTCAATCTAATTGACTGTCTTTTGAATGAAATAACCAATATTCCGGAACTTGGGGAAGCCATCTCAAGCAAGGGTGGGACTCACAGAAGGCAAACTCCAGCAGCACCAACAGAATTGCAGGAAGTCTTTCATGTCCCTGAGACTTCAGAAAACAGGATGCAAGCCCATGGAGATTACTTGGATAGAAGGCAGAGTCCGGCTCTCATTCGGCAGAGTGAGGGAGAAGCAGGGCAACAAGCAGTAAAGAAGTCCTTCCAGAAAAGTAGGCCCTTTAAGCCGCACAGCAGTCCTTTTGACAGAGGTTCAGTTTATGATCCAGAAGTGTCTGATTTTAGGAGGGGTCAGAGACCTAGTACTTATACCCAAAAGTGCCTTTGAAGTGGGAGGCGACTTCAAAGCTGCTCTCGGAAGCGGACAAGGATCCCTGTAAACCCAGTCCTGCCAAGCTATCTGTGTTGGTTAAATTAGTGCTTTGTGTGTGGACAGGGCACTACCTATTAAAGTATAAGTGTCAGCCCCTTGAATTTCTCCATGCTCAGGAAGACTCATCAGAATGCAGATGAATATAGATGAGTTCTCAGAATGCAGATGAGCCTTACCTTCCTGCGTTTGTGGTTGTGGCTGTCTAGGGGGAATGCACAAAGTGTAGCTGTCACCCAACCCAGAAATGTATTGTAGACAGGCTGTAAGGAACAAAGAGCAGTAAGTACAGAGGAATGCCCACTTTCTAAAAGAGTGCTATGCAAACAAATGATGGACGTAATGCTGAATACATCATACATTTACCCCCAGTCAAGAGATCTAGGTTAACTTAAATCCATTGTACTTTTGCTCACCATGCCACCCCAGTTTAGACCCATCCATATGCAAATCAGTCTTGACCCTGTGCCTCATGGGACCAGTCCCGACCAGACTGCCAGGCCAGGTCCTCCCTAGACCGAAAACAAGCATCCTGGGACCGGTTTGTTGGTATTATCCTTCTTCAGCCAGGCAAGCTTGAATCCAGTGGCACAGTGAGCAAGGGACCCATGTCTGGGCATACCCATCCCACTTAGGGTGAAAAGTACTATGCAAACAAATGATGGATGGAATACTGAATAAATCATACATTCACCAGCAGTCAAAAGATTTGGCTTAAATCCATTGTTCTTTTGCACACCATGCCACCCTAGTTTAGATCCAGCCATATGCAAATCAGTCTTGACCCTGTGCCTCATGGGAACAGTCCTGACTGAACTGCCAAGCCAGGTCCTCCATGGACTGAAAACAAGCACCCTGGGACCGGTTTCTGGATATTACCCTTCTTGAAACAGGCTAGCTTGAATCCAGTGGCACAGTGAGCAAGGGATCCACATCTAGGCAAACCCATCCCACTTAGGGCGAAAAGTGCTACGTAAACAAATGATGGACGGAATGCTGAATAAATCATACATTCACCCCCAGTCAAGAGATCTGGGATAAATCCATTGTTGTTTTGCTCACCATGCCACCCCAGGTTAGACCCAGCCATATGCAAATCAATTTTGACTCTGTGCCTCATGGGAACAGTCCAGACCGAACTGCCAAGCCAGGTCCTCCCTGGACTGAAAACAAGCATTTCTGGGTATTACCCTTCATCAGCCAAGCTAGCTTGAATCCAGGGACCATTGCTCACTTTGCCTTTGGATTCAAGCTAGTCTGGCTAATGAAGGGTGACAAAAGGGTTGTCGGGCCCTGTGCTTCAAAAACATTTCTTAAAAAATTGAGAACAGCAATATGCAATTGCAAATACTAGCAGGCACTAGCTCCCACCCCCTTAAGCCTGCAGCTCTACGCACTGTCCAGTTTGGCATATTGTACTTGAAATATTACATAATATAAAATATATATTTTCTATTCCCCAAATCCCAATATCTCAGCTAGGCCACCTACTTATCTCAATAAGAGGCTGGGAGGGAGCACATGACACACAAATAAACAAACAAATATAGCCACAGTGCATCACAATAAACTACATAACTTTTTTAAATGTTTGTTTAACATTAAATGAATTTCCCTTTGTCGCAACACAAGATGGAAGGAAATGATTCAACCATGTTAAGAATTTGAATTATTTATGAAATCAAACAGTAGGCTTAATTTTCCAGAAAATAAGTAAAGCAATTTAAATTTTTTCCTACAAATCAACAGTTCTTTGTTAAGTTCTAAAAGTAACTTTACAATAGGAAAAAAAGAAAATAATAGCTATCTATTATCTATAGAAAAGAAATCAGATACATTAATATTCTCCTTCCTTTGATTACCTGTGTTTTAAAATTTTTAATAGTGTCACAGTTCTCTCCAAGGCTATATTATATTTATGATTTAACAAAATATAGATTTAGAAACATAAATCTCAAAAAGGTAAAAACTAGTTGAGAAAGAAAATCTGCAAAACATGTATTTCCATCTCTAGGATCTGAATTACTGAGTTTTGGTGAGAATGTCCTTCCTATCGCTGGAGGGGGTGGGGATGGGTAATTTTCAGGAGGGGCAGGACATCCAGGGCTGTTTTCGGTACCTGGCATATTGGAGAGAGAGGAGATATGAGAAAGGTAAAAGTGAGAGAGAAGAGAGATGAGAGAGGAAAAACAGTTAGAGGAGAGATGAGAGAGGAAAAAGATGAAGAGAGAGTGTGAGAGAGAGCGAGAGAGAGAGAGACTGACTGCAAGTCTTACTGCCTAAAAACATCTGATCACCGAGAAACTCCACAGCAGGTGCTTTCAAGCCCATCATTATTTCTAAACCTAGCATCCTCCGAGCTCAGAAATGCGTCCACAACACACATTCAGCCAGTCGCAGTCAGGATGACTCATGGGGACAGGAGGTCACACGGGAAGGAAGTTGCACGGGGGAGGTGTAATTTTTGAATAAGTTAACTTACCTTCACTGACCTGGTTCTGTCCTGCATCGTCTCTGCTTCTCTGCTCCTCACAGGAAGCACGCAGCCTCCCACCCCTCCCCTAAGCCAATCACAACGCAATGGTAGCACTATGATAGGTTGGGACGCCAACAACACCGGCGTGTATGGGGAGGCCTTTTTCTCCATGTTGGCTGCATGCAGCTTAAATGGAGTAAAAGCAGAGTGCATATGACTGGTTTAGTCGGGCATGGGCCGACCAAACTGTCAGTGCCCTAAGAGAGGGCAAGCCACTCCTCCCCTGCCCACCCACACACCCCCAACCAAACCCTTCTGCTTTCTCGCAGTGCAAGAAGCAGAATCATAAAATGGTATTTATAATACCATTTTATGTTTCTGCTTCTCGCACTGGGAAAAAGCATTGGATCGAAGCTCCTCCGCCCACATGGAGGAGCCACCCCTGATAAACAGGCCCCTAGTGTGAAATGTTCCTCAATTGATCTTAATATATATCCATTTAATGTGTTATGATGGAGTGCAGAGACAGATTGGGTTTTATATGGATGTATGTCATGACAACGCGGGTTTTACACCGCGCTACCATTACAACTCATCCATCACAACGCAAGCCGTTACAACGACTTGCACTGTAGGTGCTGGATTTAGGAATAGTATAATTTACTATTCCAACTCCAGCCTACGTAACAGTAGGGAAGGTGTTGGAATAGTAAATTATACTATTCCTTAGTATATAGCGCCATCCAGCGCAAGTCGTTGTAAAGACTTGCGTTGTGATGGCTGCGTCGTAATGGTAGCGCGGTGTAAAGCCTGCGTTGTAATGGCTGACTCCCGTTTTATATTAAGTATATATTTTTGTTTACACAATTACAGCCAGATTCATGAAGGTAAAATCGGCTCGCAAATGGCCCGATTCTCCGAATCTGGCCCTTTGCGAGCGCTTTTATTGCATTTGGGATTCATCATCCCAAATGCAAAATTCGCAAAATCTGAAATCACTAAATTGCGAGGAATTGCATTTAAGGAATCTCTATTTGAGATTTCTTAAATGCAATTCATGAACCATTTTAGAATTGCGAATTCGCAATTTTTGGCCGCTGTTTACAGCGAAATCTGACTTCGTGGTAAATAGCAAAAACTTAGAAAAATGCACTATAGTGCATTTTTCTAAGTAGGATGTTACACACACACATGTCCTTTGGACATGTGTGTGCGCAACACCAGTGGAAATCACCATTTCAGGGGTGCTACAGGGTGTCCTTAGGACACCCTGGCCCCCTTGAAATCGCTTCCTTATTTGCGATTCGCTAATTGCGAATCACAAATAAGGATTGACTCCCCATTCATTTCTATGGGCCTTTGGCCCATAGAAAATGATTGGGGAGTCATGCCTTATTTGCGATTAGCAATTAGCGATTCACAAATAAGGAAGATGTAGAAATCGCTATAAATTTAGCGATTTCTACATGCATCCCGTTTTGCGAGCCTTTAATAGAGATTCCTTAATAATCGCTATTAAGGACTCGCAAAAGAGGAGCATGATGAATCTGGGGGTCTGTCTCTGTATGTTTTTATTTGTTCATTTATAAGCCTTGAAAAAGCAGGTTATCCTTGAAATGTGTTACCTGTGGAAGACAATAAATCCAATAAGTATCATTTAAATTCGACAGAACTAATATGGATCTCCTTCCTACTTTAACATACTGGATTGTTATTAACAAAGTGCTAAATCCCTATGATAACAAAAAACTGATTTCTGTCTAGAGTGGTATGGGGTGGATCAAAGTCTATAAGAGAACAGCTCAAGTGATCACTAGTGGCTGAGATTAATTTAGGAATTGCTTCCATCACTGTTGTTTGTTGCAGTAAATCTCCATAGCAACCACATGGAAACAATCATTACACAATATTTATTGACAAGCCTTTTGTTGCTTTTTGATAGCCTAAAGACAGAACTCTGGGATGTAGTCTACAACAATCCTTACCTCCACGTAGAACACAACCTTAGTTTACATAAGAGAGATCCTAACACCCATGGAAGATGACTAGTACTAAGAACCTCATCATCAGATGTTAAATCCTGCACACCCAGCAACCTTTCCACCCAGTCACTTTCACAAAAGAAGCTGTGAAACTCTTAGATGTTAAAACTAAAACTAAAATAAATGTAGCTCTAAAATTAACAAAACTATTCTCACCTATTTTGATGTATAACTTAATTTTTCCAGTGATGTGTTTTACAGTAAGAATGTTCTCATTCCCACCTTCACGGTAAATTAGACGTGAAGTATAATTGACCACATTATAATATAGGCTAAGCCTGCCCCTATACTTTTGGATTATAAGGTAATCATTAATTGTTCTAGTGACCACAATCACCTCATTGTTACCTTCAATTTTTGCAAGAAAGCTAATTGTGCAAGGAACAAGTTAGGGTAAGACTACTTTTAAAAAAATGGTGACCTAAGACCACTTGAAGAACACCTTTGAAACCATAGGTCTTTCTGATTTGTTTAGTAATCCACAAAAGATAAAGTCCAAACACCAGATATAGTTAAACAGAGTTATTTAAACTATTTTATGAACTCACGTTTGGAGAGGGCTCAGCTTAAGAAAATGATTATTATATACTCTTTGGTATCAACCTCAAGGAGGCTGCAGCCTTACTTAGATTGGATAAGAAATCCCACCTACCAATTGCATCTTACACATTTAGACTATGCACTTTGCATTTTACATTTGTGATCCACTTCAGGGTTTGTAGCGACACGATTTACCTCATTGTCGGTGTGATAACACCTTCAAGCAGAGCATGTGTCTCTTTACATTGTGTTGCCCTTTGTATGCAGTTCCTCAGTCTTCCATTTTGGTCCCCATCTTACGTAAAGAAATCTTAGATAGTACAAATAGGTCCTTTTGTATTTACATCATCCATGCTCAGTGGATATTTGCTGTGCAATCTTAAATTATATAAGAGTGGCATTGTCCAATGAGAAACGCTATGAAGATTTAAGTTTGTGATGCTGACTTGCTTTCCGTTTAACACGTCTGATTTTATCCTCTGAAGATCGTTTTATTCCTTTGGGTTTTATACTTATTGTATTTATACATGGTATACTATTATCTTCTTGTATGGCTTTTGCTGAACAAAGATATTGAACTGAACAAAATGGTTTTCAAAGCTGTAATTGAATTAACACGACCTTTTTCATTTTTAACAGGCTAAAATCAGTCACCTATCCCTCACCTTGACAAAAAAAGAAACCTGAAGAAAGAATTGTACAAACTAAGACAACAGCAAATATGCAAGTTCAACATGTAAAACATTATAATGCATGTTTAAATATCTATTACTTAAAAATATATATTTGAAGCAATTTAATTAATATAGAACTCGAAAAGTTACTTATACAAGTGGCATGGAGAGCCACTTGTATCACCTCCAAAAAAGGAAAACTTTCAATCAAGAGAGCACAAGCATGGAAAATATACCTTGGAATGTACGAAGTACTATGCAAATGCTTGTTAACACCGCACTGTATGAAGTACTATGCGAATGCTTGTTTGGAAAGGCCTCCTATTAGAAATGATGTAGTAAATGACGTTGGAGAGTATAATCAATCACTAAACACAACAGAAATAGAAGTGAGAAATATTTTGCAACCAGCTAACATGAAAATATTTCTACATATCATCTTAACTAACCTTAATTAATTATTCCCATTCTAATTTATGCTGCATTGTGGAAGATGTTTGATTTTGAAGGGATTACATATACTATTCTCACTCCATTATAAACTACATTGGGAAACATGTTGGATTTTAAAGGGGTTGAAAGTACTATTCCAGCAAAAGCTACATTACAGGAGCAGTTGCACATTAAAGGGGTTACATTTATTATTCCCGTTCCAATCTGAGATATATTAGGGGAACCACTTCACATTAGCGGGGTTATAATAAGTGCTCCAACTCCAATCTAGCCTTGATTGAGAAAGGTGTTGGATTAAAGGGATCGTACTCCAATGCAACTGACATTGGAAAAGACGTTGGACATTGAAAAGGTTAGATTTACTATTTTCACTCCAATATAATCTACATTAGAGTAGGCATTGGACATTGAAGAGATTATATTTACTAATCCCACTCCCATCTAAAATAAATTCGGAAAGGTATTGGGGAATAAATTGCTAGATTTACTATTCCCACTCCAATCGCAGTTACATTGGGGAAAGCATTTGACTGTAAAGGGTTTCGAACGTGTTGGACAGTAAAGTGGTTATATTGACTAGTCCAATGTAGGATACAAGGATGAAGACATTGTACAATAATGGAGTTATATATATCTAGAACTCCGACCCAAACTAAATTAAGGAAGGTGTTGCACAATAATGAAGTTATATTTACTATTCCCAATCCAATCTATGCAATACTGTGGGAAATCCCTGCACATTAAGAGGTTGTATTTAATATTCAAACTCCATTGTAATCTACATTGAGTAAAATGTTGAATTAAAGGGTTTAGATTTACTTGTCTCACTCCAATGTAGCCTACATATGAGACAGTGTTTGACGTTAGAGAATTTAGATTTACTATTCTCACTCCAATATGACCTACAATTGAGAAGGTGGTTGGACATTGAAAAGAGATTAAATCTAATATTCCCACTCCAATCTAAACTACATTCAGAAAGATATTGGGTAATAAAATTGTTAGATTTATTATTCCCACTCCAATCTCAGCTACATTGGAAAAAGCATTGGAAATTGAAGGGTTTAGATTTAGTTACTATTCTAACCCCAAACTAAGCTACATTAGAGAAGTTATTGGACATTAATGGGGTTATATTTACTAGTTTCACCCCAACGTAAGCTACAATGGGGAAGTCATTGTACTATAAAGGAGTTATATCAATTCAAACTCTGACTCAAACTAAATTGAGGCAAGTGTTGCACATTAAAGGGGTCATATTTACTTTTCCCAATCCAGTCTAAGTAATACTGTGGGAAAGCGTTGCACATTAAATATTTAAACTTTAATCTACTCTACATTTAGTAAGATGTTAATTTAAAGGGTTTATATTTACTTGTCTTCCTCCAATGTAGCCTATAAATGAGAAGGTGTTGAACATTAAAAAGGTTAGGTTTAGTGTTCCCACTCCAATGTATCCTATATATGAGAAGGTGTTGGATGTTAAAGAGGTTAGATTAACTATTCTTACCCCAATATTTGAGAAGGTGTTGGTTATTGAATAGAATAGATTTACTGTTCCTACTTCACTCTAAGCCACAGTGGAGAAAGTGTGAAACATTAATATAGTTATATTTACTATCCCAACTCTAATCTAGCTTACATTGGTTAAGGTGTTTGACATAAAAGGGGTTAGATTTCCTATTCTCACACCAATGAACCCTACATTTGGAGAAGGAATTGGGATTGAAGAGGTTAGATTGACTATTTCCAATCCAACCTAAACTACATTGAGGTTGATGTGAGGCATAATAGGAGATATATTTCCAATTCTCTCTCAAACTAAACTACATTGTAGAAGGTGTTAGATATTAAAGGGGTTAGATTTACTATTCCCACTCTAATCTAAATTACATTGGGCAAAGCGTTGGATGGTAAATGGGTTATATTTACTATTCCCACTCCAATCTTAGGTCCTGCAATATAACCCACATTTGTGAACACATCACACATTAATAGGCATCTAATACCAGAGATTAATTGAATTCTACCAAAATAAATGTAACAATATTAGAAAAAAAGCAGCAATATTCACTTCTGTAAATTACAATATTAAATAAAAAGAAGAAGAATTGTTTAAATTGTTAACAGATCACCAACAAATACATTTTATGCCGTAGTATTTTAGCAAAAATTAAAAAAATATGTGATTATAAAACATAAAAAGCTTACAAACAAACATATTTACAAATAACGGAAATACCTAATATTAACTTAATTTCCTACCAATTAAAAACACATTTAATTGAACAAATCTAGCCATTAAAAAAATTGTTTTACAAAAAATGTGAAACATTATTGTCATTAATTAAAATGTGCTAAATTAAATAAAAATCAGGAAATGTATAATTTCAAATAATATATATTTTATTACAATATATTTTAATTTTTGATTATTGTATGCAGCAATGTTAGGAAATACATACATTTTCACTTAGAAACAATGTTAAAAATGATGCATATTACACTTAATACAACAACATATATTTGAAAAAAAATTAAATGATATACAATATTAAAAAATCTATTTTTAAAAAGTCCCCCATTTTCCACTATGAACTCAAAATCCTGCTGCTGAAAAGCATTTACTAGATTAAAAAATGTATAAGCAACCTACATTAGTAAATACAAATCTTACATGTAATATACAACTATTCTATATTAAAATGTGTGAATGTAAAAAAAACTATTAAATAATATTCATAAAATTCCCCAACAAAGCAAACATCACACTACTAAAACATTTAAACATTTTAATGCAAAAATATAAACAAATTAAAAAATACTACAATATTGAAGAAAGGATATCACATAAAACTACACTAATTCCAAATATATTGTTACAATGATAGTAACAGTTACATTAAAAATAGTATTACTACCTGTGTCATTCGTGACACCAATATTTTTGATATTAAGGTAGCAAGATAGTTACAACTCAATATTTGTTCAAACACCCCATCTAGAGCACCCTTCACCTTAACACCTGCCCTACCTCCTCATCAACACCACCACTGCCCTCCTTCAATCTCATCAACAATCACCATAGCAACCCTCATCACTACATACCTACTGTCATCCACATTTAAACAAAGTTGTGTTCAAATCCTAAGGCACCCTCACCACTATTGCAATCACCCTTACTACCTTACAGCCCCACTCTATACCTGGTCAATACCTACAAGGGAACACTCTCCCCATAGGAAATATTGCTGTCAGCAGACCTTGAAATATTTGGTATAACTAAGGAATATTTTGTAGAGTGTTGTCTTTTTATAGCACTTTATTGGTGGATGGCAACATAAAAAGAATCATTTAAAAACATGTACATCACAATGCCTGCCTTATAGTCTCCTGACGACATATGCACTTGTGATTGAAATCCACAGTTTGAATTGGTGTTTATATGTTTGTAACATAAAATGAGCATGTCAAATGAGTGATAACCACTTTTGTTGCAACGTAAGCAATTTATTCACAGTTACACTGAGTGTAAGCATTTTAATAATTTACTTGATTTAAAATTATTGTTGCACTTCTTTTGCAGGGAGGCTTTATTTCTATAATCTTACAGCATGACACAAAGCCTAAGCTTATATGAAACAGCTATCAAGTAAGGGCAGTGAAGTAAAAACAGTGTTAACCGGCAGGATATCAAACATTCAATCAGAACCAAACAATTTGCAAATGAGAACAATTAGAAAATATGTCACTGATTGACCTATTGTTAAACTTGACAGTTGTAATTATGATTACGACTCATTGATACTATACTCATAACAAGCAGTAGCAAAGCCAATGGGTTTGGATCGTTTTAGAAATATGTTTATTGCTGTGTAAAATGTCTAGATTTAGCATCTGAAACGTCAAACTCACTCAAAGACTGTTTTTTGCTTTGATTTACTCACAAGAAAGTGTCACTCAAGTGTCACACATTTGACTTTAGAATGGCACTCCTATGCACAATAAAACCATGGAAATGTCACCTATAAGCCATCTGAAAACTTGGCAGCTATGCACAAAAACACACTGCACACATGGGAATGTCACCCATAAGCAAACCGAAAACATGGCAGCTATGAGTTTATCTACAAATATACAATAGTTTGTAGAAAGGTAAGTCCATGAATTAAGCTAAGTGTTTACACAACAGTAAAATGAATTTAGAATAAAAACATTTATGTTATTTAATTATTCATGTAATACATTTTGGAATCACACAGAAGCTTCAGACTAATGGCACACATATATTTTGTGCCATAGTAGAGGAGTACTTGGTTGTCTGCAAGAATAATGAGAATGGTTTTAAAGCATCCTACATAAGTGTTTTACTCACTCATGAGAATACATTGTAATTGTTTAATCTAAAGACAAGAAACCGCTGGGCTGTGGGGTGCCCCAAGGATCTGCCCTCAGTCCTCTGTTTTTTAACGTTTATGTTGCACATTTAGCAAAACTGATTGAGTCATCCGGGGTGAGAGTGATCATTTTTTCTTTTAAAGATCACTCTCCCCTTGGTTTTACAAATTTTAGAACCTGTCTTTCTGATATTGTAGCCTGGATGACCCTTAATACATTGAAACTCAACACAGACAAAACGGAGGTGCTGTTTTTTAATCAAACAAGTCCCATGTCCACCGTCACTTGGTGGCCACCTGAACTCAACCCAGCGCCTCCCCCGGTCAAGGTGGCGCGCAATCTTGGAGTTCAGTTCGACAACAAACTATCTTTTAAACCCCAGATCCAGAAAGTCACCTCGGCATGTTTTGGTAAACTCCACATGTTAAAAAAAATCACCCCCTTTCTCCCCACGGATTCACTGAAGACAGTGATACACGCCTTAATCACCGTGCACCTAGATTCCGCGAACAGCCTATATGTGGGACTCTCTGCCTATCTCCTTCCTAGGTGCAGATCGTGCAGAATGCCGCGACCAGGCTGATCTGCAAGGTTCCCTTTCGATACTCCATCTCACCCTTTTTGAGGAAATTGCATTGGCTCCCGATCTCTGCTCATGTCCAATTCAAGGCCCTGGTACTTGTTTTCAGGGCTCTGCACGGAAAAGGCCCCAAATACCTCAGAAATAGATTAAAACCAGTCCTCTCCTCTCCTAATCTCAGATCCAACCACCTTCGTCTCTTACTCCCTCCCAGATTTTGACTGGCGAGGAAAAGTGGTAGAGCTTTTGCTGTAATTGTTTCAAAACTGTGGAACTCTCTCCCTATTAGCCTCCGTCTCATTGACACCGAATCTCAATTCAGGGGCAAACTAAATACCTTCTTATTTTCTGGCTTCTAAAGTATACCTTCAATCTGCAATCTTAGCGCTGGGACACCCCCGTTGGGGGTAGCTGTGCGCTTAACAAATGTCTATATAATAATAATAATATCTTTATGGTCCTCCTTTTGATGATTTTTAAGAGCTGGGTTCTTTTTGGGATTCTTCTGAAAGGTCTTGTGCTGTCAATAAGCTTCTTTATAACAGGGATTGTGCTTGCATAGTATTTCAAAACTAGCAACACAGCAGCAGTTGACAAGCAGCAACAAAAAGGGAATGCAGCAAGATAGGTAGTATTTAAGCTCCAGATGGTAGGACATTTACAGGAGGCAATTGATGCTTGGGGTCACAGTGCTTTGGAACACTTGCAGAAGGTTAACTGAGTCAGACACAGTAAAGTATCTGGGTAATTCACAGGACAATTTCATACTGCTGCCTGTGATGAAACCCACCTTTTTTTTATAATATTAACCCAGCAGACTGGCTTTCAGGCATAGCTGCTTGTTGGTCCCATGTCATGATTGTACTCTTCAGCCACACTAACATTGTAGTCATCTGTAAAATGCATTTTGTGAATGGCAGTTTCGACTTTAACTTGCTAAGCAGTGCTTTGAAGTGCCAAGGCCCTGTTTCCAATGAGCCCTCTGTCATGCCCTTGACAGTTCACTCAGCAAAACAAATCTGGAAGCCAAAAATAAATAAAAATCTGCCTGACAGGCTTGACAGTTGTACATAAGTAAAGTCATTGGGGCAGGGGCTGGGGAAGGAAAGAGTAGAATAAGTAGGAGGAGTATCATAACAAGTAGCAGAATAAGGACCAGAAGGTGGAATACCAGGAGGGCAAGGATGGCCAAAGCCAAGAGGACAAGAGGCACTAGTCCCAGGGAGACCTAATTTATGAGGACCAGGGTTATTAATGCCAGAGTGGACCTGGAACAAATAGTGGATTAGGAATATGACACAGAAAAAGAGGACTAAGGTTACTGGGACCAGGATGAGAAGGATAAGGAGGGCTAGGATGACGTGGCACAGGAGGAGCACATTGCAGACCAGGTTCTTAACTTCAAAATCCCCTTCAATCTGGTCCTGATTAACTGGCCCTAGTCCTCATACTTCTTGCCCTCTTGCTTCTGCAATTCCTGACCCATCACAGATCATCTTAGCCTTTCCTATTTCTGATGTTCCTGGACCTCTGGTTCATGCAAGCGTTAAAACTTTCTGTAACTCTACTTCCTGGTCCTTCTGATTGTTATTACAATGTACTTGTGCACCTAGTACTTTGTATCCTGGATCTCCTGTTTCACAGCTCCTGGTCCTTTACCTCTTCATCCCTGCCCCCTAATTCTCGATGGCCATTCCTCCTAGTCCTGCTCCCCTTTATGCAATCCCCTGGTATGTCTGTCCCTAATCCTTCTACTCCTGATTCCCCAGGCTCATGTAATCCTGGTGCTTACTTCTGGTAATCCTTGGTTTCCTTGGTCTACAAGGGTCAGTAACACCAGGAAAGCAGGATAAGCAGGACAGGGACTATGAAGAACAAGGGGACCAGTAGCAAGGTGACCCAGAAGCCCAGAGCAAGGGGGACTAGGTGAACTAAAAGGATCATAACCAGGAAACAGAGCTAAGAGGGTCATGAAGATCAGGACATAGGGGACCAGGGCTCTAATTACCAAGGGGGGCAGAGCAAATATTACAGGTAGCAGGACCAGGATTAGGAGGATCAGATGTAAGAGGGCCAACCACATTCTGGAAGACCAATGGGATCGGACATTGCTGGCCAGGAGGAATAAGACCAAAATGACCCGGTTCAGAGGACCTAAACAAGGAGAACCTAGGTGAAGTGGGCCATGATCAATGGTTGCAGTACCTGTTGGGCTATAATGTCAAGGAACAGCCAGGAGGACCAGGTCAACACAAACCAGGAGGATAAAGGCTAAGATGGACAGTAAACAAGAGGCCATATCAACAGGACCTGCAGTCCCAGGACTAGGAGGTTTAGAGTGAGAGGAATGAGGGCAAGGTGACCAGGGCCAAAAGAACCAGAAAGAAAAAGAGCCATGTGGGCCAAGACTGGGGGAACCAAGGAGGGTCAGGATGGACAAAAGACAAGGTTTATGATAGCAAGCACAAAAGGGTGAGAAGGGCCTTCTGGCGACTAGGACTAAGGAGACCGAGTCTAGGCTGGGTAGGGAACCAGATCTATGAAAACTAGGCTAAGGAGACACCTAACTGGTAATATACATAACCAGGAGGATCAGGGCCAGTAGTCACATAATCTGGATAAGGACAAGGAATAGGAAAAACAAGAATAGCACAACCTTGGTCAGGAGTGCCAGGTAGGTGAGACCAGGGGTACATGCAGCTAGGACCAGATGGAAAAGTTCTAAGAGGACCAGAAAATGAAGGACTAGGGGGACCAGAAAGATCAGGTCTCACTGAGACATGGCTCACTCAGCATTCACAACCCGACCTAATACAAGCACTCCCACAGGGTTATCAAATAGCAAGGATAGACCGCTCAATAGGGAAAGGCGGTGGATTAGCAATTATATTTAAAGATCATTATATCTGCCGCTGCTCCCGTAGTCCCTTTTTGGACTGCGAAAGCATGTCCTTTAGTCTGGAGCTTTTACCAAACATCAGCTTCTCTGGAGCACTGATTTATCGTCCTCCGGGACCGGTCAAACAGTTCCTGTGTTCATTGCCCCCAGTAGTTGCCGATCTCGCTGCCTCCGCGGCTAATTTCACACTGCTGGGTGATTTGAATATACATTTTGATGACACTAGAGACCACATGGCTCAAGAGTTGACCGCTGACCTCTCTGCACTACAACTAGCTCAGCTTGTCTCACTACCCACTCACATCAAGGGGCAATTGCTTGATCCTGTGTTCAGTAACTGCCCTGATCTGAAGGCAGAGCCTCCCATCGTGCTCCCGTGGACTGACCATTGGCTATTCTCGCTGATTTGTAACATTCATAAGCCCCCCGCGTTGACTCCAGGGCTACGGAAAGCACGAAACTGGTCCAAACTTCCACTTGACAAGTGGGTTGGTGAGTTACAAGCTACAACACCATCTATCAACGCAGATCCCCTGATAGCTAACGATGAATTTAACAACTGGATAACCAAATCATTGAACATCATACTCCCGTTAGGAAAACTCTGGCAAAAAGATCCAGAATCTCAGCCCCTTGGTATTCGGAGGAGCTTAGGGACATCAAACGCAAATGTAAAAGGTTAGAGAGAAAGTGGCACCTGGGCTATACTGACCCAGATAAAATATTGTACAGACAAACCATCAGTGACTACAAGAAGGAGATAAAGAAAGCTCCAACCTTCTACTACACACACAAAATCTCCGCAGCCAGCTCTAACTCCAACGAGATCTACCGGATTGTAAAGAGTCTTACCAAATTACCTCAGCCCCCTGTAAACAGTGAAGACTTACAAGCTCGCTGTAATGATCTAGCGGACTATTTTTACAACAAAGTAGATCTCATCTATTCATCATTTTCAAACACCTCTTCTAATGCCCCAGTAGATATCTCGGCAAACCCTAAGCAGGACAAACTAGGACATTTGTCATCCGTGCTAGTTGAGTTCCCTCCACTACATCTGGAATTGCTTGCCACTTTAATGAGGCAAGTAAAATCAGGCTCTCCCTGTGATCCTGCACCTCCGACTCCCCTAATGGCTGTTAGCCACACCATCCTTCCTGTTATGTTGGAGGTACTTAATGCCTCAATCTCCACTAACACTGTTCCACCAGCATGGAAAGAGGCTAGAGTGAAGGCACTCGTGAAAAAACCCAACATGGACATAAATAATTTTAGTAATTATTGTCCCATTTCCCTGCTCCCCTGGATCAGCAAGATACTAGAGAAATATATCAACAGTCTTTTGACGAATTGTCTAGAAAACAACCAGCTGCTTGATCTTTCACAAACGGGTTTCCGCCCCAAACACGGGACGGAATCTGCTTTGTTGGCAGTTCTGGAGGAAACTAGAGGAATCCTAGATCGAGGAGGATCAGTGGCCGTCATCCTCCTCGATCTAAGCGCTGCTTTTGACACAGTGAATCATGAAATCTTATTGCAGCGTCTCTATGATATTGGAATCCAGGGGGGAGCGTTGAATTGGATCAGGTCCTTCCTGAGTGGCAGAACCTTTCAGGTTTTTGAGGGAAATACCACTTCCACCAGCAGACCTTTAGGCTGTGGAGTCCCGCAGGGCTCCTCGCTTAGCCCGACGTTGTTTAACGTCTACATGAGGCCACTGGCTGGGATCGTTCGTCCATATGGTATTAAGATCGTTACCTATGTGGACGACACCCAGCTGGTGGTCTCTCTGACGCGGGCCGAGGGCTCTGCGGACTCGGTGGATCTGGCAGGCTGCCTGAGTGAAGTGAACAGCTGGATGACCCTGTCTTGTCTCAAGCTTAATGGGGACAAGACAGAGGTCATGTTCTTGGGACGCTCAGCCCCACCTCCGATGGACCCGATTTGGCCAGCCTGTCTAGGCCCCCCTCCAGCTCCCAAGCATGCCATTAAGAGCCTGGGCATTTGGCTGGATAGGACCCTGACTTTAGACTATCAGGCCACCAAGCTATCGGCCACCTGTTTTGGCCTTCTCAGAATGCTACGGAGGATACTTCCCCTGCTACCATTCAAGGCCAAACAAATTGTCTTACAGGGACTGATCCACTCCAGGTTAGATTTTGGAAACACACTCTATCTTGGAGCCCCTGACTCGAAAACTGCAAGTTATCCAAAACTGTGCGGCCCGCACCCTACTGCAAATTCCCTGTAGGATTTCTGCTAGACCTGGACTGAAAACGCTGCACTGGCTCCATGTTAGGGACAGGATTAGCTTTAAGTCCCTCTGTATAGCCCATCAGTCATTCTGGGAAACAGGTTATGCAATCAATCTCCCTTTAATTACCCCGTACCTCCCCAGCAGACAGCTGCGCTCAGCCAATGCACATCTTGCCATCGTGCCCAGGGTCAAACGGACCAGAGAGGGGGGCCGTTCTTTCACCCTGAATGTGGCTAGGTTGTGGAACACTCTCCCACTACACCTAAGGTCCAATCCTGACCTAACCTCCTTCAGGAAACAATTGAAAACCTTTTTGGTTAATAAATAGGTCCCACCTTATCCTTCTGTGCTATCCGTCCATCTGTGGGAATTCCTTTTAGTTACAGTGCGTGGACGCCCCCAGGCAACTATTTGCGCTTTACAAAACCCATTTTCATTTAATTTCATTTCAAAGAGGATCAGGACCTTGAGTACCAGAACCAGGAGGACCAAGGTGAGCTACAAAAAAAAAGGATCAGGCCCAGAGACATTAGGACCAGGATGACTACACCCTAGAGGTCCAGACCTCAGAGCTATGAATCAGATAGCTAGGAAGATGAGGAAAAGGATGGCCAGGCCCAGGATGACAAGAGCAAATGTGAACATGATCAGTTACTGTAAAGGCTTGAGTACCGGAACCAGAAGGATCAGTTCAGATGCTGTAAGACTAGGACGATTTGAAGCATGAGGATAATTGCCAGTGGGTTCAGGGGACTAGAATAAGCAAAAAAGAGGATGGGGCCTGCACCAAGGATATCAAGAGGACCACAGCCAGCTACCAAAGCCAGGAAGACGAAGACAAGAGCAAGAAGGAATATAAAGATCAGCACTAAGAGTACCTGGGATAAGACCTAGCAATACAGAGGAGACCATAACCATAGGACCTGGAGCCGAAATTCCACAGCCTAGGGTGCAGAATATCAAGAGGACCTGAAATGCCAGAGTTAAGAAAACTTAGAGGAATTGAGCTGTAAGTCCAGGAGGATCAGGATGAGACTCAACAGGACCCAGATAAAGAGAACCAGGACCAAGAGGGCACAGGACAATGGATGCAATACCAGCAGAACCATGAGTACAAGGCACCGGCTAAGATGAGCAGGATGATCCAAACTAGGAAGACAAGAGCTAAGAGGGCAAGGCTTAAGAGAACTAGGATATGAGAGTCCAGATGTACCAGGAACTGATGTACAAAGGATAAGATGAGCAGGGTGAGAAAGATAAGGAAGTCTAGGTCCAGCAGATGACGGTCGAGCGGATGAGGAAGGAAGAAGAGCAAGGAGAAGGCAGCCTGGAATGACCAGGTTGGCCAGGAGGACCAGAACAAAGAAGATTAGTTACACAAAGACCCAAACAAGGAGGAGCAGAAATAAAAAGATCAAGTATAGTGGGCACCAGACCAGGAAGAGAACACAGACTGTGAGGACCAGTAACAGGAAGACCAGTGCTAAGCAAACCGGACGGAGAGTGCGGAAAACTAGGAGAACAGAATCGGGAGATGGCCAGGTAACCAAAGCCAGCAGGACAAAATCTTAGAGAAGCACGACCACTGCAAAAATGAAGATCAAGTCGCAAAGGACCCAGGATTATCAGGACCTGGCATACCACGACAAGGAGGTCTAGAACTAGAGGGAAAAGGAGGGCCACGACAAAGAGAGCCAGGGTGACAGGGGCCAAGGTGAACGAGCTGGAACAGGATGACCTGAACAAATGGGGTTAGGACTAAGTAGGCAAGTTAGCTCAGAATCATGATGACAAGATGCAGGAGGGCCATGGCCTAGAGTATCATGACAGGTTGGAGGAGGACAGGCACAACTATTCAGGGCAGGAACAGGTGGACCTGTGCCATTAAGATCAGGGACTAGATTAGAAAGGATTAGGTGGATCAAAATTTGCAAGATCAGGTGCTGGACTAGGAGGGCCCGAAAGGGAACAACCAAGAGGACCAGAACCTAAAGTTCAAAATGTAGCAGGAGGATGAGGAACTAGAGTATCAGTACCAGGCTGGTGAGGATCATGAGGCCCAGGGTCACCATACCGGGACCAAAATGAACAGACCCTTCCTAATAGGACCTAATAAGGAGGGCTAGAACCTATGGACGCAGTACCCGGGGGGCCTCGAAGAGAGACCAGGGCAAGGAGAATCAGATGACTCAATCCAGGAAGACTAGGAGTGAAAGATCTAGGAGAACCAGGATAACAAGGTTGGGTGGGAAAGCTCTCAGCAAACCAATGAGATCAGCATGAAGAGCATTAATACTATGAAAAGGAGGCTCAAGAAGAGCTAATGCACGGAAGGGCCAGAAGCAGGGCTAAGAAGACGAGGATCAGTAAAGATGAGAACCAGAAGCAACAGATTCAGGAAACCAGAACCAGGGTGACCGGAACTAGATGGACTCGGTCCGGGAGGAGGATCAGAAGGACCAAAGCAATCCTGAAAAGGGGGGCTTTGAACATGACCAACAGGAGGACCAATACCAGAAGGCACAGAAGGAGTTGAAGTAGAGGAATAGGACTATGAGGAGGAGGATGCCTAGGTGATTCTATGCCACATGTATTAGGATATATCTTTTATAACCGGTTCTTATTCATGCGTCTAATGATGGTAACCTCCAGAAACCTCACATTTTTAGCCAATGTATAGAACTAGTATTTGCTGAAACATCAGCACCATCCCGATGACCTGATGGGTTTAACTCCATCCTACGAGCCCTAAATCAGGCCCATCATGTTTCTTCATTCCACCATGAGATTATAATGAAGCCTCTCAAATATCTTGTGTTTGTGACTTTATAAGGGGCCCTATGCAATTGTTTCTGTTTTGATTAGATAACCCTAAATATCAGATGACACTATATCACTGGGATACAATATTTCCAGTTCTGGTCTTTGCTTTTGCAAATCATTGTTTTCAGGTATTTTAGTCTAATTAGTGTAATTGAACTGAACCAGAATTAATAATTCCAAAATGCACTGATTTGCTGCAGAAAAGTATACCATGGAACTTTTTGGTAATCATATATTTGGCCGTGGTACATTCCCATGGTTTTATGAGTGAGAAAAAAGAGCTTCAAATAGTCTTGCAAAGGTTCTAATAATCTGTATCATTAGCCACCTCTGCGGTTAAACTTAAAGGAGTAGCAGCATGAATGTAGCACAAGACACCTCTAAAAGGGGCTTACTAAAACATTGTATCTTGGGCCATATTGCAATGAAGGGGTTTACTATGCCATGCCTGTCTAAATAACTTGGGGGCATATTATCAAGAACGGCGATAAAAGTATCGCCGCTTTAGCAGCAGGAAACTGCCGCTAAAACGGCGATAATGGGCTTGATAATATTTCCTTGTGAATTCCCATAGCAACCCAGGGTCTGGTGTTAACCTGGGCTGCTATAGGAATTCAAAAGGGCATTTATCAAGCCCATTATGACCGTTTTACCAGCAGTTTCCTGCTGCTAAAGCGGTGATAATGTTATTGCAGTTCTTGATAATATGCCCTTTGCAAACATACATACATATGTGACCTTTGGACCAATAAGGTGGGTGAAGCTTGAGTAATTTTCTATAGCATATTTAAGCTAAAATACAGCAAAAATATGCTGAATAACCCAACATTTAGCACTATTTTCTTAGCACAAAATGCATCTGTGCATCCAAAATGGACCGTAGGATGCATTTTGCGCTAATGCAACAGAAGAGAAATGGAAGCAGCCAGCAGTAGCTCATGCTAGCTAAGTTAGTCATTCTTGTGCTCCTGATGTTGGATTTTTGCCCTAAATTACTCTTAATTTTGTAAGCAGTGTAATTGCATAATTTTCAGTTATTTTGCACCACAAGAGTAATGGTGAACTACTGCAATTACTCTGCAGTAATTACAGTTTCACTCAGGACTATAAATTAGTGCTTACATTTAAGCCAGTTTTTGCACTAGCGCTCATGTTGCAAAATCACAGGGTTTGTGGCCAAAAAAGTGCTTATCATTATTTACAAAACCCGTTTTACAAATTGTAAAAAAAATTCAATTCATAAAAGTACTTTTGTGAATGTTTCTGTATTACAAATAGGAAGGGTCATGGAAGGGTTTCTCGCTCTCCCCTTTTCCATATGGAAAGGAATTTATTAAACTATAGTTTACAACTGTAATTGCTATCATACACTATTGATGAGTTCATGACCCCTAATTTGTGGTGATAACTAATTTGCAAAGGATTGTAGGTGAAACAGATACTAAAGACTGGCATAGAGAGATTGAGACATCGCAAAGATGTACAGGGATGGCTAGCGGCTGGTCTGAGCAGAGAAAGACAGAGGTCTGCAGAGGAAGTGCAGAGATTCAAACATGGACAAAGAACCCATTGAGGTGGATTAGGTGCATCATGCCCCAGCATGTTAAGAACTCTACCTGTGGCAGTCCCCTAAAACCTCCACAACATCTCCCCTCCCCCACTTACTACTACCGTAGTCACCGAGTGCACATAATCTTCAGTTGTTATCTAGCAACAGGGTGACTAGTTCAGAATGTCTGCTGTTTAATCACTGACTGCATAGCTTGTACGGTTTCCTCACCAAATGGTACTAAATCTCTGCTTTTTCCCTCAGTGTGCCGGTAAATAATGAAGCTTCTTTGTTATTTGCATGGCCATAAGCCAAAGAGTACATTATCTCTGCCACTTAGTCAGGAACTAGGAAAATAGTGAATTTTATGTGCTATTTGCATTACTGCCAGCAAAATAGCTCATGATCTTTGCTATCAGTCAGTGGCTGGGTAAATAGTGAAGATTATTTGCTGTTTGCATGGCTACCAGCTAAATAGTGCATGATCTCTGGTATTTAGTCGGCGGCTGGGTAAATGGTAAATTTGTTCATTTCTTTTACGCTTGTAATGCCAATTGCACGTGTTTACTAAAAAAGTCCCAAGCTTACCAGGACCAGCTGTAATAGTATTTCCAATGCTTGTGTTGTTGTGGCAGGCCCTTGCTGCACCTATCTAACTTACTTTATTTCCAGCGAGTCAGGCAATTGATCATCAAACTTCACAAGCACCACTTGGATGAAGAACAATATGCTTTTTCATGAGGTATTTATATCACTCCTGTATACTGAGTGGAGAAACCTTCCCACATCCATGAATTTCATCTGTCCAGATGCCACGCACCGAGTACGTTTGTTAGAAGGCATCAATCCCTGCATGTATGAGCCATGTAATGGGAGTAAATTACAAGTTTTCACTGACTCCAACATGGCTCCCGTTCACCCTTCATTAAGCGCCTTCTTATTGCTGAATATTCTAACAGCTTCCTGTCCTCAGACCGAGCTGCAGTCATCTTCTCATCTCAGGAGAAAGTCGTCAAGGTCATTATCAACCATGAAAACAACCTCATTATTTCAGATCCCAGTCAGAGGCGCCACGGGGAAGGAGCTTTATTTAATGAAAATATCAATACAGGAAGAATTTGAAACTGCAATCTGCTCAACCCAAATATTGCAAGGTAGCATTTCAAGCCCTAAGTGCACAAATCTGCATATTGAATAGGTTTAGCTGTCCAGCCTATGGGTTGTTACAAACTGTGTAACCTTAATACAGTCAGACCACAGCTTGGCTACAACGCACTGGATTTAAAGCAAAGTGCATTTTTTTAAAAATGAAATCCATTTTAAAATCAGATTCTGTGGGCTTTGCAAGTTGTTGATTTTTTGTATAAAGCATTTTGAAAAGAATAAAAAAAAATAAAGATGAAAGAGTGATAAATAAGTTCATGCAATGTGTGCGACCCAAGCAATTTATCTAGTCACTTAAATGCTGTGCAACTCCATTATACTCCCTTTTTTTTATTCATTCACTGTGCCAGGAGGTAATAAAAAATGTTATTTTAGCGAAGGAACAAGTGAATTCCAAACCCACACCCCCACCCTATAGATCTTTTTGTTTTTGCAAGAAACCTCTTCTGACAGTATATAATGATGTTGTGTTATAGAATTTACCTAGTGCTTTATACTCCTTTGTGGGGAACCGAAGTTCATTATTGGATGAGTAGCGCACTACACCATTGGGCTGCGCATGGTTGCCAGTGTGGTGTTTGTTGTGATCCTATGTGGGAAGAGTTGAAGCGTGTTGCTTGGGTCACGTGGGAGGTGCTTTTGTGCACAACGCCTAGAAGTATGATCGAGGTGGTGTGAGAGATAGTCACACAAACTTAGGGGCATATTCACAATATTTTGGCGTTGGGCAGTCCCGCAAGCATTACAGCTGTTCTACCCTACATCAAAATGAAAGTACTGGAACGCGACATATCTACAAGATGCAGCCCATTCCTGTCCTTTCTGCCGACGTTAAAGCACAAACTGCAGCCAAGTGCCAATGAAGGCACCCTTGCACCATGGTGCAAGGGTGTTTGTGTTACTGGCATGATTGTTTTTCTGCAGGAAGGGATACCTTCCTGCACAAAACCAAACAAAGGGGGCGTTTTCCTCATTCTATGTGTGCTGCAGAATGCAGCACATGTGAAAAGAGTAAAAAATGAGGAGAAATGCGAACATTTCTCCTTGTTTCGCCTGCTTTGGGAAGGCGTTAGTTGTGGCCCTGCCCCAGATTTGTGATATGTTGTAAATCTAAGGCAGTGTCTAAAACCATGGGTGTAGCATAGCGTGGAACACTGACAGCAACACCCATGGAACGCCCCTTCCAGGCAAAGTAAGGCATTGCCTTACTCATATTTACCCATGAAAAACCAAGCAGGGGGATTCACCCAAGCAACACATTCCTGGCCTCCCCAGTGTGTCTAGTTTTCAGAAATGTCTAGGTTTTGTAGGCCTCCCTAGATGGCTGCTTAGCCCTGGACCAAAAACACAGCTGCCCATCTTGTAAAAACATATTGTTTTGTCATAGGTAGCGGGCACCTGTGTTTTTGGGATGGGGATCGTTGCCTATCTAGAGAAACCTACCAAACCCAGACATTTCTGAAAGCTAGACACCCAGGTGAGTCCAGTAATGTGTGGCTTGTGTGCATCCCCCAACGTTTTCTTACACAGAATACCTTAAATTTAGCTAAAAAGTCAAATGTTCCACACATTTCTGTGTGAGAAGATTGTGAGATCACGCCAGCAAAAATTTCCCACCACCCAGTGTTCCCCTCAGTCTCTCGTTAAAAATGATACCTCACTTGTGTGGGGACGCAAAGCAGTGTCAGCCTAAAAAAGGTATGAAAGAAAAACGGCCCTCTGGACCCACTTCGGTTCCCCCTCAGTTTTTTCATTTTATAAACTTTGGGGTTTTCTGCTTTGGGCACCCGCACAAGTGAGGTAAGATTTTTTTAGGACACCGAGGGAAAAGCTGGGTGGTGGGAAATTTGTGCTGGTGCAGTGATCTGACACATTTTCCACACCAACATGTGAATTGTTAGATACATTTGAGGTTTTGCAGGGAATTCTGGGTAATAAAACACTGGAGGATCCACACAAGATACACCACCAGCCAAGTGCCATCCATGCATACCACCAGTCAAGTTCATCAATGCATACCACAGCCAAGAACCAGCCACGCACACATCAGCCGAGCGCCATCTAAGCACATCGCTAACCAAGCGAAAGTCCATGCACACCGCCAGACATGTGACATCCACACACACCGCTAGCCAAGCAATAGTACACGCACACTTCCAGCCAAGCACTAGTCCACACACACTGCCAGCTAGGCACAAGCCCAAGCACAGTGCCAGCAAAATTCAGGTTCACACACAGCCAGCCAAATGCCAGTAAACAGAGATGTCAACCCAACTCCAGTTCACACACACAGAAACTTTCACTAGTGTGTAGTGATTTCTGCCCTCCTTGGGAGCAGGTGTACCTACAAATATCACAGATCTGCCCCATGGGGGCAGAAGCAGCAAAAATGTGTTCACCAAAAAAAACTAGCAACCCTTGCCTAAGGGGCAGCTCCCTGACATGTCCAGAAACATATCTATGCTGCTTAGTGTGCTTTCTGCCCCCCGGGGGCGGATCAGGGTCTATTGCCCCCATCTGCACCCCAAGGGGAGCAGAAAGACTGTGCTCATTTTTGGAAGTGAGGTGCATTATAATGCCCATTTAGGACAGCCTCCACCCCAACATTTTCACAAAAACACCTCCGGTCTAGTGTGCTTTCTGCCCCTGTGGGGCAGGTCATCTGCCTCCTGGGGGGGCAGAAAGACTATCACTTTTGGGTTGGGGTGGGGCATTGGCAAGCCCATTGTGGGCAGCCCCCACCCTCTTTTATTTTAAAACAAAAAGTGACCATCCCTGGAGACTAGTGGGCATCCTGCCCCGTTGGGCAGATCAGCGGCTATTGCCACTAACTGTACCCCTGGAGGTCAGAAAGACTGTCGCAAATATTTTTGGGAGGTGTGGGGCATTCTTCTGCCCATTTAGGGAAGCTCTCACCTCTAATTGTGAGAAAAAATAAGACCTGGTATCTAATGGGCTCTCTGCCCTCCCCTGCCCCCCGGGGCAGATCACTGTAATGACCTCCATCTGCCTCCTGGGGGCATAAAGACTGTCCCTTTTTTGTTGGGATGGGGGCATTGGTATGCCCATTGTGGTCAGCCCAACCCCTCTTTTATTAGAAAAAAACTTAGGGGCAGATTTACAAGTCCCTTGCACCACGTTTACGCCGCCTTGCGTGACGCAACAGCGGCGTAAACGTGGCGCATCCCTGCGAGGCATTTACAACGTGACGCATCTAGGGAGATGCGTCACGTTATAAAGCCCAGCGCCACAATGGGGGCGTTCCCATGCAGGGTGGGCGTTCCGGCGCCTGTGCGCCTCGCAAAGTGCCTGCGTGAAATCTACAAGATTTCACACAGGCACTTCTGCGACGATTCTACGTCAATTCCTTACGCCTTAAGCAGGCGTAAGGACTGACGCAGCATGTTAAGTATTGGGCGGCCCTGAGCATTGCTGGAGTTGTGTCGTCACTCCAGCGATGCGCTGCCCTTATGTCACTAGATGCATCCCGTCACACATCTGCCTACCCTTGCGCCACGGCGCGCCGTATTGTAAATGTGGCACATCTATCTGCCGTGACGCAAGGGTAGTTTTGCGTGACGCATTTGTTCTGGTGCATCTCTGCTGATAAGCAGAGATGCGCCGGAACTCGTAAATATGCCCCCTAGTGTCTAGTGGGCTTTCTGCCCCCCTGGGAGAGCAGTTCAGGGGCTTTCACCCCCATCTGCACCCCAGGAGGGAACAGAAAGACTGTTGCAAGTTTTTGGGGGGATAATTGATCCCATTTCAGGCAGCCCCCACCCCTAAACATTAAAAAAAGAATCCCTGGTGTCTAGAGTGCCTTCTGCACCGGGGGCAGATTGGGGGCTACTTCCCCAATATGCCTCCCAGGGGGGTAGAAAGACTGAATTTGCCCGATTTTCTATGGGGGAGAAAAAGCCCTTGCCCAAGGGGCTGCTCCCCCCTACCTTATACCTAGTGGGTGGACCTCTGCTTGGAGATCGCCCTACTAGGGCTATCCCCAAGCAGGAATCCACTAGTGAGGGGTACCATTGGAAAGAGGAGATTCTCCCGATTTCAATGGTACCTCTCCTGTGTGTTTTAGTGCTCAGGGGGCTAAAATAGCCCCACAAGAACCAAAAGCACAGAATCTGAAATGAGCTGATTAGATCATTGCAGTTTCAGTTTAAACTGTAATGGCATCAGCACGCCATGCGTGCGATCGCCATTACACATGAAACAAAAATGCAGTGGGAGCTTGGGGAAGCTCTTCCCCTCCTCCAGAGCCCCCCCAAAAATCAAATCCCTCTGCTGTTTGCGTCCCACAGACGTAACGGTTACGTCCATTGCACACCAGCGATGCAGTCATGGATGTAACCGTTATATTCATGGCATGTGTTAGACTTGGAATCTTTGGCGTGGTTTCCCCTGACTTTTTGCCTCTACCTACTGCATTCTTGATGCTGTGCTGGATTTTGTTATTGCTGGCTTAGATGCTTTGGTCACTTTGCCACTGCTGATCATTGTCAAAAGGCAAGTGCTTTCTGTGTAAATTGTGTTCACAATTGGTTCTCCCTGATTAGCATATTTGATTTACTGGTAAGCCCCTAGTAAAGTGCACTGAGTGTGCCAGTGCTTGTAAATCAAATGCTACTAGTAGGCTTGCAGCACTGATTGTGCCACCCACATGTGTAACCCTGAAAAGGTATCTCAGATCTGCCACTAGAGTGTTTGTGAGCAGTTTGTTAACTGTTATTTTGACCTTGAAAGTGCACCCACTTGCCAGTCCGTAACCTTCCCTTTTCTTACATGTAAGACACCCCTATGGAATGCCTAAGGTACCCCCCTTGGCAGGGTGCAGTGTATGTGAAAGGTAAGACATGTCCTCGTGTGTGTGACATGTTCTGATAGTGAAATACGGGCAATTTTGTTTTTCACTATTCAATGGCTATCTGCCCCATTAGACAGAATGGGGAATACTTTGTAACATCTTACAAGTATAACTTCCCATCGGGACAAGATAGAGAAATAAAGTTTAGGCTCTCTGAACTCAAAATGTAATAAAACATCTTTAGTAAAGATGTTTTTTTTTTAATCTGATCCTTGAAGTATCCACACACCATGTCTCAGAATTGTGAATCAGCAAGTGAGGCTGCATAATTGGAGTTTGACATTGAAAAACCTTGGCATATGGTTAGACCATAAGCTATCCTTCGACAATCAAATACAGTAGGTAACCGGGAAGTGCCATGGCGCCATAAAAACCGTCAGGAAAGTTATAGAGCTACTTTCAGCCAAAGCCAGAAAGACCATAGTCCACGCAGTCATCACCTCACAACTGGACTATGGAAATGTACTGTACCTAGGGGCCTCAACAAAAGGACTAGCCAAACTGCAGCGGGTACAAAATGCTGCGGCGCGTTTGTTTCTCAGTCTCCCTAGGAAAACAAACACTAGGAAGGCCCTGGATATCCTACACTGGCTTCCAGTGGAAAAAAGAGCCAAGTTCAAGGCAATGTGCTACTGCCACTGCATCCTCTCACAGAAGGGTCCTAAATACCTGCAGCCTCTTCTAACAAAATACATCCCCGGACGTAACCTAAGGTCCACGGACTTAGCATTAGTAAAAGTCCCCAGAATCTTCAAAGCCCGCACAGGAACCCGTTCTTTCAGGTACCTGGCAGCCAAAAGCTGGAACACCCTACCAATCTCTCTAAGGCTGGAACCCAGCGAAGGAGTGTTCCGGAAACATCTGAAGACCTGGCTATTCTCCAATGTTTCTAAGGGGAAAATGTAGGACTCACTCAGCAACTGCAGTCACTCTTCTAACTATGTCTTAGCGCGGGGACACACTATTGGTGTAACCAGGCGCTCTACAAATGAAAAAATATAAATATAAATTTAAATGTTAAGTAGTTACAAGGTCAGGCAACTCAAGCAATTCTGCAAGAGCTTCGGCTGTCCCATGAAGAGCAACTCTAATAAAGAGGAGCTACAAAAGGTGAAGGGTAACGATTCCCAGCCCCCCAGTTCTAAGAAGCCATGGGCCTCTAATGGTAGGCCAGACAACCGGTGTCCCTGCAAGTGTTATGCATGTGGCCAGGAGGGTCACATGCAGAATAGTGCAGGGACAGAATATCGAGAAAAAAATATTGAATTGCACAAATATCGTGGCAAAATTTTTCATTTACATTGGTCTGGAATACCGACAGACAAATTCTCATGGTCAAGAATATTGATTTTAGGTAAGTTATATATCTATTTAAAAATATCAAACTGTTTAATATCGTTTGCAAAAATATAGTTGTTAAAAATATCGATTTTTTATTAATGGTATGTATTTTAGTACATATTTTATATGTGTGTGATGTTTGTTTTTTGTATAACAATTGTTTGTATTTTTATTATATGTGTTAAAATTTTAGTAGTTATTATTTTTTTTATTTGAATTTTGTGTTTCTAGTTCTGTAGTGGGTTGTGTGTTTATAGAGGAATAGGGTGGGAAGTAATTTATTATATAAAATGTATTGATTATTTTTAGTAGTTATTATTTTTTATTTTGAAATTTGCATTTTCAGTTTGGTAGCGGAATTATTTTTATTTATTAATATTTGTTTAATTGTGATGTTATAGTGTTAAATGTGTAAATTAGAGTATTATTATTTATTCAATAATTAGTTGTTAATTAACTTAAATTTATTAATTGGTAATTAATTATAGCAATTGTGTAATTAATTTTAGGTGTGTGTTGTGGTGTTTATAGGTGTAAATGGTGGGAAGTAATTGTTTTTTTATTGATGAATTATTTATTAGTTGTTAATTAAATTTAATTAATAAATGATGGTAATTGTGTAATTAGTTTTAGGTGTTTTGTAGATAATATAGTGTTAAAGAATGTGTACTCAATGAATCTTTATTATCTTTTTTATTAATAATATTATTTAAAATTCATTATTAATTATGCTAATTAAGGATATAAATGTAAATAAAAATGGTGAAGTCTTTTTTTATTGGTGTGGTGTTATAGGGTAGGAAATAAAATAAATACGTTAATGTTTTGAATAATTTGTTTGTTAATATTTGCTCCTTTTTAAATAAATATTGTTTATAAATGTATTTATTACTTTATTTTAGATGATGAGTGTACCTTTTTGTTATATGTAAATAATATTATAATATGTGTTCTTTTTATATTCATAAATGTAATCATATATTTAATCATATCTTTTTTTTAATATTATTAATTTATATTTAAGAATATTTAATTGTTTTCAATTGTTTAAATTTTATTAGTCATTTTTGTTTCTCTGCAATCTAACACTTTCCCTACTGTTGCACTCACTGGTTTGGGAATAGTAACTTTCACCACTCCGCTATCTAGCAATTTCCTACTGTTGCACTCATTGGAGTGGGAATAGTAATTTTTTCCCCTCCGCTATCTAGCACTTTCCCTACTGTTGCACTCATTGGAGTGGGAATAATATTTTTGACCTCTCCGCTATCCAGCACTTTCTGTACTGTTGCAATCACTGGAGTGAGAATAATAATATTTTTTTCTCTCCACTACCCAGCACTTTCCCTACTTTTGCACTCATTGGAGTGGGAATAGTAGTTTTTACCCCTCTGCTATCCAGCACTTTCCCTACTATTGCACTCGCTGGAGTGGGAGATATAATGTTTACCCCTCCGCTACCCAATATTTTCCCTACTGTTGCACTCACTGGAGTGGGAGCAATAATGTTTACCCCTCCGCTACCCAATATTTTCTCTACTGTTGCACTCACTGTAGTGGGAATAGTAATTTCTATCCCTCTGCTAGCCAATACTTTCCCTACTGTTGCACTCCCTGGAGTGGGAATAGTAATTTTTACCCCTCCGCTATCAAACACTTTCCCTACTGTTGCACTCTTTGTAGTGGGAATCGTAATTTTTACGACTTCGCTATCCAGCACTTTCTCTACTGTTGCAATCACTGAGTGGGAATAGAATTTTTACCCCCCTCCTATCTAACACTTTCCCTACTGTTGCACTCTTTGTAGTGGGAATAGGATTTTTTGCCCCTCTGCTATCCCACACTTTGCCTGCTGTTGCACTCACTGGAGTGGGAATAGTAATTTGTACCCCTCTGCTATCCAACATTTTCCCTACTGTTGCACTCACTGGAGTTGGAATAGTAAATTTATTTCTTTTGCTATCCAACATTTACCCTACTTTTGCACTCACTGGAGTGGGAATAGTACATTTTACCCCTCCGCTATCCAACACTTTCCCTACTGCTGCAGTTTTTAGAATGGGAATAGTAATTTTTACCCCTCCGCTATTCAACTCTTTTCCTACTGTTGCACACACTGGAGTTGGAATAGTAAATGTTATTATTGTGCTACGCCCTACATCCTAAATTACTGTGTTGATTAAGTCCATACATGTTGATCCAGTGTTTCTTTGTTTTTGAATACACTAATAACAACATATACAACTGTAATAACATCAGAGTGCCTTATGTCACTTTCCTACTAATCACGATTCTGAGCGAGATATCATATCAACAGATGTCTCACTACATTTCAGAGAGAATTCAGCTATATTATGATAGCCGAGTATATTATGTACAATATGATTCCCAATCATGGACAACATGATTTTCACTTATTCTCTCCATTTTTCTCTTTTTTTCATCATAATTAATTATTTTCTTTCGAGTTTATATAAAAAGCAGTAGCGTAATTTTTAAATAGATTCTGTCAATTATGCATAATATTGGCACTATTAGGTAAATAAACTCCGGGAGTTCATCTAAATATGTTTCCTCCCTGGTTTCTTCTATGTCTATGACGTAGTTCGTCACATGACATGAAAACTCTCTCAAACGTACACGCTACGTTAGACGCCACTAAACAATGGCGTTCCTTTGTCTTCATTGGCCTTTATAATCGCAAATTCAGCACCCTTGGGTGTTTGATCAGAAGGACGCTATACTTCAATCTATCGTTGTCAGTCTCCCACGTACGTGGTAACTACTAAAATAGGGTAGGCACTCACCGGCTCATATTAAGAGTAAGTCAGGAGATCATAGCCAGCCAGTCCCGTACGATTTCATCATTGCTTTTCGATATTGCACCCTCAACATTAATAGTGTCGCTATAGTATATACCAAAGGTGGCATACCAATTCCTATCTAACAGTATAATACATCCCGCCATACCTTATTTTTTTCACCTGGCAACCTAACTACAGATAGTCACACTCATTGCTCCGTTATAGACAGTGCCATATCTTTATAATCTTCTGTAACAGATATGATCTTAATTCTAGACACGCCATGCAGCGATTAGATCCAACTATGGCAGAATAGTCCCTCAACCTAATTTTAGATATCTTTTTATTACAGGGCATCAATCCCGGTTCATGCGTCCCTCTTAACAATCAAGTAAATTTAAGACTTGTACATGATGTACTTGATGCATGATTATATTTATCAACAATAAGGTAAATGATTTACATCCTTAGCCATCTAGAGAAAACACTCCATGTGTAATTCTTCATATAATTATTACCAATCATCATCTTTATTGTTGTTTTCTTTATTCATAGAATTTTAAAGCTTATAATTCCTCATACTGGGACTATATTAGGGACTATACCTAAATATTACCACGAGACTAAAACATATCAAGAAATTTGTAATTAAATGGTGTCCTAAAGAATATTCATCTAATAAACAAATCAAGGTTTGTGAATGTTCACACATCTTCCGTTCTTTTAATAACATTCCCCTCCTGAGGTTTTTATTTAAAATAATTTGAGATATCACTGCATATTTGAGTAACTAAATCTGCTTGTTACCCTAAACTATTAGGTATTACCTAGCACAGAAGTATTTCAGCTCTTCATACAAATTTGGGCCTCCTGTTCCAGTCCTACAGGTATCATACCTAAATATCACCTTTCCTTTAAAAATTCCTCTCTATGTTATCAACTGTTTTTGGGTCATTTGGGACTCATCACTCTACACCTATCGGTTTATATCCAACCTTTATATATGTCTGATTATTTTATTGTTATCTTTAAGTGAGATAAGATCAATACAGTTATCAGGATAAAAAGTCCATTCTTTCACTAAGCACCTTATTTTTTAAATAAACACTTTAACTAACTCTGAGTATCCTACGATCTATTCTCCTTTTCTATTTATCCTTTTGGGCAATCTACATCACTGTTTCAGCATGATTTGTATTTCTTTATTTTCTTGTGGATATGGCAGAATATACCCTTATGACTATTATAATTAGACATGGATAATAACATTTATGGTATGTGTATCCATCATTCACAATTCTGAATGTTCATAAACTTGAAGGCATACTAAATATGAATAATATATATGTGTCCGATTTCATAACTGTCTGTTTTTAATTTAACTCCGACCCTTTAAAAATTTATTACTATGTCAAACAACTATAGGATCATGTGTTGAGTATTGTTTTTCTGAATTTTAGGATTTGTGGCCTTACTTCCTGACGAAGGCGCTACACACACCGAAACGCGCGTCAAAAAATATACAGCTTTGTCACAACTTGGTACATTGTACTGTATTTTATGGAATACTAGCTTACCCGTCGCTCGTTGCTGCGATCTCAGAAGAAAGGAAATTCAAGAAAACTCGTTAAGATAACATTAAATTTACATTGTGTCATTGTTATTGAAACGTATTCCTTTTATTTTTGTTAAAATTTCTAAGTGTGGCTTGAGCAGTGCGTCGTCGATTGGCTTCCAATCTTGATTCTGGTTGCTCTCCTGTTTCATTCAAGCGGGCTTGAGCAGTGCGTAATTGATCGTTTTTGAATCTTTATTCTCGTTGCTCTACTGTTTCATTCGAGCAGGCTTGACCAGTGCATAATCGATGAGCTTCCAATCTTGATTCTGGTTGCTTGTTCGTTTGAGAAGAAGCGGCATGAGCAGTGCGTACTCGATCAGCTTCCAATCTTGATTCTCTTTGCTCGTTCGTTTGAGAATTACGGGCTTGAGCAGTTTGCATTCGAACAGCATTACGGGCTTGAGCAGTTTGTATTTAAACAGCTTCTAATCTTGCTTCCCGTCTATTTCTGAAGCTCATAATGCCTTTTTCTTTCTTGCTTCTGATGTAGATTGACCAATCGATTTCCGTTTGTGGGTCATAACTGTCGACGATGCTCGCAAATTCGCTGTCTATTTCAGTATTCGAAAAATTATGAGGCCCTGGGGGGCCGATTTAAAAAAAAAAAATTGGCAGAAACGTTCACGGGAGTGTACTCAACAACTTCCCAAAGTTTCATGGCGATCGGATGAATGGTGTAGTAATGCATAAAGGACAAACAGACAGACAGCCATACTTTCGTTTTCATATATATAGATAACTGTCACACATATGACTTGTATTTTATTTTTCTAACAGTGAATACTAGGGGTCCATTACGATGTCGGGCGGTTTGCCTCCGCCAGGCTGGCTGTGGCCACCGCCGGTCTGGCGGAGGCAAACCGCCCGACATCGCAAGCCCAATTCCCCCCGCCATATTAGGATGGCGGAGGGGAAGGTGGCGGTGCAAAATACCGCCCGCCTCTTTTCCGCCCCGGTCACCTTGTGGCCGGGGCAGAAAATGAGTAACATGCAGGCGGTGTCTGTCAGACACCGCCCGCAACATTACAATGGGCTTTTTTCAATGCCTTTCCGTGGCGGCAATGCCGCCACGGAAACGCATGCGGTGTTCACTCTGGGGGCCCCCTGTGGGCCCCCAGAGTGAAGGCCAAAGGGGGGTGGCACACGGGGGGTACCTGTGGTACCCCCCTGCCTTTGCATGATCGAAGCGGCAGGCACCGCGCGGTGCCTGCCGCTTCGATTGTGCAAAGGCGTGCTTTTGTTTTTAACATTGTGGCGGGCGGAGCAGTGAGCACCGCCCGCCACAATGTTAAATTGAGGAATGCGCCCGCCACTGTGGCGGGCGCATCCTAACGGCAATGTCGGGACCCCCGACGTTTAGGCGGGCGGGCCCGAGTTCCGCTAGGGTGGCGGGCGAGCAAAGCCCGCCCGCCATCCTAATGTGCCCCTATGTATTGAATATTTTTATTGTTTTTACTTTTATGTATGAAGTACTGAATAAAATAACCATTGAATCTTTTTATAAAATTGTTTATACCTCATTGATTGTGTTTGTTTGCCATTGTTTACTTGAATTATGAGACACATATTTTGTATTTGGTATTTGTTTAATTAACTGTCTAGGAAGATATTTACATTGTATTATTTTGCTACGCAACATTTTCCCTACTGTTGTATTTATTGTATTGCGAAATGTATGTTTTAATTTTGCTTTAATAGTTTAGTGTTTTAATTAATTATAAAATGTTTTTTAATTTTAAATTATTGATACATGTATATATTTTATTTTTCTATAATTTACAAGTTTAAAAATTAAAGATAATAGTTAATACATTATTTTAAAGTAAATATATGTATATGTATAAATTATTATGTTTGCATGTATATATTTTTTTAATTAGGTTTATTTTTTATATTTAGTTAACATTTTATTTATGTTGTTAAAGATAATATTAATATTTCATATATATTATTTTAATTTATTTATATTTTTTAATCGATATTTTTTACATCTATATTTTTAACTATCATATTTTTGATTTGATATTTTGTACTTACCTCTATAGGTATAGGGAGTCGATATTTTTGCATTCTATATTTTTTTCTATATTTTTTACATCGATGTTTTTAGCATTGATATTCTATCATTAAACCATACAGAATGATCCCAAGTGCCAAAAGGCACCACCAACGCCCACTGTTGCACCATTACTGGGGTTAGTTAGTGTAGTGCTGGGGGAGGAGTTGGCTCCTAGTGAGGATGGGGAGCTAACTGTTATGACCTTTATCTCATTAAGAGATAGAGAGATGGTCCAGGAAACCTGCCTGCCGGATAACACAAAAAAGTATCTGCAGTGGGTGACCATCAATGTTATGTTATTTATATTTATTATAGTGCACAAACCATCCCGGGACATCTCGGAGCTATCATGGAAACAAGTATAAGTGGAAGGGGAAAGGATTCAGAATATATGAGATTTAAGTAGTTTTCTAGGGTAGGCTGAAGGCTCTGAGAGACAGAGGAGCCAGTGAGACATCTGTCAGGTGTCAATCGGTGTCTGAAGAGCAGGTCATCCCCAATGTGCTTTACCCTGTAGTTGCTGCAGACAACTTTGCGTGCCTATGCAAGGTGGCGCGGGTTTCCTTTGAGTGGGGGGTCTCAGGTTCATTGAAGGTTATTGTAAGTCTGTCAATGCCTGTTAACTGTCTGCTTGGGAACAACCTGGCGAGCTCACCTTGGAGGGAGGTGGAGCGCCAGGCTAACTTAAAGATGTTGGGACTGCCTGAGTAGGCCTGTGTGACCACACGATCAATGGCAGCTAGTAGGGGTGATCAAGAGGACTTGGAGCTTGAAAAAGTGGCCCAGTTGCTTGCCAGGAAGAGGAAGGGCAGGTGGCGTGAGCCATCCACCCCAGAAGTTCCCATGGTCTAGGGGGAGGCACACCCTGGAGAGATGCCCTGGAACCTACAGCGGAGCAATTGGCCAAACTGGGAGACCTGCCTGAGCTGATCCATTGGCAGCAGGAAGGAGGTACCTCAAGGCAGGAGTTCTGCAAGGTGTG
Source organism: Lissotriton vulgaris (assembly GCF_964263255.1). Lineage (NCBI taxonomy): Eukaryota > Metazoa > Chordata > Amphibia > Caudata > Salamandridae > Lissotriton > Lissotriton vulgaris. The sequence continues at coordinate 478,442,483 of NC_141693.1, forward strand.
AGACGTTGGCCTGGCATAAGATGTCCACTATTCTAGTGGGCACCTTGCACCAGTCCAAACGACCCTTATTGATGGAAGGTTTAGACAACCTTTATAGAAAGCTATCCTAGTGGTAGCTGTGGAGAGCAGCATTCAGGTTAAGTCTTGAAGGAATGTAAAGCAGGTTGTTTTACAAGTCTATAATCTCTTGAAAGACCAAATGAAAGTACACCACACAAGGTATATTTATATAAAAAATATATGTATTTATTCTAAACACTACCCTTCTAGTCTCTTTATGAGGCTAGAGGGAAAAGTAAAATACAAGTACTTTAAATAGCAAACAGTAAATAGCACAGTATACGTTTTGCCCTAGGGGCCTCACAAACAATATACTAAAATAGTGGTATAAGAACCACGTGAGGGATAGAAGTTAGACCTGGGGCCTGTAGAACCGCTGAGGCAACCAGGAACCCCCCAAGGTAGGGGCGCAGTAGACCCACGGGGGATGCATGCAGTGTCTAAACACAGCCGCGAATCACCATTGATTTTTATGGCAAAAGTTTAAGTTACAAAGTTAAAGATTCAGGACACTTAGGAGTGGACTGCAGTGAAACCCCTTTATAACTAGACACTTTGAGAGTCAAGACCCACGGGAGCACCGAAATACTCGTGTTAATTCACCCTGGGAAGCTGGGTGCATAGGTGTCTTTTCGTGTCGGGTTTTGTCGTCAGTTCCAATGGAGAGCTGCGAAGAAGTGCTGTAGGCGACTAGAGGAAAAGTGTTGGACGGATCCAAGGGTGGATCGGAGATCTGAAGAACCTGAAAGCAGACGGGACTGAGTCTGGGTCACTAGCCAGTGACCAGGATGGCAGCAGGAAGCTGCCAGCCAATGTTGAGTGCTTTAAGGTGAAGTAGGTGAAGCTTTACTCTTCAGCCACGAGGTCCAGGAGGCATCGACGACAACCAGGAGCTGGATTCTAGCTTTCCCACATCAGATATCGAGTGCAGCAGTGTCAGTATCCAGATTGGACCCAACAAGACTTGGCAACAGCAACCCACACAAGATGACAAGATTGGCTTCGGTGCAGATCAGCAAGGTCTGAGGTACTCACCCTTAAGAGGGGAGTCAGGGCACATCTGGAGCAACCAGGAAAGACCAAGAAACAAAGGATTGTCCTTCGTGGGGACCCACTAGCCAACAGACTAGAGATCGCAAAGGAGCCTCAAGCTGCGGTGCAGAAAGCGGGCCCACGGAACACTCGTGGAGCCTTAGAAAAGAAGACCCTAGCTATTGAAAGAGAGAAAAAAAGAAGGGACTAGAGCCCCATGGTGGCAACAATATCCCTAGTGGTAGGGATAGGTCTTATGACCATAGAAACTTAAACAAGATTGTCCCTCCCTATCAGAATGGGAATGCCATCCACAAATGGATTACTGCACTGGAGAGGGCCTGCAAAGTACAGAAGGTACCTCAGGAACAGTGGGCAGCAATCTTGTTGCTCTCCTTTGCAGACAAAGGTAAAGTTAAGCTCCTCACTGTAAGAGAAGGGGATGCTGTTGATTACAAGGTCCTGAATAATACTCTGATAGATGGGTTTGGCTTAACCTACTGAACAGTACAGGTTGCAGTTCAGAGACACCCAGAAGGCACAGACTCGGAACTGGTTTGACTTTGTTGATTATGCTACCAAGGCTCTGGAGAGCTGGTTACTGGGCAGTAAAGTGTGTGACTATACAGGATTGTATAATCTAATCATAAGAGAACACATTCTCAATAACTGTCAGAACCAGCTGTTGCATCAGCACCTGGTATACTCTGATCTGACCTCTCCCCAAGAATTGGGAAAGAAGGCAGACAAATGGGTCAGAACCAGAGTGAAGCAGAAGGTATAGAACCAAGGTGGTGACCAAAAGAAGCAAGATCAAAAAAGTGGGGAGAAAGGTAAAGACCAGAAATCTTCACAAGGTCCCCAAAAAGCTTCTAATGGTGGGGGTTCCCAATCCAAAAAGAAAGAAGGCCCAAAGAAACCATGGTGCAAAGTGTGTAAGAGTAATAGTCACTGGACCAGTGATTGCACCAAAAATGAGACAGCTCCAGCCACCATTGCCCCTAAGGCAACTTTTCCCCCTAGTACAGCTACAAGTGGTGGTTCCCAGCAGAAGGGTGTAGTAGGGTTACCCCTGAGATCTGAGATGGACTCTGGCTTAGTCAGAATGCCAACCCAAGCTGTTTCGGTCTGTGATGGAGGCATGGATATGACCTCCTCTGGGAGTCCCTGTAATCTGGGCAAGTACAGACAAACACCTTTAATCAATGAAAAAAGGCTGATGCCTACAGGGACACAGAGGCAAGTGTCACAATCGTTCGTGATACCAGACATTGAGAACCCTGGACAAGTCATACTTGGTGAGACTTACCAAGTGATCAACACCAGCAATGTCAGGACAACCCTTGCAATGGCAGTTGTTTATTTCTCCTGGGGAGGGGTAACTGGCCTCAAGAAGGTTGTGATCAGTGAAGACCTCCCTGTGGAGTGCTTGCTTGGCAATGATTAGGAAACTTCAGCCTGGTCTTAAGTGGAGTTGAGGACCCATGCAGCAATGCTTGGAATTCCTGCACATGTGTTTGCTGTGACTAGGTCACAAGTCAGAAAGTCTAACACTGGACAGGCACTGGATTCTGGAATAATAGACCAGTTGCCTACCAAGAAAAGAAGCAGTAAGTTTAACGCAGTGCCTTCCCCCCTGACTCAGAGTGAGGATCAACCTTCTGAGGAAGCTGATTGTGAGCCTAAAGAAGGAACTATCCCAGAGGAGCTTGAGCCTGATCAGGTTGAGTTCTTAGGGACAGGGGGCCCTTCCAGTGCAGATCTGAGTCAGGCTCAGTTGAGCTGCCCTTCTCTTGAACCCCTCAGACAGCAAGCTGCTGCTGAGGCTGCTGGGAATGCTAGTGGCACCCATAAGATTTAATGGGATGATGGTCTCCTGTATTCAGAGAGTAGAGACCCCAAGCCTGGTGCATCCAGGAGGTTGGTCATACCGTTGGCATTCAGGGACTTCCTTTTGACACTAGTCCATGATATTCCCTTAGCAGGACGCCTCAGCCAGAACAAGACTTGGGACAGAATTGTCCCACACTTTCGCTCGCCCCACATGTCTGAAGACACCAAGGAGTTTTGTCGCTCCTGTGTAACCTGCCAAGCCAGTGGCAAAGCAGGTGGCACTAAGACCCCCCTTATACAACTACCTGTGGTGGGGGTTCCCTTTGAGCATGTAGGGATTGACATTGTTGGACCAATGGATCCCCAAACTGCATCTGGGCACAGGTTTATCCTAGTGGTAGTGGATCAAGCCACTAGGTACCCAGAGGCAATTCCCCTTAGGATCACTACAGCACCTGTTGTGGCAAGAGCCCTCTTGGGAGTTTTCTCAAGAGTGGGTTTCCCTAAGGAGGTAGTATCTGACAGAGGTGAAACCTTTATGTCTAGCTACTTGACTGCAATGTGGAAGGAGTGTGACGTGAATTACAAGTTCACCACACCCTATCATCCACAATGCAGTGGTTTAGTTGAAAGGTTCAACAAAACCTTAAAGGGTATGATTAAGGGTCTCCCAGAAAAGCTCAGGCAGAGATGGGATATCCTGCTACCCTGCCTTTTGTTTGCAAACAGGGAGGTTACACAGAAGGGGTTGTGGCTACAGCCCATTTGAACTTCTGTTTGGGCACCCTGTCAGTGGACCACTTTGTCTGGTGAAGGAGGGATGGGAGTTACCTCTTAAACCCCCTAAACAGGATATTGTGGAGTATGTACTTGGTCTCCGCTCCCGGATGGCTGAGTACATGAAAAAGGCAACTAAAAACCTTGAGGCTAGCCAGAAATTACAGAAAGCCTGGCAGGGCCAAAAGGCTGTACTGACTGTTTACCAGCCAGATCCGAAAGTGTGGGTGTTGGAGCCTGTGGCCCCAGCAGCTCTCCAAGACAAGCGGAGTTGGCCCCACACTATTGTTGAACAGAACAGGAGAGGTTACCTATTTGGTAGATCTTGGTACTCCCAGGAGCCCCCATAGGGTGTTTCATGTCAACAGACTAAAAGCATATGTTGACAGGGCAGACATGGGCTTGCTTATGGCTACTGATGAAGGACAGGAGGAAGAGAGTGACCCTCTCCCAGACCTGCTCTCTCAGAACCCTGATGATGGATCAGTTTATGGAGTAGCCTTGGCAGGCAGCCTCACTGATCAGCAGCAAACTGATTGCAGACAAGTTCAGAAGGGTGGAATGCTACCCCCGCCGCCAGAACTGGTGGGGGGATAGTATTCCAAAGTGTTTGACACCAAACACGACATATTTTGATAAAGCCAAACCAAAGTTAGCATTAACCGCGAGGATTATAATGCACTTAAGAGTATATGGTATGGTTATATCGTAGAACCGCTATGAGGAAGGGATTCTGAAAGCTGCAGAGGGGCTCAGCTCATGCTAGGGCACCCTCTCACACAAAACCAAGCACTCTGCCTTCAGGATTGTCAAGGAATGCCATATGAGTGACTTATAGGTTAACTAAGCATGGGCGGAAAATCCGTTCCGCTCGCGGATTTTGCGGATTTTCGGTAAATTCGCAATCCGCGAGATTCGCGAATTTCCCACAAAATCCGCGAGTGGAACAGATTGGGTCAAATGTTCAAGCTAACTTTTGTAACTCTTTTAGAATGGCGCCGGCAAGCTGCCAGAGCCCATCTAAAATAGTTACAAAAGTAAGCTGCAACAGGAAGCTCTAATAGATAAAGTAAAGCAGGTGGTCGAGTTGAAGGTCAAATTCAGTTACACAATCATTAATCACCCCAAACTTGGGGTGATTAATGATTGTGAAACTTAATTTGACCTTAAACTCGAGCACCTGCTTTACTTTATCTATTAGAGCTTCCTTTTGAAGCTCTTTGTAGCTATTTTAGAATGGCGCTGGCAGCTTTCCGGCGCCATTCTAAGTGGGGCTGAGGGCAGAAGGGCACAAAAGTGGGACAGAGGGCAGAAGGGGATAAAAAAATGAGTGGGGCAGAGGGCAGAAGGGCACATAAAAGAGTGGTACAGAGGGCAGAAGGGCATAAAAAAACAAGAGGGTGGCAGTGATTAACCAGGCAAAAAAAAAAACGCGAACACGCAAAGCGCCCTGCGAACACGCGCAAACACACAAAGTGCCCCGCGAACACGCAAAAATAAAAAAATCCGCAAATTCGCACGAATTCACGAATTTTGCGGATTGCGAATTCGCAAATCCGCAAATTCGCGGATCGCGAATTCGCAAAATTCGCCCATGCTTAAAGTTAACCCCTTGTAGCTATTTTAGAATGGCGCTGGCAGCTTGCCGGCGCCATTCTAAGTGGGGCTGAGGGCAGAAGGGCACAAAAGTGGGACAGAGGGCAGAAGGGGATTAAAAATGAGTGGGGCAGAGGGCAGAAGGGGATTAAAAATGAGTGGGGCAGAGGGCAGAAGGGCACATAAAAGAGTGGTACAGAGGGCAAAAGGGCACAAAAAACAAGAGGGTGGCTGTGATTAACCAGGCAAAAAAAAACCCCCACGAACATGCAAAGTGCCCCGCGAACACCCGCGAACACGCAAAAATAAAAAAATCCGCAAATTCGCACGAATTTGCGAATTTTGCAGATTGTGAATTCGCAAATCTGCAAATTCGCGGATCGCGAACTCGCAAAATTCGCCCATGCTTAAAGTTAACCCCTTGTATGCGGGTGGATTCCCCTGCTCTGCTGGGGGGGGGCAGGGGCGCGAACAGCGCCCCAGGGCTCATGACGAGCTCAGCTTGTCATGAGCCACGGTGCTCGTGTTCTGATGACGAACTGAGCTCGTCATGACCACACCCGTTTGTGTAGAACGTTCGTACAGCAGGGGAATTTCCCTAGCGTGCGAGCGTTCTAACGATCATGACGAGCTCTGCTCAGCAGGAGCACACGAGCACCGTGGCTCATGACGAGCAGAGCTCATCATGAGCATTCAAGGGGTTAATATGTGTCTATATATATATAGGTAGATATAGGTATACTATTACTAAGTAAGGGGTGCTTACACCACCTTACCCAGGCTGCAAGTTGAGACCTGTGGTGCCATTTTTGAAGGCTTCCCAGGGGTGGCATAATACATGCTTCAGCCCCTGGTAGGCCTCTGGGGTACCTATGCCCTTGGTACCTAAGGTACCATATACAATGGACTCATAAGGATGACCCAGTAACCAATCTGGTATGTACCTGAAATACATGGAATCAATTTAGAGAGAGAACAGCTAGGCTGTGGTCCTGATTAGCAGGGCCACAGCCAGACTAAAGTCGAAAAACCAGTGAAACACAGCAAAAAGAGGGGCTAACCTTAGGAAGAAGATCCTACTCTCCTACACAAGGTGCAGATGGAATGCCCAACTCCTGTTGGTTTGCAGCAGCAGGCTGCAGACCAGGCAGCAGGTGGTCCGTCTGGATCACATTTGATTTATTGGGAGAATGGTCCCCTTTGCAGTGAACCTCAGGTTGATGAGCCCGGAGCAGCCCGTGTACTGATAGTACCTTTCTACTGGGTCTGGCTCTCGATGTGCCTTTAGCAGGATATTTGGGGTGCAACAAGACCTATCACCGGCTTGTCACCCACTTTTACTGGCCCCAAATGCAGAAGCACATTGGCACACATTGTAGGTCTTGTCAGACTTGGCAGGCAAGTGGCAACACTGGAGGGAAGTGTGAGGATCCCCTGCAACCCTTTCCTGTGGTGAGAACCCCTTTCGAGCTGCTGAACTTTGACATTGTGGGGTCACCGGAAAACAAGACAGCCTTAGGCAACAAGTTTATCTTGGTCTTGGTGGACCATGCCATCCGGTACCTGAAAGTTGTCCCTCTCAGGACAATCATGACCCCTGTAGTGAGCCCTGCATTGATGGGGATCTTTACCTGTGTGGGGTTCCCCAGAGAGGTAGTCTCTGACCGTGATACCAACTTCATAATAAGGTATATGAAGTAATTGTGGAAGGAGTGCGGATTAATGTACAAATTTACCACTCCTTACCATCTCCAAGGGAATGGGTTGATTTAGAGATTTAACCGAGCCCTGAAAGGCATGATAAAGGATCTTGCAGAACCCATGAGATGTAAGTGGGACATCTTCCTACCATGACTGTTTGCCTACAGGGAGGTACCGCAGGAATTCTTAAGGTTCAGTCCCTTTGAATTGCTGTATGGGCACCTCGTGAGAGGACCTCTGAGTCTGGTGAAGGAGGGTTGGGAGAAAACTCCTGGTAAGACCCCCTCAGACAAGATTTGTCCAGCTACATGCTGACCTACAGGAACCAGACTCTGTGCTTCAGGAAAATTCATGTTCAGGCAAATCTGGAAGCCACCCAAGAGGACATGGAATGTTGGTCCGACCAGAATGCAACTCTGGTTGAGTTTCAGCCTGGCCAGAAAGTGTGGGTGATGGCACCAGGGGAGCCTTGTGCAAGACAAGTGGACTGGTCCATTTGAGGTGGTGGGGTGCAAGAGTGATGTGACCTACGTGGTCAACTTGCAAACTCCCAGGAACCCTTTGAGGGTCCTACATGTGAACCGCCTCAAGCCTCACCTTGAGAGGTCTGACGTGACAATGCTCCTAGCTACAGATGATGGAATGGAATAGGAGAGTGAGCCTCTTCCTGACCTCTTGTCAGCCAAAGAACATGATGGGTCAGTGGATGGAGTGTAGCTCTCTCCTACCCTAGCTCTAGAGCAGCAGAGAGACTGTCGCCAGATGCTGGGACAGTTCACCTCCCTGTTCTCCCTGACTCCAGGAATCACCAATTGGTGTGTCCATTATGTGGACATCAGGGACAGTTTACCTGTAAAACATAACATTTACAGAGTGATTGACAAAGTCAGGGCCAGCATCAAGGAAGAGGTTTCCAGGATGCTGGTGTTAGGGGTGATAGAGCCCTACAGCAGCCCCTGGGCAAGCCCAGTGCTCTTGGTTCCAAAAGCTGCTGAACTTGGTGCCACTGCTGAACTACGGTTTTGCGTGGACTACCGTGGGCTCAATGCTGTCACTAGAACTGACGCACACACCATCCCCAGAGCTGATGAGCTCATTGATCGGCTGGGAGCTGCGCTGTACCTTAGTACATTTGATCAAATGTCTGGGTACTGGCATACTGCCTTGACTGATGGGGCAAGAGAGAGGTCTGCATTTGTAATGCCAGAGGTGCACTCCCAGTTCTGAGTCATGCCCTTTCAGTTAGAGATTACTCCCACCACATTCCAGAGACTGGTCAAGCAGGTACTGTCCAGGCTGGAGGAATTCAGCGCCGCCTACCAGGGATGACATTGCTATGTTCTTCTCCAGCTGGGAGGAACCTTTGCAACACCTCTGTGTAGTGTTGAAGGCTCTGCAGAAGGTAGGCTTCACTATCAAGGCCAGTAAGTGCCAGATAAGGCAGGGATCTGTGGTGTACTTAGGGCACCAGGTAGGAAGCGGTCTGCAGCCTAAGATCAACACCATTCTGCCTTGGGAGCCCCCCAAGACCCATACAGAGGTGAAATCTTTCTAGGACTCACCGGGTACTACAGACAGTTTGTCAATTGTTATGGCCCCATTGTTGACCCATTGGCAGAGCTAACCTCAAAGAAGCGGCCAAGAAAGTGATCTGGACTGTTGCCTGTCCGACTGCTTTTGATGCCTTGAATTCTGCCATGTGCACGGCCCCTGTGCTCAAGGCACCAAACTTCTCCCATGAATTTGTGTGCAGACAGATGCTTCAGAGCATGGTGTGGGAGCAGTACGCTCACAATTGAATGACTAGGACTTGGGCCTACCCATACTTTTCAGTAAAAAAATGCTACTTCCCAGGGACAGAGGTGGAGTGCAATTGAGAGAGAAGCTTTTGCTGTGGTCTGGGCACTGAAGATGCAAAGACCCTACTTGTTTGATACTCAGTTCTGGGTTCACACAGACCAGAGGCCCCTCTGATCATTGATGCAAATGAAGGATTAGAATCCAAAACAGTTGAGGTTATCCATCTCCCTACAGGGAATGGACTTTATGGTGGAACTCCGCCCTGGGACAGAACACACCAATACTGATGGCCTGAATCACACCCAAAACCACCAGGAGGTTATGTGGCAACTTAATGATACATCATGCTACATGAAGCTCACACACAACCCCATTTATCAGCTAACTACTTTGATCTTTGAGAGACTATCGCACTAGCATTAAATTTGCTGGATAGCAGACCTTGAATACAAATATTTGAAAGTAGAATACCCGAGGTTTCCATGTCTGTATGTGTCACCAAAGATACACAAATTGGTAGCCTTTCCACCAGGCTGCCCTATCATCTTGGGAATTGTCTCACCTACAGAAAATCTGTCAGAGTTTGTTGATGTCTTCTTAAAGTCTTTTGTTATATATCTACCTTCATTTAAAAGAGATACACCAGATATTCTCAGAAAATTTGAGGATGTAATTTAGGATTCTGAACGTATGATGTTTGTCACCTTAGACATAGAGAGCTTATATACATGCATAAAAAAGGAGAATGGCTTGAAAGCTCTTGATATTTATGTATCTACTAGGAGGGCTAATCTCTATGAGCATTCACGGATGTTGCTGGAAATGTCAAAACTGATTTTGAACAGAATCCTTTTTATGTACGAAGGACATTAGTATCAACAACTCCAAGGGACTGCCATGGGTTCCAGGTTTGCCCCCTCTTATGACAACCTTTTTGTGGGCTGGTTTGAGAGGGGGTATGCCTGGTCTATCATGGCTACAGAATGGATGGAACACATACATTATTGGGGATGATATCTTGATGACATCATAATAATATAGACAGGCTCTCTATCGCAAATGGAGGGCTATTTTGCATTCCTTAACAACAATGACTTAAATGTTAGTTTCATTATGAACTTTGATAAACCTAGAGTAAACTTTTTGGATGTGACCTTTTATATTGTAGGTGAACAAATATAAAGTATTATTTATCGCAAACCAACAGCATTCATTAGCATTCTATTTGCTAGTAGTGCATATCCCTCTAACACAATCAGAGCTATACCTTTTGGTGAGATGCTACATGTTCAATGCATTTGTAGTGAAGATGATGAATGTGAACGCAATCTCAAAAAGACCGTACAAAGAATGTCACAAAGAGGCTATAGAGAGAAACATCTAAGAGATACGAAAGTGCGAGTCAGTGGACTGAATAGAAAAGGTGTTTTGGGGCAAAAAAAAAAACCTCTAATGAGAAAGAGAGCCGTCTGGCATTCATCACCACGTATAACTCATCTAACCAAGATATATGGCGGATACTGAATAAACATTGGGGGCCTTTAAGAAATGTCCCAGGAATAGATACTGTTCTCAAACACAAACCCACTGTAACTTATAGAACAGGGTGCACTATTAAGGATATTATCAGTCATAGTTATAGTTTGCCAATTAAAAATTTTGCCAATTAAAACTGAGAGCAGAAATGCTTGGCTAACTCAGAAACCTATTCGTTTTTATACCTGTTCTACTTGTTCAGCATGCCATTTGGTATATACAAGTTAAAATCTTTTACATACAATACCAACAAAGTGTACAGAATCAACACTTTTCTTAATTGTTGTACTATGTAGTCTGTGCCATGATATGTGCTAGTGACAATGTATACTTAGGAAGCACAATTAGGGAACTGTGATTAAGAATAATGTAACATCTTAGACCAAGTCGAAATAAGGGTACTTCATACCCTGTGTTATCACATGAGTGTCACAGAAGCTTAGATTCACTATTCAAAGTCCATGCAATTGATATGATAACACCATCTATACGAGGTGGAAAAGTGAACTTGCACTAAGACAGTGCGAAGTGAAATGGATTTCTCATTTAAGAACTGTGGAACTTGTACTCAATAAGAAACATGAATTTCATCATTTCCTATGAGATGAATATTTTCTTTCTCACACCATTTAATGTATCCTTTTACTGGTAATATGATGTTATTGTAGTCGGTATCCTTTAGATATTTATCTACTGGTTTCTGATACTTTCATTAATATGTTACTTACATTTCAGCTGGTTTGTGTGGAATGTTGACAATATTTCATCATTTCCTATGAGATGAATATATTCTATTCGACACCCTTCAATGTACCTTTTAACTGGTAATACAATTTTATTGTAGCCGGTATCCACTAGGTATTTATCTAGTGTTTTCCGATAATTCATTTTTACATTACTTACATTTTACCTGATTTGTGTTGAATTTTGACACTATCACCCAATTGGGTCAGGGTTACTGCCCGAAAAATGAGTGAACCAACTCGTGTAGTACATTTCCTCTCACAAACGATTTTAAGATGGCCGAAATAATATGAGCTTATCTTTTTTGGACTTTGGGCATAGTGCAAAAAAATATTTATATATATTACTTTAGGCTTTCTTTTTGGAATAAATATTTGCACGGTTTGAATAGAAAAATCTAATTTGGCACATGTATGCTCTTGACGAACCACTTTCTGCACAAACTCATCTGGATTTATATCTCTGAACTTTACTTATGGTACATTTCAAAATGGCTGTGGCATTCACGTTGCATTTTTTGCTGGTGATGCCACTAATGAGTCAACAAAATATTGTAGTACATACCCTCTCATAAATGACAGAATTTAAAGATAGCAAAACAATACTAGTTTATTGTTTTGGTCTTTGGGCACAGTGCGAACAAACATCTGTATATAATACTTTAGGCTTTCTTTGGTAATAAGTATTTGTACGCTTTGAATAGAAAAATCTAGTTTTCCACTTGTATGCTTTTGCTGAACAACATTCTCTACAAACTCATCTGAATTTATATTTTTGAACTTTACCTTTGGTACGTTGCAAAGTGGCTACGGCATTTACCTTGCCTCTTCAATCGGTGTTGGCACCTCTGCCTAGCTTGCTATCGGATGTCCTCTGGCTAACCTGCCCTCCAGCCTTTTGTTGTTAACTCTATTGGCTATTTAAATTTGGCTACAAACAGCAGAGTTTCCTTTTGCCGGTGAAACGCTGGAGCTGTTCTACAATAGTTTCACGAGTGGACACAGTTTTTCCTTGGGTGAGTTTGAGAAAGGACTTGGGGTTTACTTTCCCCTGTTTGGAAGTAGAAAATGAGTTTGATTCACACATAAAATACGATCAGGATGCGTTAGTATATGTTTTTGTATACTGCATAATGACTCTTCTACATTGGCACACCATGGGTGGTCTTTGTATCAATTAGTATGTGGCATCTAAAAAAATGTTTATACCAATTTTTGGCAATAGACAATGTTTACTTTTAGATGTCAGCTAGTTGCCGGTTTCCAAACATATAGAGTTTGTAGTATTGACTCTAAAGATTTTGGTATTATTTAATCGGTGCCTTTAGTGGTTCAGCAGATAAGCTTTTCAGTGGTACTATATACTTGTTCCACAGGGACTTACTTCAGTGGACTCTCTGTAAAGACACTAATAAAATGTACGTTGTTTTGTAACATTTTTTGCTTTAGGTAAGGTAATCTCACTCAGGTTACCTCACTTTGTTTCCACGGGTGAATCATGAGGTGATTAAAAACTAGTTAGGAAAAACCTGCAAGCTTCTATATACCTCGGTCTGGGCTAACCTCACTAATTGGACCTTTTCTGTTTCACTTGAAATACTTTTCCTCTTTTCAAATGTTAAACTGTTAATGTACAACTGCTTGTTGGACATTAACAGTTACTGCTTTAGGGTATCCCCGTCCTTTTATGAATTGACTTTATTTTTTTTGTTAAGCAAATTTTGAACAATGTTTCTGACTTAAATGACGCTTAGTTTTCTTGGTTTTCAGGAATGTTCTTGATCCACTCACTCTCCGGGCACATTTAATTTTGGTGTCTTTGGAGTTTACATTTTTAAAACTAAAATTAGTTGTTTTACTTTCTTATCAATTATGTAGATTTGGATTCTAAACGGAATTTCCTTTACGTTTGTCTTGGGATCCCTTTTGATGGAATGGAGCACATATAGTTGCCTTATCCATTTTGATAAGAAGAAGATTTAATTCAATCTTAGTGTTTTTTCTTTTTTGATAATGTTGGGTTTTCTCTTTTTCAACTCCATACTTTTGCCTAAAAATATTGTAGGCTATTTACAAAATGATTCAAATGTAAACAGAAGCTTCATCTATAAACAAAAATAATACAGGCTGCTTTCAGATAATACATTGTGAAATATTGCAGATACATTTATGAGTGTCCTTTTTATGGCTTTTTTCATCACTCTGAAATCATGCTAAGAAGCACAAGCGGAATACAACTGTTTTGTAATTTTTCGATTTGTACAGTAAGCTTGGAGACTTGAATGTTGGTGTACACTTCACGAATATGTGTCTCAGCCTAAACTGTGTATATTTCAAGATGGTTTTTTTGTGCTTTTTAACTATATATTTTGGACATTAACTGAGGGCACCCAAATCACTTGGTGTGTTTTTTAGTTCATGTGCATATAAACTGTTACACTGCCTATTATTTTGGGTTATTTATAAATCGTGTCTTGTCATTGTTTTATAAGAGCCCTGAAGAAGTCTCTGCGTGTGTGTGACAAAATGCATTGGCTGTATTTGTTATTTCAAAAGAAAAAAAGAATAAAGAAAAGTCTTTAAAATGAGACTTCTGAATTTGTGATGTTATGTCTTATGGATACATTATTGTGTTGTCCCTTCACAAATGTGTGATCAGAATGTAGCAGCTTGTATTGCTCCTTCGGGATGTGTTCTAAAAATGAGTATACAGGTTTGAAGTGTGCTTCTTCCACCTACATTTTCTAAGGCAATGATGATGTTCTGTCCAGATTCTTCCAAGATGGTGGGAAGTTCTTCTTACCTTTCAGCTGGAGGAGACACGTGTTGGACTTGGAATCTTTGGCGTGGTTCAATCTGACTTTTTGCCTCTGCCTCCTATATTTTTGGTGCTATGCTGGATTTCATTTTTGCTGGCTTAGATGCTTTGGGTACTTCGCCACTGCTGATCAGTGTCAAAGTGCAAGTGCTCCCTCGTAAATTAATATTATGATTGGTCATATGTGATTGGCATATTTTATTTCCTTGTAGGTTCCTTGTATAGTGCACTGTGTGTGCCTAGGGCCTGTAAATCAAATGCTACTAGTGGGCCTGTAGCACTGATTGAGCCACCCACATGAGTAGCCCTGTAAGTGTATTTCAGACCTGCCACTGCAGTGCCTGTGAGCGTAGTTTTAAACTGTCATATCGACGTGGCAAGTGCACACACGTGCGAGGCCCCAACTTTCCCTTTTCTTACATGTAAGACACCCTTCAGGTAGGCCTGGGGTAACCCATGGGCAGGGTGCAGTGTATCTATAGAAGAAAGAGTTCTCCCAATTTATTTTAGGTCCAGAGGGGGGAGAAAGAAATAAGCTAAGCATAAGAAGTACCTCTTAGAAGACCTATATTGCTTTATCACAAGAGTTTATCCAAAAACATTTTCATAAGGGAGGATGCTATAGACAGAGAAAAAGACTTTTAGTTATTTCAAAGACATTATTTTATTTCTTTCTTTTATCTTTTTTGTTTTTTCATTTTAGATATTTATACATTCATACAATTTGTTTTGTCACATCAAAACATAATCAAAAGATAGGGGTCCCACCAGTTAGTCATTAGCCGATCTATACATTGTTCTCCAATCAGCAGTACATTGTCCAGGTCTTTAGAGTGTACGGCCGTACACTCTAAAGACCTGGACAATGTTCTGCTGATTGGAGAACAATGTATAGATCGGCTAATGACTAACTGGTGGGACCCCTATCTTTTACATCTACAGCGGGCTACCAGAGATACTTTGGGGTTATTTCTATGTAAAGCTCTGTTTATGTGTTTATATGTGTTTTTATAAAAAGTAGTGAATGCATAGGTATGTAAGGTATGCATGAGAGAATGTATGAAAGTAGTATATGAGAAATTGTTAGGGGCATCTTGCTGCACTTTATGTAATTTATAAAATCTCTTTTGTAAGTCTCTTATTTTTGATTATGTTTTGATGTGACAAAACAAATTGTATGAATGTATAAATATCTAAAATGAAAAAAACAAAAAAGATAAAAGAAAGAAAATAAAATAATGTCTTTGAAATAACTAAAAGTCTTTTTCTCTGTCTATACCATCCTCCCTTATGAAAATGTTTTTGGATAAACTCTTGTGATAAAGCAATATAGGTCTTCTAAGAGGTACTTCTTATGCTCAGGGTGCAGTGTATGTAAAAGGTAGGACATGTGCTGGTGTGTGTGACATGCCAATTTAATTTTTCACTATTGAACGGCTATCTGCCTCAAAGGATAGAATGGGAAATACTTTGTAACATCTTACAAGTATAACTTCCCATTTGGACAAGATAGAGAAATAAAGTGTAGGCTCTCTGAACTCTGAATTTAATAACACATCTTTTAGTAAAGATGTTTTTTAAATTGTGTGTTTGAAAATTCCACTTTTAGAAAGTAGGCATTTTTCTTGCTTAACCATTCTACCTGTTTGTTTATTAACTGTCTGATTTTGGAGTAACAGGGGCTGGGGATGTGCATTCACTGTAGACAGTCACTGGGGGGGGGTGGTTGAGGTGTGCCTGGCCCTTCCTGGATAACTCCGAACTGAGCTGAATAGACTTTGGCTGAATTTAGACTAGGGGGAGGAGTTTTCCTTGCACCTGCATATGGCCTGTCTCCCTTGCCCAATGATGTCTCCAACCCCGGTGGTCATACTGCACCAGTGAGGAGAGATCTGGTTTAGACTGGGCTCAAAGACCCTTGCACAAAAAGAACAAAGATATTTTTGGGGTATAACTATTACACCTGAAACCCCATAACCTTAGATTACTTCTGGACTTAAGAGGAACCTTTACCAAGGAGAAGAGCTGAAGGGCGTGAGGAGGAGTACTGCTGCTTTGCTGTGTCCTGCGTGGGGTTGACCTGCAGTTGCTGTTTCTGCCAAGGAAGGGACAAATACTGGAACTTTGCTTTGAACCTGCTTGAAGAAGATCTCCAAGGGCCTGTGTGTGTTGGCCTCCTCTTCTGAAGTCTCAGGGACACAACAACATCATCCCCATCTCCCCTGAACTCTGTTGCTGAGAATCCTGACCTGCCAGGAGGTACCTATTACAGTTGTGGGCCTCTGAAGTTGTTCCTGCTTCTGGGAGCTGGAAGAAAAGAAGAACTAAAGAAACCGATGCATCTTCCTTCTTGTGGCTGTTTTTACGACACAGCACCGCTGTGCAAGAAGAATCTCTACGCATCACTCCGCAACTGTAGAACCGACGCAGCTTCTGTCATGGTTGTAAGAACTGACGCATAAAGGGATCAAGGCTCAAGAAACCAATGCAAAGCCAATCAACGCGATGCTTCACTCATCGACGCATCCCGGATATCTCCGCATCGTACCTGTGCAGCAAGTTTTCCCGAAACATCACCCATGGACCAGAATCATATTGGAGATGACGCATTACCTCCCCCTACAGACCGGATTCAACGCATCACTTCTCCTGCATGCAGCAGAACTTTTGCATTGTATTGTATCCCCTTTACCCTGACTAGACGCAAGGGTCCCTATTCAGATAAAGATAACTACCTCTGCCAACTAGAGACCCCCATGTCTTACAGCATGGAACTGGTTAAATCTCTTCTGTTCACAGGACTCTATCAAACTGTTTTATTCTGATTTTGATGATCCATTAAGCTCCAATCATTCATGGTGAAAACTTACATTTGTGGACTCCTAAACATATTTTTCACTCTAATCAAAGGTTTAAGTTAAGGGATCAGCATGAATATATGAAGAAATTCTATACCCCATAAGCATCATAGGACATCCAGAGGAAAAGTAAACTTTTGAGAAACTGGGATGGAGTGAATGCGAACATTATTACCCCTTCTGTGTGGTTGGCCTTCTCTAACGGTATGAGAGCTGTCTCCCACTGGATGAAGAGTAATTATCTCCAGTGTAATGTGGGAAAAACAGAAATTATGCTTTTCGGAGAAGCTCCTATACTATGGACACCAGAATGGTGACCAATTGATCAAGGCCCCCATCCTGCTCCTAAGCTCACAGTTAAAAACTTGGGTATCCATCTGGATCAAGCCCTCACCCTGAAAGAGCATGCTGCTCAGACAGCCGGCTTCTGTTTCCATACAATTGGCCTGCTCCATCGAGTCTTCCCTTTACTCCCTGACTCAACCCGGAAAACTTTAGTCCAGGCTATTGTCTTAAGCCATCTGGACTACTGTAACTACCAGCTGATCTCTGGCAATAATGCCCCTCTCAGCCGGCTGCAGGTAGTTCAAAACATGGTGGCACGATTGGTCCTCAATGCTCCTTCTGGGACCCCTTCTCGCCCTCTTCTTATGAAGCTGCACTGGCTCCCTATCCGCCAACGGGTCAGATTTAAAATCTGCTGCATTATTCATAAGTCTCTGTTTAGCCAGGGTCCCTCTTACCTCTCGGAGAAGTTCATGCTATATGTAGCTCCCAGATCTCTTTGCTCGGGATGCATGAACTAACTGAGCTGGAAGAATCTGGTGCCAGGGAAGGATTAGGATATGTATTTGGATCCATTGGAAAGGGATTCACTAAGATAAGCAAACGGCTTGGTAGTGTAGTTGGAATAATTCTGAAACTGCTTCCAGCCCCTCTTCTGCTTATACTGCTTGGTGCGTCCTTGTTTCCTTGAAACTTTGCAAAGGAATTTCATCACTTACTGGTATGGTTTTTGACTATAAGATGTTGTCAGCAATGAGAGGAAGAAAAAAAGACTTGAAAAGTTGAACAAATGCAAAGTGGCCTTTATTACACCTTGAAACCCTGGGCGAATCCAACAAGATTAATGAATGATGTTCTGTAATAAAGAATTGAAGTAATGATTTGAAGTCATCAGAGGCAGGGTGTGATAGCTGATTTCCTTTAGACTAAAACGCATCACAAATTGACGCTTGTGCTAACTAAAGTTGTGTTTACAATGTCCTCCATCTTGTATTGACGTAATCAAAATTATGCGGTAATTGTTGTTGTTCTTTGTGTCCGAAATAAAGTACTGTAAAACCGACAATAACAATCTGAAAACGTTCCTAGAGATCTTCTTCTCTCTGTACCCAACCAAGGACGTTCAAACTGTTCCAGGCTATTGTCCTTGTCAATGCATCAATTGGTTTATCAAACTAACTGTAAGAATGTCTACAAATTCATTGTAGTACTGCCATGAGAGAATTTTCAAATGTATTCTGTAGTAAAATGTTTCTTGTTGCTTGTTCCCTATTGGTGCATTTCCTGAGAATCATGTACCCATGTACAATGTATAAACGTCTTTGTCTAAAGTCCTATAAAGAGATGTGTAGATTTCTTCCAATAAATATCCCTTTCCCCACTCTTAGAAGGTGCATGTATGCTGGGTTTCACGTAGAACTGTACTAAGTTACTTGTACTTATGATTTGCATGCTTTGCCGCTAAATTCACTTATGGCACATGCTCTGTAATCTGCATATAATACTTATGCAAATCTTTGAAACTACAACACTCGTCTGTCATTCTTATAAAAATGAGTCTCACCTACAACTAACTAGATTGATTTAACTGCAAAGACGGCTCTGGTCGTGGAGCACCAAAGTCTGTATTGGGACTACACCGCTCCTGGTCCCATGAGCTGGAAATAAAGTAGTAAGTCCCACACTAAATCCATCATTAGAAGGTGTAATCTTTAGTGCTCTGACAGAAGAGACAGCAGATGGAAGTCAATGATTGTGAGACTGAGTGAGAGTAACCCTAGAAGAAACCCAGTAGCCTTACAAAAACTTAAACTCAGGAGTAGGAAGGTGCTACAATTAAAATGTACTAGTCTTCTAAGGGAAAATGGATGTTAAAAGAATTGGTCTGAACTACTAATTTGCTGAGAAATTCATGTAAAATGCAAAAGAAAAACGTTATTGTTCTTGGCAGAGCCTTAACAAATACCAAATCCTGAAAACATAAAAACAACATAAAAAAGTCCTCCATATTGTATAAAAAAAATCTAAATGACATACATTATTTCTAAAATCAGTTAATATTCATTAAAACAAGTACAATCAAATCCCAATTACATTTAAATGATCATATCAATTGTTTAGCCAGATTGTACAAAATCATACCCAACAGAGAAAAAGGATGGACCAAATCACATTAAGTCCTGTCAATCATAACTAAAACCAGTAGGGGGTTTCAGTTACCATTAAATTTGCCAGACGTAATCCAAGCGGGCCATATTTAAGAAACAACCCCATAATAAAGAGTCCTTTCACGTAATATTAAATCATTCGAGCAATCCAATACTTTATATGTTCTGAACAAATGTATACATCATTTCATATAGGTAATTATTGTCCTGGGGCCAAGCAGCATACACAGCATGAAATGAAAAATGTGTTCACCAACCCACATGTCACAACCACACCGGTTGTCCAAGGCTTTGCCCATTGTTCACTTGGATGTATGTGTCTTTATCAGCAATATGCCAATCCAAAATCTATATATATATAAAAACAAAAGTGTTTGTCCTTTATGCATTACTACACCATTCATCCGATCGCCATGAAACTTTGGGAAGTTGTTGAGTACACTCCCGCGAAGGTTTCTGGCCCCAAAAAAATTTAATAAATACATTAAAAAAAATGTGTTAAAAGTTGTTGAGTACACTCCCGCAAAGGTTTCTGGCAAAACAATAAATAAAAATGTTTTAAATATCGGCCCCCCGGGCCCCCAGGGCCCTCATAGTCTTTCCAATACTGAACATTTACAGTTTACAGTGCGACTAGCTTTTGCAATGACCATCAACAAAGCACAAGGACAATCGCTGCAAGTGTGTGGACTAGATTTGGAGAATCCGTGCTTCTCACATAGACAACTGTATGTGGCCAGCTCACGCGCCTGAAAACCTTCTGATTTATTCGTGTACGCACCAGACGGAAAAATAAAAAATACTGTGTATCCTCAAGCACTCGAATAAATAAACAGAATTAAAACAACACTTTAAAATGTTGTCCATATTAAAATGAATAAGTTTCAATAAAAATGACACAATATAAATTGAATGTTATCATAACAAGTTTCCTTAAATTTCCTTTCTTCTGAGATCGCAGCAACACGCGACGGGTAAGCTAGTCTTCTATATATATAAAAATGAAAGTATGTCTGTCTGTCTGTTTGTCCTTTGTGCATTACTACACCATTCATCCGATCGCCATGAAACTTTGGGAAGTTGTTGAGTACACTCCCACGAAGGTTTCTGTCAAAAAGATTTTTTTAAATCGGCCCCCCAGGGCCCTCATAATCTTTCGAATACTTAAATAGATAGCGAATTTGCGAGCATCGTCGACAGTTATGACCCACAAACGAAAATCGATTGGTCAATCTACATCAGAAGCACAAAAGAAAAAGGCATTACGAGCTTCAGAAACAGACGAGCAACGGGAAGCAAGAGTAGAAGCTGTTCGAATACAAACTGCTCAAGCCTGTAATGTTGTTCGAATACAAACTGCTCAAGCCCGTAATTCTCAAACGAACGAGCAAAGAGAAACAAGATTGGAAGCCGATCGAGTACGCACTGCTTAAGCCTGTTCTTCTCAAACGAACAAGCAACGAGAATCAAGATTGGAAACAGATCAATTACGCACTGCTCAAGCCTGCTCGAATGAAACAGGAGAGCAACAAGAATCAAGATTGAAAAACGATCAATTAAGCACTGCTCAAGCCTGCTCGAATGAAACAGTAGAGCAACCAGAATCAAGATTGGAAGCCAATACAGGATGCACTGCTCAAGCCACACTTAGAATTAACAAAAATAAAATGAATAAGTTTCAATAACAATGATACAATGTAAATTTAATGTTATCATAACACTTAGAAATGTTTTCAAAATAAAATGAATAAGTTTCAATAACAATGACACAATGTAAATTTAATGTTACCATAACGAGTTTCCTTTCTTCTGAGATCGCAGCAATGCGCGACGGGTAAGCTAGTACGTTATATAAGGTATGCTATGCTTCCTGGTATATTTGATTTAAATAGGCTTTAAAGACGACCTGGTATTTATTTATATAAAAGAAATCTGTACTACACAGAGTCATTCACATCTTCTATGCTGCCAATATGCTTTCTTGATTCTTCTAGTTGTATCAGCAATAATGATCGCCAGGTTTTCACAGATAGATTAAAGATCAAGTGAGTTTAGAGTATTCCATATGTGAGACCAATATTGTCCAATATTTGGAGCGATATAGATTACTATCTCAGTAAATGGTTTCAAATAAATGCATTCTGGTGGGTTCCTTTGTAGGCAAACTCAATAAACAATTAGGGTTAGAGAAATAATACTAGAGTTAGGTGTAATACTGAGTGGCAAATAAAGAGGTACCAAAGGTGTACAAGGGCCCAAACACAGTAGTGTACTCAGAAAATTACATTCCAACATCTGTAGGGCAGTTGGCTCCAATGTTCGGCGCCCTAACTTGCTGAAGCTACCACATTAGCCCAATATACCGTAAAACACCATGGCTAGTCTTCAAAATCACCACTATGTTGATGACAATTACATGTGGATTTTTTTAACCTATAATCTGTGCAACCCTTGATAAGTGTGTGCATGGAAAGTTCAGTCAACAAGAGAAGTATCATATCATCTGTAAATAATAATATTTGAATTATTTTATTACCAAGATTTGGGCTATCAAGATTTAAGCCTTCCAAGGTGTGAGCCAATGTCATTGAAAAACAGTGAAAAAAGCAAGGGAGCTAGAAATGCATATAGTTGCATGTATTTAAATTTCAAATTGTAGTAAGGAAAATAATAGAGGAAGGGACTTTAAATAAAACATGCTTGGGACTTACTGGAGCCAGTTCAAGGGGTGTCTGGCCCCATGGACACAGCCCAGGAGAGGGTAGGCCGATCACCGACATGCTCAAAAGTCACTCTCCAATCTCTAAGTCAGTGCGTGACTTACTGGAGCCAGTTGAAGGAGTGTCTGGCCCCACTGACCCTTTTGAACCAGGGGACTCTATCGCTCATCATGCCAGGAGGCGTGTTTGCTGACACAGGCCCGGGAGGGGGAAGGCCTATTACGGGCATGCTCAAAAGCCACTATGTAGTCCCTCAGCGCAGGACTTACTGGAGCCAGTTAAGGATGTGTCTGCAACCCCTCTTGAACTAGAGGACTTCAACCCCCATCGCTCATTGCACCAGGAGGTGTGCTTCCGGAGACAAGCCCACTAGGGGGCGGGGCCCTTTACCAATGTGCTCAAAAGCCACTCTGTAATCCTGCAGCACTGGCTGGGCCAAGGGCGGGCCTGCCCATTCCTACCAGAGCCGGAGGAAGCTGGGCAACCTCTATAATATCCATGCATGTGCAATATGTCTAATTTATTAGAGATTAGACAAGAGGGGCTAATGTTCTGTGATTTGGAGGGCTTAATATATCCATTCTTATTGAGATAGAAAATTTAATTGAGGAGGTGGAAGCAATGTTGCACTCCAAATCCCCTATTCCTCCTACTGCTGTTGCTAATTGTTCACCTGTTCAGAGATTGACTATACTGAGTTACACCAAAGGGCATGGCACACCTATTGCTTGAATTTTAGTATAACATCATGCATAAATGTCTAACGCACCCAGGTCGCAACCTTGTAACCCCATGAGTAGTAGAAAAGGATGTATATTGACAAATCCATTGTCAACTGGCCTTGCCCCAGACCCTTCTCTGCTAGACTTCCTTGTTATTCCTGACAATCCGCTCGCACAGCAACATTCATCTGTGGGCGACTTGTCTCCATCTGGCATGCATCATCTAGTTTATGACCCTCTGAAAATCCAGGGCATCCCGCGTGTGTGTAATTTGTTTGTGTACCTTCAGCGCCTAGTTATTTTTTAGCTCCTGGCAGCGTTGGAGGAGTGGAGAGGAGGGATCGACCAGCTTTGATTAGCTTCCTGAATTATAATCTTTTCTCACAAGCCCCTCCCCCCCCCATATCTATAAGAGGCATGCACCTGGTATCTCTCCTTACACTCAGCATGGGACGTGGGCCTTGAAGCAATGCATGGCACAGTGTCAAGACACTTTCAGCCGCCTATTTTTAACTTCCACTGGGGGAGCGTAATTCAGAGAAACGAAGTACCATCTATATGCTCAATGTCCCAAGCATAACTGATGGGGACAAAGAAGATCAAGACTCACTAATTAACAAAGCCATTAATTGTCTCAGCACTGTGAGGATATGCTCCTCTGTTATTCAACAGGATATCGTTGGAGTAAAATGTCCTTCGCCACAGGGTGGTCTAAACATTGTAGTGCTAGCCCATGGCTTCTTCCAGCATAGAAGACAACCTAATTGCCCCAGAGCAGTGATTTACAACTCCTGTATTGTCCAACATCTGCCTGAAGCTCAATGTACCTCAGCTGAGTCTGGCAAGACCCAAATTCAACCTAGGGGTATGGAGCCATCTGATGTATGACAGCTAACTCCCCGGCAGATTCACCTACATAATTTGCTGCTCCTAGTTCTCAACCTGGAGCTTGGAATATTTTGTCATGAAACTTTGCTGGCCTTTTTTCCAAACTGGATGATCTGGACTGGGGGGGTGGGGGCGGGGTGA
This sequence comes from Lissotriton vulgaris, assembly GCF_964263255.1. Classification (NCBI taxonomy): domain Eukaryota; kingdom Metazoa; phylum Chordata; class Amphibia; order Caudata; family Salamandridae; genus Lissotriton; species Lissotriton vulgaris. Next base: position 478,466,161 of record NC_141693.1, read on the forward strand.
TTTATTCATTGGATTTCTGGTTGTTTCAGGAATTGTGGTGTGTTGAGCCAGGGTACAAAGCAGGGTATAGTAGTTTCTTTTGTCCAGCCATCTCACAGGGTAGCAGGAGAATTGAAGGTTGTTTAATTGCCTGAATTAAGAACTCGCTGGCATGTACCCTCACTAGGCTTCACGTAGACTCTATAGAAATTCTGGAGTTGTCTCTTGTTAGGGGTGGTTCCTCCGATTATCTTTTTAATGCCTACAGTAGGCTGAATGGGCCAAATAGATTATCTTTTCTCTTAAAACCTTAGAGGATGCCATTGACTCTCTTCATCATAGCAAGCAGGAAATAGCTGCTGGTGACTTTAACATAACGTTTGAACCTATGGGCCCTACCCCCCTTAATATAGCACAGAAAGAAGAAGATGTGGCATAGGGGTTCCCAGTTAGAGCTGGAACCTGTTAAAAGGTAAGTTTCAAAGTAAGTCTTAGGCAAGGAATATACAATCAAATTGACGGCACAAAAAGACACAACACAAATAATTATTCTTATTATAACAAATATACAAAAAGAATATTTAATCAATAATGAACGATATAAAGTTATTTTCCAATTAAAAAATTTAAATAAAATCTACAAGTGTAACATATATCAGACATGCTCATATATACAAATATACATTCCTCACCATTCTCATAGCCAATATAGTATGAAAATACAGAAAAAAGATCTTTGATGATACAGAATCGAACACAATATCAGGAATCCTTAATTATGCCAATTGATATGCATATTTGTAACCATGAAACATAGATCCAAAAGGCTGTGATGAACATCCTTATTGTTGTTATCCCTGCCTTTGGCAAGCCATTTCATTATAGGTGACCCCTCCCTTTTGCTAAATACCTGTTATATAGTAAGCAGTGGCTGTTAATCAGTTAATAGGCCTATCTCTTCGACTAGTCCTCAGAGCATGAAATGTCAGTTCCAACTCTGATCGTATAGGCTCCCACACCTTCAACAGTCTCCTGCAGAACTCCTGCATCGATTATATATTTCTATCCTTACAGCTATGACCTTTTCTCATTGATATGGTGTTAGTAAAGCGTCATGACAGTGACCATAATGCTCTTAACCAAACATTGAAGGGGGTCGGGCTCCTAGATGATCATAATGGCAGCTTTAAGCTATCAGGAGATCTTGCCCACTCAAATAATAATCATGCCCTAAAGTGGGAGTCTGTTTGCAGGGATCCAAATGTGTTTCCACCCCAATTTATGGGTAGGTTGCCAGCACCCTGGCTGCCGAGTGGCACGTGTACCCAACATAATGCTCTTGTACTCAATCTTCATTAAAAGTTGTTCATCTCTCTTCAAAGGTTCTCAAGTAAGAAAGGCAGTAAAGCTATTAAATCCAATTTTTTCTGCCCATCATTTAATGGACACCGCATGATGGCTAGATCTAACTTATGCAGACACTACAAACATGAGATAGAATTGATTTTTACAAGGTCAGGAAAATCTATAAAGGCAAACTATCGCAGACCAAATTGGCCTGGGAACAGGAGATCAAGAAAGATATGGTAGAAGCAGGTATTGCCCTGAACAGTAAGTAATTTTGGAGCATTATGGCCCATGGTAGTCATCACGCCACCACTTAGGTGGCTTATAATTTACAACCTGAGACTTGAATAAACTATTTTGAGAAGCCCTATGCACCACCCCTAATTTCCTCTGCAGAAAGCTGAAATTCCTCTCCTTGAGAAGAGACAACACTCTGTGGTCCTTCCACTTTAAAGACATTCAAGAAGCAATAAAGGTAATCCCCTCTCAAAGCTCCAGGCCCAATTCTATATCTGAGAATCTGCTTCGCTCAGAACCTCATATCTGGGTCACCTATTTCTATTTGTTGCTACGTTCCATCTTAGGAGGGGGTCGGATACCAAGCTCCTGGTGGTCAGCTTGGATTTTCTCTAAATTTTAAAAATGTATGTAAAAATGACCCCAGGAATTATAGGCCCATCAGCCTACTTGGTATTTTCCAGATGTTATTCTTACACCTCTTTTTGGGGAAACTGACGGAGTGGATTCAGGAGAATAGCAATCTTACAGATATGCAGGTGGGATTTAGGTGCAGGGTTTGCACTGTAGATCAAATTGTATGATGTTTTACTGTATACTGGAAAACTGTTACCCTGGACAAGGGCCACTTATTTGTGGTCTTTGTCAATTTACGATCAGCGTTTGATACAATTATGAGAGCTAAGTTGTGGGAAGTGCTAAAGCAAATTGGTGTCTCCTCAAACATCTTAACTGTTCTTGTCATGCAGCAGAAATCCACCTCTGCCTGTGTCAGATACAGGAATAAAGGCAAGCTTACTGATCCTTTTAAGTTCAGGGCTGAAGTCCGCTAGGACTGTGGACACAGAAACTATTTACATTGTACATCAATGATCTAGCTAAGGAGCTTGACTTTCCTTGATGTGCCTAAATTGGGACCCTACAAAGTCTCCTTGCTGCTATTCACAGATGATGTGCTTTTAAGCCCTAAACCTTTGTGTGGCCTGCAGGTGGCAGTTGATTGTTTTTTAAGCATCTGTAGTTTGTGTGGCCTTCAGCTCAGCATTAAAAAACGAAATTACTGACCTTAACCCCTCATAAAGAAGGGAGGGAGAATATCTGGTGCAGGGTGTGTCCCTGGAGCAAGTCCATGGGTTTGAGGGTTGGCCTAATCCATAGGATGGATTCGTCCTTGCGCATTGAAAGAGAGCTTGTTTAAGCTTTTGCAAGAAACAGATGTAGTAATTAAAAAGTTTAAAAAGTTTAAAAAGACTCAGGTCTCTTGCCTTGCCCAAGCAGTGATGATTTATAATCTAAAATTGAAATTCCCATTTCTGTATGAGGCCAACAAGCCCTCCTGTTACCTCCAGTTCTCCAGTAAGTCCCACACAGCGTGGTTGCCTTGAGGACTTCGGAGGCTACACCCCCTTTCTCCACCACTCTGCAAACATACCTGTGGCGCACTGCTGGTTGGAGTATGTAGTCCCCTCGGCTCTAGATTGCCATTGGGGGCCAACAAGTCCTCCTGTTACCTTCATTAGGCCCCACACAGCAGAATTGCTGGGAGCTCTTTGGAGTACAAGCCCCTTTTCTCTGCCACTATGGAAATGCACTTTCTGACACACTGCTGGTTGGGGGATGAAGTCCCCTTGGCTGTAGAGTATCCTTAGGGGCCAACAAGCCCTCCTGTTACCTGCAGTAAGTCCCACACAGCGGAATTGTTGAGAGGTGTTTGGAGGTCATGCCCCCTTTCTCCACCATTTTACAAAGGTACCTCCTGGTGCACTACAGGTCGGGGATGAAGTCCTCTTGAATGGTGAGGGTTCTTGGGGGCTCAGAAGCCCTCCTGTTACCTCCAGAAGTCCAACACCGCATGATTTCTAAGAGCTGCTCGGAGGCCCCACCCCTTTTCTCCACCACTCTGCAAAAACAACTACTACTTCAAAAAACTATAGTAATTCACTTTAAAAACCAAAGTTTAAGGGACGTTATAGTTAGGAAATAGAATTGGAAAAACCTTAGAAATTCAAACAAAAAACAAAGGTTACAGGGACGTTATAGTTAGGCTCAGATTTCAGTCATACAAAACTAGAGAAATTCAGCAGTTATAGTTACCTGAGCTAACTATAACTTACGCCCCTGCAATGCACTTTTGACCTCATATATTACATCATTCATGACATTGTCAGTAACATTACTGATGACATCATCCACAGAACCACTCTCAATCCTCCATACAAGCTCTCATCCACCCACTCACACACCCACACAACTACTCACATACCCATTCACAGATCCATATCAGTACTCATACTCACACTCACTCCTGCATAGAGGCACTCACACACCTAGTCACTCACTCATATAGCACCTCACACAACCATTCACTCACCCATTAAGCCACTTAAACAACCAGTCACCCACCCGTACAGCGACATAGCAACACACTCACCCATACAGCTATTCATACACCCATTTATTTACCTACACAGTTGCTGACATAACCACTCACTCACCCATAATGCCACTTACCAGTCACTCACTCATTTTTGTCAGCATTATAGCAGTACATTCTTTATTACATCAATGCTTGCATAAGCGCCTTATATAGGACCATTTGAAGGTACGGGTGAGGGCTGTGTTGAAGTAGCTTACTGTGCAGTGGACTAGCGTATGCTCAGTCTTCCTGCCTCTATGATTGGCAATAAGGCCCATAATAGGGCCTAAAGAGTTATCTAATGTTGATGTGAACTGCATGCTGCTGCATAAAAGAGGCTCTGGGTATTGGACTGCAGGTGAAGACTGCTGGTGGGGGTATGAGGTCCAATTGCATTTTGTGGGCCTCAGGACTAAAGTGGACTTCATCCCTAAAGCAGCAGTATACCAGGAGGCGTGTTTGTAGAGTGGTTGAGAAAGGGGGCATGGCTGCTGTCGACCGCTCAGCAATCCAGCAGTGTGGATCATACTGGAGGTAACTGGAGGGCTAGTTGGCCCCTAAAGATCCTCTCCCAGACTAATAGTGCACAAGGAGGTGTTTTTGCAGAATTGTGGAGAAAATGGGTGTGTCCAACCAAAACCCTGAGCAAACTAACTGTGTGGGGCTTTCTCGAGGTGATAAGAGGAGTAGCAAGGACCCTCAATAGCCAGGGGGACTTCATCCCCCTACTAGTAGTGCACCGGGAGGCATGTTTGCATAGTGTAAGAGAAACGAGGCAAGGCCTCCTGCCAGGTCTCAGCAATCCTTCTGTGTGGCACTCACTTGAAGTAACAGGAGGACATCCTTGGGGCCCAACTATCCCTCCTGTTATCTCCAATATGTCCCACACAGTGGGGTTACTAAGAGGTCTTCAGAGGCCACGCCGCATCTCTCCACCACTCTGACAACACACCTCAAGGTACACTACTGGTTGGGAGATGAAGTCCACTTTATTCCTGAGTGACTTTGAGTGCCAAGAGCCCTCCTAGTACCTCCTGTAAGACCAACTCAGCGAGACTACTGAGTCCCGGCCCCCCTATCTCCCTCACTCTGCAAACACAACTGCTAGTTAAAAAAAACATAGAAATTCACTCAAAAAAACAACGGTTACAGAGACGTTATATTTAGGAATTAGCATTTAAAAAACATAGGAAATTCACTGCAAAAAAACAAAGGTTACAGGTACGTTATAGTTAGGAAATCGAATTAAAAAAATTAGAAATTGACTGAAAAAGCCAAAGGTTACAGAGACATTATAGTTATCCTCAGATATCCCTTGTACAAACCCAGAGAAAATCAGCCGTTATAGTTAGTGAGCTAACTGCATAGAGGCCCATCCTCCTTTCTCCCCCACTCTGCAAAGTCAAAGTTCAAAGTCAAAGTTTATTATGATTTGGCTCTCATTGAGGGCCACATAAATAACGTACATATTAACATAGCAAAAATAAGCACAAGCTACATACAGCAACAGAAATAACCACTTGTTATCTACAAATAATGCACTCATCAACATCTCCCGAAATCACATTAATATATATCTAAAAATTCTTTAAAATATTTAAAAATTCTGGAACAGAACATTTCGTTAGGGGGGCAATAAAGAGCATGGAAGAACATTTTTACATTCATAATTCTCAATTGTAAACAAATTGGTTTTATCCATTTTTTGCGCAATAGGCGCAATACCGGACAAATAAACAGTACATGGTTAAGATCTTGAACAGCATTATTACATAAATTGCATAAGGGAGACACTCCATACCATTTTGCGAGTAGTGTATTAAGTGGAAGCAAATTATGTCGTAAAAGGTACCATATCCTACGGACACCATGCGGAATGTTCCAAGTTAAGTATTGTTGGGCTAGTTTCGGTGTATAGGTTAAAACCAGGGCTTCCCTTTCTTTATACTTCTGTTGGGCAAGTATATCCAGTTTATAACATAGTTCCCAGGACATACTTTTTAACTTTAACTTTAACTCTGATGGAGAAAGTGAAAATAACGTACTTTCATCCAGTTCCAGTAGCGAAACAGCTTTTCTAAATTTTTTTACCAGCTGCGAGAACTCATTAAAGTTGCCCAATAGTTCCTTTTTTAAGATTTCTCGTAAGGTTCCTGGTTTACCTCGGGCCAAGCATGCTACCCATCTTACGAGAGCAGCCAACCCTTGAGCCCAGCAACTTCGCAGTCCGAATTCCAGCCTGCAAGAAGATGTGGAGCAGGCTGAATTAAATGAGGAAATTTTCCTTAATACCTTCCCCTCCATTTTTTGCATAAAATTCCATTGATTTAGATCCATCAATTCCATTCCATAAAGGAGGGTAGCAGGAATCTTCGCTCGGAATACCTCCAAGCATAAGGAGAAGTGCCTCTTCCCCATCGCTTTATACAAGGAACATAATCCCCTACCATGGGCCATTGCTTTTCTAGAATTATTTTCGATGTGGGGCTTCTCACTAAGGTTAGAAGATATTATTTTGCCTAGAAACGTGTAGGAGTTAACTACCTCAAGTTTTTCTCCGCTTAATGTCCAGTTGAAGCTCCTAGACCTGCACTTCTTCTTACCAAAGATGCACATGATTTTGCTTTTTGAGCTATTAATTTTCATATAGTGTGCATCAGCGAATTCATTCAATGAATGGAGACGATTAGCGAGACCTTTCGGGGTCAGATCTAAAACAAGTATGTCGTCTGCATACATTAGAATAGATATAGCAGTTCCTCCAATTTTTGGGGCTAGTCCCTCACAATCTGCAACAGCGGTTGGCAAATCGGCCATATACAGGGAAAACAGTGTGGGTGCCAATATACATCCTTGTTTTAGTCCATTCCGGGAGGGGATAGCTTGAGAGAGACCCCTTTCGCCGCCTTGTAACACCCTACACCATGTATTCCAGTGTAGGGACTTAACTAAATCCAATAAGTATCCCGGCATACCCAATGCCGACAGCTTTCTCCACAGCGTCGGTCGGTCCACCCTGTCGAACGCTGCGGAGAAATCTATAAATGCTGCATATATGCCCCCACCACGTACACGAACATATTTGTCTACAATTACCTGTAGCAGAGTTAGGTTATCTAGAGTTCCATGCTCTTTTCGAAATCCTGTCTGTTCTCTAGGTATAATATTATTTAAATTTGCCCACTCTGTTATTAATACTAATAAAAGTTTTGCAAAAATTTTCCCTATCGCGTCCAATAAAGCAATTAGGCGATAATTAGAGGGATTATCCCGGTCTCCTTTTTTAAAAATTGGGATCAGGATACTTCCCCGCCAAGAGTCGGGAACTGTTCGAGTTTTAAAACACGCCCGAAACACTGGAAGAAGAATCCTGCTCCAAGTGATTACGTCTTGCTTAATTATAGACATGGGCAATTCGTCGGGTCCCATAGCCCCGGAAGAGCGCATGCTCTTGATTGCGGTAGCTATGGAATGCTCAGTGGGGAGTTCCATTTTAGAATCGGTATTAAGATCTGGAACCCATGCATCGCCCCCTGCATCATTGGGCGCATATAAGGTGGTCACAAATTGGGTCCAGACATCTTCAGTAATAACAATAGGAGTGGACGTTTTTACAGATCCACATCCTTGCCTTATTATGGACCAAAAATCTCTAGAGTTTTTACAATTTGCTGCCTCTCTTAGCTTGATCCATAAAGTATCTTCTTTGTCTCTTTTTAACTTGGCTCTCAATCTCACCCTCCTTCTTTTTAACAGAGCTAACTGTAACCCATTCTCCCCTGATCTATTAAGGTATTGCATCCTAACAAGTTTATTGATCTCTTTATTTAACCTTAATAGAGGACTAGGAGAAAAGTATTTCTTTTTATAATTTCCTGTACTCCTAGCCATTTCGGTGACTTTTTGGATGAGGGTTTCAAGGAACATAAATTCCCTACCTTGCCAATAGTCGAGCTCAGTTAGAAATTGGGTAAGGATGTTTTGTACATCTTTATTATGACTAGATCCCCAATAACATCTATCTGAGTGGCGATTAATAGTAAAGCCTCTGTTCTTTAAGGACCAGAGGTCAGATTCAGGGGGTATTAATGAGACAGTTAATTTAATAATTTTATGGTCACTCAAGGGGGTATGAGTGATTACCAAATCTTTAAGAAAAGAGAACGTGTCAAAGTCTGTTATTACATAGTCCAAAATAGATTCTCCCCTAGTTGAACCATGAGTATAATTAGCCGGGGTATCTGAAGGCATTCTGCCATTTATAATAATTCCCTCCACGGCACTGAGTTCCCCAAGAAGAATCTTGCCCCTTTTGTTAGTTTTTATTTTATTGGGCAGAAGAGCTTGGGGAATATTATATACTTCTTCCTTTGCTTTATTTCTAAATATGTCTAAGGAAGTATTAGACACTTTACAATTTAGGTCCCCCACCAGTAATAAGTATGGGGGATCATCCACCTCTAATAATTGCTTTATATAGGAAAACATACGTTTTAAAACTGTCGTAAAATTATCTTCAGGAGGAATGTAGGCATTTAATATTATAAACGAAGACCGTTGAACAACGGGATCCAAGTTAGAAATAGTTATGGATTGGAATAGATTACTCTCGTCCTTGTAATGTGAGAATTGCCATTGTAATGCATTGGATAACAAACAGGCAATTCCGCCTTTAGCATGGCCTTTTTTAGATGAAGTTGCAGCGGCCTCTAGGACGAAGTAGTCATTCCCTCCATAAGGAAGAGTATCACACCATGTTTCTTGGATACATAACACATCCGCATTCAAGGAGAGGAGATAATCAAATTTCTCAGGGCAATTAGACAAGCCAGCGGCATTCCAAGAGACAATTTTTAAACACGGGTTAAAGATGTGAAGATGGTCGTGGGTTTCTCGAGGTGGTATTTGAGAGAACTCCAGGTAACCAGTTCCACATCGAAGAGTCTTCAGTTAGAGGGTTATCTGTGCTACCAGGTAAGGGAAGGACCTGGGAAACCATACGTTTGCCTCTGGAGAGCCAAATTTTTAGGTCATTATTACATATAGGAAAATCATCCTGTCCAGAGGTCAACTTTGTATTTCTTTCATTAAGAGAAAGACACAAATTTTTATTAACAAAAGGTAGCACGTCAATTCCTCTACATTGGAATGCTTCGGCTTGTTGAAGAACTAGATTAGCAATTATTTTAGAGTAAAACTTTACCCTTATTCGTTGGCCATTTATAGATCTTATTGGGAGAACTAAATCTATATCATTTGTTAGAACCAACTTTAAGCTTTCAATCTCATTAAAGCAGCTGAGTAGCCAAGATCTGTTCATTTTTAGATCAGAATCAAGTAATGGAAGAAAATCCAATGAAAAAGTATCCACATATGAAATAGGACTTTTTGCTGATTGAGGTATTACGTTCCTAGCTACCTCCGTCTGAGGCAGAAAGATAGGAGCTGTTGGATTAAATACTCTTGTTACTATCGGGAAATATTTATCATCGATACTTATAGGTTGGGGAGCAGGGGCATCGACTACAGGTCCAGAAACCACCCTGTTCATAGTTACTTCAACCGGGGTAATCCCATTGGAATCATTTAAGATACTTTCCACTTCCACCTTATCCGGAATATCAGAAGGTGGGCTATACCCTCTTTCTATAGGAGCGGGTGTTTCAGTTATTATATGTTTTGGAAAAATAATTTGTCTAGGTCTTTTCTTTTTATATTTACGTGTAGGTTTCCCCTTTTTCCCTCTTGATTTCGTTTTGGCAGCTCTAGGAGACCCCGAGGAAACTTCTGGCTCCTTTTTATCATGTACAAAAATGGGAAAGAGATCATGGCCCCCCGTTTGAGGTACTTCACTCACATTCTCTTCCTGCTCAACTAGCAATGGTTCTGTTCTCAGAAGCAGGGCAGATGAGGTGGATTGATTAGATGACTTATGAAACTCTGCCTCTGTAGATAATCCCAAAGGGGCATTTCCCTTCACTTCAGTAGTGTTATCAACCTCTTTATGAACAGCAAGAACAGGGTTAGCAGGAGTAACGAGAGGCTTAATTACATTTTCAACATTTTTCACATTTTGTGCCAACAATGCCTGCAGTATCTCAGTAACCGAAGACAAAATACAATCAGAGTTTACAGCAAATTTACCCATTAAAAGTAATATGGAAGACAGAATTTGCTCAAGGGCTATGAGTGACTCTGAGATGGGTTTATCATTTTTTGGGTAACTTGAAGATGTAAGGGGACAAATCCCCGATAAATTAAAATGCGGGGATTGTACATCAATCTGCGGGGAAAAATTATCTGTGGATTTAATGGAGGGCGTACTGCTATATAATAGCAGACCAGATGGTGTTTCTCCACTAGGAGTTTTATTAGCTACTAGGTGGGGTAAAGATGTCTTATCCACATATCGACCGCAGAGTTCTAAGTCAATGCTGGTAGGTATAGAGACATCACCCTTATCTTCTTCCAGAATATCATTCCCTTTAAGAATATCATGGCTCAAGGATTGCGATATTAACAAAGGGTCAGCATCAGCCGCATGTACAGGACATGTTGGAGGGTTTACCACACTAGACTGACTCGGTGACCTTTTCATTTCCACCAAGGGGGCCAACTGACTAACTTCCTCCATATTAGGGCAGGGATTCAATTGCGGTAATTGATCAATATCAGATTTCCTAGGGACTTCAAGGGATTTATTCAAGCTTTTCTCCCAAATTTGACTTAATTGCATCTGACCTTTCATGATGACACTGTTGGCTTGCTTTTTCCTCAAATGACTTGGACCGGGTATTGTACCATGATTCTCCATTACAACTTTCCCGGATCGTAATGTCTTAGCCTCCATAGTGCCGTAAAGGAAACAGAGCCTACAATAAATTTCCCAGTCTTACAAAAAACACAGTTTAAAATAATATAAATATACAAAGGATAAAAATGGGAGAAGAACTAGCAGTTCAAGTACTTTGTGGCTATATTTCTATCGGCGTATTAGCATTACCTTAAAATATAATAACACAAACAAGTATCTAAGGGAATACAACTAAAAATTCAAGATACCGGGGCCCAGCCCGGCCTACCTCGGCCACTGAGGGCCACAGAGGGCCCGCCCTTTGCCCGGGCTTAGCCCGGCGTCACCCGCGCGCGTCCCGCGATGCGCGTTACCTCAGCGCAATTTGTTCCAGCTGAGGGGGGCGTGGCAGGGAGGTTCTCAGAGCCCAACTGGCTTCTGGGCGTTGGTGTTCACTTGCCTCCAAAGCAGCCAACAAGCCCTCCACAGCGAGTGTTTCCCACGAAGCGGGAAACGCGAGAGGTGAGTCACAAGCGCTGGCAGATAGCGCTATGAATGTTGATAGAACGTTGGCGCTTCCAAATAGCGCTACACGATTCAGAGGAGCCTTGCAGGTTCTGGCCACACGGTGTAGAAAAATGTTTTTCCAAAGCAGGGCAGGCGCCTTCTTCCGCACACAGGATAGAGACTTCCAATGTTCAGCGCTGCCTCAGCGCAATTTGTTCCAGCTGAGGGGGGCGTGGCAGGGAGGTTCTCAGAGCCCAACTGGCTTCTGGGCGTTGGTGTTCACTTGCCTCCAAAGCAGCCAACAAGCCCTCCACAGCGAGTGTTTCCCGCGAAGCGGGAAACGCAAGAGGTGAGTCACAAGCGCTGGCAGATAGCGCTATGAATGTTGATAGAACGTTGGCGCTTCCAAATAGCGCTACACGATTCAGAGGAGCCTTGCAGGTTCTGGCCACACGGTGTAGAAAAATGTTTTTCCAAAGCAGGGCAGGCGCCTTCTTCCGCACACAGGATAGAGACTTCCCACTCTGAAATGTGACTACTAGTTAAACAAACATAGAAATTCACGGAAAAAACCCAAAGATTACAGGGACAATATAGTTAGGAATTAGCATTTAAAACACCTTAAAAATTCACTGAAAAAAACAAAGGTTATAGGGACATTATAGTGAGGAATAGAATGGAAAAAATGTAGAAATTGACTGAAAAAGCCAAAGGTTACAGAGACGTTATAGTGGCTCAATGAAGTGCCTTTTGGTTATTTAGTGTAAATCACTTCAGTAGTTGTTGAGAAATGTAAGTGTAAAATTATAGTGATATCTCTGGCCGGGATATTTTGCTGTGGTTTCTCGATGAATTCCGAATGCATGCACCAACGGGAATGCTCTTCTTGGCCAGACGCAACCTGAATAGAAAGTTGCGCCTGCCATATTTTATATCAGGAATGGTTCCCGGGCCTGAAAGTTTGTGTGAAAAACCACAAAAGGGGTCAGAGTGGAGATACTCTGTCCTCATGGTTGAGAAATGGGGGTGCTAGTAACGCAAGTTATGTGTCTAAAATGGATTTTTGCAACGATGCCGCGACAGCCAAGGCGGCCTCCCATGTACCATCGCGGGGACATTGCGACTATCAATGTCATTGCAAATATTGGTGGAAATATTAAAAAATATATACCAGCGAATCATTAATATACATTGCTCTGGAGATATTGAGATTTTGATTAATGTTTTTATAGAGGTATTTATATAGTGAGTTATCTACAGTGATGGTTAGAATTGATTATATAGTTATAATTTTTTAATGGGGTGGTGGCTATTGAATTCCTGCTTTTGCTTTCTGCTTCCATAACCGCTGGAACACGATACCCACCTCATGGCGCTCTACGACCTCACTACGAAAACAGAAAATACGTTTTAGAGGTGGTTGTTGTAGTGGGAATACTCTAGAAAAATATGAGTTTGAAATGTACAGTAATAAAAATGTAAAACTGTAAATTGATACTTGTGTAGCGCACTACTCACCCGCAAGGGTCTCAAGGCGCTTGTACGAATACCGCTGTGAAACCCATCCTGGCTTTCCCTGTGAGGCGTCCACTCCTGCGCACCCCCAAGGTGGAGGCCAGGCATCCTTAGCGTTGTGGAGATTAAGCAAGCTATTGCCCAGAGTTGCAGAGTGGGACTCCATGATTGGAATAGGCACCGAGGCGAGAATTATCAGGTCCGTGGAATTTTGAGCCCAAGACCCGCCGAGGCGGGGAATTGAACCCTGGTCCCGGGCTAGACCTCTGCATCAGGGTCTGCTGCATGCTGTAATATGTGTTCAGATATGTGTTTTCATTTTATGGAAAAGGCGCGATCATCGCAGTTAACAGCATCATCCTGGTGACTGAATAACCTCAAAAACAGAAAATAGGTCTGCAACACGGTTTTCAACGAAACTTAGTAGAAAAATATAAGTTTAAGCATGCTTGGAAAGAAGTATGAATATAGAAATATGTGTAGGGCAATGTTCAGAATGGATTTTTCTATATATTATTTTTGGATGTGTTAGTGGCCATTGAATGTCTGCTTTTGTTTTCCATTTTCACAACGTGTCAATGGGGATCGCCATCACCGACGTCATCGCAATCTCCATAGTCACCACGAAAATGGAAATTTTTTTATACACTCTCTAGAAAAACATGACTTTAGAGAATAATACTGTAAAAAACCCACAGTGTGTAAAATACTGTGATATGTGTGGATATAAGTGTTTTACACTTTATTGAAAATGTGTGATCCTCACGGTTAACAATGTCATTGCGATGCTTCAAATAACAGCGAAAATGGAAAATAGGTCTGTCTGAAAGATGGTTTTAAAAGAAACTTGATACAAAAATATAAGTTTAAACATGTTTTGAAAGCAAATGTTACCTCTCTATGGAACACTTTACCACAAGCAATCCAGCAGGCCCCTTCTGAACCTTGCTTTAAGAAGCTGCTGAAAACGTGGCTCTTCACTCAACCTCGCTAGCTCTCTTACCTCTCGCCTCCAGGTCAATTGTGTTCTCCTAGCGCCGGGACAACTCCTAGCGAGGTAGCTGTTTGCGCTTTATAAAATGCAGTATTATTATTATTATTATTATTATTATTATTATTATTATTATTATTATTATTATTATTATGTATATAGTAATATGTGCAATGCAATGTTCAGAATGGAGTTTTCTACTTAATAATTTTTGGGTGTGTTGGTGGTCATTGAATGTCTGCTTTTGTTTTCCATTTTCTCGATCTATTCACCGGGTTCGTGATGTCATCACGAAGATCCCCAAAAACTAATGAAAAACATACCTTTTAGAAAAAAACTTTACAATATTTCGGGTACCAGGGTCACTCTGACAAGAGCATTTTTGTTGGTTGTGTTTATATGACTGCTATACATAAGACCGGACACAGAGTTTCATGTTACTTAGAAACACTCTGTTGCCTTCATCTGTAAAGTGCACCCCCATCATATTTAAAAACTTCATGCATGTGAATACGCAGATTGTTGTCATAGATACAGCCCATATGATGGTCTCTGAGGAATGCAGAAACAGTTTTATTACCTTGTTGTCAATCTGTAGACAGAATTGATTTGACCCATTCCATTTCAGTCTTTAGTATCTATTAGAGTGCACCAAGAAGGTGTGAGGGAAAAGGGACTCAGTTCTGCAAAGGTTTCTTTTGTTACGATTCCCAGCCCTACTCCAGTCACTTACAACACATGCAGTCATTGAAATACGGAGGCACTTGTGTACACTGATGAAACACTTAGGCACTACTCATGCACCCATCTATATACGTAGAGAGTACCATTGTGAAAAAGTAAATAATGATGGCTGGCAAAAGTTACCTGTGTATTTATTTGTAGAGGGGCAGTGTGACTTGCCTATATGGAACGTTATATGTAAGTAGTGTTACAATAAATTAAAAGGTAATAAAATGAACAACACAACATTTTTTTTAATTCAACATTTATTATTCTTTGCAGCATTGTGAAGGGATTTTATGGACTGCTCTCCCGCACGCACTACAAATCCACAATACATGCAGTATGATGCCATCGGGGAAAGGTGTGGAGTCAAATTTTGAGATTGGACTTCTGAATGAACTCTCTGCTTCGGTGTTGCTGTGGTGCTATTGAAGTCAATAGTTCTTCAGCTTTGCTTTGCCCTCTTGTTGCTCACTATGAACTCCTCTTATGTAATGTGCAAAAAATATAAAAAGGTGACAAAAATTACCATGTATGATTTTTGTCAACATTGTTAATAGCTGTAACACACTGCTCACCAGCACTTATAACAACACTACAGTCCATGCAATACATGGCAATTCTTAAAAACTCTGGAACCATATCTGTTGTATTAGTCTGTACTTCTGAAGGGACATTCTGGCCGGGAATTGTTGTTGCTGCCACTGATGTAGATGGTCCTCTGCTTGATCGGCAGTCGGAGAGGTTTTCTATGATAAGTTTTAAGATGATATAACATGAATGTCATCAGCGATGTCACTGACCATGTCATAAGTGATGTAATATGTGAGGTCATAAGCAGTGCATTTCGGGGGCGCGGGTTATAGCTAGCTCAGCGAACTATATCTGTTGAGTCTCTCTGGTTGTGTGCGTGTGAAATCTGAGCTTAACTATAACGTCCCTGTAACCTTTGTTTTTGTGTTTGAAAAAAATATATATTTATATATATATATATTTATTCCAAATGCAGACACCTAAAAATTGGAAAGCCTCACGGAGCGCGTTGTAGCATAATTTATTGGCAGCCTGCAGATTTCCAACAAAGCCGTTCACACGCGGTGGGCCTCATCTGCCATACGCGTTTCTGGATACAAAATCCCTTGTTCACTGGCTGGGCAATTCAAAGCTGGAGAGGCAAATAATGACGCTGCACTCGCAGTGCGAATTAACAGTCTGCCGTAGCGGGTGTGGCTCTCAGGCATTGTGGTATATTGAGTCCTGATTCAAACACCCATAGGAGAGAGTACCTCCCATCCTGCTTCTGAGTTGTATTAGACCTTGAGTAGGTTTGTGCGAGATGCCAGGTAAGAAATCCGCCCTCTGGTAAGGCCACCAACATTCACACACTGCTCCCCTGACACCCTTGGTTTTTCGGGTGCTAAGGACTCGCTACTTCTGGGATGGGGCTTTCCGTGACCAGGCCGGCCACTTAATATTCCAAATGCAGACACCCAAAAATTGGAAATCCTCACGGAGCGTGCTGTAGCATAATTTATTGTCAGCCTGCAGATTTCCAACAAAGCCGTTCACACGCGGTGTGCCTCATCTGCCATATGCATTTCTGGATACAAAATCCCCTGTTCACTGGCTCTGCAATTCAAAGCTGGGGAGGCAAATATTGACGCTGCACTCGCAGCGACAATTAACAGTCTGCCGTAGTGGGCATGGCTCCCAGGCATTGTGGTATATTAAGTCCCGATTCAAACACCCATAGTGAGTACCTCCCATCCTGCTTCTGAGTTGTATTCGACCTTGAGTAGGTTCGTGCGAGATGTCAGGTAAGAAATCCGCCCTCTGTTAAGGCCACCAACGTTCACACGCTGCTCCACTGACACCCTTGGTTTTTCGGGTGCCAAGGACTCGCTACTTCTGCGATGGGGCTTTCCGTGACCAGGCCGGCCACTTTATATTCCAAATGCAGACACCCAAAAATTAGATAGCCTCACGGAGCGTGTTGTAGCGTAATTTATTGGCAGCCTGCAGATTTCCAACAAAGCCGTTCACACGCGGTGTGCCTCATCTGCCATACGCATTTCTGGATACAAAATCCCTTGTTCACTGGCTTGGCAATTCAAAGCTGGGGAGGCAAATAATGAGGCAGCACTCGCAGCGTGATTTAACAGTCTGCAGTAGTGGGCGTGGCTCTCAGGCATTGTGGTATATTGAGTCCCGATTGAAACACCCATAGTGAGTACCTCCCATCCTGCTTCTGAGTTGTATTCGACCTTGAGTAGGTTTGTGCGAGATGCCAGGTAAGAAATCTGCCCTCTGTTAAGGCCACCAACGTTCACACACTGCTCCACTGACACCCTTGGTTTTTCGGGTGCCGAGGACTCGCTACTTCTGCGATGGGGCTTTCCGTGACCAGGCCGGCCACTTAATACATCGTGTCCGGTTTTGGCAGGCAAATATGTGCAGGGACCCGAGTTTCTCTTGGGACAGTAACCTACTATAGGGATGAAAGAAACATTAAACCAAGGTGAGAGCAGGCTGCACACCACCAGGGAAATACTGTTTCACCGCAAGTTCCAGAATGCAGCCGGGAGGCACGCCCATTAGGCGGGACTATAATTGGAAACTGCAAGTGCGGTGTGAGCTTTGATGCAGCCTGCTTATCACGGACTCCAGTGAGCAAGGGCTGAATAGCCAGAAAAATGTTTGGAGGAGAGAGCGACTTTGCTGCCCAAATTGATGTTTGTTTCCCTGCAACCTGCTAATAAAGAAGGAACAAAACGCGATTGTGTGAGGTGCCTCAAGGTTCGAGTAGAATCATATGGATATATATATATATATATATATATATATATATATATATATATATATATATATATATATATATATATATATATATATATATATATATTACCTACTGGCGGTCGCCAGTAGGTATATATAGTTAGGATTTTTTCCCTATGGGATTTCTGAAAATTCTATGCCTAATAACTTTTGCGTTCGTGGACGGAATTGGCTGAAATTTTCAGGAAAATGGCACATTTTGTTTCTGAGCAGACCTTGAAAATTTGGGGGGGTTTTGTGGAGGGGGGGCCGAGAAAAAAGGGGGGTCCCAAAACGCCTTTTTCCCATGTTAATTTCCATAGGGCGGTTGGACTCACTTTTAGCCCGAACGGCTGAATGGATTTTCACGAAACTTGGCAAAATTGTAGGGACTGTTAGCCCGATGTGCCTTTGCTAGGTCTCAATATATGTGCTTCAGTGGATTTTGAGAAATTAACGTTTAAATCAAGATATATATCTGTAACAGCGCTCCGGGCAGCTATCCGGTTAGCGAACCTTTCGCGTAACGGAACTTTGCGATGAGAAGCTGATTGGCCCTCCGGTGTCTGTCAACATTCTAAACAGTCCGGAGCGGCCGCCATCTTGTCTCTCGGTAGGATCGAGAGACAAGAGGAGGCCAAAACAAAGGGGGAAATTACCATAAGGGGGCATAGTAGATCCTCGTTGACCCCCTAGGTTTTATGTGGAGGTTTTAAAAGGGCCTAGGAGGGTCCAAAAAAAAAAATTTTTTTTTGCGTGGTAAGCGCCAAGTTCGCGAACCGGATAGCTTTCTGGGCAGCGAACTTTATGGATAAAAGAATGAAAGACTTTTCTAATACTGTATGTTAATTGTTTGTTGTTTTTCTTGTTTTTTTTTGTTTTCTTTATTTATTTTTTTTTTTTATTATGATTGTGTTTCATACTTTATTAAATTTTCTAACATTTCATTGTCAGAAATGTCATAATTTATTATAGGGTGTAATTGTTTTTCATTTTGAAGCAAGTTGTCTACTGCTTCAACACATTGTAGAAGTTCGTGGTCTCTACTGTCATCCATAAAGTCATCAAGTTTGTCTTGGCTGCTCTCCTTCAGTTCAATCGAAAATGAAACTTGCTGCTCGCCTTCCATTTTGCCTGAAATTTGGATTAAAAAAATATATATTAGTAGAGATAGGGCACTGTTGGGATTAATTTTAGATAGGCAGTTTTTATCAGTGAATTTATCTTTTGGCAGTGTATAGTATGAGAGTGGAAATAGGACTAAAAAAAAGTGTATGTGATTTAACCAAGACACTACTACTACAGAGGGATAGTGTATATGTAGCAGAAAAAGTCTACTATATTAAGTCATAGTGCACAATATATTAAATTATAACTTACCTTCACAAAGAAGTTGAAGTTTTTTGAAGCTTTTGAAATAGGAGGTACAACAAGAAGTAGTAGTCAAAATGGCTGTGTTTCCTTCTCTCCCTTTATATATATACAGGTATATAACCAATCAAATGTCAGGTAATAAAAGTAGAAAATGAAAGTAACATTTTCATTGGTTGTCAATTCCAACAATTCAGATGTGTTTTGTGAAGTAATTTACCTCACGGTACTTGGAGAGGTCTACAGGCTAAATGGCTAAATGGAATTTCAATGAAATTTGTGAGAATGGAAGGGATTGTTATGTAGTATGAGCTAATCTATATTTGGTGAGAGTGTTTCTAGTCGTTATTCTGTAAATTACTTTCCCGCCTTTTTTTAGGACCGCTTTCCGGGAAGCTGCCCGGTTAGCGAACCTTAAGCGTCACGGGAGTCCACCATTTTGTGTTTCGTTCGCATT
This sequence comes from Lissotriton vulgaris, assembly GCF_964263255.1. NCBI lineage: Eukaryota > Metazoa > Chordata > Amphibia > Caudata > Salamandridae > Lissotriton > Lissotriton vulgaris. Next base: position 478,485,314 of record NC_141693.1, read on the forward strand.
AAGATACAAGATGGAGGGCAAATAATGTTTAGAATGGGTAGAAGGGGTCATGGTAGACTTATCTTGACCCCCTAGGTTTTCTGAGCGTGGCTGAGGAGGCTTATATGTGCGGAAAAAATTTTTTTTTTAAAAAAATTCCGCGAGGTTAGCTTTCGGTTAGCGAACCGGGTAGCGCTCCGGGGAGCGAATTTTGTGGAAAATTAGTGAAAAAAGTTAGAGAAAAATAATAATTGTGAGTGATCAGATGTAGGGTAGCTCTGAGAAGAGCTTTTGGGTTTATGGTACATTTAGGTACTTATAAGTAGGTACCAATGCAGAGTCTTAAATTCAGAATGAAAATTCTGTTGCCCTCATCTGAGAAGTGAACTCCATCTCCTCTGTAGATATCTTGCATGTAGTAACGCAAGTTATTGTTGTACAGAGAGCCCATTCCATGGTCTCTCATGTAAGCTGAAACAGATTTGTTTACATGCTTCCTCGCTTTCTCAATTTGTGGACAAAATTGGTTGGACCACCTCCATTTCTGTCTTTGGCATATATTGGAATATACCAAGGCAGTTTGAGGAAAAAGTGCCATTAATTGCTCCAAGGTGTCCTTTAAAAGCATTTCCAGACCTACCCCTGTCAAAGTGCCCAAATCATTACCTCCACAGTGCACTATTAACAGGTCAGGTTTTGGCAAATGCATAAAGGTTTTCACCAATGGTATCAATTGGTGACATTTTAATCCTCTTTGGCCCAACCACTTAATTTCCACATCTTGTAAATTGAGGTTGTGTAAATTTCTGCTCTCAGCATACCTTTGAGCCCAGTGGATGTAACTATGTCCAACAATCCAGACGTTAAACATGGTGGAAGAAGGTTGTTCTGCAGTCAGATGAAGTGTGGTAATGAAAGGGCAGTTGAAACAGTAGGAGTTTCTAAAGAAAAAAAACTGTGGATTTACAATGCTAATGATTCATTAGCAGTGATTGGTGCATTTCCATTTCTGAAAACAGAAAGTTAGGGTGCATGGATGTGTTCTTTGAAAGATGTAATTTGAATGGTCAAGGAAGAAACATTTAATGAAAGATTGCACTGGATACGCAGGTGCACTGAGAGTTCAGAGTTCAATTGAAACATTGTTGTGTGAATTTGCAAACATGAGAGGTCTTCCAGGAGGTGGTTGCTATGGAAACAAGGCAGACAGGGCAGAGGGGGGAAGGGTTTTGATTTGAAAAAAGTGAGGGAAGAGGTATGATTGGCTAATATGAGAGATATGTGAAAAGAATATCTGTATTTCTGTGCTTTCAATAGCTGCAGCCTTTGGAGTGCATCCTTTTTCTTCTGCTGAAGACAATTTGGTGTATTTCTGAGACTGTTTTCAAAACTCAAAAAATATTTGCTAAGGTGAGAAAAGATTTATTTAATTTAGATAGAGAATAGTATGATTTAAGGAGAAAATGATGAAGAAAGCTGTGTTTTTAAAATGTGGTTTTGTCTCTAGTGATATACTAATAGAATTAGTTTCAAAGAGAAATTATAATTGCATATTTGGTGTAACATTCTGGCATGCAGTTACACAAGATATTGTAATACATGGAGGCCATTTCATGGTCTGTTATGTAAGCTGAAACAGATATGTTGCTTTTAAAAACGATTTAAGAAATCAATTACATTTCTAGATATGTACTGCTAGAGCTTCATAGGTTGTTTTGGGCCATATTTATAAGGTATTTGAGTGTCTAAGATGTTGTGTTCGCCTTTTAAAATGTAAAGTGTTCCTCATGGGACAAGTGTCTTGTAAATACGCTCCCACTTGTGCTTGGCAAATTTAGATTTTGATTATGGGAGTTACCTAGCCATGTTAATAGTGTCCCAAAAATGGTGCTAGGGCATTCCAGAAAACACTTTCATGTGTCTCAAGGACATTTTTAGTCATTTCTTCATGAATGCAGGTATACAATTGATTTATATGCTGTGTTTAAAAACGAATTTTGAAATGAATTAAATTTCAGGATATGTACTGTTAGAGCTTCATAGGTTGTTTGGGGTCATATTTAGAAGGCATTTTAGTGTCTTTGAAGTTATTTTTCCCTTTTTAAATGGAAAGCGTTCCTCATGGGGCCCTGAGCAGTTCTTAGCCATGTTATTTAATAGGAAGTGGATAACATGGCTAAGAGCATTTGCTGGGAAATGCATGAATATCGCTGATTTTTCTGCTATATTCATGCATTGTGGCCGTTTTTTTTCACATTGCTTCATAGGTTGTTTGGGTTCATATTTAGAAGGCATTTTAGTGTCTTTGATGTTATTTTTCCCTTTTTAAATGGAAAGCGTTCCTCATGGGGCCCTGAGCAGTTCTTAGCCATGTTATTTAATAGGAAGTGGATCACATGGCTAAGAGCATTTGCTGGAAAATGCATGAATATCGCTGATTTTTCTGCTATATTCATGCATTGTGGCCGTTTTTTTCACATTGCTTCATAGGTTGTTTGGGTTCATATTTAGAAGGTATTTTAGTGTCTTTGATGTTATTTTTCCCTTTTTAAATGGAAAGCGTTCCTCATGGGGCCCTGAGCAGTTCTTAGCCATGTTATTTAATTGGAAGTGGATAACATGGCTAAGAGCATTTGCTGGAAAATGCATGAATATCGCTGATTTTTCTGCTATATTCATGCATTGCGGCAGTTTTTTTTCACATTGCTTCATAGGTTGTTTGGGTTCATATTTAGAAGGCATTTTAGTGTCTTTGATGTTATTTTTCCCTTTTTAAATGGAAAGCGTTCCTCATGGTGCCCTGAGCAGTTCTTAGCCATGTTATTTAATAGGAAGTGGATAACATGGCTAAGAGCATTTGTTGGAAAATGCATGAATATCGCTGATTTTTCTGCGTTATTCATGCATTGCAGGCCTTTTTTTATCACATTTGCAAGCATTTCTTAGCCATGTTATCCAATGGGAGGTGGATAACATGGCTAAGAGCATTTGCTTCAAAGGTTGTTTGGGGTTATATACCATTTTTGGGAAATTATTAACATGCCTATCTAACTCCCATAATCAAAATCTAAATTTGCCAACCGCAGGTGGGAGCGTATTTACAATAAATTTGCACCATGAAGAATGTAAAATAGCATACTAGATACTCAAATAACTTATAAATATGATCCAAAACATCTTATGAAGCACTAGTAGTGCATATTTCCAGAAATGTATTGGTTTTCATTTAATGATTTACTTCATTGGTAGGCCTTCACATGTTTTTTTACCTTGGTTTTTTTTCAGTGAAAATCTTATCTGCAACCATGTGTTGGCCTCACCTCAAATAAACAAAACAGGTGATGGACTGAATGTGGATCAATGACACACATTCACCCCAGTCCAAAGATCTGGGCCTAAACAAACCTTTAGATAGGCTACATCTTATCGTCATCCTGAATTAATGATTTAAAATATTAGGGAGTGATTTATGAGTGTTGTATGCCTGTTTTGTACCATTGAGTGTCATTTTTGTGATGCAGTGCTGGTGGAAAATATTTGCTATGTTAAATAATTAGTACAGCATTAAGTTTTAGATGACTGTTATTTATTTACTGTTTGGTAATAGTGGTTAATAACATTTTATATTATATTTTTTCACAGATTCAACTGCAGATTCTTTCATAGTTTGGAAAATGCCTTCCAGAAGTCGAATACGAAAGGCTAGAAAACGTCAAAGACAGCAGGATGATGTTTTATTGCAGCAGTCCTCTTCCCCAAATACTTGTCAAAACACCAAGAAAGGTCCGGGTAAGAGCACGAAATCATTCTTAAGAAATATTTGTAGTAAAAAAAATTTTGCTCAAAAAAATGTGTCTCTTAACAAAAAGAGAAGTAATTTAAATGGAAAGGAGAGACCCATCACAAATGTTACTGGTAGAGGAAGAGATAACTCTGTGCATGATAGTAGAAGGAAACAACAGTTTAGGGACATTCGACAACGAATGTTCCGTAATAGGATATTAGTTAATTTATTGAAAAATATTAAAAAGAAAGGCCAACAGAAAGCGGCATTTTATAGGAAGAAGAAAAATGTAGAGAAAATTATTGATCATGCTTTTGAAATCAAGCGAAAGTTGTTTATTTTGGTAATCAATAGAATTAGGAAACTAAGCAAGGTAATTTCTGATTTCAAAACAAAAAGTAGATGGAAGAGAGTAGTAAATCGTACTAACTTTTGTGAAGTTTTTTCTGGAGAATGGATGCATAGTTCAAGTTCTGAGGCATTTTTTAATGAGGAGACTTATTTTCAGGATAATGATTTGGTGCATGCAGTTGACATCAGTGGTCGAGCTTATGAAGTGAAGGATGGTTGTCCAGTTGAAAAAGAACTACTTGTGACAACAGAGACAGAAGAGGCGCTAAGTGATGAGGTTTTAGGAAGACGTCCTAAGGGTCCTGTGTACATTTGGAAGTGTAGTTCTATTTGCAGTGTGCGACAGGTTTCCATCAATTTGCTATGTGATTTTATACGGACATTTAATAAGAAAAGTTTGAAGCAGAAAATGAAGTTGTTGCAAGATTTAGATCCTTGCAGAGTGAGACAAATGACAGGTTTGCGTGGTCATTCACTGGCTTGTCTTTCCAGGAGAGTATGCCAGAGTGTTTTTCATCATTTCAGGATGCTAGCAGTGCATCATAATAAAGTGAGAAAATTAGTGAGAATGTTGTATTATGCTAAGAGTCCAGCAATTATGCTTAAACAGTTATGTGCTGCTCTTTTGCATGGTTCTGAAATAGATGTGAAGAATCTTTGTGAAGAAATTGAGTTTTGTTACTTTGGTAGTAAAGATGAGAATGTTCAAATTGACCCTGAAGTAGAGGGTAATGTGGAAGATAATGTACAGGTTTCCAGTACAGATAATTTTCAGAAGGAAATTGCCACGTTTCAGATGAAATCAAGTGAGAGGCCTAATTTCACTTGTGTATGTTGTCGACGCACTTATTATAAGAATCAGACTAAGGTAGTGGATTTATATGCAAAAAGTGAAAGGGAAAATAATAGTGAATGGAAGGATTTAGCCACATACTTGATGGTAGAAAATTATTTTGATTTGGGATCGGATCAACGTGTGTGTACTTATTGTTGTAATAAATTAAACCAAAACCAGATGCCTGCTAGGGCAGTTCATAATAATCTGGAATTGGTTGAGATTCCTTCTGAATTGAAGGATTTAAATACTTATGAATCTATTTTGATTCAAAGTATCCATCCCTTTCAGGCTATTGTAAGAATGGAGCCAAAGACAGGGAAATTGCCTCCAGCAGATTTACAGAGAGGATTAAAGGGAAGAGTTGTTTATTTGCCTCTAGATTTGAACAAAAACATTAACACAATTGGAATAGAAAAAGTGGAAGAGGAACCTCTGGTTATCTTGGTTAATGGGGTTCCGACAAAGAATAAGAAAATATGGCAAGATTTAGTGGATGTTAGGAAAGTCAAAAAGGCAACAGTGTATTTGAAGAAAAATAATAAGTACTATAAGAATGTATATGTTGCAGAAGAGGAAGTAAGTGATGAAGAGGATAGCGATTTGTGTGCTGGCCAAATTGAGAAAGTAGAGGCCTCTAAAAGTGAAGAAATATATGAACATTATAGTGTTCATCCTTTGCATTCCAAGGAAGTGATGGGGAATGCTATTGAGTTGTTTCAAATGAAACAAGCCAAAGGGAGTCCCATTAGTGTTTGGGAGGAAAGTTTGGAAGCTCGGTGTTTCCCACAGCTATTTCCCACAGGTCAAGGAGGAAGATATGATGAGCGACCTCGTGAAATTCCTGCGTCTGAATACCGGACTTTACGATTGTATGCAGAAGATCCTAGGTTTCGGCAATGCATTCCCTATTTGTTTCATCTCCTGTTTGAAAGCGATCTGTCTGGACTGTCATATGCAGTGAACCACATCTTAAAAAGTGGTATACAGATGCGAAACATCTCGGCAAGTGACTTTATGCATAAAGTCAATGTCCAAGACAGTATTTTGGATTCTCACTTAATTAATCTCATGGCGTGTCAGCGTGGTACTAATGAGTACTGGTACCGTCGTCATGGTGACTTAAAATGTATGCTGAGGAACTTAGGAACTCCGACATGGTTCCTCACTCTGAGCTGTGCCGAGTATGGCTGGGATGACTTACTTGAATTTCTACGAGAGGCAAATGGAAATATTGAAAACATTGAATTCAAGACACCTGGAGAACTGTGTTCTTTGGATCCTGTGAATGTATGCAGGTACTTCAATCATAGATTTGAAGCTATGATGTCTTTCATCACAAATAAAAAGAATCCACCTCTTGGAGAGGTGTTGGATTTCTTCTGGAGAAAGGAGTACCAAGCAAGAGGTGCCCCTCATATACATATGTTGCTGTGGATCAAGGATGCACCTAAATTTGGAACAGATCCGGATGACTTAGTGATGAATTTCATCGAACAGTATTCTACGTGTGCTGTTCCAAACGCAACGGAGAAGAAAAGTCTAAGAGAACAAGTTCTACGTTTCCAAAGCCATCGTTGTGGAAAGTACTGTCGTCGTAAATTCAGAAACAAGGACAAGTTCTACACCAAATGTCGTTTCAACTTTCCACGACCGGTGATTTCTAAAGGAAGAGTGAACAGTTTGATGTCTTCGCTGCGACATAATGTGACGAGGAAATCACCCAAGAATACATACAATTTGAAAAGGAACGAAGAGTCCAAGTACATCAATGACTACAACCCAGTGATTTTGTCCATGTGGAATGCCAACATGGATATACAGTTTGTGGCTGACAACTGTATGGCTGTGGCTCGGTATGTGACATCTTACATCACCAAAAAAGAAAAGACCGAACTGAAGGATATGTGGGAGGACATTTCCCATGAAAAGAGCCTCAGCAAGAAGTTGTACAGTTTCAGTCTGAAGATGTTGTCGCATCGAGAAATCGGAGCTTACGAATGTTCTGATCGATTGTCTTCAGCAAGTCTCTATGCCAAATCCAGGAGTCTCGTTTGGGCGAGTCTTGGTCTTGCTGCAACGCGAAATCGAGTTCTAAAACCTGTTCGGGAAATTGAGTATTTGGCAGAAAAGGAACCAAACAGTACCGACATTTTGAAGACCAACATGTTGGATACATATTATCCAAATCGAAGCAGTCACCTTGAGAATATTTGTCTATATGAGGTTCTCCAAAATTATATATTCAAGAGGAACATCAAAGAAGATATTGAGAAAGGAGTGTATGCTGTAATTGGAAGTGAGGGATGCCTGGTCAAGCAAAGAAAATGCCAATTAGTAAACCATCGAAAATTAAGTGGCGAATCTCCAGAAAAAAAGGAGTTTTTCTATTTAGCACTTTTGCAACTTTTCAAGCCTTGGCGTGCAGAAGAGGAACTGCTTGGAGATTTCCTCTGTTACGAAGACTCTTTCAATGCAGCCAAGGAGTCCATAGAATGTCCTGCTTTTTCTAAATATCAAGAAATGCTAACTTTGGAAATTGAGCAGGAAGCAACGATTGCAGCCGAGATTGCCAGAGACAGTTCTCAGGACAGTCAGAGTTCTGTTTCATTGAGTCAAGATCCACTTGGAGGACCTATTATCGAAAATGAAGCTGCCACTGCTATGAATGAAGTAGAAAGAGCCATGGCACATGCTCAGGAGGATTCAGTTAACTTACAAGACTTGGAAAAACAACTCAACGTTGAGCAGAGGAAAATATATGATGAAGTTACCAAGGAAATTGAGCACGGATTAAGTCATGAGAAGAAAGAGTGCTCGTGTACGTCGTTGAAGCCTGTCCGACTGTACGTGAGTGGAGAAGCGGGAACTGGAAAAAGTTTCCTCATTAAAGCAATCTCTTGTTATTTGCAGGAAAGGACTGAGTCATCGCTGTCTTGTGTTGTCACCGCTCCTACTGGACTGGCAGCACATAATATTAAAGGTATTACTTTGCATCGTCTATTGATGCTGCCGGTGGAGCATGACAACAAATTACAATACAACAAGTTATCTGGAGATGCTTGCTGTGAAGTTTCAAGAGTTTTGAGGAAAATGAAACTACTTATCATTGACGAAGTAAGCATGGTTTCCAATGTCATGCTTGCCTTTGTGCATTTGAGAATGCAAGAAGTACTTAAAACTGAATATGATGTCTTATTTGGTGGGAAACACATTATTGTTTTCGGAGATCTTCTACAGCTGACACCAGTAAAAGGTCAACCTGTGTTCAAAATACTCACGCATGAAGATACCAGGAAGTGCCTAGGGAGCATTGGCAACGTCAATATATGGTTAAACTTCAATTATGCAGAACTGCATCAAAATATGCGTCAGGCAAAGGATGAAGATTACAAGAATATTCTACAAGATATTAGAATTGGAAAAGTGACCGAGCATGGGAAAGAAGCTTTAAATGCACGGTTACTGTCAAATTTGTATCCCAAACAAGATATTGTGCCTGAGAATATTTTTCAGAAAATTACTGAGAAGAAATCCGGGATATGTCTCATGCCAACTCTTGCAGAATGTGCCATCTTCAACAACAAAATGTTGAATTTAGAAAAGCAAGAGATTGTGAAACTTGAAGCTATCGACAAATTAGAGCATATGGGATCAACAATTATTTTGTCAGACAATTTGAAATCAAAATTGGATTCATTAGAGAAGACTATATCTAAAACAGCGGGTTTTGAAAAGACTTTGAATGTGTGTTTAAATTGCCGAATTATTTTGAGAAGGAATTTACATGTAGAAAGAGGTCTGGTAAATGGATCAATGGGTAATGTTGTTGATTTTGAGAAATACAGAAATAGAGATGGAATAGAATTTTTAAAAATTAAATTTGATGGCATTGAGGAAGTACAGCAAATTGGTCGTTGTTCTGCTAGGTTTTTGCTTGTTAAAGATTTATATGTTCGCCGTAAACAGTTTCCTGTTTGCTTGGCATATGCGGTGACAATCCATAAATCGCAAGGTTTAAGTGTAGACTGTGCATTGGTGAATATTGGCAGTTCTGTGTTCAAGGAGGGTATGGCATATGTGGCATTGTCACGAGTTAGAACTTTATCGGGATTGTACTTGATTGACTGTGATGTCACAAACATTTGTGCGGATCTAGATTGTGTTAAGGAATACAATAGGTTAAGAAGAGAGTATGCGCCACATTTGCCTCAATATCCTTTGTTTGAGAAACGTGTGGTAGGCCGCAAACGTAGAAATAGCAGTAATAGTAGGGAGGTTGTTGCAAAAAGACTAAAAGTCAATGAACCGAAAATTGTTAGCAGAAAGAAAGTGGATTCTGTTGAAGATGTTGTCGGTTTTCAATTTGAAAACAGTTCTGGTGTCAACTGCTATGCAAATGTAGTGGTTAATGTTCTCTTTTCACTAGAGAGTTTAAAAGAACAGATTCTGTTGAATTCTGAACAAATTTTATGCTGTTTGTTGAATTCTGTTTTCGAGAAATGTAGCAGTGATCGAACAAAAGTAGAAAGTGTGTCTGAAGTTCGTTATCTGTTAGATGAATGTTCAGGTCAAACAGACTTCTCTGAAAATAATCAGCAAGATTGTCAGGAGTTTTTAATGTATATGCTTGATATATTGCAAGTTGAGGGTGTAGATGTAGATCACCTGTTTGGGCTTTCTTATCAATGGCAGCATGACTGCGAGAACTGTATGGTATCAAGTACTACTAGTGTAGACTCAGAAAGATTTATATATTTAACTTTGCCAGACAGTAAATCAGTCTCCTTTAATAAGCTAGTAAATGCAGCGGATCACAACATGGAGTGTAGCCAATGTAAATGTGATATGATGTCAACATTATTTATACGTAGATATGGCCAGTATGTCATTTTAATGATGCAACGATGTAGGCCTGATGGAACAAAATTGTCAACTTTAATAAAAAATTTTGTGGCTTCTCAGCTGTCAATATCAGGGAGGACTTTTGTTACTGTAGCAATTATCTATCACGATGGTCCATCAACAACATCAGGACATTATACAGCTTACTTAAAGTCTGGAAACGGCTGGTCATTCTGTAATGATTCTGTTGTAACGTTCAAAAAAAAATTGCCGTTTGACCTTAAAAATTCTTACCTGGTGTTTTTAAAACCAAAATTTTAAGTAGAGGGAATGTAAGTCTGCAATGCTGTCTCGATTAAAAATTCAACTATATAAACCTAATGCAAGTAAGTCTGCTTCATAGTAAGCAGTATCAGTGTCATAGGAAAAGGAGAACATGACTGACAAAGAAGAGTAAGATATTAGTAGTCCAGGATTGTGAAAATAATCTCAAATATTTTATTTTTGAAAGTTGCGAAAATAGAAAATGTCGGGATTTGATTGGAAGAATTACAAGATTTGCGAATCGCGGCAACATGATTTGGCCTAGTGGAAACATGTGATATAATGAGAGAAGTTTTTTTTCTATGTAACATATTTCACGTATCGATGGAGGTTTTCTTTCAGAAAGTGGCGGGCTGAAAATATTTAAAGCACAACAGAGTGGATGCTGTTTATAGGAGATCCTTCGACGTCATTGAAAGTAAGTTAATTTTAAGAAGTTTTGAAATCAGATTTCTTAGGTTGTATGGGTTTTTTAAACACAGTCATTTTGATTGTGTTTTTTTTTCCCCGCTGTTACATGATGAATACCTTCAAGTCACTGATTTAAGTGAAATTTGATACATTCTGAGAACAGCAAAAATAAACCATTTAACATGTATAATTAATGTTATGCTTTTTGTCCTTATGATATACATTTAGAAATGTGTGGTACATATGGGTAAGGTGAGTTCTGTAAATATCAATTTTAATGCTTAGAGTGCTGTACTTCTGGGTAGTGTTTTTTTTTTATAAAAAAAAGAGGCCTCACCTCAAAGAAAGCTCTTGAAAGCACACATCTTATTTGCATCCTAAAACAATCATTTACAATGTTAGACACAATTTTATTATGACTTTACATCTTTTTTGCGCTGCTATTGCATCACTATTGTGAGACATTAGCAGTGCAAGAAAAACATCATGTTTCAAAATAGGCCTCAGTTCAGCAATATCAAGATACAGTTTCTTTCGAATATATATCTTTAGGATTGTGTAGGGAACGTAGAGAAGCAGAGACTTCTGTAAATGTCAAAGTTGTTGAAAAACTGTTTGTTTTTGAACCTTTTCCCTTGTCTTTTCTAATTTTTAAATACATGTTTTAATATTTTTTGAAATGTTTGTTCTTTGTTTTACAGATTGAAAGTATGAAAAAATATTTAAAAAAGGTAACAAGAATTATAAGGTAAATGTTTTCCACTCTTTTTACCCGCAATGCACTGCTGATGATGTCATTGACAGTATCTCTCATTTACTCTCTCTAGCTGTCTTTCTTTTTACATTATTCTCTGTTTACTTCCCTTATACTAACTCTTCTTTTTTTTTAAAAAAATATTTTTTTTAGTTCGCTTAAAGTTCGCGAACCGGTCAGCGAACTTGAAGCGAACCAAAAGAAATAGAGCTTGCCAGAGTGATAAACATTCTAGCAATTTTGTTTGAAAGGGGAGGTAGTTCTGAAAAGAACTGTTTTTTTTTGTTTTTGTTGTTTTATGTTTTTTTTGTAATTTTTTGAACATTTTTTGATTTTTTTGTATTTTTAGAACTGTTTTATGTTTTTTTTGTGTTTTTTAAGGAGGGGAGACAACAAAAAACAGGCTTTCAAAACGGCTCAACTGGAGCAAAAAAAAAGAAAATTACTTTTTGGGTGCATTAGGGCACTTATGATTTTCATATGCAATGTTCATGAGGTTGACACTCATGTTGCCATATGACAGCATAGCACCACAGTAAATACAAGACACCTTCATGTGCTGGAAGTTACGTTGGATGTTTGGCACAGTCTCTTGTGCCTCTCTTCCCGTCAAAGACAATGTGGATGTAGATCTTGCCACAGGAGTTGCCGTCGGATTGTCTTCAAGATCCCTCAACTCAGCCCGGCTGTAGTTCAAGGGATGCCACCTGCTCATGTGACGGTGCATTGTATAGTTCCCCATACTGTACTTCTTTTCTGTGCCTCTCGACAATCTGTGGTCACAGATGAGGCAGGTGGCATATTTTGCATTCACTTTCTTGGTTCCAGGAGGGATGGTGAAAAACTGCCAGATGAAACTGGTTTTTCGTTTAGAAACCCGGGGCAACTCATCAACAAATTGTTGTCCCTCTCTCTCCTCTTCTTCTTCTTCCTCATCTTCCTCCTCTCTGTTAGTCATAATTTGACTGGGTGGTCCTCTCTTCTTATGGGGAGGTGGAGGTGGTGGTGGGGGTGCACCAGCTGCAGCAACAATGGAAGCCATTGTGGATCTTCAGATAAATGGTCTTTCTCTCACCAAGATGAAAGTCAGAGTGAGGAAATAAGGAGGGGTTTACTTGATTTGGGGAAAACAAAAGTTCTGAGCCAATGAAAAGTGTTATTTTTAGGTCACATGACCTAGTCATACATCATTTGGAAACCAAAAGTGAAATGAACCAATGAGAAGTTTGATAAACAAGTCACATGACCTGTTCCGCTTACGTTACGCGGCGCGCGCCGCGTCCCAGATCGCTTCCGGTTCGCGGTCCGGAGCACTTCCGGGAGCGCTAACGCGGCGCGTCATTAGACGCATTACGCGATAACGTGATACGTCGCGCTTCCGCGGCGCGTCACTGTTCCGCTAACGTAACGTTGACCGGTTCGCGGACTAGATCGCGGCATCAAGATGAGCTAACGGAAAGCTTCCCGGTTCGCGAACTAGAAGCGAAGAAAAAAAATATTAAAAAAAAAATTATCAATAAACATCTAAATATATTTTGGGATTTAAAGAATAATACATTTTACAGCTACAGATGTTAGCTTTTAAAAAACCAATGAAATTCACTGAAAAAACCATAGGTTATAGACCATATATAGTTAGAAATTTGCATTTAAAAAACCATTGAAATTCAATGAAAAAACCATAGGTTATAGACCATATATAGTTAGGAATTCGCATTTACAAAACCTTATTTTACTCGCATAAAACCATTGAAATTCCATATATAGTTAGTTGCGCTAACTATATATCGCGCACCCGCAATCCACTGCTGATGATGTCACATATTACATCATTCATGACATGGTCAGTGACATCACTGATGACATCACTGATGACATCTCAAATGACATCACTGATGACAACATCCAGTGACTGTATGTTTCTGTGAAGTTAAAATATGTCTTACATATTGAAGAATGAGTGGATGTATAAGTGTCTGGATGAAGGATTTAGTAGGTGCATGACTGACTGTATGAGTGAGTGATTAAATGTGTCTCACTGAGTGCATGGGTTAGTGACTAAACTGTCTTAATTTGTGCATCATTATGTCTGTTGTTCTGTAAACTGTTGCATGTGTTGATAAGTAGCTATATGAGTAACTATATGGGTTATTGATTGGTTACCTTAGTATTTGTATGGGAGACTGAGTGTGTGTGTGGGTGGCTGGGAGGTGTATGACTCTGTGCATAGATGTGTGAGCAGTTGATTCACTAGAGGTATGGTTTCAAAAGTGCATGTGGTAACAGCTGTATGGGCGGTTGACTGTGTGCATGAGTGTATTGGTGAGTGAATGGATATCTCAGTGCTACATGTCAAAGTAAGTATATATGTAAAACACAGTACATGTGAGAGTTGACATATATAAATAACTGTGCATAAGAGCCAGTGAATGTGTGAGTGGCTGTATGGATCATTGTGAACTTGTATCAGGGATTGTATAAGAGAGTAAATATGTGTTAGTATATGTTTGAATAAGTAAAGTTTGTATAACTGTATAGTTGAGGAAATGGAGGTGTGATTGATTCTTTGCATGACTGACTAGGTGTGTGAGTAACTCCATGGATGAGTGACAGTCTGTGAGTGTCTGTTTACACTGATTGTATCTAAGGTTATATTAGAGTCTGAAGAGGTTCATCGTATTATCACATGAATGATATCATCAGTGATGTGATCAGTAATGTCAAATGAGATGTCATCAGTGATGTCATCAGTGATGTCATTTGAGATGTCATCAGTGATGTCATCAGTGATGTCACTGACCATGTCATGAATGATGTAATATGTGACATCATCAGCAGTGGATTGCGGGTGCGCGATATATAGTTAGCGCAACTAACTATATATGGAATTTCAATGGTTTTATGCGAGTAAAATAAGGTTTTGTAAATGCGAATTCCTAACTATATATGGTCTATAACCTATGGTTTTTTCATTGAATATATATATATATATATATTCCAACGTAAAGGTTACCCCCAAATGGAAAAGCCAACATCCAGGTAGGTGAATTCTCGTTTTTATTTGCAAGTTACCAGCGTGATGCAGATGAAACAAAGTCCAATTCCATTTGATAGCCTGACGCGTTTCATGCTCGGTGAGCATTTCTTCAGAGGCTTTTAAACACTGTGTGAAGCGCCAGAATCTTCAATCACTAACACCTGCCCCAGTGGGCGTTGGCTCACCTCGAACCTTTACGTTGGAATATATATATATATATATATATATATATACATACATACACACACACACACACATAGCCACACATTGGATCCTGTTTTTTTTATATTTGTTAAGTGGGTGACATCTTCTTAAGAGGGTTGGCCACATTCGCTCTTCCCATTGCTCACTCCAATATGGTACTGCTGCTAAAAGATTCCAGCCTGCTTTTGACTTTCACCCCACTCCTGATGGCTTCACCAAGACATTCAGGGCCTCGTGTACGTAAAGTATATTTAGCATTCCATAAATTGCAACAAATACTGATACGCAAAATACCTTTCCTATAGGCAATTAGCGATTCATAAGTGGTTAGGTTTTTTTAATAGCTAATCAGAATTACAAATTGGTATGAGTTGCAAATAACAACTGTCACACCAGCAGCAAATGATGACCTCATCCACTTCAGGAAATACTTTTACTTTGAAGTGAAGAGCATAAACAGGCCTCCTATCCCTACAGGAGACTAATTTATAGCAGCATGACCTGTCAGGAGCCACATGAAGAGGTGAGATGAAAAGAAAGAGTACATTTAGCAATGTGAACTGCAATTTCTTTAAAAGGATGCATAACATTGAGAAAATATTACATTGCATGTTTTCACCAGGTTGATGGTATTCAAAACAATATATTATGGGTAATGTAGCCCATGTGCAAAAGAAAATAATTAAATACAACACTTTTATCTTAACATTTCTATCTATTTGGCCAATATAAAATATCCTATTAATGGAACATAAATGTTTAAAATAAACCTGACATAAAATAAAACAATAATGTTGATGTAAAATTAGTACAGGTAAATATATATATACATGATCATCATGTTATATTTATATTAAACTAATAATTGCACTGTCTTTTTATTTACAACACCTTAACTGACTCATACACCACCACCAGAAACAGAGGATTTTGGAGAAACATCATGCAGAAGCTTAAACTCCTAAAAATGTGATTACCATTCCTACCGAGACTGAAAGTACACCCAGCATTCAAAATGACACCTCGACTTTAGGAGATCCACCTATGACTATTGTTTCATCTGCTGAAACTCAACTACAACCATTACCATGCATTTCTATTTTAGAAAGAGAGATGTGCTGGAAAGCTTACCTACTTCTGCTTCTTTCCATGCATCCGAACAATCCATGCTGAGAATTCAAAGAAAGCAGCACAGGGCTATCTCTGAATTGAGTAGATGGGTTGCAAAATTATATCAGCATTTCTTAAGGTAATTAGGAGTTAAGTAGGGCTATAAAGAACCTGGCTTCACAAATGACTCTAGACTCTGCATCACACAGGCATCAACAGAGACATACAAAAATTTACCTCCAAACACTTTGCCCTTCTGTTGAAAGGTTACTTACAGCCACCTCAGGCTATGTGTCTGAGATCTGCTGACAAGCAGGTAGAATTAGTACACCACAGCGGTGATGTAGCAAGAACCCTAAGCCAAATAACGAACACAGCAGAGGAAATGTAAACTACTAATGCTGGAATTAGGATACTTATGCTGTTTGGGGAAACAGAAGAGGGCTCAGGAGTAAGTAGTATTTCCATTGGTGAGCTTACTACATCAAGGAGCACTACAAGCCAGAGTGTCGAAGGCCTAGGAAGGACTACAAAGCATTCAACACAAAGACCAACTACTGGATGTCAAAAGCGCAAACAGTAAAACATACAATGACACTGTTTGCTTACAAAGAAAGCAAATCTGCTTATTTTTAATTTTAAAGCATAAAGGCCATCTCTATTATGGAGTAAACATTTTTATGATGGCAAACTAAAATGTGAATAAACAGAAAATGTTTTATTTAGTCCTCAATAAACATTGGGGCATATTTACAAGCCCCTATCACCACCACACCATCCCTTTTCACGACGTTGTGGTGGTGATAGAGGCTTTGCCTTATTTTCGAGGCAGCATTAAGCTGCTTAATGCGGCTTAGCGCTGCCTTGTAAATAAGGCATCCTTTCACACTATACTTACTGTGAATGTAGAGGGCAATGGTTGTTGCAGTGGGCATTCCACTGCAACACCCACCATTGAATTTGACGCTGCTCCATATTTACAAGAGAGGCATAAATTTGGGGCAGCACCAAAACTAAGACCAGGGAAAACCTGGTCTTACCATGGCACAATGAGGAGAAATATTTAATGTATTCTCATTATGGCTGTTTCCATGTGTGCTGCATTGTGAAACACACATGGAAACAGCAAAATGCAATTTCGTGTTCATGTGCAGGAAGGTGTCCCTTCCTGCACATAAACAATCATAAAAAAAGACCTTTTGCAACTTGAATGCATGCTGCATTAAACAGTACACATAGAAATTGCAAAATACCATTCAAAGATTGTTTTTGTGCAGGAAGGGACACCTTCCTGCACCTAATCAATCTTCCACTGCAACGTAGACACCCTCTCACTACAGTGCAAGGGTGGCTGTGTTGGTGCTAGGCAGCTAACTGACAGATGCTTCAAACAAAATAGCTCCCGGTAAAATAGCAAATCAGTAAAACAGGCCGTTACCGAACGCAAAACCTGAAATCCCAATGCATCAACCCCAAATCCGAAAAGAAGAAAGAATCGCAAAATAATCCGCGCGGTAAATTACCGAATCGCAAATTAGCGAATCCGTAATACAGAGAATGAAATCAGCCCCCGGAAATACCGAATCGCTAAAAAAAAGGCGCTACAATATGCACCAAAACTCGCAAATAATGAAAATGAACCAAATCGTTATTTAGCATGAGCAATATAAGGAAAATCTCAACCAGGAGGTAAAGTTGGTGGGAGGAAAAAAAAAACCAGACAGGTGGATACAATCTTAAACCCTTCAAATATGCCTTTGGAGACCCTGTATGTCTTACAAAATGGCTGCCCTCTACGTGCTTGCTAGGAGGATGAAAATCAATGCTGCTGCACAGCGCAGGAGGAGGATCCAGGAGAGGCTTTTCAGGGTGCGCATCACATTGCTGGGCCAGACAGAGGAACTAATCTATGACAAGTACAGACTGAATCGGGCAATGATCATGCACCTCATTGCTGACCTGGAACCACTACTGCCGCACCATACCCATAGGACCAACGCCATCCCTGCCCCTGTCCAGGTCCTATGCAGCCTGCACCTGCTGGCATCTGGAAGTTTCCAGGGGGTTGTAGAAGTAGCCGGAGGCGTGTCGCAAAGCGCACTTTCACGCTTCTTCTGCAAATTCCTAGATGCCATGCTGACAATGATTCATATCCACATCACCTTCCCCACAACCCCACAGCAGTTGAAGCACAGCAAACACAACTTCTACCAGGTGGCACAATATCCCCATGTGATAGGATGCGTTGGCTGCACGCATGCCCCCATCTGTCCCCCCCTCAGCCAACAAATACATATTCCGCAACCGGAAGTCCTATCACTCCATTAACGTGCTGGTCGTGTGCAATGCCAAACACATCATAACTGACATTGTAGCACAATTTTCTGGAAGCCACACAACGCATCCATATTCCGACACAGTGGCATCCACAGGCATCTGCTCAACAGTGAATTTGGAGAGGGACACCTACTAGGTACATACTTATGCCTCATCATTAACTCCATCCTCACATATGTAATTGAATTCATGCCGCTAATCCTTTGCTACCCCCCTGCAGGTGACACCGCCTACACCTTGCGTGAATATCTACTCACTCCCTACCTCAACCCGGCAACACCTCAGGAGCAGCGCTACAATACAGCACACAGTACCAGGAATGTGGTAGAGCGAACCTTTGGCCTCCTCAAGAGTCGCTTCTGGATCCTACACAAGACAGGAGGTGCCTTGCAGTATGACCAGGTGACTTGCTGCCGGATAATAGCGGTGTGTGCCATGCTGCACAACATTGCCGCAAGAATGGGGATACCAATACAGGTGGACACAGATGACGACTTTCGTGCACAACAACCCCCCAACACCAACAGGCACACATGCCTAACACAGCTGAAGGTCAAAGGAGGCAGACATACATCACACAACATCACTTCAGAGACAGGTAAGAATAAGCCATCACAACATAATCTGGGGTGCAAATGTTTAATGCACATGACCACATGTCAGGTGAATATTAATGATACGTCTATATGATGCATAGGTAAGGATACATATCCGTTGTCATCACGGGAGAATCTTGAAGTAATGTAGGTGGCCCATGGTTACATCACCATGGCCAAGGACCCTATGGAACATGGCTATTTGCGCCTCCCACGTACCCCCAGCCTCCTGTCGTGTGACTCCTCCACATCACCACGATGTGTGTCAGTGACTGTGGAGCTGCGCCTCCTATCACTGGCCTCCGGGACAGAGATGCTGCTGACGCTTGATGCAGCCTCACTCCCCTCTTCCACTCCCAAACTGCTGGCACTAAAAGTCCCAGACTGCAGATGCTCTACTGCAGTGGTCACTCGGCCCAAGGCCTTTGCCATGTCACCATAGTAATGGCCCAGGTTGACCTGCAGTGACACAGATCTCCGTGACAGTACAGCTGTGCTGTTGCAGAACTTCGTGATAGCCCTAATGGAGGCATTGAAACAGAGCAAGTTCTGGCGATGCCTCCTGTGCTTGCTCTGTTGCCCTGCTATGACAGCACGGGTGAGCTCCTGTAGGTACAGTTTTATGTCTGTGTTACCCTCAGCAACAGCTGTGGTCATTTCACGCACAGCGTCTGTCATCGTGCCCATTTTGCTAGCCAATTTTGCCATGTTAATTGCACCCATGTGTCTCCCCTGCAGGCGCTGAACACGCAGCATTGGTGACTCAACCACACTGTAGCCGTGTGTAGGATCTTCAGTTCCCTCTGCAGGTCTTCCCAGGGGCCTGCCCCGCTGTCGGACTTGGACACGTGCTGGTGTTTGAGCTGGCGGCGTGACAATTGGCTGCTGTGGAACATTAGTGGCTGCTGGCCTCTGCACCATCACTCCGTGGTGATGGTGTTGTCTGCGGTGGTGGTGGTGATGGTGGTGATGGTGGTGGTGGTGATGGTTTTGGTGGTGTCGTGGGATGATGTCCCTGCGGAGTCTCTGCATCGGTCCCTGCCGGGGTTTCTGAGATTATGAGGCATCCGCTGCCATCAGAGTCCAGGGGTGATGCATTTGTGTGTGAAACAGTGCATTGTTATTATTTTGTCTAAATGTATAATAATAATAATAATAATAATAATAAAGTAGTTTATAAAGCGCATGGTGACGCCATCCCGGCGTGTCCCTGCACTATGGAGAGAAAGGTAGCAGGCAGATCTCAGGAGGCGGATGGTCAGACGCCCCTTCTTAAGAGTTGTACAGGTGAGTTTTTAAAAGAGCTCTGAACTTGATCTCAGATTTTTCCAGTCTGAGGCAAGGCGGAAGTTTGTTCCAATTTTGGGCTGCCAGGACTCTGAAGGATTTGCCTCCAAGTTTAGCGCTTCTTACACGGGGAACAGTCAGCTGGCCAGTGCCTTCAGAGCGAAGGGCTCTTGTTGGCTCGTATCTATGTATTAGGTCATGGAGATAGTGGGGAGAGTTTTGCCACAATATCCGGTGACATATGAGGAGAGCTTTGTACATAACTCTCTTTTTTACTGGCAGCCAGTGTAAGGCCGCCAGAGCAGTTTTAGACGCAGCTCTTTTTGGGAGTCTCAGCACTAAACGAGCTGCAGAGTTTTGAAGGACTTGTAAGCGTCCCAAACTTTTTTCGGTAGCGCCCAAGAATAAAACATTCCCATAGTCTAAACGGGATGTCACAAGTGCCTGTGTTAGAGTGCGTCTAGCTTCAAGGGGGAGTAGATCCAATGTTTGGTTGAGTGTTTTAAGCACCCCAAAACACTTGCCCACTAGGCGCCGAATGTGGCCCTCGTAGGAGAGAGTGGGGTTCACCCATATTCCCAAGTTCTTGGCCTCCTTACAAGGGGTGGGGGTAGGGCCTAGACAGGGTGGCCACCAGTCTGCTGTCCAATTTAGACTGGAGCCTCCCACCACCAATACCTCGGTTTTAGAACCGTTTAGCTTTAGGCAGTGCAAGTTCATCCATGTGGCCAGATCTTGCATACATGCTTTAAAATTGGATGCCGCTATAGATGGTGCTTGAGATAGGGAGATAAGCAGTTGGGTGTCATCAGCGTAGGAGACTAATTCCACTCCATAAGCCTGCACCACCTCGGCTAGGTGGGCCAGATAAAGATTAAATAGGGTTGGGCTCAGGGCAGAGCCCTGAGGCACTCCCTGTTCAAGCGCTAGCTCTGAGGATCTGAAAGAGCCCCTCTGGACCTGAAAACTCTGGCCAGTCAAAAAGGATTTCAGCCACCCCAGGGCAGAGCCTGTGACACCCGCCCTGTTTAGACACTGTAGCAGGATGTAGTGAGCTACAGTGTCAAACGCTGCGCTGAGGTCTAACATTACCAGCGCCATGGTGTGACCGGCATCAGCCCCCCGTCTGAGGGTCTCGGTCGCTCTTAGCAGGGCAGTCTCAGTCGAGTAGCCCGACCGGAAGCCCGATTGGGAGGAGATTAGAATGTTTGCTGTTTCTAGGTGAGCCACCAGTTGGAAGTTGGCCACTTTCTCAGCCACTTTAGCTAGATATGGCAGTAGGGAGATCGGTCTCAGATTCTCAAGCACATCAAGGCTTATGTTAGGTTTCTTTTTTATGGGAAGAACTACAGCTTTCTTCCAGTCCTTCGGTAGTGTCTGGAAGCAAAGGATATCTGTAGTACATGCCTTATGTAGGGTTCGCGAGTAGCCAGGCACTCTCCCAATACTTTAGGAGGGGCTGGGTCCCGAGGGGAGCCAGACTTAATCCCTCGACAAATTTTACATAGTACCTCCGGGGCAGGGACCCTAAAATAATCCAGACTATGCTCCAGATTTCTAACATCGGTTCGCTCTACAAAGTGCAGCCCATTTACAGGCTTGTTAGGGAAAGAAATGTAGATGTCCCTCACTTTTCCTGTAAAGTATTCTGCTACCCTGTTGCATTCTGCTAAGGAGTCATTAGCTATGGTGTTGGGGCTCGCTACCAGCGAGATCTCTTTGAAGATTTTAAAGAGTTCTTTCGAGGAGTTATCCGCCTCCCTTATGCGATTTTTAAAGTGAGAGGCTTTGGCTCCCCGCAGCAAGGTTTGGTACTTTCTTTGTGCCTCCCTGTAGGTTGTTTTTTGTTGAGGGCAGAAGTCTGCCCGCCACCTGCGTTCGAGTCTTTTGCATTCTGATTTCGCGGTTTGCAGAGCAGGCGTGAACCACGGTGCTGACTTTTTGCCTCTACTAGTAGCCTTGGGTGTGTACAACGGGGCAGTTGCATTAAGGGCACACAAAATACGCTCTTGAAGTCTGCAATTCGCACTCTCACTGTCAGCACCCCCCGGTGGGCCCTCTTCCTGTAACAATTTGCTAAAATTGGCTTGTGTGAAGTGTTTCCATTTGCGACGGGGATAGCTTTGGGGCTGTTCTTTTAGAGTGTCAGCTACTGAGATGTGAAGACTAAAAGGAACTAAAAAATGATCTGACCAGGGGATAGGAAGTGGAGCGTCCGCTACCACTCCGTCCCAACTGGTAAAAACAGGATCCAGTAAATGACCGTGCTTGTGGGTCGGGTGAGATTTTTCAGTTCTAGTTGTACTGCCTGCATCTCTTGTTTTAAATCTATGGCCTCCTTGTTTCGCTCATCCTCAAGATGAATGTTGAGGTCTCCTACCACCAAAAGTCTGCTCCTCCTCATCGCTAAATGAGCGATGCCCTCCATCAGACTTGTAGAGAAATCTTTAAGGCCCCCTGGGGGTCTATATACAAGGATCCCGGAGACCGAATTCTGAGGTCCCAATTTCAGATTAAAGTATCCTGCCTCACAATTTTCAATTTTTAATGGTTCTAGAGTGCATTCCAGAGGAGCCTTTGTCACTATAGCAATCCCACCTCCCCTCCCCCCACACCTGTCTATTATGACAATGTTGTAGTATGGCGGGATAGCTTCTTTAATGACCGGATCAGAGTGTTCCCCTAACCAAGTTTCCGTCAGACAGAGAAAATCTAGTTTCTAGTCCTCCAGGAGGTCCCAGGTTTGAACACTGTGCTTGCAGAGCGATCTGCATTTCAGTAATCCTCCCCGAAAGCTCCTGTTGCAAGTTCCACTAGCTGGTTCTCTCCTTCCCTTAAAGGAGCATTGCAGGCAATCTCGGAGTAACAATACCTCCATGGAGTGGCTGCACGTCTCAGGAATGGGTGCACGCAAGTCTAACAGATCTTGTCTCCCATAGTGGTACTTAGTCCGTGCAGTTTGAGCAGGGGTCGCGGCCCCCGGCCCCGTCCGGCCGCGGACGGGCCTAGACGGGCTTGACTTTGGCGCGACTTCGGCGCGCTTCCGTCGCGCCCGCTGCGCAGTCGCAGTCCCATACACATATAGGCGTGAAAGGGGAGGGCCAACTAGAGCGCTGACCTCACTGCTCTGTGCCCGAAAGTGTTGTGCTCCTCCTCACCCTCCGCAGCAAACGCCCAGAGTGGACGCGGCGGACCGGGGCGGGAGTACAGGAGGTGAGTGACCCCCCCGAACTAATAATCAGCCCAGAGTAAGATCCACACAATATATACAATATTTACAGTTCACGTGCAGTGACAGTCGTCGAGTCTGCCCGCAATTGGTAACTCACACCATGTATTTAAAAAAGCCTGCAATCTCTTTCAGTTAAAAACGCTCTCAGATCAGCGCCCACAGTGCAAGCATGTGCCTCGCAAAGCAAAGGGAGTCAGCCTCTGCCACCAGTTTCCTCCTCTCCACAAGTGGCCTCGTTCCTCCCCTCTTTTTAACTGGTGGTGAAAACAGCGCAACTAGAGCGCTGACCTCACTACTCTGTGCCCGGAAGTGTTGGGCTCCTCCTCACCCTCCACAGCAAACGCCCAGAGTGGACGCGGCGGACCGGGGCTGGAGTACAGGAGGAGAGTGACCCCCCGAACTAATAATCAGCCCAGAGTAAGATCCACACAATATATACAATTTTTACAGTTCACGTGCAGTGACAGTCGTCGAGTCTGCCCGCAATTGTTAACTCACACCCTGTATTTAAAAAAGCCTGCAATCGCTTTCAGTTAAAAACGCTCTCAGATCAGCGCCCACAGTGCAAGCATGTGCCTCGCAAAGCAAAGGGAGTCAGCCTCTGCCACCGGCTTCCTCCTCTCCACAAGTGGCCTCGTTCCTCCCCTCTTTTTAA
Source organism: Lissotriton vulgaris (assembly GCF_964263255.1). NCBI lineage: Eukaryota > Metazoa > Chordata > Amphibia > Caudata > Salamandridae > Lissotriton > Lissotriton vulgaris. The sequence goes on from NC_141693.1 coordinate 478,509,055, forward strand.
CTGGTGGTGAAAACAGCGCAACTAGAGCGCTGACCTCACTGCTCTGTGCCCGGAAGTGTTGGGCTCCTCCTCACCCTCTGCAGCAAACGCCCAGAGTGGACGCGGCGGACCGGGGCGGGAGTACAGGAGGTGAGTGACCCCCCCGAACTAATAATCAGCCCAGAGTAAGATCCACACTATATATACAATTTTTACAGTTCACGTGCAGTGACAGTCGTCGAGTCTGCCCGCAATTGTTAACTCACTCCATGTATTTAAAAAAGCCTGCAATCGCTTTCAGTTAAAAACGCTCTCAGATCAGCGCCCACAGTGCAAGCATGTGCCTCGCAAAGCAAAGGGAGTCAGCCTCTGCCACCGGCTTCCTCCTCTCCACCGTATATGTTTTGCATACTTTCAGCTACATAAATGACATATTTGGACAGACTATTGGCCCTGTGCTGCAGGTCTCATTTCATTAACATTGGGGATCATACATGCACACTTAGATGACATGACTACAACTCCCATGATGCAACACTTTGGTGAGGATATATGCGTTAGGCACTACTACCTGTGCACTGTGATTGGCCTAGGGGGATGGGCAGGGGTAGACAACACGCTGCGTATCTGCACTGGCATGCATCTTACCTTGTTCTGCCTGCCGCAGCACTGGAGGTGTCCATTTGGGTACCCCCCATGACTGCCTCAGGCTCAATGGTACCCTCAACGAGGCCCTCAAGGGCTGTGTTGGGTGTGACGTTGGATGTCCCCCCTCCTGTGCCAGCTGCATCCTCCTCCCTTTCCGCAATCCTCTCCTTCACCCTTTTTCTGAGGTCATACCACCTCTTTTTCAGGTCGTCCATGCCGCGGTGCACTACCCAACAGCATTTATTTATTTGCAGGTTTGTATCGCGCTTGAATCCACTCCCGGAGGAGCATTCTCCCTCTCCTTGATGCGCAGCCAGATCTTGCGCTTCTCTCCCTCAGGAACCTTTAGTGCCAGCTTGCCAAACAGTCTGTCATTTTTGCTGCTCTCCCCCTCGATCAGAAGTTCAAGTTCTTCGTCTGAAAACTTCCTCTTCCTCTTTCTGGGTGTGTCTTTGTTTTGGGGTGCATCCTTCTCCATCCTGGAAAGCAGTGGTATTGCTGGTTTGTGGTGTCAGTGTTTCTCTCCTCAGCTCCTGTGCTCTGCCTCCTCCTCTGAGCTCCTCAGGGCACTGAATGAAGCATGGGCTGGAAGACTTCCTGCTTCCAACGCAACCTTTTTTGGCGAATTCGCTAATATCGAAATTGTAAATACCGATTTGGTCTTTGATCCAACCACCAGCACCAAGGAAGCCTTCAAAAACGCCACCCGCTTACACCACCAACTGATCCGAAAAGCCAAGAAAGCCGCTTTCAAGGACCGACTAGATAACAACGCCCACAACAGCAAAAAACTATTCAATATCGTCAAGGAATTCACCAATCCCACGGCCAACTCCAACGACATCACCCCCTCCCAAGCCCTCTGCGACTCCCTAGCCTCATTCTTTCACAACAAAATCGCAGACATCCACAACAGCTTCGACAACCAACCCGAAGACCAACCCACCCAACCCCTAGCAGGACCCCCACCTCCCTTGAACACCCTCAACGACTGGAACCCAATCTCCACTGAGGACACCATCCGCCTGATGAACTCCATCCACTCAGGATCCCCAACTGACCCATGCCCTCACCACATCTTCAACAAAGCAGACTCCATCATAGCACCACACCTCCGAGATGTCATCAACTGCTCCTTCAACTCCGCCACCTTCCCGGAAAGCTGGAAACATGCCGAACTCAGCTCCCTCCTGAAGAAACCCACAGCTGACCCCACCGAACTCAAAAACTACCGCCCCATCTCGCTCCTTCCATTCCCGGCCAAAGTCATCGAGAAAGCGGTCAACAACCAGCTCGCCGCCTTCCTTGAAACTAACAAATCCCTCGACTCCTCACAATCCGGCTTCTGAGCCAAACACAGCACTGAAACCGCCCTCATCGCAGCAACAGACGACATTCGAACTCTCCTGGACAATGGAGACAGTCGCCCTCATCCTCCTTGACCTCTCCGCAGCCTTCGACACAGTCTGCCATAGCACCCTTCTACAGCGCCTCAAAAACATCGGTATACAAGGAAAAGCATTGGAATGGATCACCTCATTCCTCACCGGAAGAACCCAGAGAGTCTGCCTCCCACCATTCATCTCAGAGGCCACTGAAGTCATCTGCGGCGTACCCCAAGGATCCTCACTCAGTCCCACCCTCTTCAACGTATACATGAGCCCCCTCGCGGCCATCGCACGCCAACACAACCTCAACATCATCTCCTACGTGGATGACACTCAACTGATCCTTTCACTCACCAATGACCCTAGCACCGCCAAAACTAACCTACACGAAGGAATGAAAGAAGTAGCCGAATGGATGAAACACAGCCGTCTGAAACTGAACTCAGATAAAACAGAAGTCCTTATCTTAGGCACCTCCCCCTCTGCCTGGGACGACTCTAGGTGTCCTTGGAAAAGCACCCATCCCGACGGACCATGCACGGAACCTGGGCGTCATCCTGGATTCCTCACTTTCAATGAATAGACAAGTCAACGCCGTCTCTTCATCCTGCTTCAACATTCTTCGCATGCTCAAAAAAACATTTCGTTGGATCCCCACCGAAACTAGGAAAACGGTCACCCACGCTCTGGTCACGAGCCGACTGGACTACGGAAACACCCTCTATGCCGGTACGACCGCTAAACTCCAGAAAAAACTCCAACGAATCCAGAACGCTTCAGCCAGGCTCATATTAGACATCCCGCGCAAAGAACACATCTCTGGTCACCTGAAAAACCTCCACTGGCTCCCCGTCAATAAGAGAATCACTTTCCGGCTCCTAACCCACGCACACAAAGCACTCTACGAAATCGGACCAGAATACCTCAACACACGACTGTCCTTTTACACCCCCTCACACCAGCTACGATCATCCAACCAAGCCCTGGCCACTGTACCTCGCATCAACAAAACCACCATGGGAGGTAGATCCTTTTCCTACCTGGCAGCCAAAACCTGGAACTCACTTCCCACTCACCTTCGCCTTACTCAGAACCACCTAGCATTCAGAAAGCAACTTAAAACGTGGATATTTGACCAGTAATTCCCCACCCCTCCTCAAGCGCCTTGAGACCCTCTGGGTATGTAGCGCGCTATATAAATTTTCTGACTTGACTTGACTTGACTAATTCCGTATTTGCTATTCTTTATTTTAGAGTCTCGCTATCGTGGTTTCGGTATATTTTACCGATTTTTAGCAATTCAGTATTAAATACCGAATCTGTTGATGCATCGCGGAATGCGAGTCCTTATTTGCTATTCCTTATTTTTCTCAAATAAGGACTCTTTTTACCGATTTTTGATGCATAAGCCCAATAATGTAGTGTCAGCGCTGGGGAAATGCAGGGCTGCACCATATTGTTGTAAATATGATGCAGCCCTGTGTTTCAGAAGTGTCCGAGTGCTGCATTAAGCCAAGAAGGCTAATGTCGTGATCCATCCCTTCTATCATATATATGCCCCTATGTTTGATATTTATTATGAAATATAACTGTGAGATGTAGCTTTAAAGCAACTGACAGCACTCTTTTGCATACCTACCTCTACAACTCTTTCAGTATCAAGTCCTGGAGGTGACACAATATGTATTCTAAGTGGTAGAGTTACCACTGGGAACTTTTACCCTATTGGTCAGTGAGTAGTCAAGACTTTCCCCCACCTGTAGGCTGGCACTGGGTATAAATGTGGCATCCCCAGCACAATCCTCAGTACTGTCCCTAGACCCCTTTCATGACCTATGAAATAACAGTAGATCACTGAACCTGCTGTCTGTTACTTGAGAAGACTGGACCTGCTCTCCCTCTTGTAGCCAGGACAAAGAAGTGAACTCCAAGAGTCATAAGGCAGACCTCCTGTCTGGGTTACAGGGACAGAACAAAATTCATGGAGCCTTTTCCTGCGTTCCCAACTAACCAATTCCAAATAGGCCTCCCCTGAACCCTGCTGCTGACCTCTGCTGGAATGTGTCTTGACCCCCAAGTGTGCAATTCAAATGTCTCCAGCTCAGATCTTTCCAGCTAAAAGCAATGGCTTCACCAAGACCTATCCATGTGCATGGAGCCCTTTTCTGTCACAACATCCTGCCTTGTCCCGCTGAGTATGTTTTACTTCCATTTCAGAGATTAAGTCCAAAGTTAAATCTTAAGAATGGGTTAAACCTGGTTTCAGTATCTGGCCCCTGCTTGATTGCAGTTGGGCTTAACTTGTGCCTAGGTACCAGTGCTTTGTGGAGCATTTTTCATATTTGAACTGTAAAACTTCAGAACTCTAGTTCTACTAATAGGGGTTTTTCTCATTTTGGTTTCATCTCATTTATTACCATTTACTCTGTTTTACTAATTTTTTTGGGGTTTTTTCTTTTGTTGTGTTTGGCTTTATTAGTGCTTGAGTGCTGCAACAATACTTTATACACTGCCTTGAAGTTAAGGCTGTCTGTTTCGTGCCATGGCGACTGGAAGGTGGAACTCAGATACATTTAGTGACTCCAAGGGTTCACAGGACTGGGATTGAGGTTATCAGTTGTGATAGGTACTTATCCCCCCCACACACACACACAAAACGAATACCCCAATTTTTCACAGAAGTCTTGTACAAATTTCTAAATGATGTTGTATAGTACAGGTGACTCATCAGCAAATTGTTGGATCATACTCCAGGGCACCCCCACTTTTGTGCAGACATTGGAATCTGCCTTTAACTAAACCAAAGGTCTGCTCAATAACGCTCCTTGTTCGCTTATAATCATCACTGTGCCTCCTTTGTCTAGAGATTTGGGAATGAAAGTATAGAGTCATAGTCTTAATGCATATTCACTGTCACCTGAAATGTAATTAAGTTGTTTTATAAAATATGAATTTCCTTAATGTCACCACTAAGTTTAAATTTTAGACAGAATTACCCAACAACCACCCGCCCGCGAAATCTCAATTTTTAAGCCGCTCATATTGTCATGCGTGCTCTCCGGGTAATGAGCAGCTAGGTTTCTGATCATACATGTGGCATTGAATACTACTTGTATATTTAAAGAATTGTCGCTCTTTCTATTGCAATACACATACTGTGTCTCAGAAGATAGACAAATAAGAACATGTGTACCATTTGCACATATATTCACTTGGCATAAATGAGCTACAGCATAGAATAGGATTTTGGTAGCTTCTAACTCAGCAGGGATACTCAGTAAATGCAAATTGTATATTTATTCTAGCCAACATTGTGTCAAAAAAACTTTTTAAAACACCTGCATGAGTCACTCTGTGTTCTCCCTCCTGAAGTTGGTAGCTATCAGAAGCAAAAATTATAAACTACAAAATACCCGAATGCATGTAGGAATAGCACCAATGTGTTAGGCGGGCCTGCTTAGTACAGAGTCTCATCTGTTTGTTCAAATAGACTCACTCTCCGTCTAAAAATACACTCTCTCTCCCCTCCTCCACTGGTTCAGGAATTCACATCCTTCTTTCTACAGCATAGAGATCAACCATTGTCAAATAAACATTGTAAATGCAATAGGTCTTGCATTTTGTGCGTTAGAGCTATTATTGTAATTGGCAATGTCTTTTATTATGTGTGGCATTTAGTGTATGCGGTGTGCAGAGGAATTATGTGGTTGGATTTGATTAGTTAGATTTGCAATTGTGTGGTGTGGTGTGGAGTGGATTTATGTGGTGTATTTTTGTGGCATGTGTGCTGTAGAATTATGATGATAGTAATTATGTGGTATTGAATTTAGTGGAATTATGTGGAGTAGGACTGTGTGTTATGAAGTGCAATTATGTGGAATGGTATTTTGTTTTGTGCACTGGTATGTAGTGAAGGTTAATTATGTTGTGTGCTGTTGAATTTTGTGGCATGATGTGGAATTCTGTGCTGTGGATTGGATGTATGTGGTGTTTTGTGTAACTATGTCATTGAGTTGAATTATGTGGTTTGGTGTCAAGTTATGTGCTGTGGGTTGGAAATTTGTGGAGTTGAATTATGTGACATGGAACTTGGTGGATAGGTTTGCCTTTTGGTGACCAGAAAACAAATGAGTAGGAGCTAAGCCACAGATCGGTGTCTTTGGGTGTCTAAAAAAAGACAAGGTGATTTAAGTTCTTTAACTGTCTAACCTTTACTTTGATGAAGTTCTCGTTTCATGTCACTGCTTCCATCTGAAGTAATTTTGCTATGTGGCAATTAAAAATTGCAACCATCACAAAAGGCCTCTCATTCTTGTATCCTGTTTGTCTGCATCTGTATTTCTACTTGCTGATCACTGGATCTATACAAGTAATCACTATGGCAAAAGAAGTAACATACAGAACCTTGAAAACAAGGGTGTTAACAATACCGGCTAGAAAAACTACTAAAGACCACATAGCAGCATCAATAAGTGTTTACCAAAATGTTGTTCTTTTTTTCAAAGATACTGTTAGCAGGTAACCAATGGAAAATAACTAATTAGCATCTGAGAAATAAAAATTAGTTACCATGCCCTCAAGTTTGCATATCCCACCTATCACAAAACAATATTACAGACAAATTGCTCTAGCCTGTTCCGGCATATTATATGCAACAGTTTTCTATTACATTTGAGGCCCATTAAGACTAAATAAAAAAATGAGAAGCCCAACACAAATGCATAACGTGCAAGGATACATTTATTTGTCTACACAAATGGGACAGTACGGAAAGGGACATTTGATAATTTCATATTGTTCTCCCTCCCAAATCCAATCCTAGCACAGGATGCACAGCAGAGTCTTTCTCACCTCCACAGTATCTGTAGGGGCGGCCATCTGCTCTGCAGTCAGATTCCCAAACTCAACAGCTAAAATATCCATCCCGGGACATCAACATCCACAAATTGCAGATAGTTCAGCAATGAAGCATAAATTAGGCAGGATGCTCACAGCAAAGCAACACGTTGGTCAACGACGTAAACCAACCCCTAACATGTCAGAACAGTAAGAAGCACACATACGGTTCTGCTATAAAACTGAAAGGGGCATATTATCAAGGGCTGGCAATAGAATTATCACCGCTTTAGTGTCCTTTTTCGGGTGAAAAGTGGCGATAATTTTATCGCATTATTAACAAGGACACATTAGCGCGTATTTCCTTGATTTAGCTCCCGTTTTTGTCACGACTCGCATCGCATTGATAATGAGATGCAAAGTAGGCGTGGCTGTCAAAACAACATAGAAAAATATCGCTAAGGCAGCTTCGCGATATTAACAAGGCTTAGCGATAATCATAATTGCGCTCACTCTGCCTTAACGCAGGAATTTAACCTCTGCTAAATTCCTGACTAACGCATACCTAACATGGGAGGTGGATTATTGGGGTTAAGGCCACAGGGCCTTATCACCAAGCTTATTGCCGTTTTTAAAAGGGAAATCGCTGTTTTTTCAGCAATGTTTGGCCATTTTCCCGCTATCGCTGGAACATTTATCGCCATAGCGCTAAGCGTTGATAATACAGCGCTACCTTGGAGATATATTCCAGCGATAATATTGCTGGGGCTTGATAACATGCCCCAAAGTTTCTCAAGCAAGGCAAAAAAGCAGAGGCGCATGTTAATATGGTGGTCATATAACAATACAGTGTCTCTGCCCAACCCACAATAGATTTCAATGTGAAAGTGCACTCTGATGCAGAATTTCTCCGCACTAAAACAATGTAATAACATTTCGACAGAATTTTTTCACTGTTGGTAATTGAAAACATATTTTTTATCACATTATGCAGGGACACTTTTCAAAGTAAGCAGATTTTAGAAATGATATAACTCATGTACACATATTAATTTGTCATTTTGTTTTGTTGCTGGAAAATGTTATAGACATACAGTTCCTGTCGGAACCTCCTCACGAGTAAAGGAAGCCTCTAACAAAATTCCAACATGTCTGATGCACATGAAAAAGCCTGAAAGAAGGTTTAGACTAGACTGAAAGCACTCAAGTGGGTTCTGGCTTGTGCCTACAGGGTCATGCTTGCTTCATCCAGAGTGGGGAAAACGACAAATGGCCAGTCGGAGGATCTCCACAGCGAAAATAGCAGCGCACTAAGGCATAGATGCATCAAGGCAAAATCCGCTCTCAAAGGGGCAGATTCTCAGAATCTGCCCCTTTGCGACCGGCATTTCTGCACAAATCGCAAATTAAGAAATCTCAAAATGACGATTACTTGCATTTAAGGAATCTCAAATTGAGATTCCTTAAATGCAATGCATTACAGTTTAAAAAATAGCGATTTCGCTAATAGGGCTCGCAAAAAACCATGAAGTTGAACTTCATGGTAATTTGCAAAAACTTTGAAAAATGCACTTTCATGTTGCGCACACACATGCCGTAAGGGCATGTGTGTGCGCAACATATGTGCACAGATCAATTTCAGGGGTAGAACAGGGTGTCCTTAGGACACCCCTGCACCCTTGAAATCACATTCTCAATTTGAGATTCGCTAATTGCGAATCGCAAATTGAGACTGTCTTCCCATTCATAGGAATGAATGGGGAGGTATTCCTTTATTGCGACTCGCAATTAAGGAATTTTAAGAAATCCCTATTTTTTTTGTGATTTACTTATGCATTGCATTTTGCTATTCCTTAATAGTGAATCGTTATTTTTCGCTATTAAGGAATAGCAAAATGGGTTCTTGATGCATCTGGGGGTAAGACCACAGCCTGTGGCAGTGCTGCACACAGAAACTCATAGAAACCAAAAGGCTAAATCCCACAAGCTGTGAAAAAAATTGTAATCATAGGAAGAACCTGGGAGGGATGGAGTGTTTAAAAAAAAAATCTCTGAGCAGAAAGTAAAAAGCAGACGCAGACAAGTCCTGCGACAATACTTCAGAGCCCACAGAGTACATATAACTGATCATGTGAACAGTGCAAGTGATGTCTAGGCTCGACCTAAAAGATTGCAATGCATGTTGTGCCACCTGTTATACCTTGCAGCTGGTTACCACCTGTTTCCAATTGATGGAATTTTATACATGCAAATTACAATGGGCCTTAATTAAGAAGGTCTTGCGCCGCCGGTGCGTCACTTTTAAAATGGGAAAAAGTGGCGTTCCAGTGGCGCAAGGCCTTCATAAATGAGGCCCAATGTTTTAATGAATTTGCTCTTTGTGAATGCTTTGAAAATCAAAAGAGAGATTGGCTTTTTGGTAATCTCATTTAGCACGTCAATATTTTCTATTGCAAAAATAAGGTATTATTAAATATTCTGTGCGGTGTGCTATTTTAGGAAATATGCCCTTGGCAAGTCTTTGTAAATCACTAACATTCTTTTAGTGGTCACTAACCAGTTTGCGACTTGTTAGGGACTCACAGCCAGATTCATCAAGCCGAAAACGGATCGCAAAGGGCCAGATTCTGAGAATCTGGCCCTTTGCGAGCGCTATTTTTGCATTGGGGATTCATCATCCCAAATGCAAAAATCGCATTTTTAGAAATCGCATATTTGCGAATAATTGCATTTAAGGAATCTCAATTAGAGATTCCTTAAATGCAATTCAAGAAGTATTTAAAAATTGCGAAATCGCTATTTTTGGCCGCTATTTACCGTGAAGTCTGACTTCATGGTAAATAGCGAAAACTGAGAAAAATGCACTTTTGTGCATTTTTCTCAGTTGTATGTTACACACACACATGTCCTTTGGACATGTGTGTGCGCAACATCAGTCTACATTTTCATTTCAGGGGTGCTACAAGGTGTCCTTTGGACACCCCTGGCACCCTTGAAATCGCATCCTTATTTGCGATTAGCAAATTGCTAATCACAAATAAGGATTAACTCCCCATTCATTCCTATAGGCCTTTAGGCCCATCGGAATGAATGGGGAGTTATTCCTTATTTGCGAATTGGAAATTTGCTAATCGCAAATAAGGAATGTGTAGGAATCACAATTTATTTAGTGATTCCCACATGAATCCCGTTTTGCAAGTCCTTAATAGTGATTCCTTAATAATCGCTATTAAGGACTCGCAAAACGGGACAATGATGAATCTAGCTGTCACTCTTTTTCATACATCAGGCTCATAGTTATTCATGAGATCAAATACAAACATTGGTAGTCATTTGCTGAATGGCACTCCAGTCCTAGAAAGACAAGATTCACGAAACTCTATTAATGTATTCGTCCCCACACTTGCAGCCTCATATAAAATGCTGGGCTGCTGGCGAAAATTATAATGGATAATCCACTTTTAGCTACGGGTTGAATGTATGATGGACGCTTAAAACTACCCTTCTGTGAGTTGAGGCATAAATAGTAAAAAGAAAGTAGCACAGCACATTTTTTTTTTATCTAAATAAGATCTACAAACTCGAGGAATATTTTACAAACTAAAGGAAAGGGAGCAGATACCAAGGATTAAGGAAAGGGAGCAGATACCAAGGATTAAGGAAAGGGAGCATATACCTAGTATTTCTTTTATTTCTTGAGTGAGCATTTGTGATGTTCCACATGCAGATAGAGGAAGTACTTCGTGGAGAAGAAAGGATGGGTCTGGTCTGCAGGCTCAGTATATGCAGCACTCTAGGAATCTGTGTTAGATCTGGTGGATACAGGTTTGAATCTTAGTGGGTCCTCCACTCCCTCTTCCATTCAAGTTTTATAAAATGAGTATTTCATGTGCGAATTTCGTTGCGTGCACTGCATCGCATTTGGGGATGCAGTGCACACAACGCAATTTGTTTTATTTATTTAAATGTTTACTTACCTCTAAAGCTCCGTAATCCATAGATTACTACCCCCCACACTGCCCCTCGCCCTCCCCACGTCACCGCCCTGCAGCTACACCCATTTCCGACCGCGGCTGCTTGTAAATATGGGCTAGCACACTGCGCTGCAGATGCATCATATTGTTGTAAATCTGATGCATCCCTGTGCTTTTATAATGACGCAGCTCTGCACAGCAAAATGTTTTGTGGAACTTCATCATTTTGTTGTAAATGAGGCCCCTAAAATCTAGTGATAGTGATAAACAGCACCACAGGCTGGTTATTTCCCTTGATATTTGGACTTAAAACAGCTCCCTCAATCTCTTTAGGGAACAAGATGAGCAAAAATACCATGCTTTTAAAAACAAATAGGTGTTCTTTGGGAAAGAAAGAAGTTACTAATACCAACCATTTTGATAAGATGAATTAGGAACAACTATTTCAACGAATACAGGGGAATAATAATTTCTATACATTAGTCTTCAGAGATGCATACGCATGTCCTTTATTACATACAACATTGTATCGACTGGAAAATGGCTTTTAATTATAAGGTGCTCGGACAATTGTCAGATTTTTCACACTGATATGTATTTATTTGTATACGTTACTTTCCATGCTCACAGAATATCAGTCATTTATGCATCATCCTAAAATACAAAGGGCCTGATTCCCAAAGGTAACTTACACTTTTGGATAAGATTACAGTCTTGAGTAGGTTTCCTACTTTTTGATATTCACAAACTGCACTTTTATGGTAACTTACACTTTTGTAGTAATTCACATGTATAACTTATGCTTTTGTAGTAATTTACACTTTTGTAGTAAGTCCAGCACTATACATTGCCAACCACTGGTGCGGCACTACCCTCTCACAGAAAATAATGAAGATAGATACTTAAAAAAAAACACGCCTGGGAATAATGTTTAATTACACTACATCATTTAAAATAGGTAAAAATATAATCAAATAAAAATTATTGTCAAAAATATATCAAAAGAGCACAGATGGTTTAATTAATTATAAAATGTTTAATAAACTATTTTAATTTAAAGCAAAATGTAACATTATATTTTACTACAAATAATGCCAATCATTCTAACAAGTTCCATACATCACTTTTTAAAAATAGGAGTTCACATAAAAATATTTTCTCTTTAGGTGCGAATGAATATTTGTAATTTAAGTTTCAAAAAAATAATTTTACTTTAATTGACTATATTTCTATTAAATAAAGTTTTATTTCAAAATTAATTTATTAGTGATACAGCTTTTTTCTATTCTGTTCTACATTTAAAGTCAATACATGAAGTACATTTTTTATTAATATTTAACCTAAAAAATTAAATTTATATTTATTTTCATTTTAAATACTTTTTTTAAAATTGTCTTTACCCTTTAACAGACGCCACATTCGGGGTGGCTGTCTCTGCATACTGTAGTACAGGACATATTTTAAAAAAAATATTGAACTAGAAAATAAAACTTTGCAAAGATGCTGCTGAGACAACCATCTTTACCCGCTTTTCATTTAGATATTATTTATGGCAATAATCAATTTTCCCCTGGGCAGCTTTGTATTTTATCCTTTTTTCTCTGCCCACTTCCTAATTGCAACCTGTTGTCTTCATCTATTACTTACTTGACGCCTGTATCTTTCTAGCTCCAAATTCTTAGAACATTCTTCTCTGTGTTCCGTGGTCATGGGATTACAACTGAATTTAAAAAATATCACCTTTTTTGAGTAAAATTGTAAGGACAACATCGTTTATGTTTCTTTTGCAGTAACTGTACATACGACATTTCCGTACCTTTGACAATATTGATGATTGTCACTTGATGAACTAAACAGTTTCTTCTATCATAAGTTTCCCTCTGTAAACTGCCTGAGTTATTGAAATGATGGATCATTTCTCATAAACACACCATGTAAACCCCCCTCAGCACATATGGGAAATCAATGCATATGAGTGGCAAATGCGCTTATATGCTCTTTTGCTTTACCAATCAGCACAATTAGATCTCTCAGGGTATATTTCATCCAAGGGAGTATTGAGAGCGTTATGTTGGAAGCCATCATGTTAGCCAAGAGGCTAGCATCAAAAACATCAACTTTATAATACTAAACTTAATGGTAGTGGTGTGCGAAATTCACATACTTTGCTATTGTATTATTAAGCGAAATTCCACAAAAAGTACTTAAAATTGCACGCAATAAAGTGAAATGTAAATCCAGCCTTTATTTTACTATTTCAGCCTTAAGTCCGTCAGTGTGTCCATTTTGGAGATAAAGATGAATTTTACGCAAAACCATTTGACAAATTAAGTGATATTTCGCTGGTGTAATGGACATTTCACCCTAGTTTAATTAACAGTTATCAAAGAGAATGTCAGAATAAAGATTATGGCACATTGTCCTGCAGTTGAAAGAGAAGCACAGAAGTTCAAAGAAGTGTGAACAATGAGCGAATTAATTCTGTCGTCACCCCTGCCTAAAGCTGTAAATTTCCCAACTTTGAAATACAATGACGACTGTTGCCTTAGCAAAAGAAATTGACAGAGCACACACATTAAAGTGGGAGCGCATTGAGATAGTTCAGAGTTATACTTATCCGGGAGTTACAATGACCAATAATGTAACCAGGTTAAGTCATTTTAAAATTAGGTTTATAAAAGCCAGATCTGTTGGTTTGGTTCAATTTCACTATTTCCGTTTTAGGGAACAGAGATGTGCCTACCTTAAAACTTGTTCATCTCTAAAACCCCTTCTGTTGCACTTTGTGAAATTGAACAACAACCTTTTAATTCCATTAAAAACAAGAATAAACTGGAGTTACACCTGTGGAAATCTTTTACTTTTGCTAATGGCCTTTGACTTCATTTCAGATCCTGCGGTTAAAAATGGGAATGATACTTATGAACTGTAAGCATGTTCACGAGTGATTCAATATTATTAATATCATATTTTTAAGACTCTCTTAATCGTCATGATAAATATCGTTTGGATTCTCTTATTCGTCATGATAAAGATAGTTTGGAATGAAATCTCAGATGACTTTTAAGAAAATATGTTTGTTTTGAAATCTGGGGGCATATTATGAAGACAGGCAATATAATTATCGCCGTTTTAGCGGCAGAAAACTGCCGCTAAAACGACGATAATGGGTTTGATAATATGCTCTATGGAATTCCAATTGAAGCCAATGTTAGATGTCCTTCAGATTTAACATGGGCTTCAATTGGAATTCCAGAGAGCATATTAGCAAGCCCATTATCGCCGTTTTAGCGGCAGTTTTCTGCCGCTAAAACGGCGATAATTTTATCGCCTGTCTTGATAATATGCCCCCACGTCTCTTTAAACCAAATTTGCCCAAAAATTATGAAAACACGGAAGAAAAAAATCTCTGAGCATAAAAAGCCTTCATACTGATATCTGTTATTGCTTAAATTAGAAGGCTACATTTCAATTGTTCCTTTGTGACAACGGGGGAAGCCAGTTTTATTTAAAATTAACTTATGATCCAGAGGTAAGATGTTTCTACATGAATTTTAAATGTGGAAAATTCCTCTTATGTGGTAACATTTGTCTACTCACTAAAGATTTAAAAAAGCACAAGGGTTTCCAATTCCGAAAAATCCGAGATTTGAACTACATTCTCTTTTTGTCCCGGATTAATATTGCATCAAAACCTACCTTTGACAACGATTTTAGGAAGATTTAATATCAAAACATACTGTGAAGCTTTAATTATCGTTTCTTACAAAAAATGTGAATGTTTGTTATCAATTCTGTAATTATTTTTACATTTTTTATTACATACCATTTGTGTCTTATATTTTAATGTCGTTGAGATAAAATATTTCAGCGGTAATATTTTAACGAACTTGACTAACTGACATGCTATATTGATTTTTCTTAAAAGTCACCACTCTGGAGGCGTTTGCTGCTACAAGCCATTGGATGTGAGGCACCAAGCTTTCAGAATTGAGGCATCAAACTTTCAGATGGGATGCTCTAAACTTTCAGAAGTGAGTCATAAAGATGTCAGAAACGATGTAAATCGATATAAATCTTATCTACATGACAGTAATGGCGTAGGTTGTCTTCTGCCCTGACTCCGGGTCGGGATACTTGTGGTAAAAAGACACTCTTCTTCTAAGATTCAGCTATTAATGGGAGGGTATCAACCAACATGCACAGCTCTAGCATATGGATGTTTGGAACCCCCGGAAGTGCAACATTTGGTTGTTTTTGTGATTAGTTTATGCAGCAAGGTCGCATTTTTAGGCTGATTGCTGCAATCTGGTGCCCTCTTGTGGCGATTGGTGATTGCGCCGTAACATTTCTGCCATATACAACATCATATCTATCGTGGAGTGATGCTGTGAACAGAAAGATAGGCGGGAGGTGCTGCTGAGCCCCTACACATTTGAAATTATTTAATTGATGGTGAGTAATAAAAAAACGTTGTTTTTTTTTTATTTGAAGCATTTATAATGTGTTAGAAGAAATACTGTCAAACGTCAGTCAATATCTTTTTACAAACTGTGGATAATTTCTTTAAAATGGAGATCTGTGTTTAACTTTCCTGTAAACCATTTTGCTCACTGAAACTAGCCATTCACTTGCTCGGATATGGTCATATGGTCATGTGAAACAGAAGGCTAGAGTGTGCAAACATGTTTCAACATGTATGAGTAACAATGATTGATTGCCTTAAGAACTAAACCTTACAAGTACTTCAAAATACACCAGGTGGTTGGGAGGTACAAATGAGGTGCATTATGTTTTAATACTGTATTGTGATGGAAAAGGGGTTCAGTAATGTTAAAACAGAGGCATTCATTTTACTTCGTATGAGGCATAAATGTAAAACTACACGGATTGTTTTTATTTCTTCACTACAAACAACAATTCCATTTAAAATGAACACAGATGACAACCCCAAATCGCTGTAGTTTGTGAGTCGCAGGCGATACATAAGTGGTATGTACCTTCAATCTTATAGTATGTCTCTTGTTTGGAGTGCTGCGCATATGGTAAATCTGTGAACAGCCTGATTGGCATACATATTACAACTTGAGCATGGTATACATTTATCAGTAAAATGACGAGGTCGTACAGTGACAGGTCAAAACACATGAATGTGCACATTTGTGTCCCATTACCATCAAAAAACACTGGTAGTGGGTGTGATGTAGCTCCAGTAACTCGGTCCCACTCATAGCACAACGATAAAACGTTACTTTGGTAGGTAAAGCCATTTGCCACCAATATTTCCACTTTCAGGTTTTTTAGGGGCATATTACCAAGCAATAGGGATAATTATCGCTATTGCTTGTTTAGAGACAAAAATGTATCGCCGACCTGCGGCGATTTTTATCGCAGATAAACCTTGGTATTACCAAGGTTTATCGCAAAGGGGATAAAAATCGGCCGTAATGCATGAATATCGCGGAAAAGTCAGCGATATTCATGCATTACCGCGCTAATGCTCTTAGCCATGTTATCCACCTACCATTGGATAACATGGCTAAGAACTGCTCAGGGGCAGGTGTTAGCTTTTGGAGATATTCGCGCTTAGCGCGAATATCTCCAAAAGTTGGTAATAGGAGATAGCGATGTTAGAAACTGTGTCCAGTCGCTTACATCTTGGCACGCCCACTTCGCATGTCATTAGTGATAAATATTACTGACATGCAAAGCGGGGCCCAAGATGGTCGCTATCTCCTACTAGCTGTCGCTAACTGGTGTTAGCGACAGCTAGGTAATAGGGAGATCATTTTATCTCCGCTTTCTTGGCTTTTAAAGCCAAAAAGCAGACATAAACCCCCTTGATAATATGCCCCGTAGTTCCTAATTCTGGATTGTGACCTAGGTGAGCAAGCACTATAGTATTTCTACTGATGTTGTGAACTTGAATGTTCAATGTGCTTCAGGGCATCACAAGTTGCATTGTTGTACTGAGTATTTGGCACGTGATAGTTATCTTGTTCCCCGAATAAGGTATTATTTGCGACATTTTGCGGTCTGGGCAACAGTTGCATTAGCCCACTAAATTATTCTATCAATTGTCATTTAGCAGGTGCATAATTGCCATATCCTTAACCTTCAATTCTATGTTCAGTTGTAAGTACGGAGCAAAATAATGCATGGACTCCACTTTACATACAGTTAAGCGGTGCAAAAAACTAAAGAAATGTTGCAGCCTTTATTGTAACATTTGGTTATAATATGGCCATATAGCCTGCTGCCGAGGGCTATACCGGTTGTTAAAGGCCCTGAACCTGAGTTATAGGCCCAAGCCTTAGGTAAAGGCCTATACGTGTGAGTGCCTTTAACAACTGGTATAACCCGAGGTAGAAGGTCTAACATTACAACCTTCCACCCACAAAGAGTAATGTTCTGAATCAAGAAGGGAGACAACAGAAAGACAAATATCTGAATGTTGGAGCAGGAGGCTTATATCAGCCACTATCAGGCCGGAGCCACTCCGTTATCAACAATGGACCTCCCAACATTCCAATTTTAAAATAACTTTAAAAAAAGCACTTAAATTATACTGTAATAAGTATTGCATTCACACAGCATATATTAGATGGTCACAAGTTCCCAACTCTATAATAAATAATTGAACACTTGATAAATGTTCTTAAATATAGACAATCCCAAAGTTACATTTTAAAAAACGATTTCAATTTAACACCACTGACTTTTAGGATGAGATGATTCCGAGGTTTATTAAGTCACAGGTTGGGTACATTTCTCTTTCCCATAATACTATCACCATCACTCATGTTAGCATTTGCAAATATATGCACTACTGTGAATGCAGGAGGGCAATTAGACTTGAGTGCTACTATGCATGGGTTCTACACTTCAAGGGCTTTGCACAGAAATGGCTTTACTCATGTAGGCACATGTAGGGTAGGTTTTCAAGATGACTTCATGTTTCCAGTCCTGGACTTTCATTCAGAAAATGACTGCATTGTATCAGTTATACTGCATGAGTCCTTTTGCGTGAGGCATATTGTGTCTACGCGTTACGTAACATTGCCTTGGACACAATGATTGTCATTGGTGACTTATTTGGGGCATTTGTCACATAATTATGGCAGCTACTGGCATCATGGTGGTTAAAAAGCCCGTCTCATTGCAGGCATTCCTAGTATTTAAAGGTAATAAACATGTGCCAAAGGCAGAATCTATCCATATGTAACATTAGTACAAGTGAGTGCCACATGAAAATAATAAGGTGAGGTTTGGGGACCAAACAAGTATTTACTAAAACTAAAAAACATATATTTTGTGACAACCCAGATTTTCATTGAAAATATTTGGGTGGATTGTGTTTACTTATCCAGAGTGAATTCTTGCACAATAGCACAAAATATCTGTATTTTCAAATATTTTACAAGCTAATGTTTTGGACACATGATAATAATATATTTAAAGTTGGTATTTGATGAATACTTAATGCAGAGATAAGGATGTTTATTGCTAATCTTGGTTACTTGATTCAAGAGGACAGTTTCTGTCATGGCCTTTACTTAATTAATCTAGGGAGGTGTTTAATCATAAATATTGATAAAGCTTTTTATGATATTGTCCCCACTGCTGTTTTAGACCTTGTGATGTTATAACTGTATAACCTAGCTTCTGTTTGATCATGTGAGCTCTACATTATTGATCTGTAGCATTCTTGCTTGAGCTGTAAAATGTATCTAGCTGTTTCGCCCTTGACCTGTGATTGTGAAATCTGATTAACTATGATCGCCCACCTTTCCAAGCATATAATTTGGCATACCATATGACTGAAAATGTGCTTGAAAAGAATCGGACGTAAAAAGAGAAGTGAAAAAATTGCTGTACTTAAGTCGAAATATGATAGAGCATATGAAATTGCATAATAGTTGTTCTGACCTTTCTATAATGCCTATAGCATTTTAACAATGCGTAAGGACATTTTGTTGAAAGTTCCACTGATCTCCTAACATGTTTTCTAAGTTGTCTTGGGGAGAACACGCCCCAAAACCCCTGCAGAGGATATGTTTTTCCTGGCATACCACAAAAGTATTGGAATATTTAATTTCTGTTCATTCAGATCAAATACATTTTTTTTATTTGTATTTATTTATTTTATGCGTTTTTGTATAGCGCAGATTTTACCCGAAGGTGTCAGAGCGCTTCACAATAGGAACAGAACTGATACATTAGGAGAACATTACAAGTGAACAAATTACAAAACCAAACGTTAACAGTAAATTGCACCATACAGCCCGATTGTTTTTTTAACAAAATACATTTCTGGTATAAAGAAGGACCCCAACCTCAATCTGTCCAATTTGAGGTAGGTAGTTACATCCAACAAATTTCAAAGAGGTATTATTCCAGTGCAGTGCAGCACAATTAGAAATATTTATATTTGTGTAAATTACTTCTGAATTTGGTATTTTATTAATAATAGGTCTCTATGTAATTGTTATGTCACAATAAAACTCTGTCTTTGATGGTATTGCTTGAGTTCACCAATGAAATCTATTTTTACATATTGGTGTTGTGCACTGTAGAGCGACCAAGTAGTGAGGATAAGGAAGTACGACAGATCTACAAGCAAATCATTTTATTTATTTGCCAAACTAATTGGGAGTTTTGTTTAGATCGACACACTAATAACGCCTAAAAAATCAAAATACACCAATCAGTAGTCTAAATGAGATCAACATTCTCGCTCATATATTTATATAGATTCTCTATGCTAGATTTATCAGGAGATGAATGGCTCAGAACATCTTGCTGATCCATTTTGAGACACTTCAATGCTATGCTTCTGTGTTTGAATCAAAGCATTATAAGTTGTGGAAATCTTTTTCCAATCAAAACTTGAGTTCAATGTGCATGGTTGTTTCTGATGATTTAGTTGAAGAGAATACACTTTTTATAAATGACATATTACCACTGGGTAGTTACAGTTAGCCCCATGTTTCCGTAGGGAAAGCATTTTTGAGTTTGCTTATAACTTTGCAACCATTTGACAGACAAATCTTTACAAAACTTTCCCCACACATCTCTGCTCCTTCATGGAAAGTTTCAGGGTGATCCATCAAATGCTGGCTGAGAAAATAAAAGGCAGGCCTCAAACTCAATTTCTCCATGCATTTTTTTCATTGGAAAATTGAGCAGCGATACTGCGAAAACGACTCAATTAAATTACGCCACATTTGGCAGAAAGCTAGATCTTGATCCTGAAAACGTGGCTTTTGTGATTTGGTGTGAAGCCATTCAGAAGTTTTTGAACCCTAAAGTAACTATAATTTGCTCCTACCCCATGCACTGCTCGTTACCCCACGTATTGTCTGCGACTCACTCGCCTCGTTCTTCCACCGCAAGATCATCGATATACACAACAGCTTCGGCGCACCAACCACCGAACCAACGCCCCAACCACCACCCTCTGCGCCTGGACCCCAATCAGCACCGAAGACACCACCCACACGATGAACACCATCCACTCCGGATCACCAACCGATCCCTTCCCCCACCACGACTTCAACAAGGCCGACTCCATCATCGCACCCCAACTCCGGGACATCGTCAACACCTCCTTCAACACCACAACCTTCCCGGAGACCTGGAAGCACGCCAAGCTCAGCGCCCTCCTGAAGAAACCAACAGCGTACCCCACCGACCTCAAGAACTACCGCCCCATCTCGCTCCTCTCTTTTCCTGCCGAAGTCATTGAGAAGACCGTCAACAAACATCTTGCGGCCTTCCTCGAGACAAACGGATTCCTCGACCCTTCGCAGTCCGGTTTCCGAGCCAACCACAGCACTGAGACCGCCCTCATCGCAGCCACGGCAACATCAGATCCCTGCTCGACAACGAGGAAACAGTGGCCCTCATCCTCCTGGACCTCTCTGCAGCGTTCGACACTGTCTGCCACCGCACCCTAGTACAGCGCCTCAGCAACATTGGAATCCGGGAGAAGGCACTGGAGTGGATCATCTCGTTCCTCGCCGGAAGATCCCAGAGAGTCCGCCTCACCCCGTTCAGATCCGAAGCCACCGAAACCATCTGCGGCATACCACAAGGGTCATCACTCAGCTCAACCCTCTTCAACGTCTACATGAACCCTCTTGCAGCCATCGCACGCAAAAACAACCTCAACATCATCTCCTATGCCGACGACACCCAGCTAATCCTCTCCCTCACCAACGACCCCGCCACCGCCAGAACCAGCCTACACGAAGGGATGAAAGACGTTGCAGAATGGATGAAGAACATGCGCCTGAAACCGAACTCAGACAAGACGGAAGTCCTCATCCTGGGACCATCGCCCTCCGCCTGGGACGACTCCTGGTGGCCCCCTGCCCTGGGCACCACCCCCAAACCAACGGACCATGCTTGCAACCTGGGCTTCATCCTGGACTCCTCCCTAACAATGACCAGACAAGTCAACGCCGTCTCGTCATCATGCTTCAACACCCTGCGCATGCTCCGTAAGATCTTCCGATGGATCCCCACCGAAACCAGGAAGACGGTCACCCAGGGACTCGTCACCAGCTGACTGGACTACAGAAACACCCTCTATGCCGGAACCACAGCCAAACTTCAGAAAAGACTCCAGCGCATCCAGAACGCCTCCGCACGACTCGTCCTGAACATCCCCCGACACTGCCACATCTATGGCCATCTGAGAGACCTGCACTGGCTCCCCGTCAGCAAGAGGATCACGTTCAGGTTCCTCACCTACGCACACAAGGCCCTCCACGACCTGGGCCCCAAGTACCTCAACAACCGCCTGACCTTCAACGCACCCACGCGCCAGCTACGATCGACCAGCCTCGCCCTCGCCGCCGTACCACGCATCCGCAAAGCCACCGCCGGGGGAAGATCCTTCTCCTATCTGTCAGCCAAGACATGGAACTCCCTCCCCATCCACCTCCAGCTGACCCAGGATCATCTCTCCTTCAGGAAGCTCCTCAAGACCTGGCTCTTAGAGCAGTGGCGAACCCCTCCACCCCAGCGCCTTGAGACCCTTCCGGGTGAGTAGTGCGCTATACAAATGCCCAGGATTGATTGATTGATTGATTGTATCACTTATGACATTTTCGATGACATCACTGATAATATCACTGCAACATCTGACCAGGGAACAAGTCCTCACAGATCTTCTTTGTGCAGGAACAGCGTTGGAATTCACCGCCTCTCTACACATGTGCAAGGATTGAATGACAATATCCCCTGGGGTTCAGTTACGAGACGCTAATTTTCCTTCATTTCACTTTTACCACTCATTTCAGTGTTGGCCGTATAATATGGAAAACACCCCTCATTTGTCATACCCAATAGTAATATGACACATGTAATTAATATCTTTTTAGGCATTCACATCTATCACTACTAATAAGTCCTTTGTAGTTAGGTAAGGGCTAATGTAAACTACATGCCCTTCAAACAGCTGCCCGTGAGCGCTGACATACAAATGTTTTTGTTCCTTTTAAAATATCTTTCTACATATTTCCAACAATTCCTTTATACGGGGCAAAAACCTGTTGACAAAGCCGATAATGTTTTTGTTGTTTCATAAAGTTTTCATAGTAACAATTACCTACACATATAGGTGGGCGTTTCAGCTCCTTTTGTGATCATACCTACATGTGACCAAATATGTCATAGTGCAAGCTGGCACAAGAGGCTTGATGCCGCAGCCGCACGGGGAACTACTTCCTCTAATAAATCCACTTCCTTTAACCAACCACGCACATAGAGTTGAGCGTTTCAGCTCTTTACATCACGATAATCCTTAACGTAACACTTTATTGCACGTTTCGACGCATGACGCGCCCAACGTCCCTGCCACCTGGGAATCCTTTTAATTTAAAACACACGCTGAGCAGACACCGAGCTATCCACGGGGTCCAAGGAAAGGAGTATGCAGGTGCCATACTGGCGTGTGCCTTTGATGTAGTAAGTGGATACGAGAGCGCTACCACAAACTTAAGGTAACCCAAGGGTAATTACTGATTTGACTAAGGGGAATTGTTTTTCTTGAATCCCTACAGTGTTTGACTATAAGTCACCGACCCCCACCGGGACCCATGTTGTGAGGCCATACATTTCCTCATGTAAGCCCTACCTTTAACAGCATACTTGTAACAACAAGTTCTTTAACCCATGCTCAACAAACTGCTGTATCTGTTGTTAGATTGAGTCTTGCAATCACTCTCACTCCAGCAGCATAGTCATGTTCTTTGCTAAAATGAAAACACTTAGCAGTAATTTCTGTGTAAAGCGTGCATGACAGTAGGCGCACCTTTTTCAAATTGTAATGCCATACAATAATAGAGCACCTCTCAAAAGCAACTGTGTAGCACAATGTGTTAGTGTTGATTCACATGTCACTGACACAAATGCATTACATGAAGTTGTTAGTGATATAACGACATTCAAAGAGCACTAAACAGCAGCACAAGTCTAGTCTCTCTGGATTATGGATAAGCACTTGAGATACGATGTACCATTTTGCCATGTGACTTATTCTGTTTGGGCCCGATTCACAGAACTAACTTAAGACAAAATCCTAAACTTACTACCATTTTGGTATTCACAGAAGGCACTTACTCATTTTGGTATTCACAGAAGGCACTTACTCATTTCGGTATTCACAGAAGTTAGGAGTCTTAACTTTAGGACTCCTGAATGCCTCCTGTGAATACCGAAAGTCGGTATTCACAGAAGGCATTTAGGAGTCCTAAAGTTAGGACTCCTAACTTTACTACTACTAAATTGAGAAAAATCCTAACTTTAGGACTTTCGGTAATTACAGAAGGCATTTAGGGGTCCTAAGGTTAGGAGTCCGGACTTTACTACTTCTTAATTGAGAAAAATCCTAACTTTAAGACTTTCGGTATTCACAGAAGGCATTTAGGAGTCCTAAAGTTAGGACTCTCTTCTGTGAATACCGAAATGAGTAAGTGCCTTCTGTGAATACCAAAATGAGTAAGTGCCTTCTGTAAATACCAAAATGGTAGTAAGTTTAGGATTTTGTCTTAAGTTAGTTCTGTGAATCGGGCCCAAACAGAATAAGTCACATGGCAAAATGGTACATTGTATCTCAAGTGCTTATCCATAATCCAGAGAGACTAGACTTGTGCTGCTGTTTAGTGCTCTTTGAAGTGCCGTTATATCACTAACAACTTCCTGAAGGGTCGACTAGACAACCGTGAGTTTATTCGGTTCACTCCACCACAGGTTAGGGTGCGCCTTAGCGTGCGCATACCGCTGTGGTGTGCTGGTCCTGATGAATGCTTCGCCAATTTGGAAGCAGAAGCATGTCGACCAATTTATTTCTTCTCACAATAGGATGTATCTGATCAATTTAGCCAGTTATTAGACATCCAATGCACCTGTTTTTATTAATGCCTGGTTTTCCACCAATGAAGATTTTTGGGATTAAACTCAGGCACCTTTAAAACAGCATCTTTTCACTCGCACCATTGTACTCACGTCACACACAAAAACCTGCTCCACTAGTCAGATGTTGTAGCACTCTGGAGAGGCTCTCAGCCACTCTGGTGGGGATCCGATGATGAAGCATGTCACCAACTAGGTTGATGAGTGACTCCTCTGGCTGGCTCTTTTTTCCTGTTTAGCCACACTCTTTCGTTGTTGTTTTGATAATTGATAACAACACTGTGCATGGTGGAGGTGAGAATTATAGTTGCTACAGGGCCCAAGTTATAGTTATAGTTACTCAAGATAATTATAACAGGTGAGTTTAAGTGTTGTTTTTTAAATGGTATGTTTTAACCAGCCACGGCCCGTGGAGGGAGATGCGGTGGGGCCGAAAGGCGGGGCAGGGTGGGGGGATTCTAAAAACCGGAATATAGATAATTGGAGGTAAGTAAACAATTTAATTAATAAAATGAATTTCATAGCGCCCCTGTTATCGCAAGACCTTGCGTGTTAGGGGCGTGACATGGGTGTTGCTGTAGGTGTTCCCACGCAACACCAATGTCCACTGAGGCATTTTCAGATTTACGAGAAATCGTAAATCTGGAAATGCGTCAGAATGCTACGCCACCATAGGGGTGGCATAGCGAGGCGCAACAAGGAGAAATGTTTTAATTTCTCCTAGTTTCTTTCTCTTTCAATGTGTGCTGCATTCTACAGCACACATTGGAAGAGGAAATCACCTTAATTTATTGTTTTTTTGCAGGAAGGTGCCCCCTTCCTGCACAAAAACTATCTCCCCACGACACAGGAATCCTTGCACCATAGTGCAAGGTTGCCTGCGCTGGCGCATGGCACTAGTTTGTGCGCCAGCACAGGTGGAAGCACATAGATGCGACTTATTGTTATAAATATGTTGCATCACTATGCTTCGAAACTAACGCAGACTAAAGCAGCAAAATGTCTTTCGGCAGCGCGCTGCGTTCGTTTCTTATAGATCTGCCCCTATAATTTTAGCGACATGACATCATCGGCCAGCACCCCCACTCTGAATATTACTCCAGCACCACTAGAAGAGCTACTTCTTGCTTTAGTCCTCAGAATGAGATTTCAGTAGGGTGGAAGAAACTCGCCGAAAGAAGCTCAGTTCTGTAAGAAATACTGAGTTCAGCTGTTTCAAGATGCCCAGAGGTGCATTTCGAGCACACATTTCAAAGCTGCCCATTTAATGTCGTGACGGAGACAGTTACGGTTGTCAGTGGTGATTTCATGCTTCCTTTTGCAGCTTTCGTTCCATCTGTCAGTGACAGCTTCATCCACCTTCCAGTTTCACGGAGCAGCTGCTGGAAATGAACCGCTCCGCTTGGTGGACACCCTGAGAGGAAGAGGAGCACTGGCTTTTGCAGCTCGAACTCGGATTTAAATAAAATGCTTGGATCGAGTGATATTAACACATCCTCTTCCTAAAAATCAGGCACCTGAATCAATGCTCTATCATATTTTTGAGGGGATTAGTTTCCCGCGCCGCTAATAGAATATGTGTTGAGTTCATGGACTCGGTTAGCAAATTATATTGGTTTTCTGATTTTTTTTTCGTTTCCTCTTCAACAGTATATTCACTATAGTTTGTTGAGGCCAGTTCACAAAGAAATAACTGATTTAGGATTCAACATGTTACATTCGAATTTTTGTAAAGTTACTTTTTGTCACGAGTGATAATTTGTATTGATTTCATATGAGTAACTCTTAGAAAATAATAGATTATTTTTCATACATTTAAATCGGTCGGTAACAACAGCAGTTTACGTTTAATTTTTTTTAATTAAATTTGCATATTTACTGCAGATGTTATGTCATATTATGCAATCTTGTGTTACTTTATTTTGTATTTTTTTTGCAAAGTGTAGCACGTAACAGTTCTAGGCCTCTTTGCATTAGAGTTGATTGGTTAAAGATGTTGGGGCAGATTTACAAGCCCCTTGAGTGACTTTTGCTCTGCAGTTGCGTCAATTTTTTGACGCAACAGCCGCGCAAACAATTCGGCCTATTTACAACGTGACGCATCTAGGGAGATGCGTCACGTTGTAAAGCCCCACGTCACATTATACCTGCGTCAGGTATAATGTATGCAGGGTGGGGTAGAAAGGCCTCGTAAAAGTGACTCAGTGAAATCTATAAGATTTCAATGAGTCACTTTTAGGATGCCACTGCATCAAAACCTTACGCCTGCTTCAAACAGGCATAAGTACTGATGCAGTGTAGTGGGAATAGGCATCAACACGCATTGCTGAAGTTGCGTCGTGCTTGTGACACGACTCCAGCAATGCGTGACTTTTACACCAACAAATGCATCAGAATTTCTGACTCATCTGTCATTCCTTGCGCCATAGTGTGCCGTATTGTAAATACGGCGCATCTATGGTGGCGCAAGGGTTTCTAAGGGTGGCGCAGGAAAAGTGACGCATCTGTACAGATGCAGCATTTTCTTGTAAATCTGCCCCGTTTTATGCAATCGGTGACTTCAATTTAAGTGCAGAATCAATATGATTAGTTTGCCGTGCTGCCATTAGATAGCATGTTGTTGTATTGTAATTTTGTGTGTTGTGTCTTGTACAGTTGTACCATTGGAGGGTAGTTCGGACTCACAGGAGTAGGCAGCATCTTATGTCCGTCTACAATTTGCACATTTGTATGGTTGGCAATATAAATTTTGCTGATCCTTGTGTGAGATGTTCCCAAGCATGTGCAATCTCACTGAAGGAAGCTCTGTAGTGTGGTAGAGGCCTTCCAATACGCCACTCAGTGCTCAGGGACGGGCTCAGGGAGAGGGCCTGCGTGACCCCCCTTCCAATTTGCTGCATTTGTGGTCTCAGGGGTCGACTCCCCAAGGGACTTTTCAGGCTTGTGGAGGGGGGCCTTGTGGTCCTCTTCCCCATTTTATGCTTTTTCGGCCCCCAGGGTAGGGTCCCTGGGGCCTTTTTAGACCTGGGGAGGGGGCAAAATTGGCCCGTCTCCGCATGAGCTCCATGTTCATCCCTAGTTGTGGCCTCCCTGGGGCCTTTAGAGGCGCCTAGAGGGGGACCATGTGCCCTATCCCCATAAAAATGAATCTCGACCCGTGGGGTGGGCTACCCAGGGCCACTCGGGGCCAGTGGAAGGATAGCCTTGTAGACTCCCTCATAAATTATAGGATGGACCCAGGGCTTCCTAGTGCCTCTAATGGGTCAGAGAGGGAGACTGTGTGTCTCCCTCCCCATAAAACAGTTTTTTTGGCCCCATAGGCAGGCTCCCCAGGGCTTATATTAAAGAAATGCTGCCTGTGTCATTTCTTTTAGAGGGGGGATCATACAAGAGTCTCGTGGCAATTTTTGCCTTTTTTCTTTTCTTTTTTGGTCCCGGGGGGATTCCTCTGTGTCCCCTCCATCGGACCTTTTAAGACAACCTCAGGACAGGTGACTAAGGGCCTGAATATGATGCTGGTCAGACCATCGGCCCAACCGCTACAACTGTGCGCCAATTTCAACCGCCAAGGACAGGAAAGCTCCACCTGCCCTATTACAATGGAACAGCTACTCCTGTGGAGGTCTCATTGTCGGCGGTGTCCTGCTCTCCGGACATGTGGCAGCAAGTGTGTGTAAATGCACAGGAAACGTGCAGTTCTACACACATACATGACACGTGGGACATGCCTTGTGCACCATGTACCCCATTGCTGGAGTATGATGATATGTGCATGGGCCAGTCAATGAGGATACATGCCACATAAGGACTTACCTAGATTTTGCCACCCACAAGACAATCTACTTCGGGTTTCAGCTGCTGAGGGGAAGGGGGGACCTTGAGGGAGGGATCCACACCAGAGACCACTGTGGAGAAGGGGAATAGTCTTAGTATTCACCCCTTTTCCTTCATTTCCTACAACTTGAGGCAAACGGTTGGACTGCCACAGTCGGATCATCGGAAACCCAAAACATAATACGGACAGCGGGCGGCTCTTCCTGTATAGCCCTATGGCTGTCGGAGGAAGGCTGTTGGAGACAGTTGTCTGTCAGCAATTGCTCAGAGTACATGCTGGATGCATCATAATTCAGCATCGGACCAACCGCTTCTGACGAGACCTTTGGCAGTCCGACCACATTCAATAGGGCCGCAGAATGCGGTCCATCCTACATTGTAATCAGGCCCTAAGTCCCTGAGTCATGTAATGGCTAATGCAGGGACGAGGGAGCGACTCTTGACCCAGTCTTCAGGCAGGTCACTCCCCCACGCCGCACAGCTCCACCTGTGTGTCCGTGTCTCACTGGCTGCTGCCTCCACCGCTGCTACTGATTTGAGGCTCCTCTGCCTCTGGTTAGCATCCTCCGTGTATCTCTTGATGTGCCTGTCCTTGACTTCTGTACCCTTGTTTGCCCATTCTCGCCCGTTTTCCGTATCTACTGTTTGCCCACACTGAGTCTAATTCTGTTTTCCTGTCTGTTTAGCATTTTTCGTTGTATCTCCTTCTGTGCCTGCCCTTGACTTCTGTACCCTTGGTTGACCCTATTTTCCTTTTGCACCCCTGCTCGCCTGTTTTTCCCGCTGCTGCATCCCAGCTGCTCCTCCTCCCTCCTCCCCTTATATGGCAACCGCTGTGCGGTCAGGAGAGCGACCCTTGACCCTGTCTTCAGGCAGGTCACACCCCCACGCCACACAGCTCCACCTGTGTGTCCGTGTCACCCTGGCTGCTGCCTCCACTGCTGCTGCTGGTTCGAGGCTCCTCTGCCTCTGGTGTGTTTAGCATCTACTGTTCGCCCGCACTAAGTCTAATTTTGATTCTTATCTGTTTAGCATCCTCCGTGTATCTCTTGCTGTGCCTGTCCTTGACTTCTGATCCCCTTGTTTGCCCCTATTTCCTTCTGTGCCCCTGTTCGCCCGTTTTTCGTATCTACTGTGTGCCCACACTGAGTCTAATTCTGTTTAGCATTTTTCGTTGTATCTCCTGCTGTGCCTGCCCTTGACTTCTGTACCCTTGGTTGACCCTTTTTACCTTCTGTACCCCTGCTCGCCCGTTTTTCCCACTGCTGCATCCCCTGCAGCCCCATCCCCCTGCTTGCCCACTCACCGCCTGCTCCCGCCTCCCAGCTGCTCCTCCCTCCCACCTCCCTTACATGGTGGCCGCTGGTGTGCCGAAGGCACGCCTAAGCCAAGCCCTTCTGTGCCCGTCCGTTCCTGGAATGCGCCCATCACCAGAACCCCTGGTCCCCGCAACCACCACGACAACCGACACCTCTACGACTCCAGCACCCTCCACGCACTCAACGCCGGACGATCACGAACCTGCTGCCTGGCCACCCCGAAGCGCACCCAAGGACCCTTCTCCTGCCGAAACTGCAGCTTCACTAGCACCCGTCCCACCAACCCGCCGACCAGGAAAGAACCCAACCACCTCAGATGCATTCTTATCAATACCCGCTCCGCCTGCAAACACACCTTTGAACTCTGGAACCTACTCGACTCCTCCTCCCCAGATGTCGCCTGACGGAGACCTGGCTGAACCCCTCCTCGGCACCCTACCGCACCATAGCCGTCCCGTTAGGCTGCAAGATCACCTGCAGTACCCACACCAATGGAGTAGGAGGAATCGCCATTGTCCACAGGAACACCCTCAGAGTCTCAACCAACAACGACGACACCATCAGCACCGCCGAACACCGTCACTTCCAGATCTACACCAACCCCAACTTCCCCCTCCGAGGATTCCTCATCTACAGACCCCGCGGATCCCGACCACAGTTTAGCAACTCCATCGCCAACTTCGTCAGCACACACGCCCTTGCCTCCATGGAATACATACTCCTCAGAGAAGAACTGGCAATGTGAACGGACAGCGGACAGCTACGCAGCCCTCAAGAACGCCACCCGCAGACACTATTACCTCATCAGATCCGCCAAATGGGCCTCCTTCAAAGACCGCCTAGACAACAATGCACACAACAGCAAGGAGCTCCTCAACATTGTGAAGGAAGTCTCCAACTCCAGCTCCAACACCAACGACATCCGGGCTTCGCAAGACCTGAGTGACTCCCTCGTCACCTTCTTCCATCGCAAGATCTCAGACATCCACGACTGCTTCAACATCACGACCACCCCGACAACCACAGAGACCTCCGACCCCACGACCACCATCCGCACCAACCGCCTGCTCTCCTGGAACAACATCAATGACGACGACACCATCAAGATCATAAACACCATCCACTCCGGATGCCCGTCAGACCCATGCCCACACCACCTCTTCAACAAAGCCAGCACCGCCATCGCACCCCATCTCCAGAAAACCATCAGCATTTCCTTAGAGACAGCAACCGTCC
This sequence comes from Lissotriton vulgaris, assembly GCF_964263255.1. Taxonomy (NCBI): domain Eukaryota; kingdom Metazoa; phylum Chordata; class Amphibia; order Caudata; family Salamandridae; genus Lissotriton; species Lissotriton vulgaris. The sequence goes on from NC_141693.1 coordinate 478,539,691, forward strand.
CGCAGAGATGGAAACACACAGAAATCAACGCCTTACTCAAGAAATCCAAGGCGGGCCCCAAGGACATCAAGAACTTCTGGTCCATCTCCCTGCTCCCGTTCCCGGTGAAGGTCATTGAGAAGACCGTCAACAAACAACTGACCCGCTACCTCGAGAAAAACAACATCCTAAACCCATCCCAGTCTGGGTTCCGCAGCAACCAGAGCACTGAAACTGCCCTCATCGCAGCCGTCGATGACATCAGGACCCTGTTAGACAACATAGAAACCACTGCCCTCAACCTCCTAGACCTGTCAGCCGCCTTCGACACAGTTTGCCACCGCATACTACGAACACGCCTTCACAACGCCGGGATCCAAGAGAAGGCCCTGGACTGGACCACCTTCCTCTCTGGCAGAACACAGTGTGTCCGCCCCCCCCTTTACGCTCCGAAGCCACCGAGATCATCTGCTACGTACCTCAGGGCTCATCCCTCAGCCCAATGCTGTTCAACATCTACATGACCCGGCTTGCCCACGTCGCCCGACTGCACGACCTCAACATCATCTCTTACGCCGATGACACCCAGCTGATCCTCTCCCTCACCAAGGACCCCCACACCACCAAAACCAACCTCCACAAAGGAATGAGGAACAGTTGACTGAAGCTGAACTCGGACAAAACGGAGGTCCTCATCCTTGGATCCACCTCCTTGGCCTGGGACGACTGCTGGTGGCCGACCACACTGGGGACAGCTCCAACACCCACTGAATACGCATGCAAGCAACCTAGGGGTCATCCTCGACTCCATCCTCTCCATGACTAAGCAGGTCAACACCGTATCTTCCTCCTGCTTCAACACCCTCTGCAAGATCTACAAGTGGATCCCCCCTGAAATGAGAAGAAAGGGCACCCAGGCCCTTGTCAGCAGCAGGTTGGACTACGGAAACACCCTCTACCTAATACCTCAACAGACGACTCAGCTTCTATGCCCCCACCCGCCAGCTCCGCTCCGCCGACCTCCCTGGGCCAATAAGAATGCTCTATTTTTAAACTGCCGCTCTCACATGAGTCTCGGAGATTCTTGAGGGCCCAACTGCCAAAATATACAATTATATATTAACCCTAATTTCTCAAAAACTACTAAATATATTTAGACGAAATGACAAAAAGCACAATCTTTAAACCAAAATATAGCTTCCGGCTGAATTTAGTGTAATTCCATTCTGCCGTTTTTGCTTTAGCCCTGTGTAAAGAAGGCTATGGAAAATTCACTGAGATTTTATGGTTTGGGACCCCCCACGTTTTAATCAGCCCAAGCTTGACGGATCACCCTGAAAGTTTCCAGGAAGGAGCTGAGGCAGATGGTTTTTGTTTTGGAGAGTTTCGTGAAGATTTGTCAAATGGAGCCAAAGTTATTAGCAAACTAAAAAACAAGTGTATGTGGAAAGGCAAACTTAACTGTAACTATCAAATGGTGATGCCACTAGGAAATATAAACATGTCAATAGGAGTGTTTACACTATTTGCACTAACGACGGGGAGAGGGTGTGGCCTAACGGCTAGGTCGGCCAACCCTGTAAGGGGGAATCGGATTTGAGTCTCAGCAGGGACGCTCAACATCCTGTGTTTCTGGGCAAATCACTTAATCACTCCATGCCTAACAAGAAAAATGTATGTGTCTTTCTGTAACGCAACTGGTGCTCATGTAAAGCGCTCTGATCCTTTGGGTCAAGTTCATGCTAGAAAAAACGCCCCACAAAAAATGACCATTTACAAACATTTGCATAACATTTTTAATAAGCCTTTATTACAACCTAAAGGAACCCTTTTTGGGACCTTAAATTAATGAAGGATTGAGGAAAAACCGTTCGGTTCTACACTTATGCCTTGCAGTATGCATATAGCTCCTTGATACTGGTACCTTCTTAACTTTCTGAGCTTTATTACAAGGATTATAACTTGTGACCTTCAGCAAAACCAGTGACCCACTGAGCTGTCTACATAAATACAAATCTGTGACCTGCATCATTTTATACACTGTGCTTTGCAGCAGGCATATTTAACCCTCTGTGATTTCCTACGATGAGTCAAACCTGTGACTAGACTGCACATATCTCTCTATTAAGAAAACTAATCCGCAGAGTTATTTTACTCTTACTAATCATGGAAATTGATGAGTACACAAAGATGCCTTAACCCATAAAATATTTCAAATTAAATCTATATTTGACCAATACATTTATCCAGAATAGATTGACTATCACATATGTCCTTGTTGCTTATTTGTTTGGGCAGAGTTAAATGTTTAATTTGAATTAATATTACCCTCGGGTGAATATTACCCTCTTGGCTGTATCCTCTTTATACCACTACCATTTGACCCGACATTTATGGGATTCCAGAGAAAATATTTTCTTTTTCAAGTAATGCCTCTCATGAACTACAGTATCCCATTAATGGACAACATGGTTCGACTAACATCGAGCATGCTTTTTTCAGCTTTAGGACATGATTACCGTTGCTGCCTTTAAGCCCTTTTGTAATTGACATGAGAACTGTTGCTTTCAAATTAATCGAAAAAGATGTTTTGCGCATTACAGTGATTTACCTGTCAGTAAAGTTTATAGTTTTTCTCCCCTTTTTTCCTAAAGCTTTATTTCATGTAAAGACCATAATCGAGGGACAGAAAAAGGGAAAAACGAAGAACGTACAGTCCTGGGTTCACTGATTTCATTAGAAACTAAGACTAGGTAAGTGAGCTAGGCACTAAATATGTACCTTGAACTACCAATTAACCCACGAGTCATCTTCCAATATAAAGTATAGATGGTGTGAATACAAGATGCCACTACCTGCTATGCAATTCCAGGCATTGTTAATATATATCTGAAATAATTCCCCACATCCTAAACATATCTGGTAGTAAGTGATACTAGGGGTTTAATGTCTAATCAGGAAAATTTTCCTTCCCCCTTTCCTTCCCCCCCCCTCGGCGCCCCCTCCCCCCCCCAATCCTCCCCTCCCTTTCCCTTTTAAAATATCTTTTTACTAATCACAACCTGGATACACATACATCCAGGGCAGTATTTTGTGTTGTCCTCAAATGCTGGGTAGAGACCGTGGATACAGGTACACCCTTTAAACGGACTATTTTTTCATTTAATGTAGATTTTTCTAGTATTCATGACGGAAAATCTTAATTTTATTAAAGACACGGAGGCGAGTATTATGCTTTCTTATCTTGCTTTAATTACACAGCAGCCAAGATAAGTAAAAAACTACAGTTCCCAGAGGGCCAGAGAACAAACTGGGCCATGGGAATGAAAAAACGCGAGAACACCATAACCAATCATAGATGAGCTATCAGATAAAGACCCTAACTGACTGCGCAGCTTCCTCTTTTCGCTGGCGAGCAGATCAAGTATAGTCATTAAACAAAGGGAAAATGAATAAAATTAAGGATATAGCCAAAGTCCAGGAACATAAGTCTTGTATCAGGGGAATCCAAGGAAGAAGACCAAACAGGAGTCCAGGAGGAGGATCCAGGAGCGTTGGAACTGGAGAACTCGAAGGAGAAGATCGAAGGATTTGAAGGGTAGATCTTCTAAGACGAAGCCGGTGGCAGGGCTGGATTCGCTGTAGGGAGGGAGAACAAATGTTAAGAATGTTGCGGCGGGATAATACTCGCCTCAGTGTCTTTAATAAAATTAAGATTTTCCGTCATGAATACTAGAAAAATCTACATTTTATGGCAAGACCGGAGGCTCCTATTATGCTTGTTCAAAGCATATTAACAACATCAGAAGCCACAGTATGAATAGGTTTACAATAGAACATGCGAAATATACTGTCATTTGACCAGTCTGCTGATCTCAGAATGTCGTCTAGACGAGAGCCAGACCAAAAGGCTGTAGAAGCCATGGCTCCCCTGGCCAAATGAGCCCCGAAAACGGAGACATCAATTCCGGCAAGAGACATGATCCAACGGACCCAACGGGCAAGGGTAGGAGAAGAGACAGGGAGATGGGGTTTCCAAAAGGAAATAAGGAGTTGAGAAAGAGAGGGCGTTCTGAGATCAGCAGTTCGGTGTTCGTACACTTTTAAACATTGTCCCACACACAGTTTGGGATGAGCTGGAAAGTAGGGGTAAAACACTGAATCCAAATTAGTCTTAGTACGTCTGCGTATCTGAAACAGCACACCTGAAGGAGAATATTGGCGAGTAGAAACATCTAGAGCCTTAACATCAGAAACTCTCTTAATGGAAACGAGACACAGTAACATGGTGAGTTTAGCAGATAGCATTTTTAGTGAAAGAACAGCATTGTCTGGCCAACTATTAAACAATTTAAATATCACTGTAACATCCCATAAAGAGATATACTTAGCCAACTGAGGTTTCGCACAACGTACACTCTTGAGTAGACGACAAATCATAGGGTGAGCAACAACTGGTTTACCATCGATTTGGGAATGGTAGAGAGAGATGGCAGAACGATAGAGATTGATGGTGCGGTAAGCCTTACCGGCACTGGCTTGTGAACCAAGGAAATTAATTATGAAATTCAGAGAGGCTGAAATGGGATCGAGGTCCCTTTCCAAACACCAGCTTGTCCAAATCGACCAAGCGGATCTGTATGCTTTGGATGTTCCCGGAGCCCAAGCCTGGCTGATGAAGATCGAAGCCTCTTGTGAAATTAGGACGTCAGAAGAGGAAGGCCGGAAACTTTCCAGGCTGAGAGTTGCAGGCCCCAAAGATGGGAAAGAGAGAGGAAGACGGATGGACAAAGCCTCCAATCGCTGGAATCTCGAAGAAATCTCGAGTGCCAATCCGCCACACTGTTGAGATCTCCAGGGAGATACTCGGCTGTCAGAGAAAGATGATGGGCGAGGCAAAATTCCCATAGACTCTTTGCCAAGTCCGCCAGGGGTTTGGACCTTGTTCCGCCAAAATGGTTGATGTATTTACAACAAGGGTTGGTGAGGGACAGAGTCTCTGAATTAAGCAGAAAGCTCTCACCCAGTCAAGAGATCAGGGCTAGATCCAACACCGTTTTTTAGGATGATGGATCAAGCCCTGATCTTTGGACTGGGTAAGAGTGGTCTGTTTAACTCAGACACTGTGTTCATCACCACCCCCTTTTTGTAAATCGTTTTTGGCCACTATAGGTGTGGCAGGGTATACTCAGACATGAGTCCCTTTCTCACTGCTCCATCAGGATTCAAGCAAGCCGGGCCGAAGAAGGCTGAAATGCCAGAAACCGGTCCCCGGTAGCTTGTCTCCTTTCTGGTGAAGAATTGGCTTGGTAGTTTAGTCTGCCCTGTTCCCATGATGCACTGGGCCAGGGACAGACTGATTTGCATATAGCCAGGTTCTGAGCTGGGATGGGGCAGTGAGATAAATAACGGTGATGGATCAAGCCCTGATCTTTGGACTGGGTAAGAGTGGTCTGTTTAACTCAGACACTGTGTTCATCACCACCCCCTTTTTGTAAATCGTTTTTGGCCACTATAGGTGTGGCAGGGTATACTCAGACATGAGTCCCTTTCTCACTGCTCCATCAGGATTCAAGCAAGCCGGGCCGAAGAAGGCTGAAATGCCAGAAACCGGTCCCCGGTAGCTTGTCTCCTTTCTGGTGAAGAATTGGCTTGGTAGTTTAGTCTGCCCTGTTCCCATGATGCACTGGGCCAGGGACAGACTGATTTGCATATAGCCAGGTTCTGAGCTGGGATGGGGCAGTGAGATAAATAACGGTGATGGATCAAGTTCTGATCTTTGGACTGGGTAAGAGTGGTCTGTTTAACTCAGACACTGTGTTCATCACCACCCCCTTTTTGTAAATCGTTTTTGGCCACTATAGGTGTGGCAGGGTATACTCAGACATGAGTCCCTTTCTCACTGCTCCATCAGGATTCAAGCAAGCCGGGCCGAAGAAGGCTGAAATGCCAGAAACCGGTCCCCGGTAGCTTGTCTCCTTTCTGGTGAAGAATTGGCTTGGTAGTTTAGTCTGCCCTGTTCCCATGATGCACTGGGCCAGGGACAGACTGATGTGCATATAGCCAGGTTCTGAGCTGGGATGGGGCAGTGAGATAAATAACGGTGATGGATCAAGCCCTGATCTTTGGACTGGGTAAGAGTGGTCTGTTTAACTCAGACACTGTGTTCATCACCACCCCCTTTTTGTAAATCGTTTTTGGCCACTATAGGTGTGGCAGGGTATACTCAGACATGAGTCCCTTTCTCACTGCTCCATCAGGATTCAAGCAAGCCGGGCCGAAGAAGGCTGAAATGCCAGAAACCGGTCCCCGGTAGCTTGTCTCCTTTCTGGTGAAGAATTGGCTTGGTAGTTTAGTCTGCCCTGTTCCCATGATGCACTGGGCCAGGGACAGACTGATTTGCATATAGCCAGGTTCTGAGCTGGGATGGGGCAGTGAGATAAATAACGGTGATGGATCAAGCCCTGATCTTTGGACTGGGTAAGAGTGGTCTGTTTAACTCAGACACTGTGTTCATCACCACCCCCTTTTTGTAAATCGTTTTTGGCCACTATAGGTGTGGCAGGGTATACTCAGACATGAGTCCCTTTCTCACTGCTCCATCAGGATTCAAGCAAGCCGGGCCGAAGAAGGCTGAAATGCCAGAAACCGGTCCCCGGTAGCTTGTCTCCTTTCTGGTGAAGAATTGGCTTGGTAGTTTAGTCTGCCCTGTTCCCATGATGCACTGGGCCAGGGACAGACTGATTTGCATATAGCCAGGTTCTGAGCTGGGATGGGGCAGTGAGATAAATAACGGTGATGGATCAAGCCCTGATCTTTGGACTGGGTAAGAGTGGTCTGTTTAACTCAGACACTGTGTTCATCACCACCCCCTTTTTGTAAATCGTTTTTGGCCACTATAGGTGTGGCAGGGTATACTCAGACATGAGTCCCTTTCTCACTGCTCCATCAGGATTCAAGCAAGCCGGGCCGAAGAAGGCTGAAATGCCAGAAACCGGTCCCCGGTAGCTTGTCTCCTTTCTGGTGAAGAATTGGCTTGGTAGTTTAGTCTGCCCTGTTCCCATGATGCACTGGGCCAGGGACAGACTGATTTGCATATAGCCAGGTTCTGAGCTGGGATGGGGCAGTGAGATAAATAACGGTGATGGATCAAGCCCTGATCTTTGGACTGGGTAAGAGTGGTCTGTTTAACTCAGACACTGTGTTCATCACCACCCCCTTTTTGTAAATCGTTTTTGGCCACTATAGGTGTGGCAGGGTATACTCAGACATGAGTCCCTTTCTCACTGCTCCATCAGGATTCAAGCAAGCCGGGCCGAAGAAGGCTGAAATGCCAGAAACCGGTCCCCGGTAGCTTGTCTCCTTTCTGGTGAAGAATTGGCTTGGTAGTTTAGTCTGCCCTGTTCCCATGATGCACTGGGCCAGGGACAGACTGATTTGCATATAGCCAGGTTCTGAGCTGGGATGGGGCAGTGAGATAAATAACGGTGATGGATCAAGCCCTGATCTTTGGACTGGGTAAGAGTGGTCTGTTTAACTCAGACACTGTGTTCATCACCACCCCCTTTTTGTAAATCGTTTTTGGCCACTATAGGTGTGGCAGGGTATACTCAGACATGAGTCCCTTTCTCACTGCTCCATCAGGATTCAAGCAAGCCGGGCCGAAGAAGGCTGAAATGCCAGAAACCGGTCCCCGGTAGCTTGTCTCCTTTCTGGTGAAGAATTGGCTTGGTAGTTTAGTCTGCCCTGTTCCCATGATGCACTGGGCCAGGGACAGACTGATTTGCATATAGCCAGGTTCTGAGCTGGGATGGGGCAGTGAGATAAATAACGGTGATGGATCAAGCCCTGATCTTTGGACTGGGTAAGAGTGGTCTGTTTAACTCAGACACTGTGTTCATCACCACCCCCTTTTTGTAAATCGTTTTTGGCCACTATAGGTGTGGCAGGGTATACTCAGACATGAGTCCCTTTCTCACTGCTCCATCAGGATTCAAGCAAGCCGGGCCGAAGAAGGCTGAAATGCCAGAAACCGGTCCCCGGTAGCTTGTCTCCTTTCTGGTGAAGAATTGGCTTGGTAGTTTAGTCTGCCCTGTTCCCATGATGCACTGGGCCAGGGACAGACTGATTTGCATATAGCCAGGTTCTGAGCTGGGATGGGGCAGTGAGATAAATAACGGTGATGGATCAAGCCCTGATCTTTGGACTGGGTAAGAGTGGTCTGTTTAACTCAGACACTGTGTTCATCACCACCCCCTTTTTGTAAATCGTTTTTGGCCACTATAGGTGTGGCAGGGTATACTCAGACATGAGTCCCTTTCTCACTGCTCCATCAGGATTCAAGCAAGCCGGGCCGAAGAAGGCTGAAATGCCAGAAACCGGTCCCCGGTAGCTTGTCTCCTTTCTGGTGAAGAATTGGCTTGGTAGTTTAGTCTGCCCTGTTCCCATGATGCACTGGGCCAGGGACAGACTGATTTGCATATAGCCAGGTTCTGAGCTGGGATGGGGCAGTGAGATAAATAACGGTGATGGATCAAGCCCTGATCTTTGGACTGGGTAAGAGTGGTCTGTTTAACTCAGACACTGTGTTCATCACCACCCCCTTTTTGTAAATCGTTTTTGGCCACTATAGGTGTGGCAGGGTATACTCAGACATGAGTCCCTTTCTCACTGCTCCATCAGGATTCAAGCAAGCCGGGCCGAAGAAGGCTGAAATGCCAGAAACCGGTCCCCGGTAGCTTGTCTCCTTTCTGGTGAAGAATTGGCTTGGTAGTTTAGTCTGCCCTGTTCCCATGATGCACTGGGCCAGGGACAGACTGATTTGCATATAGCCAGGTTCTGAGCTGGGATGGGGCAGTGAGATAAATAACGGTGATGGATCAAGCCCTGATCTTTGGACTGGGTAAGAGTGGTCTGTTTAACTCAGACACTGTGTTCATCACCACCCCCTTTTTGTAAATCGTTTTTGGCCACTATAGGTGTGGCAGGGTATACTCAGACATGAGTCCCTTTCTCACTGCTCCATCAGGATTCAAGCAAGCCGGGCCGAAGAAGGCTGAAATGCCAGAAACCGGTCCCCGGTAGCTTGTCTCCTTTCTGGTGAAGAATTGGCTTGGTAGTTTAGTCTGCCCTGTTCCCATGATGCACTGGGCCAGGGACAGACTGATTTGCATATAGCCAGGTTCTGAGCTGGGATGGGGCAGTGAGATAAATAACGGTGATGGATCAAGCCCTGATCTTTGGACTGGGTAAGAGTGGTCTGTTTAACTCAGACACTGTGTTCATCACCACTCCCTTTTTGTAAATCGTAAAATGGTTGATGTAGCGGACCGCAGAAACATTGTCCATGCGGAGGAGAATAGAACAGTGAATCCTGTTTTTGGAAAGGCTTTTGATCGCAAAGGAACCTGCAAGCATCTCTAAACAGTTGATGTGCAACTTGGACTCCTCGGCGGACCATGAACCTCCAGTCGAGATTGGTCCACACCGGGCGCCCCAACCCGACAGGCTTGCATCTGATTCTAAGACTAGATCTGGGGCCGTGGCGAAGATAGTGCGCCCGTTCCACGCATCTAAATGGTCTATCCACCATTGAAGCTCGGTGCGGGACTCGGGGTCTAGCGCCACGAGATCTGAATATGCGAGGCCTTGTCGAAGGTGACGGATTTTTAGGCGCTGAAGAGCACGATAATGGAGAGGGCCCGGAAAGATGGCCTGAATGGAGGAGGAGAGGAGACCGACGATCCGTGCAAGAGATCGGAGAGACAAAAGAGAGGACTGAAGAACAGATAAGATCTCCGCTTTGATCTTGGAAACTTTGGATAGGGGAAGGCGAAGGGACGCTGCAGCAGAGTCCACCAGGAACCCCAAGAACTCCGTGTTCTAAGATGGAATCAAAGACGACTTGTCCTTGTTGATGAGAAAACCCAGATCCAGGAGAAGGGACTGAGTCAAAAGAAGGTCGGAGAGGAGAGACTGTTTGTCTGAATTCATGAGAAGGATATCGTCCAGGTAAATAATTAGTCTTATGCCAAGAGATCGAAGATAGGCGACCACTGGTTTCAAAAGCTTTGTGAAGCACCAGGGCGTGGATGATAGGCCAAAGGGAAGAGAGGTGAAACAATAGTTGATACCTGCCCACTGGAACTGAAGAAATTTCCATTGAGAGTGATGAATGGGGACCGTGAGGTATGCATCCTGAAGATCCAGACGGACCATCCAGTCGCTGGGACGAAGAGTGTCCCTCAGATGTAAAATGGTCTCCATTTTGAAATGGCGGTAAACCACAAACTGATTGAACCATTTCAGATTGATGACCCTGTGGAGCTTCTTGTTTTTCTTTTGAACAAGAAAAAATGGAGCTTAGAAAGCCTGAGGAGTCGAAGGGAAAAACTTGAATTGCTCTTTTGTGGAGAAGAGCCTCGATCTCGTTTGAAATTTGAGATGCCATTAGAGTTGAAAAGACGAGAGGGGGGGGGGAAGAAAAGTTTGGACGGGAGGGGAAAGGAATTCTATCAGGTAGCCTTGTACCGTGTCTAAGACCCACGGATCTGAACTGAGAGTGCACCATTTTTGAAGAAACAGTTTTAAGCGACCCCCCACAGGAGGGGAAGAAGAAAGGCTTACCTTGTTGGTTGGAGTTTTGACGATAGTTTCGTTGACTTTTGCCTCTGAAGCCACGGCCACGTTGGGGATAGAATTGAGGCTTGTAGTCCTGGTTGTTGTTGGACGAACCTCTGGAGCCTTGGTTGTAGGGACGGCCGGAAGAGCGACCCCTGCCTCTGCCGGCCCGTCCAAAAACCCGAGGGGCGAAAACCTTTTTTACTGTTTGCTGGGCTTTGCCCAAAGAAGCAAAAGTAGAAACAAATCTACTAAGGTCACGAACCAGAGATTCTCCAAAGAGGAGACCATTCACCTTGGGGCCAGGATCCATGGGTGCCAGATTTGAAAGTTTAGGATCCAATTTGATTAGGAGACCTTTTCGGCGCTCATGAGTGATTGCGGAGTTTGCATTTCCTAGAAGGCAGAAGGCGCGTTGAGCCCACATGGAGATGTCCTCGGCAGAAAGTTCAGAACCCTCTAAGCGGGAAGCTTCCGCTAAATCAAAGATGCGGGCGACAGGGCCCACAATGTCCAACAGTTTGTCTTGGCAAGTGGTCCAAGCTTTATCCACCCCTCTGCGGGGGTCTTTGCCGAATTTAGAGAAGAAAGTGAGGAGAGGTTGGTCGATGGAAGGGACCATCGTAATTTTGTCTGGGAGAGAAGGCTTAGGGCATTCAGATTTAAGCCTGGCTCTTACCGGTGCTTCCAAAGGGAGACGCAACCTGGCAGAGATATATTCTCCCACATGGTGAGAAGGGAACCATTCGGTAGAATTAGGGTGACGAATAGTGGAGGGATCAAACATGGGAAAACCCTCGGAGTCAAAAACAGGCTCAAAAGAAAAGGAATCCAATTTGTCAGATTTAGCGGGGGGGAAGGGTCAGTGTTATCAAACAGGTCAATCAATTGATCAGCGTCATCGAAATTAGCATCATCATCATCGTCATCTGTGTCCAATATAGTGGAAATTACCAATTTTCTCCTAGGAGACTCTGCATGTTTCTCTTTTTGTTTGCGTTTACCCTCGGAGCCAACAAACCCCTCCTTAGTAGGAGGCCTGGGAGGAACTGGGTCCTCAGTCAAGTGCGAGGAAGACTCGCTAATCAAAGACGCTTTTTTTGGGGCACGAGATTGAGCAGAGAATTCCACCTTTTTCTTTCTGCTTTCCCCCGCAGACTGGGCCAACATTTTGGACATGATGCTTAACATGGAGTTTTCCATATTTTTTGACATTCTCTTCATAGAGACTTCCACAGCTGTTTCCACAGAATTATTAATGAATTTATTTAAATCTCTTTTAAAGGTATGAGAGTCCTGGGTAGGGACTTCCTCTGAGGAACTATCGCGTTCCATAATCAGGCTGTGAAGGAGAACCAAAAATATCACACACAGGATGTAGGCGAGGGTTAATTGTCAGAGCGGGGGCGTGTACAAGAGGTGGGCCGGGCAGAGCGTGAAGCGACGTCTCACACGGAGCTAAGAAGGCACAGAGGCTGGAGCACAGGGCTGGAGCAGCAGGCACACGCAGGAGACGGTGACCGGAGAGAGACCCTGAAGAGGTTAGGAAGACGCGCGCGCTAAGACGCTACCAAGAGCGTCTGAAAACGGGGGGGGGGGGGAGAGGAGAAAGCGCCGGAGCTTCGTGTAGACACGCGCGTATAGCGCAAAAGCACTAGCGTGAGGACGCGCTGAACAAATAATATGCCAATATTATAAAAGCGGTCACAATGAATGTTAAACAAAGCATAAAACACTGAGAGCAAAAGATAAAGGCACTTATCTGACTGCGAGCAGCAAGAAAAGAGGAAGCTGCGCAGTCAGTTAGGGTCTTTATCTGATAGCTCATCTATGATTGGTTATGGTGTTCTCGCGTTTTTTCATTCCCATGGCCCAGTTTGTTCTCTGGCCCTCTGGGAACTGTAGTTTTTTACTTATCTTGGCTGCTGTGTAATTAAAGCAAGATAAGAAAGCATAATAGGAGCCTCCGGTCTTGCCATAAAATTACTACTGCTCAAATATACCTATGTTAGTTTTGTACCTCGTTTAGCATTATTCAAGTTGCTATACAAGTAGGGAGAGTATCATTAAGGAACCTGTTTTGATTCATGTATGTTTATAGTTGAGTATATTGTTGTAATTAACCCCTCCCCTGCTGATGACGGAACCGCTCCGTCATCAGCTACAGTTGAGCTGTGCTGATGACGGAGCGGTTCCGTCATTGCCCAGCCGCTGCGCCTGCGTGGCGCTGATTTCGCGCCTCCGCGGGCGTTCTAATGAGTGGGGCGGGTCATGACGGAACCGCTCCGTCACCAGCATAGCTCAACCGCGGCTGGTGACGGAGCGGCTCCGTCACCAGCATGCGGCCGCCGCGCGGCCGCCCCGCCCCTTTAGCGCTGCGGCGGAATAGCCGCCGCAGCGAAGGGGTTAATATGTGTTGCTAAGAATAAATAGACCAACATATTGTTTTTATTAATTTGTATTAATTTGAAAGAAATTATATTTTCCAGATTTGGTGGCTCCTGAAGACGGGGTTCTTTGTAACTCCAATGCGCGCGTCGAGAATGAATTTGATTGCCACTATATTTTTTTATTATTTTTTTTATACTTTTCTATTTACTGTATATAAATTGTATATTGGTCTCCTTGTAATCTGTTTTCTATTTTTGTTGTTTTATTGACTGATTTTAATATGAATATCTGGATACTTATTAAATGAAACAAAGTTTTTTATAATTATTGGTTTCTTTGGTTCCTTTATGCACCTTCTCCCTTTCTATTTTGTGAATATTATGCCATGTTTTTTACATTGTGTTTGGATCAAATACATGTGTGTGTGTGTATAGTGGGGGTGGGGCACTTATGGGGTCTTGAATAATATATATTCCTGATCTAAACCATATTTGGTCAGTGAAACTCTGTTTGACACTTCTTAATTTGAGCTGTTTGTCTGATGACTGTATGTTTTTTTTGGCACATGTTGCATATTTGCGTGTTGGGGCTAGTACCATTGTACAATTTGAGGGTAGTCCAAAGAAGATTGTGAGTTTTGTGTGTCATTCCAACAAAACTGTGCACTTGTAAAGTTGAGAATGGTTTTTTTATGAGAACTGATCCTTATTTGAGAGGTTCGGGTAGTCTCATCGGAGCAAGCTCTGAAGTGGGGCAGAGGTCTTGGGATCTTCTACTCAGTGTTGGGCATGAGTTGAATCCATCCAAATCCCATATGAAACAGCTGTTATTAAAACAGATCAGGGCCAACCTCAGTGAAAAATGATGACTATGTCCTGAGACCATGTTCAGTGGTTTCCACATTTTATGTACTTTTCTTTCAGAGCAGAAACTTGCAAGGGGAGAGAGAGGTTTCTTATTTTCAGCACAAGCTGGGACCAAACAAATGCTTCACATGAAATATTTATATAAGGCGTTGTAAGCTGGAGAGAGATGGTGCGACAGAGGTTAGTGGTGTAATAAGATGTAGTAATGTAGTATGCTTATATTTATGTAACTTCACACCTGTCCACTCAACACACTATTGTTTGCTCAGAAAAGGTCAACATAACATACAGCAGCACCACATCACATTATTCAACAGACCATCATACCTCATGACATTATTTCATTCTGCATTGATAAGAATCTTGTCTTGCTTTACCCTATTTCTATCCATTGTTGCATTGATTGGAGTGGGAATAGTAAAACTAACCCCTCCAAGGTCCAAATTTCTCCCTACTGTTGCTTATATTGGACTAGGTATAGTAAACGTATCCCTTCCAACATCCAGCACTTTTCCTGATGTTGTTTACATTGGGTTGGGAATAGTAAATCTAACCCCTCCAAAGTCCGACACTTTATCTACTGTGCTTAAGGTGGTGAGGGAATAGTAAAGTCAACATGTTTGTGCACAATATTTTTTTCTGTCAATATTTTGTCATACAACACTCCACGTAACCTGGAATGCATGTATGCTAATGATAATAGTAGGTATTTTTTCAGCATCTAGCAAGACTGCATATGAGATAGAGATTTGTAATCCCCTCATAAGTTAATTTGCAAGATATTGGGTGCAGGGAACCCACCACCGATCTGAATGACGCAGTTGGTGAATATCAAACCTGTCTGGTCTCTTTCTTCCATCAATCCTACACTTCTGGTTTCTTTATCTCATTCTTATAGGTTCTTTTTCACCCCTGCTTCATTTTTATGTCATTATCTTTCCAGTATTTCCTATCCTCTTACTGCTCTCCTTTTTCCCTATTCTGCCTTCCTCTCTCCTGCTGTGAGTCAAGGTCTAATGGTAACAAATATATTCTTGTCACTAAAAATGAGCACTGGAGCCTTGCAGTATTAGAGAGAAAGTAGAGAAAGTATTTTACTGATACTATAATTGTGTTACTGGTATGAGTGAAGCACATTTAGAATTCAGTTTTGTAATTTTAGTAGATGGTTTAAGAGAAAACCAATATTTCCAAAAGTTTTTAACACCTGAGAAATATGGAGGTTTAATGAGGTAATTAGTACTAACTCTATTTTGTATGTTATTAAAAAGGAAGAGATTGAGAGAAATTTAAGAATCCCTGTCATAAAAAGGAAACCCTTCCATCCATAATCTCTCTGAACACAATGGTTATTATTTTGAGAGGCCCGTAACTCCCAAGGGGCTTTAAAGTCGTAAAGAGCCTCACCAACAATAATGAGGCCAGTCAGTAACATTACTACAAAACACTCATGTTTCCCCCAAAATTTAAGCTCCTGAAAGCAGCCAAAATATGAAAAAAAACCCTGAGGCAAACTGGAGGAGAGAATGAAGAATTATTGAGGGAGCTGAAACCGGAAATTCAGATTCTCAGGAAATCCTAATTTCTCAGGGTTATAACATCCGCATTGTGCCTATTGCAGGACGACATGAAAATCTTACATACATATATTACCAAAGACAGCCAACATTCGTTTGTAGTTTTGTGGTCGTTGTTGGCCGCAGTTTTACAATTACATACCTACACATTTGTACTTTCCCCTGGGCATTTTTTGGCCAGGGTCATTAATAATCATCATCATAAAACATCATAAATCGGGTTTCATATGTCACTTTGTTGGTCATCATAAATCTTGTGTCATAAATCATTGGTGTATCCTAAATCATTGCATCACAAGCAGTCATAAATCATCAGTGATAAATCATTTGTGGGTCATAAATCGCTTACATATCTTAAATCACTTGCTTGTCATAAATCATTTGTCTATCCTAGAGTCGTAAATCCCCCTGACAGTTTGTACACTGTTCTGTTGGTTTCCATGCTCCTTTTACATGTGGGGGTCACTTCTTCCCAGAGTAAGACCCCAACTCCCTACCTTGCAAGTCTCTTTTGTGCACTGCCATCTGGCGGGGTCTGGGCTGTGAGCACGGTCTCTGTTTGCTACCCCCTTTTGTCAGGCCTACTCACCCTGCCGTAAGGCATCCCAAAGTGAGCGGCCCTCCTTCTACCCCACGCCCTGTCGGTGTGCCTCCATAACCAACAAATGTACCCCTTATATCAGCCAGCACTGTGACACTGCTGCTGTGTGTGTAAGTGTGGGTCTCGAAAACCTCTGGCACCACTCCCTTGCTCATGATGCAGTAATTAGCGTATTGTGGGGAGCGGCGCCCTATATCCCTCTTTTCCAACATCCCCCCCAATATTGGGGTTTCCCCTGATTGGGGGACTCAAACGCCACAATGCCCCTCATTGGCTTGGTGACCTGGCGCCCTTCTGGCAAGGATTAGCTGTGCAGGAAGAACCCTCAGTGAGTTGACCTCCTTCTACACACCACCCTGTCAGTGTGCTTCCACAAGCAACAAATATATCCCACGTATCTACTAGCACTGTGACACTGCTGCTGCATATGTGTGGGTCTCGAAAACCTCCAGCGCTGCTCCCTTACTCCGTGATGTAGTAATGAGTGTATTGTGGGAAGTGGCAGCCTATATCCCCCTTTTCCAACACTCCCACTGATGTTGGGGTGCCCCCTGATTGGGGAACTCAAACGTCACCTGGCCCCTCATTGGCCTGGTGACCTGACACCCTTCTGGCTTTTTTTAGCTGCACGGGAAGTTCTCTCTCTGCTTCAGGGCACTTCCAGGTGGCAAAAATCAGTTCCTTGCAGGGCTCTGGCATCTGTTATGATGTCTGCCCTCGAGGCCCCCTACAGGGGCGACCTCGGCGATAACACCCACACTGTGCCCATTCCAGGACGGCATGCACATCTTACATATATGTATTGCCAAGTACATCCAACACTTGCTTGTAGTTTTGTGGTCGTTGTTGGCCGCAGTTTTATTACCATAACATACCTACACATTTGTACTTTCTACTGGGCATTTTTTTCATCAGGGTCATAAATCATCATCATAAAATATCATAAATTGGGTGTTATAGGGAACTTTGTTAGTCATCATAAATCATGTGTCATTAATCAGTGGTGCATCATAAATCATTGTGTCACAAGCAGTCCGAAATCATCAGTGGTAAATCATCTGTGGGTCATAAATCACTTGCTTGTATTAAATCACTTGCTTGTCATAATGCATATCCTAGTGTGGTAAATCACCCTGACAGTTCATACAATGTACTGTTAGTTTCCACGCCCCTTTTGTGTGTGGGGGTTAGCTTCTCCCTGAAGTTAGGCCCCAACTCGCTACCTTGCCAGTCTCTTATGTGCCCTGTGGTCTGGCGGGGTCTGGGCTGTGAGCGCCGTATCCGATTGCTACCCCCTTTTGTCAGGCCTACACACCCTGCCCTAAGGCATCCCAAAGTGAGCGGCCCTCCTTCTACCCACCGCCCTGTTGGTGTGCTTCCATAACCAACAAATGAACCCCTTGTATCAGCCAGCACTGCAACACTGCTGCTGTATGTGTAAATGTGGGTCTCGAAAACCTCTGGCGCCACTCCCTCGCTCGTGATGCAGTAATTAGCGTATTGGTGGGAGTGGCGCCCTATATCCCTCTTTTCCAAAACACTCCCCGATATTGGGGTTTCCCCTGATTGGGGGACTCAAACGTCACAATGCCCCTCATTGGCTTGGTGACCTGGCGGCCTCCTGGCAAGGATTAGCTGTGCAGGAAGCACCCTCTCTTTTTTGGGGCGCTTCCAGGCCACAAAAAACAGTTCCTTACAGGGCTCTGGCCTCCGTTATGGTGCCGGCCCTCGAGGCCCCCTACGGGGGCAGCCTCTGTGAAATCTAGAGGCCCCTTTAATTCCTCTTCCCAGCTTTAACAGGATCCCCAGTATTGTTAACTCTGGTGGTGCAGAATTTACACTTTTTGCACCTGGGACCTCTTACTGAGGTTCAACAAGTTTTAATTCCTGAAAAATCTAATCTAAAACAATTATCAAACCTACTCATATTTAGGGGCTCAAAAAACCTATATGTATGTGCAAAATAGTATTCTTTCAAATCTGGGAGGGCCGGGTCACCTTCTTTTACTGGCCTGCAAAGTATATCCTAAGATAATCTAGATTTTTTTTAGCCCATAAAAATGCCCTGCAATTCTTTGAAAAATTTAATCTCTAGAGCATTGGGAATGGCAGAAAATAAGATATTGCTCGAAGGTAAAATAGACATAAGGATCAGAGCCTCACAGCCCTTTATTGACAGGGATACATTGTTCCATTCTGAAAGCAGTACCCTTACCTTGCCTATTAAAGGAACATAATTCAAAACATATAGATTGTTAACATTTTCGGAAACGTATATTCCAAGATACAATTTGGGCCTTAAAATGACTGAAGATTGAAATTGAGTTAATAAAGTGTTGAGTGCAGTATTACAGAGTAAGAGCTCTGTTTTTAATGTATGCATCTTGTAACCTCTGAGTAACTGGTATTCTTGAAAAATTTCGAACAACCTCTTTTGGTTCTCTAGATCTGGTTTAAGAAATAATTAAATTTCGTCAGCATACAGTTTAATATTAGTAATCGCTTGGAGAGGTTTTACTATCTTAACTTTTGAAATAACCGCTTTTGCTAACGGCTCTATAAATAGAGCAAAAAATATGGGTAACAAAGGGCAGCCTTGTCTTGTACCTCTGTTAACTTTACAGGTTTCTACATTTTTTATTATATATGCAGGTCCCTGTATAAAAGCCGTAAATTTCAATAGGCTTATCAGGAAACTCAAACTTGTCAAGAAAAATAAAGAGGCTATCCCAACACACCAGGTCAAAAGACTTCTCAGCATCTAGTAACATGGTTTGTGCAGAGATTTTATTTTGACAGAAATAATCTAGCGCTTCAATCAAAGAATAGTGTTAAATAATAATTGCCTCCCAGGCACGAACCCACACTGGTCCGGTTTTATTATCGAGCCCATCCACTTGCTCATTCTGTTTGCTAAAAGCTTGGTTATTATTTTGTATTCCACTTTTAAAAGGCTTATGAGTCTATATGAATTAACATTATCTTTGTCCTTATTTTTCTTCAAAAAGCTAACCACAACTGCCATGCGAAACAAAACTGGGATATTATCGCCATTTAAAATATGGTCAGCTAATTTCACCAGCTCAGGGATTAGTGCTGAGGCTAACTTTTTATATAGTTCAGCCAGCAGTCCATCTTCACTGCATGCCTTCCCATTTGCCAAGGATTGTACAATGACTTCCATTTCTTTTAGAAAAATGTCTGCTACTAAATCTTTTACTTGGCTTATCTGTAATTTAGGAATTAAAAGTTTATTAAGAAAACCCATGAGTCTTGAAACATCCACATCCTGTCTTAAGGAGTATATCATTTCAGAATGTTTAAGGAATCTCTCCTTTATTTGTGTATCATCTCTTATTCAAATGTTTGTGTTCTTATCTGTAAGAGATGTGATCCAATTTTGTGCTTTCCACTCTCTTACTTACCAAGCTAAAAATGTCCTTGCAAATTTGCTCTCCTCCTAAACTTTTTGGAGATATACTGAACAGGCCGAATACCCTCTGACATAGTACTAGTCTTGCATAGATATCCGTGTTTGTCTGAGAGCCAGTTTATTATTAGTATTTTTATTCCGTAAATATTGCACATTAGCCTGATTGACATCTGGTTCTAATTGTGTCCTGTGTGCTTTTTGACATCGCCTAAATGCTATATCTGTAGAGGCTATACAGGCACAAATGGTTGCTTTAAAAGCCTCCTAGATACTTTCTACCCTTTTTTTAATTTCTTTTTTCGAGAATATGATATAGCCAAACTTTTATGCCTCACGAAAGCTCCTAAAAAATTCAGATATAAGATTTTACAGTGGATTATTAAATGTAAGCAGCAATTATTTAAATATTACGAAATCCCCGTGATTAATGGAGTCACTTTCCTGATAGATGTACATACAGAGGAGTATCCTCTGGAAGATAAAATTGCAACCTCTAGGTGGGAGAGCAACGGATATTGTAATTTATGGAATTTTCTGGATGCAAATTGGAAAAACTGGCGAGAAATAGAGCCAAGCAATAAGCATTTTAAAGAAGCAATGCAATTGTCTTTTATTAGGATTAGACAATTTCTACGGGATATAAATCCCAGGAATAGAATTGAAGCTATAGAACTAGTGGAGGATCTGATAGAATCAAAGACCTGTAAATCGATCAGCTGCTGGGTTTCTACCTCACGTAAATATAGGGTAAATAAACTCTATGAGAGGGTGCATGAACAAAGGCAGTCCAAAGAGAATCTCTAGGTATCCACTTCAAGTTGAGATAGGATTAACAAATTTAATTTTACTCTATTAAAAGTGGTCCATCTGTATCAAATGCAATTTCTGCACTGTAGGACTTGGCCTTTTTGGATACAGTTCCCTAAACTTTTTGCTTTCCCCCTAGACCGTTTTCCTGACACAGACTTGCAAATTTAGATGCTTTGGGTACTTTGCCACTGCTGATCAGTGTCAAATTTCAAGTGTTCCCTATGTAAAGTGTAATGATAATTGGATGGCCATGATTGGTATGTTTGTCTTACTATTAAGTCCCTAGTGATGTGCACTGTGTGTGCCAGGGCTAGTAATACAAAGACGCACGGAGAAGGGAACTCAGGCCTGCAGTGTAGGGCCTGCGCGCTGCGTGCTAAGTTAGTATGTTGTCCTGACAAGTGCAGCCACTTGTCAGGCCTTACTTTCCCTTTTGCATACTCATTGGGCACCCCTGTGGTAGGTCCCGGATAACCCCTGGGCTGGGTGCAGTGTAAGTAAAAGGCAGGACATATACTAAGGTGTGTGTTATGTCCTGACAGGGAAAAACACTCCATTTCCTTTTTCACTGTTGAAAGGCATTCCTGCCCATAGGACAGAATGGGGAGGGGGGGGTCTATGTGTTGTGTTTGTTAGCCTAGTTTCCTATTAGTTTAAAATGGAGAGGTGAAGTTTAGTATCTATGAACTCACAGTGTCATAACACATCTTTCTGTGAAAGTGGTTTTGTCACTGTGTGTTCAGAAACCACTCTTGGGTAGTGTGTGCACCGAATTCGAAGTAAGTCTCCACAGTGCAGGGGCGGGTCTCTGTGTCCACTGAGACTGATGGAAAGAGGGCCAGGTCATTTGGGCCCTTGGAGTGAAACAGCACCAGCCTGGACCGGCAGCCTCAGAGTAGCTGAGCCGGCGGCCCGAGCTCGCAGTGCCCAATGACGGAGTTGTGGATCAAGGCCCAAGTCGCGGACGGAGGAGAGGAGAGTGGGGTTGCGCCCCCCCCAGGTAACTTGGATCACCACCTGGGGTGGGGTGGGGGCCGGAGGGACACTCTCTCGACCTCTCGCTTCTGTCAGCTGCGCGAGCCTGTTGCTTTGGCTCAGATCTAGGCCCGTGTTGGCTCAAGGAGGGGCAGTACTGGGGTCGGAGTGAGAAGCTGTACTTTTGTATCATCATTGATCTATATTGGGGGCAACTGGTAATGGAGCACCTAAACTGTTGTATTACACTTTGCATTATTGCTGCTAATGAACTATCGAACTGTCATATAACGCGTGTCCTTATTTGTGCCTGACGAACTACATGCTTGGTGCTCTACACACTGCGTTATTTTTCCCTTGCAGAGTGCATGATTGTAACATGGCGCATTGCATTATTTCTTCATCGTACAGTACATGATTGTAGCGTGACACATTGCTTTGTTTCTTCCTTGCACAGGGCATGCTGGTAGTGGTACGCATTGCATTATTCCTTCTATTGCAATGTACATGACTGGGGCACTGTGTATGGCATTGTTTCTCTATTGCACAGTACATAAGTATATTGTTACGCATTGCAGTATTTCTTTTCTTTTGCAACATGTGTGATTCTAGCAATACGATTTGCCTAGCCTTTTGGAAACGGTTAGAAGTAAGCTTAACTGTTGGTTAGAAGCGGTGGTTGGGATTAGAACCTACCAATCCACCGGAAGGAATACTACCAAATATTATAGGTTGGTTTTGTATGGTGTGGTCATATTGTATATCTTCTTATATAAAGGTTATACTTGCTTTATAAAAACTTTTCTGGAGTCTATTTGTGGTGACATAATTGGGTTGCTGTGAGTGTTGCTGCACATAATGTACACTCCTGCCTTGGAGAGAAGCCTGGCTGCTGATGACAAGCTACTAAGGGGGTGAACAGGGCTATATCCGACGGTGTCCTTACTTAGCTTAACGTTGAAATGAGGGGTCCGAATCTCACACTTGGTGACAGCGCTGTAGGACAGGGACTCCTGCTTCCAGCATTTGGTGCCGGCGGTGAGGGATAAGGACCCCCACTTCCAACATACACCAAATAGCTTCTGTACAGAACTCCTGCCTTCCTCCATAAAATTGATCTGCAGATTTCTGCAAATTATTTTAGGTGTGGTGCAGAGGAAGGGGGGAATTGGACCCACAATATATGGGGCTTTTAAAAGGGACTATATATTGTTGCTCCAATAGCCAGATCATTAATTCTTCAGAATTGGCGATCTAAGGAAGTTCCAAAAGTCCAACATTGGTGGTCAAAATTACGTAGAATCAAGCAGTTAGAAAGGAGCTCTGCATTAAGATTTGGATCATACAGGATTATTTGTAAACTTTGGGAGGCATTCGGATAGGATCTCCATTGACAAATATGCGGAGTGCAAAAAGAATGGTGAATTATTTTTATCAAACAGGGGGGGGGAGGGGGTCATACGTGCCAGTTGAAACTTAGGCCCAATCAAAACTTTTTGTATTATTAATTCATCTATTTAATCATATTTAAATTCCTGTAGTCTTTTTCTAAAATCTCAGGAAGGATTGTAATGATTTAATTACTTCATATATTGTTATTTTATGTAATTATGGATTTTCTAATAGATGCACTCTTTCAATAAAAATATATTTTAAAAAAAAGTTTTAATTACCGTTGGGGAAGGGAAACTCTGGTGAACATTTGAAGGGAGAAGTGCATAAGGATTTTAAATAGCATAAGCAGGTTCACTTCAACTCCAGCTACTTCCACTATGAAAAACAAGCCACCGTGAGCCAAATGGAAGACTAGCACAAGTCAATACCTCTATACTTCGGCCTCTAGAAAAGAATCAGGAGAAAAACAGGAGAGTGAAGGAGTAGCAAGATTCTACTTTCAACCAGAAGGTGTAGCAGATCATCAGTCAAGAGTAACAATATTTCCTTCTCTCCTCCTCCTCTAGAGTCAGGGGGACATGCTCATTCAACTAGCCGTTTCTCAGAAAAAGGACTAGTTGAATGATCTGTATTGCCAGCTTTAAAGGAGCACAATTATTTTTTGCATCATTCATTAATTCAGAGAGTGGCCAGGTAATACACTTGATCATGGGTGGGAAGAGGTTGGAAAGAAGTTTTTGAATACTCAAACAATGTGAATGATTGTGCGTCATACGCTCACAGGACATTTCATCCCCATAAATGGCGGGGGAGCCTTAAAAGACAAATGTATTAGCTACACTAATCCTATTTATTATATGAGAAACTCTGCACCTTGTATGTGAGAAACTCTGAGATGGCTATATTACCTAACAGTATTTGATTTCTTGTAATGCTTTGTACTGAAATAAATAAATAAATATACCTTGAAATGTTAAATGCCACAGATTTCCATGCATAACTTGGCAATTCTTTGTGAATTACAAAATTCTGTAAATCAACACCCATGAAATGTCATAAAGCTCTGAGTATATTTGAAAACTTTTTTGAGAGCAGGACCAGATATGTTTGTTAGTGTTATGTTATGTTATGTTATGTTATAACAGATTT
The DNA here is from genome assembly GCF_964263255.1 of Lissotriton vulgaris. Classification (NCBI taxonomy): domain Eukaryota; kingdom Metazoa; phylum Chordata; class Amphibia; order Caudata; family Salamandridae; genus Lissotriton; species Lissotriton vulgaris. Next base: position 478,563,487 of record NC_141693.1, read on the forward strand.
CTTAAGCACTCTGTCACCAGAGGTTTCCTGGCGCTGATTGGATTGGGAAAGAAGGGGAGGAAGCAGGGGAACAAAGGAATTTAGTGGGGGAAGAGTGTTGTTTTTAGGGATTTCCTGAAAGAGAGGAGGGAACAAGATGACTTAAGTGCAAGAGGGAGGGAGTTCCACAGCCTAGGAGCTAAACAAGAAAAGCTGCGGCCACCTGATCTTGAGAGTTTGAAACGGGGGACAGCAAGGAGAGAGAGGTGAGTAGACCTCAGGGTGCGAGGGGGGCGATAAGGAGTGATAAGGGCCTTGAGGAAAGCAGGGGCGGGACCAGTGAGAGCTTTAAAGATCAGACAGTGAACCTTGAAAGTGATTCTTTCGTTCACTGGTAACCAATGAAGATGGCGTAGTAAAGGTTGGGCCGACTGCCATTTGGGGGTTTTAAAGACCAGCCGGGCGGCCTGGTTTTGGACGATCTGCAGCCTCGATAACAAAGATTTAGGGAGACCGTAGTAGATTGAGTTCGAGAAGTCCAGCTGGGACATCTCAAGGGCTATTAGGACTTGCAACAAGGCTTCAGGTGAAAGGAGGTGAGCGACTTTCCGAATCCTGTAAAGTTGGAACATGCAGGAAGATGTTACTGCGCTCACCTGTGCCTTGAGGGTGAGCCGGGAGTCAATCAAGACTCAGAGGCTCTTGACACATCCAGCAGGAGAAGGTGGTGTTCCGAGCTCAATCGGCCAGTACTGAGGGCCCCAAAAATGGGCACTTCTCCCTGGAAGGAGGAGCTCAGTCTTGCCCGGATTGAGCTTGAGTTGGTTTTGGTTCATCCAAAGCTGGATATGTGTCATGGCAGTCTGGAAATTAGTGACAGCATCGGGGGAAGTGAGGGGAAAAATAATTTGTAAATCATCCGCGTAATTAAACACGGTGATATCCCATTTACCCAGGGAGTGAAGAAGGGGTTGAAGGTACAAATTAAAAAGAAGGGGAGACAAAGATGATCCTTGAGGGACTCCGCAGGACGAGGGAACACTGGTGGCGCAGAAGGGACCCATGCTTACTGCCTGGGACCTCTCCTCGAGGAAGGATTTAATCCAAGACAGAGCAGCCCCACCGATTCCGGCGGATTCGACACGGTGGATTAAGATGTTATGGTCCACCGTGTCGAAAGCCGCCGATAGATCGAGTAAAACTAATGCCTGGGGTTGTCCTCTATCCTCGCTGCGTCTGAGATTATCCAGCACAGCGAGGATCACGGCCTCAGTGGAGTGAGCTGGTCTGAACCCGGCCTGGTTAGGTGCCAGGTAGTTGGATTCCTCGATAAAGTGCGAGAGGCAGGTCGTGACATGAGCCTCAAGGATTTTGGAGAGGAAAGGTAGAAGGGAGATGGGGCGATAATTGGCCAGGGCTGCTGGATCGGCGCCGGGCTTTTTTAAAAGGGGCACCAGTGTGGCCTCTTTGAATGAGCTGGGAACTGTGCCTGAATTGAGAGAAGAGTTGAGCAAGGGGAGGATACAGTGGGGAAAGGTATGGCAAATGTCACGGAGCACGAAAGGAGGGCAGCAGTCCTTGGGGGATCCAGATTTCACACGAGTGGACAGTCTAGCAAGTGATTCCGGGTCGAGCGCAGGAAACTGAGAGAAGGTGGGTGTGTTGGCAGGGAAGGGGACTGATGTAGCAGGAGGGAGTGAATGGGGAATGGAATTCTTAATGGCAGTGATTTTATCGGTAAAAAAAGAGTTTAAAGCAGTGCAGGATTCCAAGGAAGGAGGTGGATTCGGGAGTGTCCTGGCATCCGATGTCAGTTCGCCAAGGACTTTGAATATCTCCTTAGATCTATTGGGAGCTGTTAAGATCCTGTTGGAGATGAAGGAGGTTTTGGTGGTGATGATTGCAACTTTGTAGGCTTTGCGCGCAGACACATAGGCTTCCCTGTCGGGGCCGAGGTAATGGCGCCGCCATCTGCGCTCCAATCGGCGCAGCTCCAGGTGTTGTTGCTTTAAGATGGAATTATACCATTTATGGGATTTATTAGGATGAGTGCGGGAGAAACAGGTGAGGGGAGCAAAAGTGTCGCTGGCCGTCGTTAACCAGTGTGAAATGTTGGCATCCATAGTATTGATGTCCAGGGACTCGGGGAGTAGAGGCTGGGTTTTAGCAAGTAGGGAAAGAAAGGCAGGCGAGTCGAGAGTTTTCCAGTTCCAAGCGGACCCTCCAAGCCGGGAGGGAGGCCTGACCAGGCCCTTTATGAGAATGGATGACTCGATCAGTGAATGGTCTGACCAGACACAGGGGGAGATAATCGGGCCAAGAAGTGATATACCTTGAGTCCAAATGTGATCTAAGATGTTGCCCCCAGTGTGGGTGGGGGAGGTGACATGCTGCATCAGGTTAAGACTAGAGAGTGCCTCAAACAGTTCGGTGGCATGGGGACCAACATCAGCATGTTATAATCCAGTACATGTGATTTACATCCACTATTTTGTTTAATCCATAACATTCTCCTATCACATCTAAACAGGAAATTGATCAGAGCTAAATATCATGAAATACAGTCTTTCTCAAAGCTAGACACATATCCTGCTTGCCTTATTACAATTGCCATAGTCTATAATGCACTCATATTATGGTGAATAGAATATCCGGCACATTTTGGAACTATAAATCTGCCAAATTCTAAATAAGGCCCTATGTATCAAAATACTTCATAAGTTATTGTATGATTTCGGCAGTGACCGCAGTTATTCCGGTCTTTATGCAGACACGGGTGTCGCACACCACACATGCAATGAGCACAGTCTGGATGTCATTGGCTAACCACACCACTGGCCCTCTGTCTTGAAAGGATAATGTCTGTGGTCAAAACAATATCGGTGTCACATCCCTATATATGGCAAAACAGAAGAGCACGATGATTCAGAGAGATACTTTCTTGCTGCTAAAAGCAGTGTGATTTGCAGGTCAGGAGTTTCAATCCGGTAAAGCCAACTCATTCCTTAATCCTTCCTTGATCAATAAATTGAACACATTAACTTAGTTAAGTAACATCTCTTATTTACAAGATTTACAAAAACCAAATACTTCAGTATTAAAAACTTGATCAAAAAATAGTTAATGTATACAACAAGCAGAAGCCACACATTAGCGCCGGGAAACCCACTGCGGGTAGCTGTGCGCTTTATAAGTTTAAATAAATAAATAAATAAACACTGCTGATAAAAAGTCTTGCGCTGCTGCGGTATTTGGCCAATCCTGATCACCTCTAAGCACCGTTTGTGCTATTAAATACCCCAATTTTATTTCTCCCCTTCATTGTAGATGCCGGTTTTTCTCCAGCCACCCACAGGGAGGCGATGAAGTCAGCTGGCTCCTAATCCCCTCTGACAGGGTTACCAAGGCTCTGTGGGAAGGATGCAGCCAGAGCCTGTCATTCTGAGAACAGCCATGACATTACTGCGACGCGAGGCACTTCCTAATAGAGCTGTCACAGAGAAGCCATATTATCTAGAGCCACAGCCCCATGGCCTCTGTGCAACCAGATAATCTGTTGGCATTTGTCATGCTCAATAATTTTCTTTTTTTCAGGTTTAGAGAAAGTTATACTTGGCATTGCTTGAAGCCGTAATTATTTTTCTCTCTAGTTTCAAATTCAACAGTGCTGGCTATCAAAAATATCCGTGTAAACTAATGTCCGTAAACACAGCTCTCAATTCCTATTTCATGTGAAGGAATTTCTTAAACAAGTATTTCCAAACCAATCCGTTTTGATTATGTATAATATATGCGCACATGTATTCAGTGCGAACAGACCAACATAGCAAGTGACACCCATTTTCACAAAGACTAACAGACATACCGGCACCCAGGTGCACATACAAACACGTATGAAGACATCAAAGCACACATGTTGCATACATGTTAAAAATGATGCATGCATCTATTCTGCAGAATGAATTGTATCAACAGAGCACTTATTGCAGGAACTGCTCGTGGTTTTTCGGTGCTCCACAATACACTTTATGTGCAGAACTATTTCCCCGACCACTAATTTAAAAAAAAATTGTTGTTTTATTCTTTACGTTTGGTGACAGATAGTGGAGGTTTTTTTCACCTTAGCTTCCACTATAGTGGTATTACCCAGCTTGAAATAATCTGCAGCAATGTAGTATGCAACAGCATACATTCATAATTCCTTTATTGGACGAATCGTCATAAAAGCACACAAAAAGGTTTCATCAAATAAAATGATAAAACCTTAGGCCAGTAAGAGCCTCACAATCTTAAAACAATCTGATACAACATTAAATTACTTCAATTCATTAAAACAGTGGCCTAAAAAATGTCAGTGTAGCTAATAGCATATGCTTACGAAGTGACAAAAAAACTATACCGCTTTTGAATACTTAGAGCAACTCTAATAAAGTTTAAAATAGCAAAACATATTTCAGGAGTTGCTAATTGTTGAAAAACAAGTAGAGCAAGGTGATGATGTCTAATCTTAGCTGCACATATGCAAGAAGCTCGAAAGCACTAAGAGGTAGTAATAAAAGAATATCTGGAACGCAGAATAGACGAAGCGGATAACATGAGCAAGGAACTTTTCAGAATTGTTAAGGAGTTCGCCTCCCCTGCTGCCTGCTCACCCTCTCACTCTCACACAGAAGAGTGGATTAGGCAACTTGCAGCCTTCTTTGCACATAAAATTACGACGATTCAGAAGTCTTTTCCTGTCTCGGACCCCACAGTGTCAGCACATAGATCAATTTCTCCTCCCTCTTTGAGCGAAGACTATGGACCCATACTTTCGGTCTTCCCTCCAATGTCCTGTGCCACCTCCCATGATCACTTGTCCCGGCTTCAGTCAGGCTCTCCCTTGGATCCATGCCCGGCGAAATGTCTGGGTAGAGTGGTTTCAGCTGTTAATACCTTGTTGAACCCTCTGCTGAATCTCTCCCTGACCACGGGAGTGGTTCCAACGGCATGGAAACATGCGCTGATTCTGCCACTAATCAAGAAACCTACTTTAGATCCCCTGGTGCATGCTAATTACAGGCCGATCTCCCTACTCCCTGCTCTAGCGAAGGTTGTTGAAAAACATGTACAGCTCTCGATCACCAACTTCATTGAGAGCAACAACATCCTCCATGATACACAATCTGGTTTCCGTGCTAATTATAGCACGGAGACAGCCCTTCTGGAGGTCACCGAAGCTATCAGGGAAACTCTCGATCTAGGAGGTAAGGCTATTTTAGTCCTGCTGGATCTGTCGGCGGCCTTCGACACCGCCCCACATGACGGTCTCCTTTTAAGACTCCGGGATATCGGGTTCTGTGGGACAGTGTTGGATTGGTTTAAATCCTTTCTTTCGGACCGTCGACAGGTGATCTGGGCACCACCGTTCTCCGCTGAAATGCCGCCGCTAGAGGTGGGGGTTCCTCAAGGGTCCATTCTAAGCCCCACCCTGTTCAATATCTATATGGCCCCTCTGGCGGCGGTAGCGGAGGCTTTTGGTGCCCAGATCATATCCTACGCTGATGACACCCAGCTCCTGTTCACTTGCAGGAAGGGTGAGTCTTTTGATGGCGCTAGAATCAAGGACTGCCTCAGCTCGGTCTTTGCCTGGTTTCAACGACACAGCCTAAAATGCAACTCAGACAAGCCTGAGTTGCTTTTCTTTGGGTGTGCTCCTGATCCGTGCTGGAAATCGTGGTGGCCCCAGGACATGTTTCCTCCTGAGAGAGTGTCGACGCAAGCCAAGAATCTAGGTGTGATATGTGACGACGATCTCTCTTTTAGATCCCAGATTATTGGGTTATCAGGGAAATGCTTTGGCATCTTGAAGATGCTTAGAAAATTTCTCCCGCTGCTCTCCCTACAATATAAAAAAATTATTGTTCAGGCGTTGATCGGATCGAGACTCGACTACGCCAATGCCTTATATCTGGGATTGCCGAAATACTTGCTTGCCAGACTACAAATAGTGCAGAACTCGGCGGCAAGAGCCATTTTCGGCCTTCCACGTAGAGCTCGAGCCTCTGATCTGCTCCAAAAGTTGCACTGGCTGCCCATCTCGAAAAGAATCGTCTTTAAGATTCTTACTCTGGCGCTCAAAGCCCTTCATTCTGCGGGCCCAAACTATATCAGGAAGCGAATGGCTTTCTATGTGCCCAGGAGGATGCTGCGGTCGGCCACATTGGCCACGATCGCTGTCCCGCCTATCAGACGTGCCCGGATGGGTGGACGGTCCTTCCGCTATCTGGCGGCCCGCCACTGGAATGAGCTCCTTGTCTCCCTCCGGAAAGCCAACAGTCTCCTCTCCTTTAGAAAGGAGTTAAAGACCTGGCTCTTTACTGCTTGACCCCTCTGACCACTGTAAGTTGCTGACTGGTGTTTTTCTGACTCAGGTCTCTTTGCCAAAGCGCCGGGACACCCTATGGGGTAGCTGTGCGCTATAGAAGAGATCGCAAAAAAAAAAAAATATAGAGAGCGCAAAGGAGCATAAAGTGACTATTTACTTTGTTGCTGTGACTGATCGCAGGAACAAGTAGGAAGTTGGTCATACCAAGTATCCGGAGATGTAAAAGCAAACAAGAAATGCAGGGTCCTAAATCCAAAACGGGTGAGATAAAACCTGTGCTTTGAATTTTGAATAAGCATCAAATAGGGTTCAATTCTCTTGGTGGTACAAAGAGCGGAATGGGCATTAACCGTCTGCATCAATTGCACCTTGTGTTTCCATAATTCATCTTCATAACTACAATTAACTTTTTTCAAAGCCTCTTTAGAAAAGTTCTCAACAATGCAGGTGAGTCATAATCCTCTGAAACACCCCTCTTGCTAAAAGTGTGCTTTAGGTACAAAAACAAAGGGATTTTGGCCACATGAACAAGTGCTATGCAATTTGAAATCCAGCGTCAGAGATGCGGGCTGCAGTCCAGCGATGCATTAGTTCCAATGAACTGTGTGGCTGCGACGTGGAGTCGGGTGTTGAGGCTGCCGTCAATGAAGGATGCAAGGGTCTGCACTGAGGATGCGTCATGCAACCGGTTCCAAAATCTTGCGATGGATCCAATAATCCTCGCAGTCAGAGATGAGTTAGTTCTGCTTGGAGTTGTGCCCAAAAAAAAAAATACGAATTTCGTTGCCCACTCTACATCGCCAAATGTGATGCAGCGTGGGCAACGAAATTCGTTTTTTTTCTCCCTGATACATACCTCTAATGGTCCTCATCCCGTATCTTACATCCCCCCACCCTGACCCTACCCTTCCTGACGTCACCGCCCCAGTATAACGCCTGGCACGGGCCGTACCTGCAGAACATAGCCTATTCAGGTGTAAGTGGGGCTGTGGCCAGGCCCCCCTCCCATCCTGCCAGTGATGATCCAAGCACACATAAGCTCCCAATTGTGGATGACTGCTTAGAAGAACACAAAGCCCAACTGTTAGCTACATAAATACCCACAATCAGAACAGCTCAACGCTACGCACAAAAAGAATGTGCGTGCTGCACCTCTGAAGCAGCCAGAGGCCAACCCGTCCAAATTATATACAAAATAGTGAGCTACTCGCTCTTGTAGTGTGCACTTTCACTATCCCCGTTGTCCTCAAGGGGTGATCGTTTTTTGATCCGAAACTGAGATTCCACCCACTGTGGGTTGCACCACCATCCAACAGTACCACAAATGTCAATGGATTAAAAAAAAAAAATGTCCATCCAGAATCTGTTTGCTTTTATTCTTCTTTATTCAAATTTCATCGGGCAGCCAACGCGTTTTGTTCAAAAGAACTTCGTCAGGGCGTGCTGTCTGCGTCTTGATATACACAGACTTCTGCTTCTATTCTTCACATTCGGTACTTGGTTGACATATTTTCGGCTACTGTGCCTAAGTAACGACTTGCTGTGGTGATATCAGGAAGCTTGTTTGAGTTTTCAAGCTACACCCTGTCATGTGACCAGAGGTTACAGGCACTTAATGGATAAGGCAGAAAAATGTTAACTTCAGCCATGGCCTGTGGAGGGAGTTTCGTGGGGCAGAGAGGCGGGTGGGGGAGGGGCAGGGCGGAGGGTTCTAAACACCGGAATATGGATGATTGCAGGTAAGTAAACAATTTAATAAATAAAACGAATTTCGTAGCACGCACTGCCTCGCATTTTGCAATGCATGGCACGCTACAAAATTCGTTTTATTTATTAATTTGTTTACTTACCTGCAATTATCCATATTCCGGTGTTTAGAATACCCCACCCTGCCCCTCCCCCGCCCCACCTCTCTGCCCCACGGAACTCCCTCCACGGGCCGTGGCTGGTTAACTTTCTAAAAGTGCCATTTTCAGAAATTCCAATTTAAAATTTGACTTCACCATAATTTAGGATTTTAAATTGTGATTTTAGAGACACGATACATGAACTGGTCATCTCATCCCATTTGGAAATTGCACTTATAAAAAGTAATAGCGAAAAGCCTAAAAGTAATTGCTCTACTTTATAAATACATTGCACCCTGCCCTCTGAGCTGTCCAGGGTCTACGCTTGGGGTGACTTATATGTATTAATAATAAAGGTTTGGGCATGGCAAAAAGAGTTAATTTGCCAGGCCAAAATGGCAATTTAAAACTGTACAAACAGACTCTGCAATAGCAGGCCTGAGACGTTGAAAGGGCTACTTAAGTGGGTGGCACAATCAGTGCTGCATGCCCACTAGTAGTGGAAGAGGTGTGGCGCAGCGGCTAGGGTGACTGACGCTGGAATCTGGGGCTCACGGTTCGATACCCGGCTCCAGCGGCAGGTTAGCCCAGCACCATGTGACTCTGGGCAATAGCTCGCTTAATCTTCCAGAAGGCCCCCGGCACCGGGACACCACTTCGGAGGTAGCTGTGCGCTTTACAAAATACTGGTATTATTATTAGTAGCATTTACTTTACAAGCCACTTTGGACGTGGTATCACTTTACTAGGGACTTATAAGTAAAGTAAATATACCACTTGGGATAAGCCAATATTACCAGGTTTAAAGGAGTGAGCACATGCACTTTAGTATTGGTTAGCAGTGGTAAAGTATTCAGAGTCCTAAGGCCAGCAAAAAACAAGATCAGAAAATATGGAGGAGAAATTTGAAAAGTTTGGGGGAAAACCGTCCTAGGGCTGATAGGTCTAACAAAAGGGAATACCTGAATAATTAAAATATTTGACCCTATCAATCTGAAATGGCCCAATCTTATGTGTTTGAACCTTAGTGGACTCCAAACTATAGTAAAAGATTGAGAAATGTTAATATTTAAGTGCAGATTGTTTAAAGAATGGACAGAAAATTCTATTAGGGTTTGTAATCCATTTGCTGTTCTCGCAAGGAGAACAGTATTGCACACATACAAGAGGACTGGGATTGCATGCCTTGCTATTTGCAGAATATCCTTCTCATGGTGGGTTAAACATTTCTCTAAATCATTGATGTGAGGTAGGAAAAGAAAGGGTTCGGGATGTTCTGTGGCGGACTCCCCAAGTCAATATAATTCCAGAGGTACTTTTCCCATCTTGTCTAAATCGAATTTTGACAAAAAAAGTCCTAGTAAAGATAACAAAGAAAGTCTACCAAAGCCTACGCAACCCCCAGACTCCTCAGCATGATCCCAAGTTGCATACGGTTGACAGTGTTGAAAGCACAGAAACAGTAAAGAAAGACCATATAAATGGTGATTCTCCTGGCTTTCGCATAATTCCCTACAATAAGGGCAAGGTTGAGGCACTGCCCAACTGTCCCCATGCCTTGTTGAAAATCAAACTGAACATCTGAGAGAATGTTATTTACCACAGCTCATGACTCCAGTCCTGAAAATAAAGCCCATCCCACAATTTTCCATGTTGAATCTAGTAATGAAACAGGGTGCTAACAAGAGGGTTGTTGTTTATCTCACATTGGAACAATAGCGGACTCTTTACCGGACTCCAATATTATCCCTCTAATAGCCGCTCATAGTACATTTGTCACTTGTGGCTCCGGAAGCTCAGCATTAGATTTAAAATATCAATGGGGACACCATCAGCTCCCGTGGCCTTACCCTTGTCACTAATATTGATGGCTGAGACAACCTCATCAGGTCCAATAGAGTGATTCAAGACAAGTGCGGACATGAAGTCTGGAGCAAAACCCTGATCTCCTCCTCCACTTCAATTTGCTTACCATAATCAAAGACCTTTCTAAAATGGTTCTCCCAGTTTTCAGCATTAATGTGTGACACAAGTTTCAGCAGGTCGTAATTTTTTTTAAAAAAAGGCTCTTTTCACTTCATCCAGTTGCTTCTGATCCTCCCAGGTTTTACATTTGATTTTGTTTTTATGGGTTTCAAATGCTAATTTATAAGCATGCCGGGCAGATTTCACATCTTCACTGCACCTAGGACTTGCCTTCAGCGCCTTTTTGAGGGATCTATGTGCAGCCGAGCATGCTTTGTTAAACTGTCTACACTGGTGGTTGGGTCCTCACTGCTATTTTACTAAGAGTAACCGTTTTAGGATAAAACACAGGTCCACATTTAAGGCCACACATGCACTAAAAGCAGGCTTGCAAAATGTAAATAAGTCATAGAGAAAGGGTTCAGGATCGATATGGACCAATTTGACATATGGTCCTTTATTATTTCTAAAATTAATTGGGCTCATATCTACACTCTCACATGCCATCAACCAATCCAGATTCAAGGTTGCGCAAGTGGATTATGATCACTTATGCGGTATAACGCCTTTCCTCAGATTTTACCTGAATATTTTCCCCAAATAAATCAGTTTTCCACCTGATTTTCAATTTTAACCAGTGCTTAACCTAATGTTTTGAGTCCCACCAATCCTTCTTTTTGAATGGAGGAGCGAGGGAATGGATTCTAGGACAATAGCATAGGTAGTGCATTTGGGAGGATGTGGAAGAGTTACTCTGTGTTCACTGTCTGAACTTGTGGGTCTCCCTCGACAGGTTCCCGGCATTCTGCCCTACCTGAATTTTCCACCGCTCTGATAGTATCTCACATTGATATACGGGCTTAATAACCAAGAGGCTGTGCTTGTTTTTAGTATTATTTTAGCAAGCGCCCAGACAATGGCTAAAACTAGTCCATGGGCCAATTCAACATCAGCCCCAGTCCATTTTTCCAACTTGTGCTCAATTGACCTACAGTCGATCAAAGAATGGGTTAAGTTGCTTGTCTAAAAGGGTGCTGAGCTTAGCACAAAACAACTCAGCTACGTCCGCCCCATTACACAAATCCATCTCCCCAGAAATGTTACCATATGATGTAATACTGTACCAAAGCGGTACAATAGGGGCTGGT